>NC_090927.1:1139982442-1140607442 GCF_040938575.1 Ambystoma mexicanum
GGGGGCTCCACTGTCCATCCCCTTGCACTGGTGTCTTCCCTCCCAAAACCAATGTTCTTTTGATGTTTCTTTTCTGCATCCCCCAGTGGCGTTCTGTTCCACCCTGCATGTGTGGCGTTTTGAAACCAAAAAACGCCATTGGTGTTTTGAAGGACGATAATGTTGCCTTACTCGCTGCCGTATCTGAATA
Organism: Ambystoma mexicanum; assembly: GCF_040938575.1. Lineage (NCBI taxonomy): Eukaryota > Metazoa > Chordata > Amphibia > Caudata > Ambystomatidae > Ambystoma > Ambystoma mexicanum. The sequence continues at coordinate 1,139,982,633 of NC_090927.1, forward strand.
CCATTGGGGCATTCTTGTTCATTTATATATACGCTGTAGTGCTTAATCCTTGGTTACATGGCTCGAACCCACAAAAGACAGGCTCTGTGCTGTGAAGGCCCTGAATAAATACAAAGATAGTGATTTTGTGGATTGGTCAACTTCTGCAATGGCACAATGCCATTGAAAAACACTTTGTTAAACAGGATCTGTGTGTTATATTGACTTTTTTTTTGCAATTTTGCCAATATTTTTATCTTCCCGCTGTCAGGAGGGGCCTGAGGGTAGAGGTGTGCCCACTAAGCCAAAGGGAAAAAGGCACACAAGAAGCTGGATTACGAAGAGTCCTGCAGACAAGAAAGGATAGGCAACAGAGGCTGTGAACAAAAAGGGCCAGGGAATACAAAGTTAACAAACACATTGGGTTCCCTCTTGAGGTGTACGCAAAATGGGGAAAGAGTGTTCCACGGAACTTGGGAAAATCCAGCCTTCTGAACAGATTGCTATTACAGGGGCCCACTCTGAATGCTCATGGCTTGGAGCAACAGCAGTGGGTGTCTGTATCTGAACCCTAAGGCACGAACAAGGTAACAGTACTCATAAAACGGAAGCCTGTACAGGTCCAGCAGGAACCGAACAATGACTGCTTCCTGAAATAGGAACCAGTACACTGTAAACAATGGCACGAAGTACAACACTGAAACGCGACAAGGGAAGGGGCAGAGATTGCCTGTTGGAAATCCAGCAGCCAAACTCTATACATAGGAATTACATAAAACACAAGTGAAGACAAGAACAGAAATATCCAGGGAAAAGGATGTCAAAGAGATCAAGGTTCAGGACAGAGAACCGGAAGAAAGGAAGGGCAGAAAACTAGTATCTAAATGTAGGGAACGGCGACCGGAAAACAGTACACGGGAATCAATAATGGTAACTCAGGACTGGAAAGACAAGAGAAAGCTAGCAGAGAGAAATTAAGGAAACAGTACAACAGAAGTGGATAACCAAAGGGGAGGACTGAAGACTCAAGGAAGTCAAGGACAGGAATCATGAACAGAGGGTTGCAGGCAAGGAAGAGTGCAAGGGAGCAGTAGCCAGGGAACAGAGAGCTGCAAACAGGGAAGAGAGCAAGGGGGCTGTAGCCAGGGAACAGAGGGCTGCAAACAAGGAAGCAGGGCTGCAGAATGGGAAGCACTGAGATGCAGGCAAAAGCCAGGGGAGAGAAGGCTGAGAAGCCGGTCTGCAAGGCGGGAAGCACAGGGCTCCGGAACAAGAGCAGGGACTGGAAACCACAGGACACAGCAAATTTCCAAGGAATAAGGCAATAAAGGGCTGGTAGAAAGCTCAATGCAAGAGACCTGTGCTCCTGCAGGCAGCTGTTAAATACTGATCTGTATTGTGCTGAAGAAGGCTAATTAGCAGCACACCTGAATGCAATTGGCCTACGCCCTCTCTAGTCCTGGGAAAAGCGAAAGCTGCATTGATCTCTAAGGCTACTGGGGATTGTAGTGCTAGAACTGCTGCATAGGAATAGCCAGGAAATGGGAACTGCCACAAGGTACATTATGGGACATGTAGTTTGTAAAAGTAAATAAGAAAGTTCCAAAGCCTTGCAAACGGAAAGTAAAGACAATAATATGAAGAGGTGTTGTCCAGGGAGTATTACGGAAACAAATGAGCCCCAAATAGTCCACGATGGGTGCCAATTGGTGTGCCAGTGGCACAATTGTGACACCCGCAGCATTATTAGTGTTCATCCTGGATATATCTATATTTATACTTTGTTATTTGCATATTTTTCTTGCAGGGGCACAGTATTTGTATTTTTGACTATTTGCATTTGTGTAAAGCATATATCTTGATAGAACCTGGGTTGACCATTCTTTTATGGAGTCTTCCCTGTTGGTTCATGCTACCATTTCAAAGGCCATGGAGGTTGTACTATTCACTGTGTATCTATTTTACCTTCATGACTGAACCACCACTGGACTAAATTGTAGTGCAAGTGTTGGCATAGCACTTAGAAGCCTTTGCTCTAAATTATACTCATTTTGGCCAGATTAGGAATTCATCACACACATGTATTTCATCATGAATGCTCCCACAGGTGATTTGTTTTTCCCTGTTCTCACTATTCATAGCAACCCTCTCAGCTGCTCGTCTCTGGCATTCTATTTTTCGATCAAGATTATCTGCAATGATGATATTCATAATGAATAATACCTGCTTTCAGAAGCTGGGATGCGCTATCTATAATAACCAAATGCACATGTTTGAGACACGCTGTTACCCCATCACCACCCCCCTCTCTCTCCACATCTCCCTGTATCTGCCTGTGATCGGAATCATTGTGTTTGCATGCAGCACAATACATAACACCAAATAAATAAAATATGTAATCATGCCCCTCCTTTGTATTCCTCTCGGTGCCAAGATGCCCGGTCAGGGCTGAACAAGTTCTCTACAAAATTATAAAATAAAAAGCTAAATTAAATTTCATCTTTCATGCTTTACTGATATAATTGTTTCCTGATGAAATTGCAAGATGCAAATAGCATTAGCAAACCCTTGCAAATAGTGGCTCTATCCAGATTACTGCAGAGAGAATTCATATGACTGTTATTGTGTTATTTATGTAACCCCATTTAGGAAACTAGAAATGCAGCAGAACAGAAGGAACGGGGCAAAGTGATTGGACGCAACTGAATGCATTTTCATCCCAACCAATGCATCTTCTGAATAAGTTAAGCAGGAAAGAAATAGACGGCAGAGTGCAAATTGTGCTCCCCAGAACAAGACCCTGTTTTTCTCGTGCACTCATTTTTGACTCAACGCTACAGTTTGTTAAATGATGCGAAATTATTTTGTAATGTAGAAAATCCATTGATTAAACACATAGACATACATTCATAGGGATAATTTGTTTTGCTGTGTTCAATATTGGAACAATTGCACATCCTTTCCAATTATGCAGTGTACATCCTGGGTCTGAAATTGATTTCAGTAATTACAGCGCACAGAATACCAGCAATGTTGACTAAGGCGATACATTTCTGAGTTAACAATCGCAGGCCTAGAGGCTGTACTAGGGCAATGGCTACAATAGGTTTTTGACTTTTTTCATTTCTAGTTATAAATGAAGACTTTGATCAAAGGTTCTAGCCACGTCTTCCATTTCTTCAATGTTATTTAAAATAGTGTTTACATAAAATGTCAAACCTATACCGGTCCTACTGGACCCATTTACTTTTACAAACAGATTGTAATATCACATTTCAGCTTCGACCGCCTACACTGCACCAGGATCCTTTTACAGAGAGGCAGAAAAGGTCCACTTGAACACCCTGGCAAGTATGCAGGGCCTAGATAGTAGAAGAGAATAGCCAGGTCCTTAAATTCTCCACTCCTCTACCTGAGACTGGGTGATCTGCTCCTCACTGAACCTGCCCCCTGTTGCTTGTAGATCCCTTGCTACCAAACTGACTGCTCTCCCCCTCTCCTGTTAGATGCCCACTCCCTTGTTTCTCTGCTGCCCTCAATATGTTCTTCCTCCTATGGTTGTTAAGCGCTGTGATGCTTCCAGAAGCTAGGTCTGGGCTCAATAAAGTACCCTATTAATTAAGAAATGTAACCCCAGCAGGGGGGCATTTCTGCTCAGGTAATGCCTGAGGCATACATTAGAAACCCAAGAGAAAAGGGGGCTAAATGTTAGCCCCAGGGCATTACCTCACTGCTAATGAACACCCTGTGAGAGTTACATTGCTTTTAGAATCGGGGTACTTATCGTGTTTTTTTTCTCAAGCTTGAAAATGGTGTGTTTGCCGTTTCTCAACTTGAGGAAAAATTTACAAAACAAGATGGCCGCCATGGATCTGGGAGAAGGGACTGAAATGTAGCCCCTTTGCCCTTTCCGTGGAGGCCATTTTCAGCCAGGAGATGTGTCGAGAATACTCAGTGTTCCTGGTGCAGGCGAGCTGATAAGCTGTAAGGATGTTCCTAGGATCTTTCTTCCAGCTCCGGACCTGATCAATCTTCATTTATGCACCATTAGTGGTGATCTGGATTTATCCCATGGAATGTCTGTGCTAGCCCCTTCCATCACATCTCTTCTTGCAGCTATAGGTTTTGCCAACAAGTCTGAGGCCTCTCTGTAGCATTTTCACATCTCCAGCCTCGTCTTGAGTTATGTTGAGATTCGTCTTTTTCTTCGTCACCTCCATGCTGCAGTTGTGATGTGTCCATTGATTGTATTTCCTAATCTTGTAGGAATTCCCACAACTCTTATGGGTTTTTAAACCCTCTTTTTTGTTGGTCCCTAGTAGCGGGGTGTAAGAGCCTGTGTCGTTTATCCTTTTTTTTTTTAGTTATGGCCTCATGGCTAGGAATCTTTTCCTCACCTCCGTCATTTTATTTGAGAAATCGGCTGACAGGTCAATCTTATGTCCCTTCCATGATATCAGGTTTTCTTTCTTGGCAATTGAGAGTGTTTGTTGAAGATATTGATACCTTAAGAAGCAAGCTCTGGGCGTCCTTGAATTGGCATTGTTCCTCTTTTGTAACCTTTGCACTCTCTGAATTTCCAGCTGTCTTATAAAATCTGTCTTCATTGTGGCTATGATCTATTCCTCAAGGAAGGTTATTGTGTCCCCTCCTTTTATTTTTTCCAGGAAGCAGAAGAAACAGACGTTACATCTTCTGCTGCTGTCTTCTAATTCATTCTTCGCTGCCTTCAATTTATCAACTTGTAATTGGAAGGCATACACCTTGTCCGCTTTTTCCTCCACACATCCTACTCTTTCTTCCACCTCTGCTATCCTAACTGTGATATTCATATTCGATTTTACTGCAAGGATCTCAGTGTGTATATCTTTCACCTGCATATCCATACCAATAAATGTATGATTAAGTTTGGAACATTTTGTAGCAGTAGGATTGATGTTGATAGCTCAAGCATTTGCTTACCTTCCTCTGGATTTGATTAGCCATTGTATGAGTTTAGTTCATCGGGGTTACACAGATGTACTTGATCTCTGTGGCTTGAGCCTGTACATATATTCTTTCAGGATTCTGAGGGTATGTGTGGTCCGCGTGTTACTGTCGTTTCTTAAAGGTGTCCCTAGGCAGCTTCTATGCGTGGGGACTTCATAGAGTTGCTCGAGTGATGCAGGTTGTGCAGCTGCTGTGTTCTTTTGAAGATTCCTTCTCCTTTTGTCTCCACGGAGCGGTGTAAGCTCTAGAGGTGTATCGCCAATTCTGCATCGAGGTTCAAAGGTATAGCTCAGCTTTCTATGTGTATTTCTCTTTGCTCTTCATGGTCCTGTTTATTCCAATTTCCTATCCAACACTTCTTTTAAATGGTTGCTATATTGATCATCTTCCTTATATCTTGTTTATTCTACATATTCTGAGGGCCAGTAGTAAAGATCTGCTTGACCTCAATCTTTCTTCAGAGCTCCAGTCCTCACATGCATTTATTTTTGATGCTTTCTGAACTGGCACATAACCATATGTGGTGTAGTACTTTCCTCTATCAATAATGAAGGCACGTCTTGTCCTTTGAGGGGATTCCATAGCTCTCTTTACTGAGGTAATTCGATGCAGTCGCATCTCTGTCCAGCACCTATTCAGCGCTGGTTCTGCTTTCGAGGCTATGGCACAATTGATCGGCTCAACCTACTCCTCGCTCTTTACCTTTTCAAACGTCGCAAGGTCATGCAGCTCCCTTCCCCACTCCGGCAGCGTTGTGCCTGAGCACCAAACACCAGACCCCGACTGCTTGAAGCCCCCATCCTGTTTCTCTGCTCAGCTACGTATGGTGCAGTTTTGGATTATGATTATGTCATAGTTTAGATGCTGCTGGCGATATTTGTTAACAGATCGCAATACCCTTCGTCCACCGTGCTGCTTTATGTGCCATGTGTGTATTCACGCCCAGGGGTATGAGCAATGGTAGTTGTTCTGGCTGTTAAATGGCTGGAGGCAAACATTAAGGGCATTATTCATGGAATTGTGTGCAGAAATCCTGCAAGGGCCACGCACTGAGAAAGACACTGTGCGAGCCTACATGCAGAATCAAAAATGCACGCCTCACCTATTCATGGAATTTACTGTGCAAAGTAACTGCATTCGCAAGTCGCGCCCAGAACACTCCTGACACGCCCACACACAAAGCATGTACAGCCAGAACTACCTACGCGCACCCCTGGGTGCGAATACACACAACCTTCAAACACTGCATGGAGTCCCCCGCAAGCAGGGCTGCATCTCGGGGGCCCTGCACAGGGTCCCCCGTAACTGTTGCCGGCACCCCGACAACATGTGTGTGGAAAATCGTAACTCGGTCTAAACTTGAAAATCTGTGTACGAACCCCCGTAACTGTTCCTGCACCTGGATACAGTGTATACACGCACCCCTAAGTTAGATCGGAACCCTGGCTGCATGCATGCACCCCTAAATCTGACATGCAAACCCACCTCTGCACTGCGAATCCGATGTGCAAGTGTACATATGCCTGCTTTCGGGTGGCATAGAGATCGAGGGATTTGCATGGCCATTCGTACGCCGAGATGCTGCGCCGGTGTTTCCATGAATATGTGTTGTTTGGCGCAAATATGGGCATGCGAGGGACTGCCTGCGGGCTGTCCCTCATAATGCCCACTTTTTTGTATGTTCTTCCCCATGTTTTTAGGTCTGCCCCCTTCCCAGCCCTCTGCGCAAGCCACTCCGACGCTGTATGTGGTCTGTCATGCAAGGTACTCAACTGCTCACAGAGACGTACCCAGCCAGCGCAAACTCCAGATAAATCCTGGAAAAGTCCCTCGCAGTCGATTCCACAAATCGATTAACAGGGATCGATTAACAGGGATTTGCGTGCCTTATGGCGCGCAAATCCCAGATTTTCCACTCAAATAATTCCATTAATCGGGCCCTAAGATTATAGAATTATATGTCATGTCAAAACAGTATTGCTTGACAGGTGTTTGCTTTAATCCACCTAGGTTTTAAACTCATGGAGTTAAGCCACTTGTGGTTTGTAAAACTAAGATTAAAGAGAACATTTAATTTGGGCATACTCAGTGCCTACAGTTTGCTAGATATCTGTTCATTAATAACAGATTTACTCACTGCTCTCCCATTTAGCAATCATTTTTCTCGAAATGTCTAGGTGAGTTCTCACATATATTTCACATTAAAACATATGTATAATTTAATTTAATTTAATGTGATACAGTTTTTATAAACAAACAAAAACTTTACACATTCAATATAACAATCATATCAATCAGTCAAATTTTAAGAAAACATAAATATACTCAAAACTGGATGAAGAAAATCAATTCATCAGTTAATCCATTCATCAAATCAGCACAGTAGGAATCCATCTTTCCAAATCAGATCAATAGCAACCAAAAATGTAACTGTGAAAAAGTGGTGCATCATTAAGGGCTAACTTGATCCAGTCAATAGGGCATTACCTCTCTAAGTAGATAAATAGTTGCATATGGAAACATTGATCTTAGAGAGGCCTTAGAGACACAGTCAACAGTTTTAGCCCTCACAAACTGCACAGGCAATGTCTCGGCTTACCCTTTGATGATGAATATTTTTTCAGCTTCCCTCCAGACTCTAAAAAGTGCTAACTGCAATCCAGAGTTCAGTGTGTTCAGACATTGATACCAAAACTCATTGCTACTTAGATGTTCAGAACAATGAAAAAACTTTCCAAGATTTTTACCATAACTGGTGCTCATCTTCGGACACTGGGTAAGTATATGTCTTGCTTTTTCCAACTCAGAGCAATTCCCACAAATCCTACAAGATATCTCTGTTTTGGTCACAGTTTGCCCCAGTTCGGTGTTCTCTAATGTTGGCAAATGATTGATGCGCACCAGCAATATAAAATGCCTAAGAGCAGAACATGGGGAGAGATCCAGGTACATTTGGGCCTTTTCATAAGTATAGAGTATAAGTGTTACAAACTTATAAGATTTTAAAGTTGCTAGATGTACATGGTTGTTCTGCCAATCCCATAGGTATAGGCGTTTATGTAAATGGTGAAACATGAGTTCGCTATCATGTCCCCATTCAGGAGACCAGCAGATCTGTTCGAATAATGCATTCATATCTTTCTCGAGTCTGGATGGGCTAATTTTCCCCATATCTTCCTTTACGGACATTAATAATGGATTAGTGGGATTATTTTGGATTTTGATGTACAATTCCGCCCGTTTCCGGAGCACCATTGCCTGCAAAGAGAAGATTGCCAGTTCTAATCTTAAAATGGCCATTGGAATGCACTGCGCAAGTCCCAAAATACACCTCCAAAATTTTCCCTCCAATAACTGTAGCCAGTCAAGATTAATATTCACCATGGACTCTAATCCGTAGATTACCATGGGCACAAAGCATTGGATATGAAGCTGAAGTGCATCCCAAGTGGAAAACCCACTTTGATCTTGTGTAAATTTATGAATCATAGTTGTTAGTTGCGCTGCCCTTGTTTTACGAGCCTGGATGCAATGGAGATAGCTGCCTTTACTATCACACTCCACACCCAGGTATTTATAGGAGTCTGTGTATTTTATCTCAGTCATTCCCATATGCATACTTGGACGTGCAATCTTACCGGCTGTATAGAGAATCAACTCAGTCTTGTTATGGTTAATAACCAGTTCATTAACTTCTGCGTATTGCCATAGCCTCTGAGCTGCTGATCTGAGTAGTCCACTGAATGTATGATCAAGCAACACCAGATCATCAGCATAGGCCAGGATCACACAAAGAGATGAGCTAATCTTTGGGGGACAGTTATGTACTCCCCGCAAATACTCAGGGATATTAGACACAAAGAAGTTATATAGCAGTGGGGACCTTGTACACCCCTGTTTTACCCCTCTTGTCTGTAGAATTGATTTTGTCATGTGACCCTGATTATCCAATCTCAACTGGACTGAGGTGTTGTTGTGTAGAAGTTTCAGGTAATAAATCAGACTCTCCGGGCATAGCAGATTTTTAAGTTTTTGCCATAGTTTCTCTCTATTAATGGAGTCAAAAGCCGCCCTAAAATCGATATATAGAGCGTGTAAAGGAGGGCAATTTGGTGACTTTGCTTTATTCCTTAGTGTTTCCATTATCAACAGGTTATAGGATGTAGAATAGCCAGGCCCGAAGCCACTCTGGAAACGATCTAATATTCCTTTCTTATCTGCCCAAATTTGAAATTTTCTTAATAGTAATGAGGCAAAATTCTTGTCTGTACTATGAAGCATAGAGAGTGAACGATAATTACCGGGGTCTGACCTATTACCCTTTTTGAAGACTGATATGAGTATAGCCTTTTGCCAAGACTCAGGGATTCTCCCTTCCCCCAACACCCTTTCGAACAGGATTTTCATAAGGTTTGCCCAAAAGAGTGGATTAGTTTTAAGTACTGCGTTAGGCAGGCCATTAGGGGCCGGAGTTCGAGATGCCTTTAAATTACTAATTTTCCCCAAAAGGTCTTCTGTGGAGATTACAAATGGGGAGGCGATGAGTTTAGGAACATTTTTCCCAGGCAGGGGGATAGTGTCTATGTCATTACGCTTCTCAAGGTAAGTTGTCCATACTTGGGAACCTATGGGGTTTATCATAAGAACCTTTTATTACCCTTTGCCCCCCCCCAGAAGTGACCATACATTGCGTGAATTTCTAGTACAGAGGATCTTATCCGTATGTTGCCAACATTCAAGTTTTTTCTCTTTTTTCCATCTTTTAACCCAGATACGATGATTATTCTTTAATTTTTTGATGTTATTCTGAGTTATAAGTAGAGAATATCTATTACCCCTGATCTTGCGTATTTCTCTTCTTAATATTCGCTTAGCATCTCGTATCTCTTTATCAAAAGAGGCTTTTGTGGCTATTTGCTTGGACACTAGAGGAATTCTACTAGTGGCATGTTTGCCCGAGAAGGTGTAAATCCATTTTTCAATTTCCTCAGATGTCATGGATCCAAACTTAGAAGCAGCATTCAGGTTCCATTCACCCACTGCCTTAACCGCCTTCTCAATATACTTTCCAGACCAGATAAAATGATTGGCAGTATGATTTACACTTAGCTCTCCTGTAGTTATTTCCTCACATGGGAGAGTAGTGATATCTAAATTCATGATGAGTGGGTCGTGGTCACTCCATGGACTTTCACATACAAACATATCAGTCACTATAGAAGCCACCTCTGGACTGGTATAGATATAATCTAAGGTGCTCAGACAAAGATCCTTACCCATGTATAGCTGCCTGGCCTATCACTCCTGGTACACCCATTAATGCTTTCGAGCTCCCAACCCTCCAAGAAGCCTTGCCAACAATCACCCTCTGTGTCTTCTACCTTATGTTTCATAAGACTGTATTGATGTATCTAAATGTTATTGGCAGTGCCTCCACCCCCTTTAATATGGCAATTAAGATCTCCCGCCAGAATGATATAGCAACTGTTAGTATCAAACTTCCATTGACCCAATAGCTCATGTAGAGCCTCCTAAATCTGTTCCCTGTGGGTAGCTCCTGGAGGGTTATATACATTAACCAACAACACTTTTACCAGTTTTTCATTCACCCCTAAGTTCACTTCGACAGCATTTATATCATCTTGACTTAAGGTCGCTAGCTTCCTACTTGCCACTGAATTGGAGACACCAGTCAATAGGCTCCCAAATGAATGCCCTCTTATGCCCTTCTTATTAGGCGTATGATAAAGGGTGTATCCATCCATAGCAATTGGTGCTAACAGCCAAGTTTCTTGTAAGATAAAAAATTATTGCTTATCATTTAGGGGCAGAGATCCCTCAGTAGTCAATAAGTGATTAAAGCCCTGAGTGTTCCAGCTCAACAGCGAGCAAGGTCAGGGCTTCTGTAGGACCATTGGTAAAGAGTCTGCCAACCAATATTTTGAATGTCACACATCTGGACTTTATCCCCTTTCATGAGTTCCGGTTTAGACAGCCTTTTTTTACCCAAAGTCTTAGGTTGCCTCGGGAGTTCCTGGTCTTCTTCATCCCTAGCAATGTCCACCCCCAGCCCAACTTGCGATAGACTATTTTTGTGGATGCAAATCAATTGGGCAGTAGCCAATACACTCAGTGCAAAGCTGACACGTTCGAATTGCATAGCCTTAGTGATTCAGAAAAAGAAAAGTCTTCCGAGCGAATCACTCGTAACTGGGGTATTAGATGCAGTTTAGTTAGAACCTCACTTCTAGTCAACGATTTGTCCCTTTTTTTCTGGTTCAAGTTTTTGATTATACAGATTTTATCTACAGAGCAGTTATTATCTTCCTTCCTCTCCCTTTGGAACGTATCATCCAAGAGCCTAGTTTTATGCTTCCTCTGGGGAGTGGAATATTTGTTGGTTTCACTATTAGTGTAAACTGAGGAGTCTGATTCTTGATCATTACTGCTCAAATAGGTGCTCTCATTAGATTTTTCCGGAAGGATCCAGCTAGTCAGAGTTCCTGCTGTTTTAGCCAGGTTCTTCTTGGCCTTCCGGGCTCTTTTCCTTGCTCTTTTAGATTTTTTTACAGGGACTTGTGTGGCTGACAATGGGGATGCTATAACCACCGGTACTTTTTTGGTAGCGGCATGTCAGGCCATCCGTCGCTGCTTTCTAGAATAAAAGATAGCTAAGTCTTCAGTAGGGCCTGACTTGGTTTCATTATTGGTTAACAAAGCATCCAACCCCTGTTCCAAGGTTGGGGGAATCATTTCCACAGACTCAGGTTCCTGTACGATAGTCGAATCTGGAATGCCCAGTTGTAAAACTGTGTTAACGTGTATCCTCCCACATAGCTTCAACAATATCTTTAGTGCAAATTGCATAGCTGCCATAGATGCTTGCAGCTCAGCAATTGCATTTGAGTTCGAGAGAGATGACACACTGGGCCTAGTGTCGTCTAAAGGTCCTGTACCTCCCAGAACAATACACAGATTAGTTGAAGCCGAAAGACGTCCCGTGTCATAAGTTGGTAATGTATTACTAATCGGGTTTGAAAGATGTTCCTCTAAATTAGAAGTCGCCTGACTATTAGCCTCTGACTGTTCCTGCCCTTCTGTCAGGCCAGATTGTGTAGGATTCTCTGCACACAGAACCTGGGCTTTGACTCTAATAGTGCATTCCTTAGCAGGGATAGTTTCCTTTCCTGTGGCTGCCTTAGATTTTTGAATAGAGAGGCAAAGATCCAATAGAGAATTATTATCAATATCTCTGTAGTTAGAAACCTTTAAGCCCACAGTCCCATTCAGATTGGCAACTGTAGCTTCTCCCTTTTGAATAGGGTCCTTGTAGGTTACTTTAGGAATTGTTTTTTGAAAGAGGGCTGGAATAGTCCCTTTTTCCACCAAGCCTCCAGCAGATGCGCCAATAGGCGGCATTGCACTTTATTTATTTATATTCCCTTTCCTTAGATTATAACGAGATTTAACGGCTTTAGATTTCGCCATCTCACCTGAGGTGCCAACTCCCAACTGTGTATAAAGTTTAGCCACCAGTCTCGGAGGGAGGAGGAGAGTTAGTAAACTGCACTTTGTATCCAGCAGTGAACGAGTAACAAAGCACTTAGGAGATTCGGGATCAAAGAGGATTACCTCTGCAGTCTCGCGTTCGCTCCAACAGTAGCATTGAATCTGCCACTTACCGGTCGTTTCAGCGAATCAAAGGCGGCCTCAGTTCACAGTCACAATGCGGTTTGCAGTTCTTGGACTCCCTCCCACGAGTGACCACGAAGGACCACTCTCACTTTTCTGCTTCACTTCTCCGCGCATGGAATGGGTCTTTGTAGAGTCTGTCAGTGTCTCTCTCCTGCAGGCTCCTCCTCACTGCAATAGGCACAAACAACAGACTTCAGACCACGAAGGACCACTCTCTATATGTATAAAGAAGCAATCTTGAAACAGTAAATATAGCAATAGACCTCAGCGGCATGTTTACCATTACCGCCGCTTAGTCGCGCAGAATAACTGTGAGATTTGTGGCAGCGGGAATGAAGTGTTAATCCTCGTTTTCGAAGTCCATATACTACCTCCATGGGGATGTACCTGGACTGGCGAATCCGATGCCTGAAAGCTAATGATGTTTCCAGGTCAAGTGAAGGATTTGCCTCCAGCTGTAACCTAGAAGTGGATTCTCCACTTCACCTCCAATCCTGGAATTCCCCATTGTGGTACAATTGGAGGTAATCCTGAAAGTGGAAGTAACAGAATCATTGCCAGAAATGTACTGCACAGGTAAACGTGCAACCAGGCTCAATATGTAAACCCGCCTCCCACCATGGTTGTAAATCCTAACATTCATATATGTGCACATGAAATGCATTGAAACCAAGCATTTCTAAAGATGTAAGTGCAATCCGACTATTATCAAACATGCATGTGCTTTGTTCGCTCCATCCGAAACTCAGGGAGCATAAACTTGGGAAAGATTTACTGCAGCAAAACAAAACTCACTAATCTTAAGCGATGCATTAAGTGTTCTAAACATATGAACACATTGCTGTAGAAAAAGAAAAATCATGTCATAAGCATACGTGACGTCCAAATGTCATGCTGTATTTGGCAAATATTACATAAGTATCTCTATTGCAGAAAAATATGAAACAATTTCTATATGCAGGGATGAAGAGACAAAGGAGTATTTCAGACTTGACCTGCAACATGTTAAAACACTGCAGAAGAAGCAGAGTAAACCGCCTCACTGAATCACATCACGTTATTTCAGCAATATATGATGTTTATGATTCAATGTGCTGGGGGGTTGTCTGCACAAAAGTGGGCTCAGCTAAGCTGACACACTTTCCACGTACACTCTATGGCTAGAAACTGGTATCATAATCATAGGTGGTGCTAGGCTGACTTCAGGCTTAGCGAGTGTGTGAAAATATCACTGGTCTCAGCATAGTGGATAGAAGTATACATCTACTGGGCAGGCTCAGAAGACACATCATCTGCTGAAGTGTGAATTTCCCAGGTACAAATGTACAAATGCAGAAACTGTCTTGCACCTTTTCATGCAATCTCTCTTTAAAAGCCCATTTGTCGCTCGGCAAATGGACTGATGTCAGACAGATTTGGCACCTCCACCCCTCTCTCTACTCAAAGATAGAGCTGCGGAAAGTATGTAGTTATTTAAGGAAGTCTGATAATGGGTTTTTATTCTATTTCATAAAACCCCATGCTAATTTCGATTGGTTTCTCCTGTGCTCTCTCTCTCTCTCTCTCTCTCTCTCTCTCTCACCCGGATGCAGGGTCCTAGAACCCTACAAATTGGGTGCTAGAAACATCTAAATATAAAGTAAAATTCTGCCAGTAGGAGAATGTTGTGGTGTGGCAATTCTGGATTCACCCATAGTTGTGTTACGTCCTTGATTACTCCCATTATTCCCATTGTTGAATTAGACAGAGGCAACAGTTACTGGGGAGGGGTTCGAACTTCTAAACAGATGGCAAAGGCCACAGTCCCACCTAGAACATCCTTTGTGCTGCCACAAGTGACACTTTCACACCCTAACAGCTGATGAGGTCAGTTTCTAAATGTCATGTTGAAACTATAAACAGACTAATGGAGCCTCCTCTATATGGGTTGCTAATGTAATGGCATAAGTATTAGCAGAAGGTTTTTAGTTCTCCAGGAGGCTGCCAGGGAGCTTTGACTAAGGCAAGGTTGTTTCCGTGATTAGGATAACTCCATTGGTACTTCTTCTAACCAAATGGGACTCCCCTGACAGCTGAGGCACCTGGGAAGTTTTCGTAGTCTGGCACGCGTGGAATGTTGTTCTACCTCGTAGATCAACATTTGAGGCGTGTCAGTTGATTTCTTGCTGAGGCCCTGTCGGCTGCTTATGTTCGGGGTCCAGAATAAAACCATAATAACTTTACCGTGTCTCCGATTTCATCACTGGTGATGAGGTATTCTGGACCCTGCCCCACACATGCAGGGGTCAGCGCCTCCCGGCGAATCCAGGCCCTACAATTTGCCTTTTGTCCGCAGTCCCCTCGGCATATTGCTGGTGCCTGCTGCAGGAAGGCATTGGTCTGGAGCAGGAGCGGGTGGCGCTGCAACGGTGTGAGCAGTCTTCGCACGGACGGAGGAGAAGGAGGTGCCGCAGGAGGTGTATGGGTGTTCCTCGTGCGCCTAATTGGCCGTCCAAAAGGATCAGCTGTTGGCAGAGGTGCCGCAGGAGGTGTGTGGGCATACTCACTTCGGAAAACTGTGGGCGTTCCTCGTGCGCCTAATTGGCTGTCCAAGAGGATCAGCTGTCGGCTGAGGTGCCTCAGGAGGTGTGTGGGCATATCCACGTCGGAGAAACTGTGGGCGTGCCTCATGCGCCTAATTGGCCGTCCAAGAGGATCAGTTGTTGGCATCGTGTGGACAAACCTGTGCCCTGATTGGCCATCAGCAGCAGCCTATTGAAGCGCACCATATTCCACCCGGAAATAGGTGGATGTGATTCGACAAACCCTGCTGCAATTATCGTGGTTCTTTGAAATATGCAGATAGATTCTGGGTCTGCCTGGGCATGGTCGCAGCCGCGGCATGTATGATTCTCCATTCTAGGTTGTCGAACGATAAGCATGAGGATTTGTTCATTAAGGTGCACGTGGCTACAGCAGAGTGACACGTAGGAACTACAAGACAGGTACAATTTAATCTTACATAGGCACTACCCGCGCTGCACCCTTCAGGTACCACGGGCAGAGTCTCGGGGCAAGTACTGTGTGGCTTTATAAATACGCATCCTCACGCTGCTCACAAAGGGGCTCCTGGGACAAATAAGTTGTTGGTGCCCCTGACAAGGGACAGCTGCTGCCTATGTGAAGTGGGTGGGTGGCACCTATACTGAATCCTTCACCTGCTTTGGGTGTTGCCTGTTACCATGTTTCATACTGCTGCCAGACCCCACGCCCCTGCATTCTTGCCATCCCTGGGGGAACCAGCATCTCTATGGGATCAGTGGATAGATGCTTTCAAAGAATACTTGAGGGCGGCTGGGGGCCCAAATTTTAGCAACGATGAGAGAGAGGCTGCACTTTTAAACTGTATTGGTATGGACGGTCTGCGGATATTTCGCCATTTGTCAGGTGAGGATGTGTACATTCCTGGTAGTGGTGAAGGCGACAGAGTAGTAAGAGCCTATGAGACTGCCTTGAAAAAGCTAGAAGGACGATTTGGGAGAAGGATCAATGTGGTCTTGGAACGCTATCAGTTCTTTTCGAGAGCATAAGGAGTAGGAGAGTCCATTGATTCCTACGTTACAGCTTTGCAAACATTGATGGCTACACGTAACTTTTCCGGGATTTTGGATGAATACATACGGGACCAGATCATGAGGAAAACCAGCAGCCAGAAAACTAGAGAGAGACTTTGGATTGAGAGTGATCCACCATTGGACAAGGTTGTGGAGATTGCCAGGGTTATTGAAGCGTTGAGGGCCAGTGTGCAGATTGTCACGGAGAAGGAAGGTCCTAAATACATGGTGCAAGCCATTTTACCTCAGTACAGGAGGAGCAGTGCAGATATTAAAAAGAGATTTGAAAAAGGGGACAATCAGGGTCACAGGGTGTCCAATGGTAGGGAACCTTGCAAAAAATGTGGTTGGTTTAGTCATCAGACAGGCTCAAAAGAATGCCCGGCTATCAGCATTGAGTGCAGGCGATGTAACTGCAAAGGGCACTATGCACGCATGTGTAAAGGTAATAGTGAGATGCAGACCAAAGGCGTTGTGGGTATGGTAGTGTCTGATGGTGGTGTTGCAGGCCAGGATGCCAGAATATATGATAAAGCCAATCAATGGGTGATACTACATGAGGAGGGTGCTGTACGGAAGGGTCCGTGGGTGACTGTGTTCGTCAATGGTCACCCTTTGGAGATGCTGGTGGATTCCGGTTCACCGTACACTATGATATCACCTGAAACATACAAGGAGAAGTTGGGGAAGGAGGTATCAAGTTTATGTCCCTCCGACATAAGTCCCAGTACTTATGGGCAAGCCCCTATCAAGGTACTAGGCTATGAGCATGCTAAATTGAATTTAGAGAGCGGCACACTGTGGGGAAGCTCTACATGGCACTCAAAGGGACTAGTGTTTAAGGCTGGGATGAGCAAGCTGCTTTAAATATTAAGATTCACCCCGGGAAGGAGGTATCAGTGTTAAGTATTCAGGATGGTTCTGGTGAAAATGGGGGTGGGTTAAAAGCTGAGTTTTTGCGGGATAAATATCCAGAGGTATTCTCTGATAAGCTGGGGAAGCTTAAAGGTTTTTCTCACCGCATTGTTCTTAAGAGGGGAGCAATACCCAAAGTGCACAAGGTGAGGAGCATTCCGGTTTTGGCGAGAGAGAGAGTGAGATGTGAGTTGGAGAAGCTTAAAACTGAGGGAATTATTGAAGAAATAGAGTGCTCTGAATGGTTGTTTCCTGTGGTACTTGTGAAGAAGTGTGATGGGGGTTGAGGATGAGTGTTGACCTCCGAGAGTTAAATGCTAGAATTTGGGTAGATCGCCACACGTTACCTAATATCAATGAGTTATTGTTGACCCTGAGCAGAGCAACATGTTGATCGATTTGCATGTGGACTCAAGGCCCCTTACTTCTTTTATAACTCCTTTTGGGGATTACCGATTTTGCTGCATGCCATTTGGCTTGGCATCGCGTCTGCGGTATTTCGACGTCTTATGCAAGAATTGTTCAGCGGTGTGACTGGTGAGAGTTATTTTCAGGATGATATCCTGGTCTGAAGCAGTTGCCGTGCTGAACATGATGACAGGGTACATGAAGTCATGAATGTGCTAAGCAAGAAGGGACTTACAGTGAAATTGTCGAAGTGCCAAGTGGGTATGCCCAATGTATCATATTTAGGGCATACACTGAGTTGAGATCATTCCTAGGATTAACAGAGTATTATGTGAAGTTTATTCCCAATTATGCAGAAAAGACGGCATCTATGAAAGCTTTGCTCAAGAAGTGTGTTAGGTTTGAATGGTCTAACAAGTGTCAGGAGGAGTTTGTTTTGGTAAAGGATGAAGTGGATCATTCACCGTGTCTGAGATCGTTTGATCCCAAGTGTAAGACAATTCTCACAGTGGATGCAAGTGAGGTGGGGCTTGGAGCTGTGTTGGAGTAGTGTTGTGATGGGGAGTATGGTCCTGTGGCTTTTGCTTCTAGAGCCCTGGGGGATGCTGAGGCTAGGTATTGGTGATTAAGCGGGAAGCTCTAGCGGTGACATGGGCCTCCAAACACTTTAGAACATTTTTATGGGGCATTCCTTACGTGGTGAGGACCGACCATAAACCGCTGGTACATGTATTTTCCACCCGGGGTACTGCATTGGTTTCCCCAAGAATAACCAGATGGGTAGTGGAATTACAAGAGTACAATTTTATCATGGAATATTTGCCTGGGAAGAAAAATGTTGAGGCTGATTGCTTGTCTCGCTTACCGGCTGCAGTGTCAAATTTTGTACAAGTTGAAGTAGCTGGAGAGGTGAATATGCAGGTTGCTAGTATTCTTCCTACAATTGACAAGGAGGATTGGGAGGTGGAAAGTGAGAAGGATGCTGAGTTATGTTGGATTAAGGAGGGTCTGCTCAAAGGCTGGGATGCTGTCAGAGGTAGAGCAGAAGGAAAGGGTTATGCCCAGGTGTTGGATGAGCTTGCTGTTGGGCCTTGGGGTGTGTCGAGGGGAAAGAGATTAATTCCACCTGTGAGTGTAAGGAGTAAGTTGGTGGCCTTGGCACATGAGGGTCACTTGGGTCGCTCCCTAACCAAGAGGAGGTTGCGGGAGGAATATTGGTGGCCATCTATGGATCGAGAGGTGGAAATTATGGTTAAGGATTGTTGTGCATGTGCACTTAGTGATAAGAGCAAGGTTGTATCTCCTCAGCCAATCTCCAGTGGAGATTCCGAAAGAAGTCTGGTCGAAGGTGGCTTTGGACATTATGGGTCCGTTTGAGTGTTTACAGCCAGAGTGTAGGTTTCTGCTGGTGTTGGTTGATTATACTTCCCGGCGGGTGGAAGTGGCAGCTTTTGGCAGAGTGACGACAGAGAGTGTTATTGCTTTTCTTAAAACAATATTTGACAGGGTGGGTGTGCCTGCCAGCTTAGTGACAGACAATGGTGTTCAATTTGTGTCCAAGCTAATGTGGGAATTTTTGAAGCAGTTTGGTGTGGAGCACCATCGCACCACTCTGTACAACCTGAGTGCCAATGAGCTAGTAGAAAGGGTAAATGGTGTAATTAAGAGTGCCATCCAACTTTCTCTTGCCAATGGTCTGGACTGGGAAGATGTGGTTGTGGAGTATTTGTCTGCGTATCGTAGGACTCCTTCTGTTGCCACAGGAAAGACACCTTTGAATTAATCAGAGGAAGTAAGCCGGGGTTGAGGTTAAGGTCTATGGCTTTGGGTGGAAGTGGCCCATGTCACATGGATCTTAATGATGTGCAGTAGAGGGTGTTGGTGCATCAGGAGGCTGTAAGGATGAGTCAAAACAGTAAAAGGGAGTTACAGGTGAATGTGGATGATGTGGTTCACATTAAGAATCCCAGGTTTGTGCAAAAGGGTAGGAGTGTATTATTGCCCCCCATGAGAGTTGTGAAGTGTGGGGAGGGGTATGTACAATTGGAGGATGGTTCAAAGTGGAGTAAAAAACGCATTGTGGTGTTGGATGGTGGTAGGGATGGTGTGTCAATGGGTAACCATCAGGATTTTGGTTTGGATGGTGCAAGTTTGGATTTTCATCCAGAGTTGCAGGTAGTTCATGGGAGTGTGTTTGTGGAGAATGTGGTGCGGCCAAGAGAGGTGGTTTCCGCTGATAGCATTGTAGAAGGGGGCGATGGCAATGGGTCGTTCAATGATGGAGCACATGCTAATGATGTAGTTCATGATGGGTCAGGTCGCCCGGTTAGGAAGTGTGGTCCTCCCATCAAGTTTAGAGATTATGTGCGTTAATATATAATTTCGGTTTCTCCATTTTTATCAATTTCAGAGACTATATGTGTTAATGTTGCAATGTATTGTTATTTCCATTTATACAAGTTTTGTTGTTTTCCAAATTTGTGGCATATTGTGTTAGGGTGTTAAGGGGGGGAAGATGTGTCGTAGTCTGGCACGTGTGGAATGTAGTTCTACCTTGTAGATCAACATTCCAGGCATGTCAGTTGCTTTCTTGCTGAGGCCCTGTCGGCTGTTTATGTTCGGGGTCCAGAATAAAAAATGTGAGTGGTCACTTATATAGGAAGTCTTCCTATTGGATTCTGGCAGAGTGCTTTTAAGGCACCAGTCTTGTGATAGTATGTTGCTATTAATGAAGTGGGAACCGGCCACGCTGTTGATTCTTGTTGGAGTTCAGAACAGCTCAAAGTCCCATTGTTCAGGGTAGAGAAATAGACTGTGTTTTCAATCTCTGTGGGGGATAAAAGGAACACCAGCTGGAAGAACTAAAAGGGTACTTGCACTCAAGACACCTCATTCCCGAAAGTGTAGACATGGTACCTCTGGTCCTAGTTTTGCTCAGCATTTCAACAAACATATTTAATTAAATTGTGAGCCTTTGAACTGCAATTGAACCTCTAATTTAGAAGCTGTCTCTTCATGCACCTGCCCACCTTCTGTGGACCTGGCCCAGCAATGTCTCATCACGCCTTCCCAGTCCAACTGCCACAATGCCTGGTTTGAAGCTCTGATCTGCCCATCAAGCTACTTTGGGCCAATTTGCTGTATCAATGCGTCTGCACCAAACCACCTGCTTCCTCTTTTGTGAGACACCCAGTGACACTCTTGGGCTGTGCTGATTTTGACAATTGTCTGCAGTTCGGTTCGGGGCTTCCTCAGTGCTCTCCTCCCTGCTGCTGACAATCATCGTTTCAGCCAAAAGACACTGCGGCAGTTCATCCATCACTGAGCCCCTAGCACATAGCAAGGCATGACTCACGGCCGCACCTTTGCCTTCATTGCACCCCTCTTTCATTTTGTGGAAAGTCTATTTTGGGGTGAGGGTCTGAGTCCCCATCCCCATCGGGGCCACCAAGAGGTGTCCAACTGGGGCCACGATCACCCTTATAAAAACACTGCCCGCCCCCCCCCCCCACACACTGGCACCGCTTGCCTCTTATGCATACAACTTTGTGTGCCACCACAAGTGACCTCGTCAGGCCACCCCTATGAAAAATGTCTGGGGGCTGCACTGTCCATCCCCTTGCACTGGTGTCTTCCCTCCCATAACCAATGTCCTTTTGATGTTTCTATTCTGCATCCCCCAGTGGCCTTCTGTTCCACCCTGCATGTGTGGCGTTTTGAAAACAAAAAACGCCATTGGTGTTTTGAAGGACGATAATGTGGCCATACTCGCTGCCGTATCTGAATACCAGTGGGGCATTCTTGTTCATTTATATACGCTGTAGTGCTTAATCATTGGTAACATGGCTCAAACCCACAAAAGACAGGCTCTGTGCTGTGAAGGCCCTGAATAAATACTAAAATAGTGATTTAGTGGATTAGTCGCCCTCTACAGTGGCACTATGCCATTGAAAAACAGTTTGTTAAACAGGCTCTGTGTTAAATTTACTTTTTTTTGCAATTTTGCCAGTATGTTTATTTTCCGGCAGCCTTATTAGTCCAAATCAAGGATATATATATATATATATTCAGTAAAAAAAACTTTGTTAAAGGGACGTTATGGTTAAGTTTCGCTACTAAGAACCTATGAAATTGAGTAAAAAAACTTTGTTAAAGGGACGTTATGGTTCAAAGTAAAACCGAAAAACCCCTGAAATTCGGCAGTTATGGTAAGATAAGCAACCATAACTCACGCCACCGTGCACTGCTAACACTGACACCCAGGACATCAAAGATGACATCACTTTTGACTTTCTAGTTGTAAAAGAAGACTTTGATCAAAGGTTCTAGTCATGTCTTCCATTTCTTCAATGTTATTTGAAATAGCCTTTACATAAAATTACAGCAGTCCTACAGGAAAACGTAACTTTTGTAAACAGATTGTAAAGTCACCTTTAGGCTTTGTGAAAAACCAGACGGTGTTTCACAACATAGTTCCCAGGGATCCCGTACTCAGGTGTCCAGGGAAAGGCCATCGCTCTTGGATCCTGACCATGAAGGTGGACAAGCTATGAAGGTCACCTGGGTAGGGGGTCCTTGGAGAGTGGGGGAAAAGCACCTGATGGTGAGACATGGTATTCCCCTTTTCCCACAGCCCATCTGACCCCTCTCCATACCTATTTTATGGTAAACTACAGCTGCCATAATTCCTTCCCACGTCACACTGACAACACCACTAAGCTGAGGAAGATGAGGAATGAGGCCAGGAAGATTACCTCAAATGACTTGCAATGGCTCTGTCCCTTTAATGAGATTAGGCAGAGCCAGGCACATAATCCTAGCTACACACACCTGACACTTGTTAACACTCCTTGTCAGGATAAAAGGTGGCAAGGATTACGCTGAGTGAGGCTGGCTGCAAGAAGGAGAATTCCATATTTTCGGAAAGCTGTAAGCGTTCAAGACTGAAAGCGATTGAGAAGAAAGGATATACCTTCAAAGTGCTCCAAGGTGGCTTGATCCCCTCCTGGATGAACAACAAAGTCGGGGAGGAACAGAGGACGTATTGGTAACAGCCTTGACTGCTACATGAAAGGTGTTAAAGAGAGAAATCCAATTAACACGACCTGTGAGTTATTGAAGGCAACAAAGGCCCGGTTTGTGTTAAAGGCAAACTAAACTGTAGCAAGAGTTCAAAGTTGTGTATAAAAGACAATTGCTGAAGTGTGATGAGAATATACAAAGTAACAGAGTGTTCCTGCAACGCGGAATCACACATTCGAAAGTCTCTGTAAAATGTTTGAAGTTGTGATAAAGCGGGAAACGAAGGCAAGAAAGTAACCGCGACCCTGAATGAAAGTTGATTGAGGGGAAAACCAAAGTATATGAAATTTAAATACACAAAGAGGGCAAAGTCTGAACACTATGCACGCCATGAGGGAAAAGTAAAGAAATGATAATTCCAAGTACCAAGAAGCATTCATATTGAGAGTTGATGAAAGTTGTCAAATTGTTTAAAGAGAGGTCGAAGTGGTCATGCAGAAGTAAAAGTAAAAGTCAAGTGTGAAAAGAAAGACGAGCTCGAGCCCAGCGGAGGGAAGCCAGTTTTGAATTGTGGTAAATTACAGACAGGCTCGAGCCCGGCAGTGAGAAGTCTGTGTTTACCTGTCGTAAAGTAAATGTTAAGGGTGAAAATAAAGACAGGCTCGAGCCCAGCGGAGGGAAGCCTGTGTTAAATTGTGGTAAAGTACAGACAGACTCGAGCCCGGTGGAGGGAAGCCTATGTTGAATTGTGGTAGAGTACAAGTTAAGAGTTGAACTGTACATTTGTGGCAAAGCAGACGAAACTTGAGAACTTGTTTGACTGTCAAAAGCTTGAAACCCAAGCCTGAATTGTTGAAATGTTACCATTAAGCCAAAGTTGGTCAGATAGCAAGGCGGACAAAGCCTAAAGAACTTGTTGAACTGTCAAAAGCTTGGAGCCCAATCCTGAACTGTTGAAATTGTACTAGTAAGCCAACGTGTGCCAGATTGATAGAACTATGCCAACCACCAATCCCTTTAAGAAACTCTTGAGACCCTGTGCTTCTGAACGTGGGCAGGGGATTTGGTACATAAGCCATTCTGACATTTATTTTGAAAGACTATTTTTCCTTTTTATATCCCCTTTACACATTTGCCATTTGAGGGCAAGGTTAGTTGTTTTTTAGTATAGTCCTTTGTATTTTGACTAGACTGACTTGGATATGTTTGTTATTTGTTTAATGATTGAAATTACTCCCATTCAAGATCTAGGGCCAGTTAGGAACTCTCCCAATCTTACCAAATACAAAATAAAGGTTTTTGAAACTTGCATCTTTTGTGTCTGTGTCTGCTGTTGATACCATGCATTACTCACATATGTTGTCAGCTGTGGGATACGATTCAATTGATAAAAGTTGAAGAACCCATATTGATAATGGTTTTGCCACCAGTCAGGGAGAGACTAATCGTTGATATTGAAGGTTCAGACGGGATACATATTGTTAGGTAGGACTCCCAGGTATGCCAGAGCGATGCTGGGTGTCCATGGACTCTGAGGGCCTAACACCCTCCCCTGAATAAATGGAGGACTCCATCAGATGGCAAGTACAAACTGTGGTTTATTTGCACATAAAAACAGTGCAAAGTAAGATCAGTACACGAACACAGCATGAGTCAGGTAAAGCTCGAGTTTCCACGGCACCCAGGCTGGTTTTCTAGCACTATTGCGTCATCACTTGGGCCCTTCCCAAAAAACCTATAGCCACAAGGGTTAGGCTACTGAGAATCTCTACTACCTATAATGGACCCTATAAGTGTTTTTCTACTGGTCATTGCATGTCAGGTGGCTGGCCTGTCCCATCCCCATGAACTATCTATTACATTGTTGCCGACTAGTGGGCTTACCATTGGTTCATGCCCCTTGCCCTCCACACCTGGAATACTAAACTGTGATTGATAGATTAGGGCTGATGCCCACAGGCCTGGGACTCAATCAAGTTGTCAGTTCGCTGTACACCTCTTCAAGGTGATGTGAACGATTATGTGTCTGTATTGTAACTTGTGTACACTACCTTTGCCTTTGAGAATATTCTCCTCACGGTAGCAAAACTTGTTGCGGTCTGCATCTGATTTGCTGGGACCGGCTCCCCTTTCTCACTGTGGATGACTGTCCATTGTCTCATCTGGCTGCAGCTCATAACTATGAGGATTTATTCAGTTTCTCTGCAGCTGGTCCCTTTGTCGTCAGGTGATTGGAATGTGTTTTCCTTTTCTTCCTTTCTACCTCTAGATTTTAAGTACAGTGGAGGTGGTGGAGCACCTAAGGTTGGGGACCCTTACTATGTGGAGACCTGGTTTTTAAGTCGTTTCACTCAGAGCACCTCTGTAATGCAAGAGGGAGGCTAGAGCTGACCCTGGCAGAGGAGCAACCAGAGCTGGAACACATTGTTGGATGGAGTGAAAGATGCCTGAATTGTAGAATTGTAAACGGCATAATGTAAAACACCTAGATTCCTGGATCGAGGGAAAACGCCCAAATGGCAAACAAAACGGCAAATGCAAAACACCTACCACTTAAATCTTTGTGTGCAGCAGTGATGGGAAAGTACCAAGTAGCTCGCTTAATTGAGTGTACTATGTTCAATCTAGTGATTGCTGTACTCCCCACCCAGATCCCACTTGGCTTTAGTCGCTGCTAGTTGACAGCTGGCTCCACAAGCAAACACACTGGAGCTACTTCAGGAGCTGCCATTTCCCTTGGGGCCCTTAGGTGAGGGCTGCCCCGGGAGAGTCTAATAAATGAGTCTTGGCTGGTCAATTGGAGCACGAATGAGAGCTTCGTCACTGATGCAGTAAGTGGCTGGTAGGGGTGGCACAAATCACATTGGATGATTGAAAACTGCGGTGGCTTTGGAAACTGCTCAAATGCGTGTCTCAGCACTATTCTGGCCAAATCTCTCCTTACAGGGAGGCCTGTCACTTTCCCCATCACAAATGAGCAAAATCCTGTGTAGTGAAGTTTAAGGCTCCATTGCAAAAAGGGCAGGTCTGAATCAAAAATAAAAGCAAACCGTTTGGGGGTCTAGAAATGGAAGGAAACATGCTGTAAAGAGCTTTCCTAACAATGACCTTCATTGATGATCCTGCAGGTCACTGTTCTGAGTTGCTTAGCA
Organism: Ambystoma mexicanum; assembly: GCF_040938575.1. Classification (NCBI taxonomy): domain Eukaryota; kingdom Metazoa; phylum Chordata; class Amphibia; order Caudata; family Ambystomatidae; genus Ambystoma; species Ambystoma mexicanum. The sequence continues at coordinate 1,140,008,386 of NC_090927.1, forward strand.
CTCTAAACTGCACTGAGTGCGTGTGGCTGGCTGACATACACCAGAGCAGACATGTAAAGGAGGGGAGAGTTGGCTTACTGCAGCACCTTACTGATACCTCTGCACTCTCCCCACCTGTCACCTCACCGCAGTGCAATGCAAATATGTTAAACGGTGTCGTAAGGACTTGAAACGTGGTGTTTAAAGTCCTAAAGGGACCTTGAATTTTGTCCTTGCGTCGAGGCGCTTAATGAGTTTGTCCGATCTTTCTAAAACCACATTGATGATTTGCTGATTTCAGGCAAACTCATGTGTGAAGGGGCTGGAATCCAGGGAAAGGGGTTGGAGTGTCCAAATGTCATGTAGCTAGTAATGTCTGAAGAGTCCTAACCAATAACTGCAAAATGTGGTGCAGGTTGGTGGCACAGCACGTAATTGTGTAAGGAACACACCGATTTTTCTGCTATATAGATGGACTGATTTTCTGAAATATTTTGCTCTAACTTTAACATCCATTTTGTACAGTTCTGAGGCAGTGGGCGTATGGCAAAGTTTAACTGGCAGGAGTGTAGTCTGATAGGGCCAGGGGTATTAGTGGATGAGGGTTGATTTCCTCTTTGTTCCTTTTGTAAAAGCATGAAATACCCTTTCCCAGTTACAGCCACTCAACATGAAGCTGGCCTGGGAACAGCAATCAAAGGGCACACATATTCACAAAAGGCTTGGCCTCACATATCTATATAATGCTTGCTGCATATCTATAAACCTTTGATCCTATTAAGAAGGGGCAGAGTTGGGGCAGACAGGGAGAGCTCTGTACTGTTGAGGGGGGTTTCCGCCATCTTGTTTGTCTGCCTCTCCTTCCTGTCCCCCTCCACTGCCCAAAGCACTGTTTTCTCTCAGAATGGCAAAGTCCACTTCTTTCAAGAACTGTGATTGGACACCTGAAGCAGGCTGGCTATAGTTTAATAACATATGTACTTAAGAAGGGTTAGTGCACTTCTTTGAATAATCTTATGGACGTCCCCCTTTCAATATTTCGTTGGACCTCTATTTTGGAGAGTTAATCTATCCAAAGTCCTCTGCCAGTGAGGTGAAGACTAGTGTTCAAGGCAGTGATGAGCTCTAGCCCCTGCCTATCCCCTAGGATCATTGGGGATGACCTGCAGCTGGGACACGACCTGATTGTCTGCCAGCCACAATGGTACCCAGAACCTCACTTTCCTCCATTAGCCACAGGCCTCCTGCATGGAGTTGTCTGGTGTGGGCTCTGCAGCCCTCCAGGGACACGTCCGTGGTGACTGTCTCTTGGTATGATGGACAACGGAAATCCGTGCCACAGCAATGTTGGAGTGCACACCCCACCACCTTATGGCTCGACGGAACTCCTCATTGAGCACGAGCCGATCTGCAAAGTTTCCGGACGCCTGGACCCACCAAGCTTCCATGAATTCCTGAAGGGGCCGCATCCGCAGCTGAGCAGCGACTTGGTGTTTCGTACCGTGGCGATCTTCAATGTTAACAGTTGCTGCACCTTGCCCAGAATGGCTGCTATTCTTGGGGACTGCCAGGCAGGAGACCATGTTGAGCCTGGCCCCCAGGAATAGCGCGTCCTGTGATGTAATCAAGCAGGACTTTAATAGTTCACACCCCAGATACCGTCTGTGTATGTAAGACAGCAATCCTGACATGGCCCGGATGAGCCAGTCAAGGTATGGGCCATCACTGGTGCCAGTCACTTCGTAAACATCCTGGTTGCTGACTTCAGTCTGAAAGCCTTGAATTGGTAGTGCTGACCTTGTACAAGGAAGCCCAGGAACATCCGATGCTTCCCGTGAATGGGAACGTGGAAGTAAGCGTCTTCTAGATCCAGCGATGTCAGGAAATCCCCTTCCTCCAGTTGGCAGAGCACGTGTTGCTGCAGGTCGAGAATGGGCCTCCAGCCCTTAGTCTTCTTTTTTACTAAGAAGTATCTGGAGTAGACTAGAGTCTCCTTGGAGCCTGCACTATCGCCCCTTCTCTTAGCATGACCCGTAGTTCCTGCAGGAGCTGAGGGATGTGCTGGTCCTGCCTGGCCACCGCTGGTATCCGCTGACACTTCAGCTGGAATTCTAGAGTGTTCGTGGGCCCATCGGTCAGAGATCTTTTCCCACTCTTTGACTAAGCCTGCTAGCCGGACTCCCACTGGGGTGCATGGGTGGGGGCCTGACATCCTGGCTAGTTCAGTCCTGCTTCGGGGCATGCTTGCTGCCTGGAAATGACGGCGGCCACCTGAACTCCAGGAACGAACCCTGTAGGCCTCCAGGGTTGTGGAACAGGAGGGTTGGCGGTACAAGGATTATCCGATTCACAGGAAGCATTGGATGCTCCAAAGGCCTTGAACGATCTTCCAGATTTGCCTCCTGTGGCACGAAAGGATGGCTGATGCTGCTGCATCGTACCTAGGGCCCGGGCCATCTCCGTATCAGTCTTGATAGCCTGCAACGACTCGTCAACTGCCTTCCCAAAGAGTGTCCATCGAAGGGCATGTCCAGGACCCTCATCCGAACTTCCTGCTGACAATTGGTGGCTTCCAACAAGACATGACGACTGAGGCAGGCACTGTTGCCCTTCTGTTGAAACCCTACGTCCGTGATGTCCAGGGCCATGGTAATGATGGTCCGATACCACCTCGCTCTCCTGGAGAATTTCCAGTGCCTCTACCCTTCGCCTGGGAGAAATTTCAGCAGCATGGTATCTTGTACCACAGCTCCCTGTCGTACCGGGCCAGGATTTCGATAACATTCGCTGCCTTGACCGCTGCAGAGTAGATCACCTTTTTACCCATGGTTTTCAACTTCTTCCCCTCGCTGTCCGGGGGAACAGAGGCCGAAGATGATTGATTTGAGGGCTTCTTCCTCACAGCCGCCGAGACCAGTAAGTCCAGGGAGAGTGACAATCGAAGGCAGTTGGGTGCAGACTCCTGCACCCAGTATTTCTTCTCCAGCCTCTTTTCACTGGAGCGGAGGCGTGATTCCTCATGAGCGGCAGGCCCTCGTCACGGACGTCGTCTAGGAGAGGTACCGCCAGAATGATATTCATCTAGTAAAGGAAACCCTCCTTGGTCTCTTCCCGCGTCAGCTGCAAGAGTTCAGACGCACGGGCGACCATGGCGTGGAACGATCCCACTTCGTCCGGTAGAGAAGCTTTCGGCTGAGGGGTGCCATCTGTGACCGTCCCCGTGTCCCTAGGGTGAGGGCATGGGAGGCTGTTGAGGAGGCATGGATGCAGTTTCCTCCTCATTTGCCGGGAGGCCCGGTGCCACCAGGGCTGGGGGTGCCATCGGCATCCTCCTGGATCTCTGACGTGAGCGTGGGGAGAGTTGATATTATGTCCAGCAACAGGTCTCTGGGCGGTTTAAGGGGGATTAGCCTTGCTGGGATTTTTCTAAATTAAGATGAATTAATTGATGGAACATGGGGGATGGCTGTCACAAAATGACTAAATGTATCCATAAGCTATGTCATTGCAGTCATAATATATGTGCAGCTGAGAATCTGAGAACTGTGAACATTAGCCTGCGTCACATCTAGTTAAGATTGTGAATGTTAGCATGCCCACCCTTAGATATAATTGTGAACATTAGCCTGCGTCACATCTAGTTAAGATTGTGAATGTTAGCATGCCCACACTTAGAAAGAATTGTGAACATTAGCCTGTGTCGTATCTAGATAGGATTATGAATGTTAGCATGCCCGCACTTAGGTGAAACTTGAATGTTAGCATGTGCCACACTTGGAATTGTGAACATTGGCCTGCGTCGCATCTAGATAAGATTATGATTGATAGCATGCCCACACCTAGAACTGTGAACATTAGCCTCACCACATCTAGATAGGATTGTGAATGTTAGCATGCCCACACTTAGATAGAACTGTGAACATTAGTCTGCGCCGCACCTAGATAGGATTGTGAAGGTTAGCAAGCGACACACTTAAACTGAATAATGAAGGTCAGCAAGTGCTACACTTAGACAGAACTGTGAATGTTAGCATGTTAAATGTCAGGTAACCCACTAACAAATGTAAGCTCAAACTCTCTGCATACTTATCTCATCCAAAAAACTCACACAACCATCTCTCACACGACAAGTCGCACACACTTCACAACACTGCAACAACACATAAGCCGCACCAACAGCACACACGGACTGACACCGATCCAATGCTCGCACCAAAGCTCAGTACCCGGTGTATACCGAGTTGAAGCTGCCAACAGAATACCACTCCTCTCACTATCCTACTCCCTCCCACCTTGTCGTTTACAGATCCGCCAGCGTGCCTGGGAACCAACTCCGTTAGTGATGGTGCGTGGTACAAATACCTTTAACATTTAACATTTAACATTTTCTTATCCCTGACCTTGACCTTGGGCCAGTGTCATGTGTCTTGCTCTCTGTGCAGCCCAAATCAGCTCAGCTCGTCTCCTGCTCAGTGGCTTGAGGTCTGCTGTCATTTTCCTAAACCTTATAATGTGATTTCTACATTGTCCGTGTTATACTATGTTCTCTATGGGTTAGCTATACGTGGTTTGAACAGGTTCCATATATACTCATTTATGTCCATGCGAACATTAGCTATAAGCATAAGTAAGCTTGTTCTGGAACTCTTGTGCTTTGTGGTTCTACGTTACCATATTTGGCTAATGACAAAATAATGAAAGCATTGACAGTAGCTATATGTAGCTGCCCTCTAGTTATAGAACTGTACGCTCATGCTCTTCATGTATACGAGTATGTGTTTATGTGGTGCAGTGTGGACTGCACATGTGCTTCATGTCTAATGCTGCTATTTCGTGGTGTCACTAATGACGTCAGTACCATGGCGTCTTGGTGCTCAATCAAGGCTGTCAATATAGGCTTCCCTGTCCACGATCATGGTCTCTTCTCCCACACATGGCAAGATTTGCATTGTATTCTGTCTGTATGGCTGGCTGAGAGGATACCTTTCAGTGTATTTGTCAATCATTGGTGCACTCGGGATCTGTCCACAATAAGATGGGAGGCTGCAGGCATTTCATGCCTTTCGTCGTGTCATGAACTTCGAGGGGGTGGAGGGGTGGTCTCGGGACCCCCGGGACTCCCACTTCCATCCCCCCTCTGGTAGACCTGTCGACCACATCCCGATAAGTCAATCCTTCAGCTCTTGGTTGCCATATTTACATAATTCCTCCAAGGTGTCCGTAATAATTCACATGATCATCAAAGGTCCATTCCGTGTAGCTGCACACTCCTTCCGGGTTGCACCACACCCGTTTTCCTTCGTAGTACTTTGCATCAAATGTATTGCCAATTAGATTGCTTATAGTAAAAATGCTGGACAGTTTGCTATTCTCTCTCAGCTTGTTTCTTTCCTTCACTATTTTATCCCTTGCTCCTCCGATGTTCACGTCCATCAGGACCTTCATCCCAATTGTTTCTTCTGCTGTCTTCAGGCACTGAGTGAGGCAAATCTTTACCACACACATTGTCACCCCTGCCAATATCAGTGCTCCCAATATCACCTTCAGCCCTTCTGATAGCCATGACGGCATCCACAACCATATGTATGCTTTCCAGCTCTGGTCCTTTCCCACCCCCTTTGCTTCTTCTTCCATTTTGGCATGCATCTGGGACAGCTGAGTGACCGCTTCTGTCAGTGTACCATTATCTTCGTCATTAGCAGGTATGCATTTGCAAGAGGAACTCCCAATGTTTGCAGTACTCCTCTTTCCATTGCTGTTAGCAGATCCAGAACATATCTATTCTGGAGCGCCACCAACCTAACTGCTCGGAGCTCTTCCTTTATCGCATTGAACCCATTCACTGTGGAGTTTATCGTCACCATCAGCCCCCAACGGGTTATCTGCAGCCATTTTGCATTTGTATATGTCTGTACAGGTGGTATTAGTGATGCAAGGAACATTTCCGTCCTGCTGAACAATCTGTGTTCTGCTGGTACTTCATCCTGTGCCGTTTCTGATGCTTCTGAGAAGTAGTTGCCTCCTCTCTTTACTCTACTCAATTCAGCAGACATTTCGCTCTTGCTTATTTGTTCCTCTTCCACAGACCTCTTCTTCCTCTTATTAGTGTCCATCTTTGGGAATTCATCGAGTTTCACATCTTTTCGTGGCACGAACAATGATGGCATATTGATGTGTGCCAATGAGCAAACCCCTCCCCATTTGGGTGGCAGCTTCTCGGATGCCTTTGATCCGAACACCCAGTAGTTATCCACTAGTACTGCTGTGCCAGTCTTCATCGCTCCGTGCTTTTCTATGTTTTGGTATCCTACATTCTCACCAACTTCTACTTCACTGCTGTTCTGGTAACAGAGTGCTGGCACCTTCAGGAGTATTATGGGCATTGGTCCAGCTTCATTCTCCACCCACATGATCAATGTTGTGCTTGTATCCCATTCCTTCAGATTGTGCTAGTGTGAGCGCCTTGCACCCTACCACTCCATCCTTCCATCGATCCTTCGTGTAAACCTAACCATACACAAGTATCTGTGGTCTTTCCCAGCACTCTGGTTCTCCTCCTATCTCACTCTTCTCCATAGACATGGCAACTCTTTCAATGTTATAGTATTTGTCTCCCTCTTCTCTGACCCATCAGTGATATACTCTATTGCTTCGTCTAACTGCCAATAATAGTTCATCATGTCTAATGTTTTTATGTAACTGTCTTCATATGGGAACATTGCTCGGGACATCCACCTCAATGTTGCTGTCTTCCCTTGTAATCTCCCTCGAGTTGTTACCATCTACAGGTACATCAGACATTGAGCTCTTGCTGCTGGTATTTCAGTTGCTATGAACGTTTGGGAGGCACTCATGACATGGGGTATTAATGAGCAGAAATAACAGCTTTCCCCTGTGGTTTCCTTGTCCACTTTTGTCATGTCCTTGTACCACATGTTGTTAGACACCCGAGCAGTGTTGCTGAGATACATGTTTACCCCTTTCATCTCAGTGTCAGCACTGCATTTACATATCCTTACCATGTTTGCAGTGCTCTCCTGTCCACCTGACATGGTCGTTCCACCTGCTGGAGTCAGGGTAATGTTAGTGGTTGATACAGCGGTAGCACTAGCAGCCAGTGAAATTCTCCAAAATATAAAAGCAAATACCCCACTTGGAATAAAGAGACACAACAATATAATCACATTCTTTTTATTTCACCCATCTTTACCTGTGCTGCTTGAACCTCGTGCAGCCTGAAGATATAGTTGTCCGCCTGAAATGTTAGTATCTAGTTAATTATTTAAGCCCGCAAACTAAGTAATAGTTGATGGCAAACATGAACACTTGCTCCCACACTGCCCTTACTGCTGGGTCTCTCAGTGTGGCGAGAATAGGAGGGTCGCCTTGTTCGAGTTGTGGGTAAGCTTGGGTCAAATGTTCCAGAAAGGAGAGATAATACACTCAGGGTGATCATGCTCGGAAACTACTGGGTCTTCTCATGTTGTGGACAAATTGGTTCGAGACAGTATCACAGTAATAGTCAGCAGTCAACATGAACACTCATAAAGTATTGCAGTTGGCTTTCACAACAAATGTATGTAGAGAATAAAATAACAAACAGACATTGTATCCTCACTCTAAGTCTATAAGCAGTCCAGTCTCTAGCTCGAATGCCCTTCAGCGAGTCACCATTGGGTGTCCGCCGCTCTGCAGTGTAAGTTCAGAATTGTTAGTTAGCTCTCCTTGCTGCTGATCGTTAGTCCCGTTGAACTCGTTGCCAGGTGAGGCCGCTGCTTGGTGGGGCTTGATATCGGAGAGGTGGTTCCAGACCGCTTTCCCTTCAAGTCTGACCGCTCCATCTGCCACCTTCTCCACTGTGTGGGAACCAGTGGACCTTGGTGCGCCTCACCTTCAGATAAAATTGCAGAGGAAGACCAGGTCCACAACATTAACCTGTCTCTTAATCTCAAAGTCCTTTGGTTCTCTGTCACAGTTGTTTTTTTCATTGTATTCTGGGCCTGCCCAGAGCTGTTGTATCTGGAAAGAGATAAAATAGACAATAGCAATCAAGGAAGTCATGTAATCATACATTTCCTGACCTAACACATCTGCAGTACTTTCAGCATATTTCAAAGCCCTAGTGGGGGGAGCCAATGGGAGTTGCATGTGTTATCCTATCACCATCTCATGAGGTGTTAAATGGTGGTCGGACCCATGCTTATTGTGCAATGCAAACAATGCAAGGGCAGAGAGTGTAACCAGTTGCTCTTTGTGCTCTGATTTGTTTTGTCTATTGCCTCTATCAGCAAGCCGTTCAGGCATGCACACATTCCATTTGCTTGCGGGTGGTAGGTACAGGAGAATCTAAGTTGAATGCCCAGGAACATGGTGATGTGTTTGAACATCTCATTGGTGAAGTGAGGGCTGTTATTAGACCGCAGGACCTCAAACATGCCTCATCTTGGGAATACCTCCCAGACCAAAAACTTTGGTGCTATGAGAGTGTCAGGGTGCAAACAGGGGCCTGCCTCAATCCATCTCGAGAATGGGCACACAACCACTATCATATAGCAGCATCCTTGACACACTTGGATCATGTCAACATAGACAACATGTAAATGCTGGAATGGGCCTACTAGCCGAGGTATGGCTCCTCTCACAACTCTCAATGTATGTCCTGCTGTATACTGCTTGCATGTCAAACAGTTGCTTAGTAATTCAGCCATGTGTTCCGCCAAATTAGGACAGAACCATGTTTCTCCAATATGGGCAGCAATTACCTATTTCCCTATGTGTGTTGGATAGTGTCACTGTGTGAATGTGGTGTACAATGATGCTAGTAGCATCACCACTTTCCCTGTTTTATTTGGTTACCATAGGGCATCTGGCATGGATACTGTACATCCCCCCAGTCCACAAGTTCTTCTCCTCCCTTGATGCAGCTCCCTGCAACTCCATAATCTGTGTTTCTGGCAGTGCATTGTACCCTTCCTTCAGTACCGTGTTCCTTGTATAATCTCAAGCATTTGATTTGATGCTGTCTCCAAGTCTAGCAGCTCCCTAAAATATGCTGCACATTTTGCTTCTGAATCTGCTGTTTCATTCCTCCTTGAGATCGGCTCTTCCCCTTGTGTGTGTGCTTGGCACTTCACGATTGCTATCTGTGCAGGGTACTGAATAACGTCATTCAGTTTGTCCAATAGAAGTGCATGCTGTACGGGTGTCCCATCTGCTCTCCTGAAGCTTCGCCTCATCCATTGTGAAAATCATGCCTTGAAACACTTGTGTATAGGCGTTTTATGAATGAAATATCATATCAATCCAGAATGTACTGTTGACGTCACCTACACAGAGTCAGAATATATTGTCACCTCTTTCCCCTTGCTGCGCTCCAATGCTGCTGGTAAGGCCATTAACTCTGCTGCTTGTGCTCAATAGTGTGCTGGCATATTTAAAGTTCATATACTTCAGTTTTTCACTCAATTAACTTACATTCAGGATTGCAGTTACTTTCTTACCTTAATTTCCCGCTTATCACAACTTCAAATATTTTACAGAGACCTTTGAATATACAAATCCACCTCACAGGACCACTCTGTTACTTTATATAGTCTCATCACAGTTCAGCAATTGGGCCTCATTACCAGGTGGGCAGTAAGGGATTCCCTACTTACCGCCCTACTACGAGTTCCCTTTGCGGTTCCTGGTTTTTCCAGGCGTTAAGGACGGGACCCGCAAAGGGACTCTGGAGCTAATAACGGTACAGCAATTTGCGATACCTTTATTAGCGCCTTCCCCATTCCCATTGAGCCCTATGGAGGCTCAAATGGGAATGGGGAAGGGCTCTGGTGAATGGGGAATTGCTGGTCCCGCCAACCTTGGAATGGACCGGTAATTGCTCCATTCACAAGGGCGGAGTTGTTAGGGTTTTGGAGGCAGCCATGGAGCTAAAAGTATTATTGGCACACGCGCAACCTTCAACCCTTGATACAGTTTCATTTGACGTTAGCATAAACCTGGCCTTTGTTGCCTTCGATAACCCACAAGTCATGTTATTTGGGTTTCTCTGTTCAACACCTTTCATGTAGCAGTCAAGGCTGTTACCAATACCTCCTCTGCTCCTCCCCGACTTAGTTGTTCACCCAGGAGGGGAGCGGGTAGCCTTTGAAGGTATATCCTTCCTTCTCAATTGCTTTCAGTTTTGGAAACGTATGGCTTTCCGAAAGTATGTAATTCTTCTTTTCGTACCCAGCCTCGATCAGCGTGTACCTAGGCGTGCCACATTTGATCCTGATAGGGAGTGTTAACAAGTGGCAGGTATCTGTAGTTAGGATTATGTGCGTGACTCTGCCTGAACTCATTAAAGTGACAGAGCCATTGCAAGTCATTTGAGGTCATCTTCCTGGCCTCATTCCTCATCTTCCTCTGCTCAGTAGTGTTGTCAGTGTGAAGTGGGGAGCAATTATTGGAGCTGCAGTTTTCCATAAAATAGGTAGGGAGAGGAGTTAGATGGGCTGTGGTACAAGGGGGTACCATGTCTCACCATCGGGTGCTTCTTCCCCACTTGCGCAGGACCCTCTCCCCATGTGATCCTCCCTTGCGTGTCCACCCCCAGGGTCGGGATACAAAAGTGATGGCCTTTCCCTGGCCAGCTGATTACGGGATCCCCGGGGACTAAGTTGCGAAACACTGTCTGGTTTTTCACAAAGCCTAAATGTGACTTTGCAATTTGTTTACAAAAGTAAAGCTTTCCAGTAGGACCGCTATAATTCTATGTAAAGGCTATTTCAAATAACATTGAAGAAATGAAAGACGTGGCTACACCTTTGATCAAAGTCTTCTTTTACAACTAGATATGAAAAAAGTCAAAAACCTATTGTAGCCATTGCCCTAGTACAGGCTCTAGGCCTCCGATTGTTCTCTCAGAAATGTATCGCCTCAGTCCACATTACTGGTATTCTCGGTGCCGTAATTACTGAAATAAATTTAGGACCCAGAATATGCATGCAATAATTGGAAAGGATGTACATTTGTTCCAATATTGAACACAGCTAAACAAATTAGGCCTATAAATCCATGTTTATGTGTTTAATAAATGGATTTTCTAAATCACATTACAAAATAATTTCACAATTAACAGACTGGAGCATTGAAACAAAAATGATTGTACGAGAGAAATTGGGTCTTGTTCTGGGGAGCACACTTTGCACACTGCCATCTGTTTATTTTCTGCATAACTTATTCAGGAGGTGCATTGGTTGGGATGAAAATGCATTCAGTTGCTTCCAATAAATTTGCAATGTTCCTTCAGTTCTGTTACATTCCTAGTTTCCTAAATGGGGTTGCATTGTCAGGCTTTGCCCCTGGAAATTATGGCATGCCTGGAAACATTAAGGTATACCAAGGGGAAACCGGCGGTGCAGTCTAGTCTACCACTAATATGGCCACCGTAGGTATATCTCTGTGCCACGCCCCTTCTACAGCACATTGTATCCGTCCTCTGACTTGCCAACGCTGCTGTGTCTCGCACAGTTTCTTCTTCCCTCCTCGCTTGGATTGCTCTGTGTTCATCTGCCCTGTTTCCACTTTGTTTTCCCGTTTCAGTATCGACTTTGGCAACAGTCGGTACTCCTTTCCTCCTTGCCGCTCCTTCTACTTATAGTTCTCTCTGTATTTTTCCATATTACACTTTGCTTCCCTGGCGGACTATTACCGCTGCTTTCTGCTATCCTCTCTTTCCTTTCTGTCTCTACAGCATTCCGCACTCTAGCACCTCACCCTGTCTCTGCCTTTAGTATTGTGTATCTTGCAACTCCACTACTTACAGAACTCTCCGCCTTTCCTAAACGGTATACACTTTCCTTTTCTCGGCAGACTATTACTGCTGCTTTCTGCTTTCCATTCTTTCCTTTTCTGTCCCTACAGATTTCCGCGCACTAGCACCTCACCCTGTCTCTGCTTTTAGATTCGCTGATCTTGCTACTCTGCTTACTTACAGAACTCTCCACTTTGCTTAACTGTTTACACTTACCTTTTCTCGGCGGACTATTACCGCCGAGTTCTGCTCTCCTCTCTCTCCTTTTTGTCCCTATAGCTTTCCGTGCTTTCGCATCTCACCCTGTTTCAGCCTTTAGTGCTGCAAGTCCTGCTTCCTTATCCATGGTGTGGAAAGCCCGTTCCTCTAACAGCGATAAATCTGTGCTCTCCTACTTGGGTGGACAGGCAGTGCAACGGTTCTATTCTCTCCTGCCATTCCGCTGTTTGTGGATCCTCAAAAGCAGTACCTAGTAGCCGCTGAGTCTTTCCTAGGTGTGCTAGGAAGCATCCATTTACCTGACTCAGGACTTCAACTCCCAACATTCAGTGGGCTTTTCTCACCCAACTCCTGCATTGCCTACTGTGGAAATTGTTACCTCCATACCACACAAGAACTTTTTCATCCAGAAAGATTCCAGAACTGTAAGAGAGTCCAACTACCAGGGTTCTTTGTTGCCAACCAGCTTCTTCCCTGGTCTGGGGGTTTGGCTCTTCGGAGTCCTCCGAGGGCAGGTATCAGTTTCCGCCAAGGTGGCCTCTGAGGGAGCCAGACCTTACTTGCACGACAAGAAGGACAAGAGATCTAAAGACAAGAAGGATCCAGACGCCAGGAAACCGCGCCAGAAAAGGACTTCCGAATGCCAGGACAGTTCATCTGAAGGTCCAGGTGAGGAGAAGGTTCGGGAGGGTAGGCAATAGTCTGACATACATAAATAAAACAACAACAGTCACAGGAATTCTCTCTGCAGTATTCTGAATAGAGTCACTATTTGCAGTGCTTTGATAAAGCTATTTGCAACTTGCAATTTCGCCAGGAGACAATGATATCAGTAAGGAATGAAAGATGCAATTTGATTTCGCTTTTTATTTTATAATTTTGTAAGGAACTTGTTCAGCCCTGATCAGGCATCTTGGCACTGAGAGGAATACAAAGGAGGTGCATGATTACATATTTTATTTATTTTGTGTTATGTATTGTGCTGCATGCAAACAAGATTATTCTGATCGCAGGCAGATACAGAATACAGAGGGATGTGGAGAGAGAGGGGGGAAGTGATGGGGAAACAAAGTGTCTCAAACATGGGGATTTGGTTATTATAGATAGTGCTTCCCAGCTTCTGAAAGCACGTATTATTTATTATGAATACCATCATTGAAGGTAATCTTGATTAAAAAAAATAGGTGTGGATAGATAAATAGTGTTTTTGATTTATTCGCTCAATTCAAAGGGAGTGTCTCCACCGTTCAGTTTGATGTTTCTCAATTTCTGCCTCCAAAAATGACTAGTACATGAAGCCCATGTTCAGTCCGCACTGCACCACATAAAACACCCTTGTATACATGAAGAACATGAGCGTACAGTTCCATAGCTAGAGGACAGATACATACTGTCAATGCTTTTATTATTTTGTCATTAGCCAAATCCAGTAACGCAGAACCGCAAAGCGCAAGAGATTCTGAAAAAACGTTCTGATGCTTAAAGCTAATGTTCGCATGGACATACATTAGTGTATATGGAAACTGATCGAACGACATATAGCTAACCCATAGGGAACATAGTATAACATGAACAATGGAGAAACCGCATTATAAGGTTTAGGAAAATTACAGCAGGCCTCAAGCCACTGAGCTGATTTGGGCAGCACAGAGAGCAAGACACAAGCCAAGGTCAGAGATATGAAAACACATTCCAATCCCCAGACGACAAAGAGACCAGCTGCAGAGAAACAGAATACATCCTCATAATTATGAACTGCAGAGTTCAAATTTGTGGTCTCTAAACACGTGATGCAGGCAGATGAGACAATGGACAGTCATCCACGGTGAGAAAGGGGAGCTGATCCCAGCACATCAGAGGCAGACCGCAACAAATTCATAGGCAAAGGTGGTGTACACAAGTTACAATACATGCACATAATCGTTCACATCACCTTGAAGAGGTGCACAGCGAGCTGAGAACTCGATTTAGTCTCAGGCCTGGGGCCATCAGTCCTGAACTATCACAATTTGTGATATTTTATTTGTATCACGCTCGTACACGTGTTTCAGAGTGAAAAGTATTACAGAGGTGGAGGGCAAGGGGCATGAACCAATGGTAAACCCACTAGTCGGCAACAATGTCATAGATAGCCCTTAGGGATGGACCAGGCCAGCCATCTGACATGCAAGAACCAGTATAATGACACCTATAGGGTCCACTATACATAGTAAAGACTTTCAGTAGCCTATCCATCATGGCTATAGGTTTTTATGGAAGGGCAGAGTGATGATGCAATAGTGGTAGAAAAACAGCCTGTGTGCTGTGGAATCTGGAACTGTACCTGACTCTTGCTGGGTTTATGTACTGATGTTGTATGTGCAAATTGTAACGCTCACCTGAATCCCTCGGAGGCGCAGGTCCGGGCTTGGAGATTTCAGTGTCTTCTAGGGTCACGCGCAGGCCTCTGGTAACACCCTGGATAGACCCTCTCCTCACAGTAATTTTGACCTGGAGGGTGAGGTGTCTGCAAGCAGGAGAACAAGGGGTTAATGTATGTCTGGTTGGCCAATCTGACCTTCCCCTTTTCTGGACTCCCCACGTTACTCGTAGGCTGAATATGCTCACCTTATATAGGTGAAAGCGGAGCTCTCCATCCTGCGTCTGTGCAGGGGTGCTGATGCCAGTTGCTTCACTGGTTAATTGCCCAGCCTCTTGATTGCAGAGGATGAAGTCAGGGAACAAGGCCGTCGTTAGCTGCACGAACGGTGATTGCTTGAATATGGAGTTTTATTTATATGACCCCTTAAATGTCTCTCGCCATTGCAGGTCCGGTATGTAGATAAGGTAAGCGAGAAGAATGCCGGAGCTCGTGAAGGCACGTAAGTAAAAGAATGTTATTCGAAGTTAAATGCACTTCTTAATGTCTCTTTTCCCTTTCGAAGTTAAATGCACTTCTTAATGTCTCTTTTCCCTTTTTCAGGTAGCCGTAGCAGTCGGCGTGGAGATGGACGCCGAGGTACGTGCCAGAGAATGGGCAAGCCGATGACAGCTAGAAGGCACGTGAGTAGTGATGGTGTACTGTGCCCCTAATGATGTCCTTCTTGTTTTAGCAGGTGCGGACAAACAGCGCCTGACGAAGATCGAGGCGTACGTGGCACAGGTAAGCAGAATAATCACGGAGGTTCACTAACCAATGTCCTTTGTTTCCGCAGGATTGCCGGAGTATGAAGAGTGCGGCACGCGGCCTCAGGATGCTCCGATGGACGAGGTAAGTGCTGCGCTGGTTTTGTCTTGTCCTAACCTGGTGTCCTTGCTCTCTTTCAGACGCTGCTGAAGACTGAAGACTGATCTTCAGGGAGGTAAGACTGAAGATTTCTTATTCACAGATGCAGAAGCTGAAGATTCTCTGGAGCTGACACGGTGAGCGTCCTGCTGCTAGTGCAGAATAACGCGAAGCACGTTGCACTGATCGGGTGTGGTTTAAATAGGCCACTGGAGTGCTTAGGTGTCTCCTTCCACAGCCTCGCCCAGACAAGAAAGAAGTTCCAGCTTCCAGAACAGTTCCAGTATCCAGTCCCAGGGAGTGGTGCTGGCCACACCCAGAAGGTAAAGTAGTTCCAGCCAGGAATGGATGAGGATATCATCCTACAAGTAAGTGAGCAGCATGGTCTGCAGCAGGTAGGTCCACCCAAGCACCATTCCTCTCAATATGAGCCCGGCGCTTCCTGTGCCGGGACTGGGTTCCCTTATGAGCCTGGCGCCACTGGCGCCAGGACAAGGTCCAAAAGGCCCCTGTGGGGACCGGCTGGTGCCTGGAATGGAAGTTGTGACCCTGCTTCCAAGGATGTTGGGCTGGGTCTGACTCCTTGGAGACAGCGGTCATGACACAAATAAACTGCAGTTTGTACTTGCTGTCTGACTGAGTCCTGATTGAGTCCTCTGTTTATTCTGGAGAGGTTGTTAGACCCTCTGAGTTTGCGGACCCCCAGCATCACTCTGGCATACCCGGTAGTCCTACCTAACAAGTTGGTGGCAGAGGATGGTTTGCTGCATCAGCCTAGCATGAAGTCGTCTCCTCTGCTGCAGAAATTATTAGAATAATTAAAATTATGGACATATCAGTGACAAAAGTGAAATGCCCGACTTTTAAAACAGACTTAGGGAATATTGAATATGTAGATAATGTAGAAAGGATGGTGGTTGTGTGAACTGCTGCTGCTGTTGCACCCCCTCTGTGTTTGCGCTGGTTAGTACCACCCCTTCCATTGCGCTCTTTGATATTTTTTCTGTACCAGCTTTGCTTCATCTACCTTTATGTCCTCCGCCTTCTTCTTAGGCTTCACTTGCCATAGCCTACAATGGTGAACGATTGTGAGTTCTATTTCTGGTCAAGCCTTTGCTTCCATGCCCACCAGCTTCCTTAATTGTTTCCGCACAGTGTCTAGTAGCCCCTGGCATATTTTTTTTGATAAAATACAGCTACTGTTTTGTCCCATGTTTCATGAGTTTCAAAACGCCAATGCTCTTGGATCACCTGAATGTAGTGTAAGGGGTCTTCATCCACCTCCATTTTGCGAGCCATGATTGCTCCGATGTCTATCGTGTTTGGGCATTGTGTCCTCAAGGCTTGCCATGCGCAGCCCTTCAATTTGCAAATGGTGAACCGTTGTGTGTCATGTTCTGTGTCTTCATTCTAGGGGAACCCCACCCTTTTTCATATGTCATTGACAGCTTCACCGAGGATCGCTACCAACAGTCCTTTCACGTCCCCTACTGCTAACATCTGCGCTCATCCTTTCCATCTTGTATAATAATTTCCCAGCCCCGCTGATAACAATGGTAACCTATACCTCACATTCTCCTTGTCAATGTGCTTCCACGGTATATACTGAGGTCACACCACTCCCTTTTCCAGTTAGGGCATCTGTATAAACCCTACCTCCCCATGTGTACTTCTTGTCAACCTGACCTGTCTCTCCTCACTTCCGATGCCTGCGTACACGTCAATCAGTTCTGGTATGGGTATTCGAACAGTGTTGTCATGTTCCCCCATTAACCTTTCTCTTGAGCATACTACAGCTGTTTCCCCCTTCCTTCGTCCTGGGAGATTTCTTAGCCTCTCATCGAAGTTACATAAGTCGTCCATTAACCGCAGTGTCCGCTCGTCCTTGCTGCCTCCTACTGCTTCCCCCTTTACCTAGCCCACTCTCGCATGTCACCATATTGTCTGTCCCTGTCCACGCGGGTTGGAAACTATGCAGCTCCCCCTCTCGCCCCCACTGTTGCATCCTTTCCATTCCTGTCAGACCCGAAGCCCATGTTACTACAAAAGTCATCTGCGAAGCGCAGTCTCCTAGTTGTCATGTCCATGCTAGGTTTCAAGTTAATGTCACTATCCCGCAGATCGTATCTGCTGCCTCCCCCGCAGGCCCCTATGCTTGATCTGTCCCATTCTGTGGTATTCCTGTCCCATGAGGTCATGCTATCTTGCTCTGCTCGTCTGCAGCCCAAGACTGCTGTTTCCCCGAACCACTGTCCAATGTGTCTTAACAGCCCTTATTGCCCTCTGAGTCCTCCTCCTTGCGTGCGTGTTCCCTTGCTAGTCTGTCCACCTGCAGCTTCCTCTGTTCTCTCTCAATCAACTTGAGTTGTTCCTGCTCTGCTACTTCCCTTCATCTCTCGATCTCTTCTACTTCTCTAA
Source organism: Ambystoma mexicanum (assembly GCF_040938575.1). Classification (NCBI taxonomy): domain Eukaryota; kingdom Metazoa; phylum Chordata; class Amphibia; order Caudata; family Ambystomatidae; genus Ambystoma; species Ambystoma mexicanum. The sequence continues at coordinate 1,140,026,064 of NC_090927.1, forward strand.
TCCTTATGTCCCACTGCTCCCGTTCCTCTCGCTTTCTTTCTCTCTGTTCTCTTTCTAGCCTTACTTCTCTTTCTCTCTGCACCTGCTCCTTCTCCTCCACTCTTCCCCTCTCCCTGTCCTCTCTCTCTCTAGCCTCTCCTATCTTCTCCTCTCGCTGACCTCTCTCTCTAACCACTCTTCTCTTTCCTTCTCCCTTCTGTCCATTCACTCCATTATCTCAGGCCTATCCGGTGCTTCGCTGCTCCCCTTCAGACCTTCGATTGGCTTAGTTGCCCCCTCTTTTTCCCCATCTGTCATCCCTTCAAACTTCAGGAGGATCTGTCCCCCTATCCACTTATTTGTGGCTATGCTCCATATCCCCTCTTTTGCGCCCTTCTGCGCCTACGCCACTCATTTCTTGTTCCTTGATTGGCTGCTCTGTGCCTCCCTGTTCCTTTTCCCTAGTGTATGGTAGTGGATTATATGTCAGATTTGAATACCCCTCTGCTGCTCTCAATTCCTGTAATGATCTTACCTCTTGTAACGGGTACATCCCTTGCTCATCGTCTGTGTCATCGCAGACCACACTCGGAAGGACATGTGGGGCAGCGGAAGGAAGGGTCGCAGACCCCGGTAAGTCCTGCTGGCTCAGCATCCACTGACACCTCTCTGCATCCCCCTCGCCCACCTGGAACATGCACCACAACTCAAATATCGCCATGCGGCTTGGCAACTTTTTCCCTTTATAGGCACCCTGTATGTGTGTCAGTTGTGATTGCTGCACGTCTTTGGAGAAACTTCCACAAAGTGGCCATGGTTTAGTTAACTTTCCTTAAGTGCTTTTAGACCATTCTATGCTATATTTACATGTTTAATATTTGTCGGGTTTCAGTGTCTTGCACAGGTGCTGAAGGGATGTGTCCCCTCCACACTTTCCGTGGTACATTGCTGTTGCGTTTACCTAACCTCAAATCAAGGCTTTCGACAATCTGCTGTTGAGGGAGAAACACAATGTTATCAATGTTATAAAAACCTCTCTGGTTCAACCGCCTGCCAGGCGTGCTCTGTGCACAAGTTTGCTGCCTCCTCAGGCACACCCACAATCTTGTGCATGCGCCATCCATGCACCGCCACCAGTTCAACTTGTCTGCCAATCCCAAGTTTCCAATACTAGCTCATCACTGTCTCATGCTCTCTGTGCCCTGTGCACAAACCTATGGGGACGTCACCAATTTACTACCTGTGCAGTGCAATGGAATTGAATACCATGTGCACAATGCTACAACCCGCTACTCCCACAATGCACAAAACCCCAACACAAAGCCCACAGATGTCTTTCCATCTCCAGGCAGAATATACCACTATTTTATTGTGATCAAACTGTACCCGCTGCGTCACCTTGCGTGCAAAATGTCTCACTCCAGGTGACTTAACTAGTCGACTCACCTTCCACAATCTAGGCCAGCTTCCTTGCTAAACCTTACGGGAATACTATCATCTATGACTCAAGCTAAAATGCCCAACCCACAGGAAAACCACTATTTACATAATTTCTGTCATCCGTGTTCTCGAGTCAATAGTCTAGGTTATTCTTTTTACCTCTAAACTTGAAGATGCCCCGCCCACACATAATGACTTCTACCTCGGCTCCGGTCCCTACTGAGTTAGACAATGCTAAACAATACTTTGACAATACTTAACGATATTAAACAATACTCCAGAATACTCAATACCGTCCCACAGACCCATAGTTGCCATGTGACTGGGTCAATACTTACACTCTGTGGTCTGCGGATGCTACTTGGCTGCCGTGTCCTCCAGAAATTGCCACTTCCCTGTCCTAGTCTGCCTGGACAGCTCGCTGACTTCGGGCAGGATATTTTCCAAGCTGGCTCCTGGCGGCCTTTCCATGGGTACGTGCTCCCCGTCTTTCTTGAAATATGCGAGGGTCCTGCAGTCTCTCTGTTTTTGCAGCAGAGGAGACGATTTTTTGCCGGGCTCATGAAGCAAACCATCCTCTGCCACCAACCTGTTAGGTAGGACTATCTGGTATGCCAGAGCGATGCTGGGGTTCCGCAGACTCAGAGGGCCTAGCACCCTCCCCAGAATAAACAGAGGACTCATTCAGATGGCAAGTACAAACTGCGGTTTATTTGCACTTACAACCATCAGTACACAAACACAGCAAGAGTCACTCTGCCCTTCCCATAAAAACCTATCGCCATGAGGAATAGAATACTGAGAGTCTCTATTAAGTACAGTGGAACCTATAGGTGTTATTCTACTGGGGTCCTTGCATGTCAGGTGGCTGGCATATTCCATCTCTAATAACTATCTATTACATTGTTGCCGATTAGTGGGCTTATCATTGGTTCATGCCCCTTGCCCTCCACCCCTGTAATACTAAACTGTGATTGGTCAGGGCTGATGGCCCCAGGCCTGAGATTCGATCAAGTTGTTAGCATGCTGTGCACCTCTTCAAGGTGATGTGAACGATTATGTGTCTGTATTGTAACTTGTGTACACCACCTTGCCTATAAAAATATTCTCCTTATGGTAGCAACTTGCGGTCTGCCTCTGATTTGCTGGGATCAGCTCCCCGTTCTCCCCGTGGATGACTGTCCATTGTCTCATCTGGCTGCATCACATGTTTAGAGACCACGTATTTGAAATCTGCAGCTCATAATTATGAGGATTTATTCTGTTTGTCTGCCGCTGGTCTCTTTGTCGTCTGGGGATTGGAATGTATTTTCATATCTCTGACCTTGGCTTTGGGCTCGTCTCATGTGTCTTGCTCTACGTGCTGGCCAGCTTTTCTCCTGCCCAGTGGCTTGAGGCCTGCTGTAATTTTCCTAAACCTTATAATACAGTTTCTCCATTGTACATGCTACACTATGTTCCCTATGGGTTAGCTATATGTGGTTCAATCAGGTTCCATATACACTCCTGTATGGCCATGCGAACATTAGCTTTAAGCATCGGAAAGCTTTTTTCAGAATCTCTTGCGCTTTGTGGTTCTGCGTTACTGCATTTGTCTAATAACAAAATAATAAAAGCATTGACAGTATGTATCTGTCCTCTAGCTATGGAACTGAACGCTCATGTTCTTCATGTATACAAGGGTGATTTATGTGGTGCAGTGCGGACTGCACATGGACTTCATGTACTAGTAATTTGTAGAGGGAGAAATTGAGAAACATCAGACTGAACCGTGGAGACACTCCCTTTGAATTTAATGAACAAATCAAAAACACTATCTTTTGACACCTATTTCTGGATCAAGATCACCTTCAATGATGATATTCATAATGAATGATACATGCTTTCAGAAGCTGGGATGCACTATCTATAATAACCAAATCCACATGTTTGAGACACGCTGTTTCCCCATCAATTACCCCCTCTCCACATCCCCCTGTATCTGCCTGTCATCGGAATCATCTTGTGTGCATGCAGCACAATACATAACACCAAATAAATAAAATATGCAATCATGCCCCTCCTTTGTATTCCTCTCAGTGCCAAGATCCCGGTCAGGGCTGAAAAAGTTCCCTACAAAATTATAAAATAAAAAGCAAAATCAAATTGCATTCTTCATGCCTTACTGATATCATTGTCTCCTGGTGAAATTGCAAGATGCAGATAGCTTTAGCAAAGAATTGCAAATAGTGACTATATGCAGATTCCCACAGAGAGAATTCCTGTGACTGTTGTTTCATTTATGTAACCCCATTTAGGAAATTAGGAATGTAACAGAACCGTAGGAACAGGGTAAATTGATTGGACGCAAAAGAATGCATTTTCATCCCAACCAATGCATCTTCTGAATAAGTTATGCAGAAAAGAAATAGATGGCAGTGTGCAAAGTGTGCTCCCCAGAACAAGACCCAATTTCTCTCGTGCAATCATTTTTGTTTCAATGCTCCAGTCTGTTAAATGATGTGAAATTATTTTGTAATGTGATTTAGAAAATCCATTGATTAAACACATAGACATGGATTCATAGGGATCATTTGTTTTGCTGTGTTCAATATTGGAAAAATTGTGCATCCTTTCCAATTATGCAATTTATATCCTGGGTCTGAAATTGATTTCAGTAATTACAACGCAGAGAATACCAGCAATGTGGACTGAGGTGATACATTTCCGAATAAACAATCGCAGGCCTGGAGGCTGTACTAGGGCAATGGCTACAATATGTTTATTTTTTTTAATTTCTAGTTTTAAAAGAAGACTTTGATCAAAGGTTCTAGCCACGTCTTTCATTTCTTCAATGTTATTTGAAATAGCCTTTACATAAAATTATACCGGTCTTACTGGAAAGCTTTACTTTTGTAAACAAATTGTAAAATCTCCTTTAGGCTTTGTGAAAAACCACACAGTGTTTCACAACCTAGTCCCCAGGGATCCCATACTCAGCTGGCCATGGAAAGGCCATCACTCTTGGATCCCACACCTGGGGGTGGACATGCAAGGGAGGATCACGTTGGTAGGGAGTCCTTGGGGAGTGGGCAAGAAGCACCTGATGGTGAGACATGGTAGACCCTTTTCCCACAGCCCATCTAACCCCTCTCCCTACCTATTTTATGGGATACTGCAGCTCCCATAATTCCTCCCCACTTCACACTGACAACACTACTGAGCTGAGGAAGATGAGGAATGAGGCCAGGAAGATTACCTCAAATGACTTGCAATGGCTCTGTCCCTTTAATGAGTTCAGGCAGCGTCAGTCACATAATCCTAACTACAGGTACCTGCCACTTGTTAACACTCCCAATCAGGATAAAATGTGGTACACACTGAGCTAGGCTGGGTACGAGAGGGAGAATTCCATACTTTCGGAAAGCCATAAGCGTTCCAAAACTGAAAGTGATTGAGAATAAAGGATATACCTTCAAAGTGCTTCAAGGCTGCCCGCTCCCCTCCTGGGTGAACAACAAGTCGGGTCAGGGAGGAGCAGAGGAGGTATTCGTAACAGTTTTCACTGCTACATGAAAGGTGTTGAACAGAGAAACCCAATTAACATGACTGGTGAGTTATCTTATTGAAGGTTCACCCTGGGTTTTGAGGGGTGGAATATATTTCTACATCCCGGACCCTTATATGGGTTCTGCAGTGTGATTCCATATGGAGCTATTACTGCCATTATTGGATTTCTGATGAGAACCATATTGTAACGTTTTATGTTGGGCAACCGTGGGGCTGCTAGGCTAGGTCAAGGATTTTTTAACATGCTTTTTTAACCTTGTCACGTGTCTGTTTTTTTCTTTGTTCTTTTTCTTTCAACTTTTGGATGTATTTTAGCGAGGAATTGGGTAAAGAAGGAACGCAAGAACTATATATAAACACAGAAGAAGAATCAGGCCATGGAAGGACTCATGGATCAATTTCAAGTTGTCTTTCCATTGACCATTTATATCCATTGCTGTTCCTATATTGCATAACCATTTCCGTCCTGTCCTGAGGAAGACGACTGTCAAGCCATCTCTTTCTTTTTCAAAAGAGACAGATGCCTTAGACACTTGCTGAGGTCGTCAAAACTACCTACTTTGTGATACCAGTGTGGCACATGAGAATGGTGGAAGTCACACTGGTCGAAATGGTGACAAGCGCTGCAGGTTGCACCTCCCATCAACTTTGCACTGCAAGCCTGTCTGTCAAATTGTATAAATAATTTTTTCCACTCCAGAATATGAGACTGGAGAGTTGTTGTGATTTTGCAATTTTTGCACTTTCCTTTATTCCTAATTAATGGAATAGTTGCAGCCAGACTGAGAATTGACTTTTGGACTGTGCATGCAGTTTGAGACTGGGCTAGCATTAGGACCCTAACAAGGTATTCTTTCCCTTTTTTTCAGTTTCTGTGCCTCCCCTTTTCTTGTTTCTCCCCCTTCTGACTTGTTCTGACTTTCCTGTAAGACTGTTTCTTTCCTTCTACTTTGTGGGGGACGATTGCACTTTATACTTATCCTGCCATGAAGGGAGCTCATTTTCCATATTTAGGGTCTGTTTTTATGCTGTTTTTATTATGGATTCAGCACCATGTACCATGTGTAATACGATTTGATATGTGAATAATAAAGACTTTTTAATTTTATATAATCCTCGACCTGACCTATCCCCTCATTGTGCTCTCACATTAATGGTTACTTATAGTGCTTGATTCTCACAGCACTTTTGCACCCGCGTTACCCCCACTTCCTTGTTCACTTGTTTAGTTAATCCCCTGGGTTTACGCGGTAGGGGAACCCCTATCCTTGATCAAATGGTGGGTTATCGAAGGCAACAAAGGCCCGGTTTTTGTTAAAGGCAAATTAAACTGTAGCAAGAGTTGAAGGTTGTGTGTGTGCCGATAATCGCGTAATGTAAAAGACAATTGGTGAACTGTGATGACAATATACAAAGTAACAGTGTGGTCCTGCGAGGTGGGATCACATATTCAAAAGTCTCTGTAAAATATTTGAAGTTGTGATAAGTGGGAAATAAAGGTAAGAAAATAACTCCACTCCTGAATGTAAGTTAATTGAGTGGAAAACTGAAGTATATGAACTTTTAATAAGACAAGAGGGGAAAGTATTAACTTTATATCCCCTTTACACATGGGTCGTTTGAGAAGGAGGGCAAGGTCAGTTTTTGTTGGTATAGGCCTTTGTATTTTGAGTAGACTCACTTAGATATATTTGTTATCTGTATAATGGCCGAGATTACTCCCATTCTAGAGTTGGGGCCAGTTAGGAATACTCTCAACCTTATCAAATACAAAATAAAGGTTTTTAAAACTTGCATCTATTGTCTCTGTGTCTGATGTTGATACACGGGCATCCTGGCAGCTTCTACTGAATACACTGCTCCAGGATCCTTTTGCAGAGAGGCAGAAAGAACTGTCAGAATTTAAATCCATGTTTTTCCTGATTTGCAGGACTGTGACATAAGCAATGGCTGCAGAGAGAACATTGAATCCACTCAGACAAGCCACCCAAAATACTAAAGAAAAGCAGATTTGTTTAAATGTTCCTTTTTTACAGTAGTAACTTACCATGGACATAAGGTTCCAAGGGTTTCCCAACGAGAGCTTTTAATATGAGCTTATTAATGACCGGAATCGCTACAGGTGGGAACTAAACATTGCAACCAATACAAACTAAACAAATCCCATGAAGCCACATCCTAGTGGCTACAGCTATTTACTCCATCACCAGATAGAGTGATCTCAAACAATAGACAAAAAAAGGATGTGTTTCACTTGGAGCCCAGCTCCCAAGGCTGCTCCCATGTGTTAAAGTTCTATTACAATCCTCTACACTACCAATGCTTTGGTTATAAAGCATGTACAAGCATGCATATGTATGTCACTATGCACCAGCCTCCAATTTATGGATAGCAATGTGTTACTAAACTGCTGGACAGTAGATACTGAAACATGTAGGGCATGTCTAAAACCTCACATGTGTGCAGCTGCCTTTGCATCTCACGCTATGCTCTGCAGAGAGCAGAGAGGTGCAGTAAGTTTCTATGCATTGTATCATATCACAGCAAAGGGAACATTGTGTGTCAGTCAATATTACAAATGTCACTGACTAAGTTTGTATGGGAGAAGATTCCCAAGCCTTAAAACTCCAACATCTAAAAGCAGAGTCTGTCTTTTCCATTGTATATAGTTGCAAATTCTGGTTGGGGATTATTAAGTTCCTTGCCATCCTCATGGGTCTATTGGAGACATACGTCATGGGGTGCCCACCCTCTTTTGCAACACTTCCCAAGGGTCCTTAAAACTTGCGGTTTTGTTAAGTGATACATGATTAGCATGGGAGATTCGAAATGGTAGAAGTGATCTATACTGTGAGTTCCCAGTCTGTCTTTGCCCAACCAATGTCCTACTTTCTAGAAAACAAAGGCCCCTGGATGAAATTAACATTAGCCTGATGCACTCACCTGCTGCTGCAGAGGCTCCAATAGTCCGTTTTGGGTTTTGCTCAAATGTTGGAAGTCCTCTCTTCACACAAACGAGAGATGTGAATGTGTTGCTAGTTATAACAAATAAAAGAACAATTCAGAAGGCACATTAATTGTACATATTGCTATATAAGTATAAGCATACAGACAATGGCAAGAATACACTGCAAGGCCTTTTGTTTGAAGTGTAACAGCAGGTTTCATTGCATATGAATATTTTGTAATAATGCTGTACTCATAATTGCTCCTTTGAGTTGATAATTTCATGTATACCTAGTGAATATTTAAATGGAATATGTTTTTGTCTTGCACCACATAATTGTGTGTACTAGAAGCATATACATTTGTGTCTTTCCCTAGTGGCATAGATAGCAAATGTTTGTGGTCGAAGACTACAAATTTATTTTTGGTTCGGTGGTGAGAGGGTGGTAAAGCTGCAACCTTTCCCTACTAATACGATATTGGCTCTGACTAATACGTTTTTGCTGTTCAGGTCAGAGGTATACATTGACATGTGTATAATATGAACTCACATTCAAAATAGTGATGGACTTTTGAAGCAAAGTATGTGGAGGCTACTAACCTGTGTTACATTCACACATTTTCCCAGCTGCATGTAATGCCGGCACGTTTGCTGAGGCCGTTATCACCAGGTATAAGTGCTTCTCAGTGTGCCCTCACCCCCAGGTATGCGTGTGAGTTATTTGCCTACTTCTTTTGTTTTACATTTATTAATTTGGACTATGGGCCTCATTACGACCCTGGCGGTAAGGGGTTTACGCCAGCGTTAGCTGCGCCGACCCCTTACCGCCAATTACGAGGTCCCTTAGCGCCATGGAGGTTTTAACACCCGCTTTTAGCGGGTGTTAAAATCCATGGCGCTAAGGGACCATGAAGTTAATTACGCCACCGTAATTTACGGTGGCGTAATTAACGCCTTCCCCACTCCCATTATGCCCTATGGGGCAAAAATGGGAATGGGGAAGGGTAAATGGGGATTGGGGACTTACCGCCCCCGCCAACCTCGGAATGGGGCGGTAAGTCCGCCAACCACCATGGCGTAAACGTAGTTTATGCCATGGTGGTAAAGTCACGGCCCAGGCGGTAACTTACCGCCTGGGTCGTAATGAGGCCCTATGTGTGTAACTACATGTCAGACTGTTGTATTCCATTGGCCCGCACAGCTTTCATTTTGATTTGTGGTGTGTTAGATCAGCTTCCAGGACTGTCACTTAGACTTTCAGCTGTTTACTTCAGCTGTCCTTAGCATTCTATCAAGAGCACTGTGGAATTATTCGATGCAGCATGCATTTCTGAATTTTAGTTAATCTGACTTACATTACCCAGCGTTCCTGGACATCATAATCCCGAAGGTGGCGCATTTGTGCCAGCGTGTTTGCTGAGGCCGGTTATCGCCGGTTTGTGTCCGGCTTGCTTCCGGTGCCTTCCCTCTTCTGGGTGCCTAGGAAAGGCAGAGGGCTGCCTTTGTGGTCATTCTCAGGTACGCTTCAACTCTTACCCCCTCAATGTGCTTTGACATGTGTACCAGAACTAAATCCTGTTTCTCCAACACTCACAATGTTGTTAATGCTACACACATGAGAATCTCGTTGATAAAAAATGGCCACTCTGATTCCACACTTGTGCTCTCGCTCCTCAATATACGCTTGCTGATGTCACATGGGGTGGAGGGTGGAGATCTCCTCGTACAGTCCTGCTGCGATTTTCTAGCCATCACAGAATCGTGGCTCAGTGACTCTATTCCATCTGAAGCCACATTAGCTGTTCCCCCAGGTTATGAGATCATGCGGGCTGACCGTGTTGACACCGGGGGGTGGGGGAGGGTGGTGTTGCCTTGCTCTTGAAGGAGGAATTGCAGTGCCTCCTAACACCCCATGGACCCTTTAGACGACTGTGAATCACTTGTGGCTAAACTTAGAATTAATGATAATACCACCAGCAATATCATTGTCATCTACAGGCACCCTGGACCTCTTCCATTGTTCGAGGAGCAACTTTTGCATCTGTTCGACATTTCCTCTAACAGAAATACCCCAGTCAGTTGTTTTGCTGGGCAACTTTAATGTCTGAGCCAACGTCCCAATCGATAAAGCTGCCCGGTCACTGTTACCCCATATTAGCCTCTGTCGGTTTTACACAGCACTCAATGAGCCCACTCATGTTGGAGGCCATATCCTGGATTGGATGTTATTACACCAGATTTCCGCCTCCACGCCATCTACTTTTCTGTGTCCTTGTGTCCTTGATCTGATCATTCTCTTCCTAAAAAGGCCTGGATTACACCTCTTCTGAAAAAAGACAACATCGATCCTGGGCACCCCATCACTAAAGCGCCATTACTTCTCAAGGTCATGGATCGGGTTGCCTATTTACATCTGCAGATATTCATGGAGGAAAATGCCATACAGGGTCCCCGCCAATCCGGATTTCGTGCTCGACATGGCACGGAGACCGCCATTCTCGACCTTAAATCCAATCTCTATGCCATTATTGATCAGGGTCACCCAGCCCTTCTTATGTTGCTCGACCTGTCTGCTGCCTTCGACCTGGTCGACCAAGAAATGCAGGCAACCAGGCTGCAATCACTGGTGGGCTGTTCCAGCACAACCACGCAATGGGTCACCTCTTTCCTGGGTCCCCGTACTTCCAGGGGTGCCATAGACAAAGCCTGTTCTTACCCTGTTTTACTCCTATGTGGTATCCCCCAGGGTTCTTCTCTCTCTCCCACACTGTTTGACGTCTACATTTTTCTGCTTCTTAAGATTCTTGATGTCAAGTATACCAATTATGCTGATGAAACCCAAGTCATCCTTCAGCTCTCAGGCACCTACGCCCAGGATTCATTGGCCATCAATTCCATATACTCCATTGCCCTCAATGCAGAGAAGACGGAGATTCTCATCACTGCCTCCAGTCACATGTTGAAAAATCAGGCCCCCGGAATAGGGCAGCTTTACCATCGCTAAAAGCGTCATCCCAGTGGCCAAGAGGGTGAAAACTCTAGGCGTCACTCTTGATGCCAAACTTTCTATGAGGCAGCACGTAGCCAAAAACCGTGCATCCTGTGGCCTCATTAACAAACTTCTTGGCCACATGCACCCTTTTCTGTCTACAAAAAATATGTCCATCTTAGCAGCTACCCTTGTCAACTCCTACCTCGACTATTGCAACTTCACCACCCTACTGGTCACACAGAATGGTGCCATCAGAGCAGTGCTAGGTATTCCCAGGCGACTGTCCATTACTGAAGCCAGAAGAAACTTGCACTGGTTACCCATGAGGCATTGTGTTTCATTTAAGATTTTGACCCTCACTTTTAAGTGCTTGGCCCTCACTGCTCCTGTCTACCTTACCGAGCGCCTGACGTGATATGTACCCCAGCATGCCCTCAGGGCACTAAACCAGGCCAAACTTACTCAGCCCTGATTCCACCTGGCCAAGTATGGGAAGGCAACATTTGATGTTCTGGCTCCTGCCACCTGGACTGCAATCCCACTTGATCCAAAAAAAAGATTCCTTCTCTCACAGAATTCAAAAGGAAATTGAAAACCTTCCTCTTCAATGCCCTTCCCATCTACACTCTCTGTTTGTTGTACTTCTTCATCTGTTTACTGTCTTGTCTGTTTCATGTGTGCCCTGAAGCCTTCGGGCTAGCTGGCGCATAACAAAAATGTAAATATAAAAGCTGACCAGCTCACCTAACAGATGTTAGTTTGTAACTAGATTGTGCACCGCAGAGATTACATTTGTGTCTACTGCATGGATGCCAGTGATTCAGTTACACACCCCATAGGCTGTTAGGTCCATGAATTGTATTGTATTGTATTTGTTTATATAGGGCGCCAAGCCCTGAGGCATCTGGACACATTCCTTAAAGTTACATGGTACAAGTATATACAGCACATTTTTTGCAAATCACATGGTACAAGTATTTACAGTTATGGTCGATAAATTTGTAGTTACACTGAATCACATAAATCAGATTTACAGTTGCACAGAATCAATAATCACATTTGTCAATGGTGGAAATTGTGCAGAGGTATAATAGACAATTCTCCAGCAGATATAAAGCATACTTAAGTCAATTTGCAGGTAGTCTAATAGATTGTGTGGATATCATTTACAGGAACTGAACTGGAGCAAAAGGAGGAATTGCATGGGAGGGTGCTAGGGATTAGTTGTGGTTTTTATTTAGTTTGAGCCAGGGTTCAGCTCTGAGGGTATTAGGTGATGGCCGAGAGGACCGGGAAACTACTGCCTCCTGTTGTTTGAAGCTTGAGGGTATGAACCACTAACATCACTTTTTAGACACAGAGCTTATTATTAAGGTGAGACTGTTTGACATTAGTAACTTTAATGCAGAACCGATTTAGGTAGCGTGCCCAAAATATGGAAAAACCCTACAGGTTTCAACTAGCCGGTAGTATTCTGCGAAACATTTTTTCATACAGCTAACTCTTCTATTTACAGTACTGTTAAACGTAGGTCTGAGATTAATGTAATTTCTGCCCTTTTGATTTTACCTTAAGATGCCATTTTTATATTGGGGTGCATTGCATGCTTTTACAATGCACTACTAATGGTCCATATACTTAAATTATAACAATTTTAGGATTATAATTTCTAGTTATGGTTAGAGAGAGAGCATTATGTAAAGGGGCTTTGGTGTCTATCAGCTTGTCTTATATGCATAATAATAATATTGAATATCTAGTGCTAAAAGCCTGCAGGCATCTGAGCGCTGAGATAACAGTTATTATCCCACAGCGTGGTAGAGCATGGTACTCAATTTATTGACCGCAGAAAGATGAATAGTTGAGTTGGCCCTGCCAGTATTTGAACCGGCATCAGCAGGCTACACACAGATGTCAGAAATGGGCATGCAGCTCGTTGTGCTATCTGACCAGCAGTATAGTGCCTGCAGTATAGTGAAACGTCGGTTATAGTATGAGGAACTTTGCAGAAGCTGGTGCAAACATAGATATTAGGGAGGAAATTGTCTTATGTTGCTTTAAGAGCTTCTTTTGTGTCCATGCTGCTTGCTACATTGGTGTTGGTTACACATTTCTGCTTGCAGCATTACAGTGTGATCAATAGAAACATTTATGAGTTTCGCAATTCATAAAGACTAGCGGCTATGTGATACGGCAAGTGCCTTTCATTGGGCCACTGCTTCGTAAATAAAGCTGTATATGCCAGATTGGGACAGTAGGACACACCAGAAACTGTTATGGTTACCTGTGCAATGTTTCTTTTTAGTATGTGTTTTCCTTGTGTGTGACAACTTTCAACTGCAGCATGTAATGATACATTATTGTTATCAAATCACTGCTTTCTTTTACAGAAGAACATTATGGAAGATTTGCCGACATATTCTCTGAAGTCATCACCAACCTAGCCATCGAGCAGGAACACCTGGTAATTCTCAGAGACTTTAAAATCTGGTTTGACAAACAATCTGCTAACTCACAGAAATCACTAGCCAAACAACTGAAGACAATAGACCTCATTACACGGTAGGCGGTAAGGGTTTACCGGTACCGGTATTTTACCGGTACCGGTAAATCCTTACCGCCTTACTACAAGGTCCCTTTGCGGGTTGGTACCTTAACGCCTGCTTTTAGCAGGCGTTAAAAAATGAACCCGCAAAGGGACCGGGGTGCTAATTACGGTACCGCAATTTGCGGTACCGTAATTAGCGCCTTCCCCATTCCCATTATGCCCTATGGGGCAAAAATGGGAATGGGGAAGGGCAATGGAGGAAGGAGGAATTACCGCCTTCCCAACCTTGGAATAGGGCGGTAATTTCCCTTTCTTCCAAGGCAGTACCGGTCAATTACCGGCATGAACCATGGCGCTAATAGCGCCATGGTTTACCGCCTACCGTGTAATGAGGCCCAATGAAACTATATGATCTAGTCAAAGGAGCAACCCATACTGTGACACATATACGCTAGACACAATCTTCGCCAACAAAAATCTCATCGCCATAACGCCACCACTACAGATCCTCTGGAGCAAGCACTTCATCATTCCATTCGTGATCACACTCCCCACGACAATGGGAAAAAAACAGACAAACTGGCAACTATCATGAAAAGAAACTTGCGTGCCGTCAGAGATAGCAACCTAGCAGAACAATTAGAAATCAACAAACCACTGACAATGACCCTGGACGAAGCGGACATCAAAATATAAACAGAACTACTCCATAAATGGATTTCTGGAACAATCAACGTGATCTCAAAGGAAACACCTTTCACCGCATCACGCAAAAGAGCGACAGCAAAATGGTTTATCCTGCTACTCTGCGCCATGAAAAGGAAAAACAGGAAACTTGAATTAGAATGGAGGGAAAAAAAGTGATCAGGTGAAGAAACTACAACTCCAGCGACAAATCCCCTCATACAAGAAGGAAATCCATAGGCCAAAAAGAAATACTACGACAACAGAATCACCAAAGCCACCAACAACCAAAAGGAATTGTAAAATCATACACGAAGTAAGAAACCCTCATGGCTGCAACAATGCTCTGGTTCCTTTGCTGAAGCTATGCAATGACTTTGAAGGCCACTTCAAAGACAAAATCACCAGCATCCAACAAATCATATGAAGCAGACTAATCAACCCACCCAGCCATTCGAGGATCACTAGAACAAACTCCGAACCTTCCCCCAATTATCAGCAGAGACATTCATCAAGCTTGTAAGCAAGCAACAGCAACAAAGCAGGATCCCCTATGGATCCATGCCCCCCAAACATGCACAAATCAAACCTCACACAAGGAATGCCCATAGAATACTACAGAAACCTTTTCAATCAATCACTTTCAACAGGGACCGCAATCATTCAAAAGTGGCATACATCAAGCCACTCCACAAGGACACAGCAGGAAACGTGAAAGACCTCTCCAACTACAGGCCCCTATCCAACATCTGCTACCCAGCTAAACTACTCGAGATATACCTCTACAGAATAACACAAGAATTCATAGAGGAGCACCAACTGTTGGACCAAGCACAGCTAGGCTTCAGACCAATGAGCGGAAAAGAAACGGCATTGCTCTCCATCTAGGATGATCTAAACACGAATGCAGACTCAGACAAAAGCTCAGCTCTAATACTTCTGTACCTCTCCGCAGCATTTGACACAGTCAGCCATGAAATCCTCATCGGGAGACTAGAAGAAATAGGAATCACTGACACAGCCCTACTATGGATCAAATCCTTCCTAACAAACAGGACAGAAACCGTCTGGATCAAAACTTTCAAATCTACTTCAAGGGAATCTACATGTGGAGTACCGCAAGGATCATCCTTATCCCCATTGCTCTTCAATCTATACCTGATGCCACTAATCAAACTCATTAAAAAACACAGCCTCACATCCTACAACAATGCAGATGACACTCAGATTGTCTATAAAATACAAGATACACAGGAAGAATCCAAAACACTGAACAACTGCCTACAAGAGCTCTACGCTGGATGAACACAAACACCTTCAAAATCAACCTGGGGAAACCTGAAACAATGATCAAAAGTGAGGAAAACAACCACTACATCCTATGGCCAACAGAATAGGATACAGCACCAACTCCATCAACAATAGAAAAAAACCTGGGTGTCTTGATGGACAACGAACTAACACTTGGACCACAAGTAAACGCCATAATAAAGAAAAGTTTCTTCCTACTACAGGCAGAAAAAAGGATCCTACCATTCCTCTCTTTCACCCACAAAACACTCACCATCATCGCACTCATCATGTCCAAAGTAGAGTATGCCAAAAACCTATACCTAGGAATGCCAGAACAACTGTTAAAAAAACATCAGCGCCTTCAAAAACGCTGTGGCGAGACTCCTGCTCAGACTACCACGAAGGGAACACATTACCCCAGCACTGAAAATTCTACACTGGCTGCCAATAAAGGACAGTATAAAGTTCAAAATGATGTACATAACGCTCAGAGCAGACCACGACCAGGGAGCAGTGTTCCTAAAGAAAGAAATAACCGTCTACCACCCGACAAGATAACTCAGATCAAGCAACGACATTCGCCTTGTACCAAAACCTTACAACAAAAGAAAACTTGGAGGATGATTTTTCACTCACCTGGCAACCTCGACCTGGAATAACCTACCAAAAAACATACGCAACACAAGGGGTCATTTGGAGTTCAGAAAACTACTCAAAACGTGGCTCTTCGCTCCAGATTCAGGAGGAATTAACTAAGAAGAAAGGTTCACAACGCAACATGTGAATACCCCAGTAGGAAACAAAAAACCCTAATCTACCCCTCCATTCTAAAAGCATGAGTAGGTCACACCGCCCACCCAGCCCCACATGTTACCAATCCTAAAGGATACTTTAATAGGTGGGGACAACCAACAGGATGGACAATAAGGGACTAGTGCTGTGACCAAAACTACAACTGCGGCAGGGCAGGGGAAGTAGCGGATATGAGCTAGATACACAAACCATTGAGGCCACACAAAGAGAGCTCCCACTACGCAGCATGCCTGCAAACTAAGCGGTCAAAGTAGAATGCCAAACACACAGGATAACCATAAAGGTTGAGCGCAGAAATGGAAAGACAAAATGATAACAAATCGACAACTACTAGAAAACCCCATTATAACCGTACCTTAACATTTTCAACTTTCCACATATTCAACATACATAAACTCACAAAACCACCTCCCTGCACAGCAATCCACACACACTTTACCACATTGCAACAACAGACTAACAACACATAACCTGCCACAACAGCATATGGGAAGTCTAGCAACGATCGAAAACCGCACTTAAGCTCAGTGAACGGTGCAAACCGAACTGAAGCGGCCAACAGGACATCATAACTATTACTTTCCTATTCCCACCGCACCCTAGTAATCCTCCCACCCCCTCCTCCCCTCTTAACACTCTCCTTTTCAGATCTGCCAGAGTGCCTGGGAACTACAGCAGTGGTGACGGTGTGCGGTACCAATACCTTTAACATTAACTATGTTCATATATACTTTGGGCATGAAACAATATATTACAGAGATTGCATTATATTATAAGAGACTATTGTTGTATGCAGATTATTTTTCCGAGATAGTTTCATTCAATAGTGTCAACTATGCATAAATAAATCTTTTCCACACTAATGCTCTATTGCTTAGCGGTTAAGCTGCACTTTCTACAAGGCACACAGTAGCAAGATTCAACCAATAGGCATATGCTGCCACTAATATTTTACTAATACATTAGTCTGACACTGTTTTTATTTTATTTTATTATTGCATTTGGTTGATTTTGTTTGTCATTTGCACATGAATTACCAATTTTTTCTCAATTTGTTTACATAAATACTACTAAAATGTAGTTATACCAAATTATACTATTCCAATTTTTCAGTGTTTTCATTAGTAAGTTGCAATGTTCTGATAATGCCAATTTCATCTCACATTGTTTGATTTACACATTCCCAATCTTATCGTGATCGCGTTACCGTATTCGACATTTACTCAATCTTTCCAATTTGTCTGGTTTGATGTTCTTATACACAAACACGTGTTTCACTGTTTACACAACTTCTCGTTTCTTTAGTGCATCATTATTCACCAGGTGTCACTGCTTCCTCATTTGTAATGACCTTTTGATTTTGGCGGTAGCCAAGCTTGCTGTGACAATAATTCTGTATTTATTCATTCATATGTTTTTTTAAACTTGGACTGATGATATTTCCAATTGTTATCGCTCTGTTATATGTCATACTTAGTTTGCCTATGATGATTTTGTTTTTCTATAACATTTTATTGGTTTTTACAAATGCATGAAACATACAGATATAAGATGACCAAAAGGCAGTTAAATCGGTGATGCTTGCAATTATGCTGTAGGATATACTGCATTATGTATGGGCGGAGGACTACCGCGGGGTGACGGGGGGAAAAGGGGTAGGGAGGGGGCTCCACTGATTGTCCATCCATCTTCTCCACACCTTATGAAACTTGCAGGGGCAGCCTCTTGCTGTATGAATTCGTCGCTCCAAGGAAGCGCACCTGATAACTTCATTTGACCATCGCGTTAGGCTCAGTGCTGCAGCAGACCCCCAGTTTTCAGCGATCAGTCTCTTACCCGCCCCCATTTCCACGGCCGTGAACAGTTTTTCGTGCTTAGTGAGGCCCAGTTCTCCCCATATCCCCAGCAGTATCAACTTTGGGTCTAGTGGTATTTGGGAACCCACCATCGCAGAGACTGTGCCCGTGCAGCCCGCCCAAAAGGCCTGTACCACAGTGCAATCCCAGACTGAGTGTAAGAAGGTGCCACTTGCGCGCTTGCATCTAAGGCAGACCTCCATGCCCATCCCACTCCATCTAGTCAGGATTGTGTTGGAATAATAGAATCGGTGCAGTATCCTGAGCTGGATCAGGCGTAGTTTCGCCTCTATGCCTATCTCGAGAGGGAACATCAGAGCTTCCACCCATTCTTCCGGTTCCAGGCTGTCTATGTCCCTTTCCTATTTCCCTTTCAGTGAGGTGAGTTATTTGGTGCCAAAGGAGTTGAGGCTCTGGTATAGCGTGGAGGTGACCCTGGAGGGGATACGCTCTGCGAGGATGTTGGTTTCTAGAGGGGAGCAAGGTGGGATATCCTCCAGGTCAGGGAATTGTGCATTAATGGCATGAACGAGTTGTGTATATCTAAAGCGGTCACCAGGTCCCAAGTCAAAATGCTCCCTCATGGTGTCAAACTCCACCATACGCCTCCCTTGGATCACTTGCTCCAGTGTAAGTATCCCAGTTTCCCAGGGACCCCATTTTTTGGATTTCGGGAAGGTATGCGTTATGCCATAAAGGTTGGGCTAGTGTAGGCCTGGAACCCCAGCCGATGTGTTCATGTGCTTCTTCCCAGGTACGACGGATGTGAAGTGACATGCGTGGAATATTGGCCGTTCCGCCCCGGAGGCATACAGTACCTGGAGGGGGGAAAACGGGTGCATGGCAGACAGTTCCGTACTGATGTGGGGGAGTGCGCTATCACCATGTAGCCAGTCATTTTCCACCCCAGTCTGCGCCGCTAGGTAATTTGTGCGGATGCATGGTAATCCTATCCCTTCCTTCCAAATTGAACGTTGCAATATCGTGAGAGCAATTCTAGGTTGTTTTCCCCCCATAGGAGAGCCTGTATGTGTTTGTCTATTGATGCAAAGATTCCAGAGGGGATGGGCAATGGAGCGTTCTGTAGAACATATAATAGTTTTGGAAGTGACATTATCTTAAATAATGCGGCCCTGCCCATTAAGGACAGTGGCAAGGACTGCCAATGGGAAATGTCTGTGGCGAGCCTGTCGAGGACCGGTTACATGTTCAGTTGAAGGAACTCCTCTAGCGAGGCACCAATTTGTATGCCTAATACGTGAAACCACAGACATAAACCGGGTATGGAGAGGGGTCAGGGATCACATTCACTCCCCCTTGGATTGGGAAGTACACTGTTTTCTGGGTATTCACTCTAAGGCCGGGAAACCGTTGTTAGTCCGTGAAGATTTGAGACATGACAGGGCATGAGGCCACAGGCCTACTGAGATAAATAAGGAGATCATCGACATATAACGAAACCCGGTCTTCCCCTCTCCCCAGCCAAACGAACCCCGACCAGTTGCCATACGCACGGAGCTTAATCACGAGTGGTTCTATTGCGAAGAGGAACAACAGGGGAGAGAAGGGGCAGCCCTGTCTGTTCCGCACCTCAGCGGGAATATCCCTGACTGGCTGCCATTCTCCCTCACTTTTGCAATAGGAGAATTCATATAAGAGCTTGGTCCAGGAGATGAAGCCATGCCCAAAGTTCATTCGTTCCAAGATGTCCCACAGAGCTTCCCACCCCACGTAATCGAAAGCTTTCTCAAAATCGACCGCTAGTAGGGCTAGCGGGTCAGGTATCTCTGGGGCAAGGTCCAAGGCGAGTTGAAGTCTGCGTAGATTCACACCAGTGGACTTATTAGGCATGAATCCACACTGGTCAGGATGGACCAGAGACTCGATTGCTCTTAGTAGCCTGTTGGCCAGGGCTAGGGCGAGGATTTTGGCTTCCCCGTTTATCAATGAAATGGGCCCATATGAGGCACACTGATCTGGGAGCCTTCCCAGCTTAGGAAGTACCACAATACAAGTTTCCCTAAGGTCCGGGGGGAGGGTGTCTAAATCTTTGCTCCAATGGAACATGCAGTGCATATGTGTAATTAATGAGCCGCCAAGGCGTTTCCAAGTTTCCACTGGGAAACCGTTAGGTCCTGAAGTTTTCCCAATTTGGAGCTGTGTGAGAGCGGATAGTAATTCGTCTTCCGTCAACTTGAGGTCAAGCGCTTCCCTCTGTTGTGCAGTGAGGCGTGGGAGGTCAATCATATCGAAGCAATTCGGGGGGGGATATAGGTGCTTGCAATAGTTAGCAAAGGCTTCCGCTATATCAGAATCTTCCATCAGCAGATTCCTGTTGGGTTTTTGAATTGCTTGGACATACCCCTTACATTGTACCCTTCTTTCCAGCCAGGCCAATGCTTTCCCTGCCCTGTCCCCGCGTTCATGGATCTGGCTCCGGATCAACCAATGAGCGGTCCGAGAGTTGTCTAGGGCCAAGATTCTTAGGGTCTCTTGTGCTGTTTCCAGGGCCTCTTGTGAGGCCTCAGTGCCTAATTCCAGAAATTGTGACTACCGATCGGAAAACTGTCCCCCCGCCTTCATGAGTTCCCGGGTGTGGTTCTGCTGATGGGTGGTCACCAAGGAAATATAGGCACAGTTTTATAGGCCTCCAAGGTGGTAATTGGACAATAAACAGAACCCTCGTTGAGCTCAAAGTATTAGTTGAATTTGTTTGTCAGCCCTTCAGCTATCTCTGGGAATGCCAAGTAATAGGTCTTCAGACGCCAGGTGGTGTCCGGCTTTTGTTGTTTGCTCTCTAGGGTCACCACTAGGGGAGAGTGGTCTGAGATCCCTCTGGCCAAAGTGCTGCGGCCATGAGTCTGTGGGACATGTTCCGGTGAATGAGGATGTAGTTGATTCTAGACATTGTTTCATGTGAATGGGAATAGCACAAGAACCCAGAGTCATTTGTGTGCAGAGCCCTCCATGTGTCCAATAGCCATGTTGATTCAGCAAATCTGTACAGTGCAGTCCGGCCCTCCCGAGTTGTGGCGCCCCTGTGGGATCTATCTCTGGTGACTTCCATTACATCGTTAAAACCCCTTCCCAAGGCCACACCTCCACACTCTCCTCCCGTAATATCATCTGTAGGTCGTGAAAAAGGTTCTTCGTAAGTGCAGGCGGCACATATACTGCAATGAGGCCCCATCGTTCTCCCCATAGGTCACCTATCACGGCCACGTATCGACCGCTGGGGTCAGTTTGCACCTTTTTGACCTGAAATGGGATGCATTAATGGAAGAGTATCATTGTACCCCTGGCGCCCTTTGAGCATCCTGCCTGGTATGATTGCGGGTAATTGGATCTCCTAAAAAACCTGCATTCCGTACCAGCCAGGTGGGTCTCCGTGAGAAAGGCGACGTACGGGGAGTGCCTGTTAAGATACTGCAGTACTAACTTTCGTTTGATGCTAGAGCCTAGGCTGTTCACATTCCAGGCCAGCAAAAACAACTGACCAGTTTGTTACCCCTTAATTTGGCGAGTTCGGTTGACACTCAAGGAGGATCATGTGATCCATGGGACCCCCCCCACTCCACCCCGCAAAGCCATGCCAATACCAACCCTGTCACCGCCAAAGGACTGCACTTCATAAACTAAAATGTTTTCTGGTATCTGAAACGCCAGATCTCCCATCCCAGTGCAACCAGCGCCCGCAACAACCAATGTCTTGGCATCTGGTACTGAAATTCTAGTTAACCAAGACCCATGAACTTCCCCCACCCTGTACTTCCCCCCCAACTGGAAGCACCTGTCGCCCAAACCTACAACCATAAACAGTGAAAACTTATTCGGGGAACTCCCCAGGGGTTAGGTCGCTGTTCTGCCTCCCCTTTGTGGGCTGCCCAGTTAGATACATGTGTCCCACAAGTTAAGCAAATCCTGCTTAGGTGGGAAGGGAGAGCAGAGGGACAATGTGGGCTCTCCCCCAGAGCGGCTCGATCTGTTGAGGGTCGTCCTGTGTCTCTTTCCATTTCCACCAGGCGAGTTATCTTCTGTACTGTCCATGCTTGGGATGGGTGTTTGCCCCTGAGTCGGGGTGATGCAGCCATTCTCCTTCCTCGGTGTGTGGTCTCTGGATCCTGGAAAGGATAGGACCTGAGTTTCGAGCCAGTCCCATGCTTCTTTTGGGTTCTGAAACACGTGGACAGTGTTGTTGTGGTACAGCTTGAGAGTGGCCGGGAAGAAAAGCGCATATTTAATGTTCAGTGATACCAGCTTCCACTTAATGGAGTGGTAGGACTGATGGGCCTTTTGGACCTCACGTGTGTAGTCGGGAAAGAACCCTATCTGGCTCCCATTGTAGCTGATTAGGCCTTTTGAGCACGCCATGTGGAGAACTGTGTCCCGGTCCTGGTAATTCGTGAGCTTGGCAATTACCATCAGTGGGGGAGCTTCGGGCACCGGTCTGCCCATCGGGACTCTATGCGCCCTTTTGATAGAGAAACATTTTGAAAGTTTTTGGGGAGCCATTAGGTCTGCGAGCCAGTCCTCTAGGAAGAGCTCCACGGACGGTACTTCCTCCCGTTCTGGGAGCCCAAGTATGCAAAGGTTTTTGCGCCGAGATCGGCCTTTGCTGTCTTCGGACATGGCCGCAAGGGTGGCGAGGTTTTTCTCCATGTGCACTAGGCGTCCCTCCACTCTTTTGGCCATGTCCTCTGCGTCAGAGATTCTCTGCTCCGTTTCCCTCACACAGGATGTCAGGTTCCGTAAGTCCTGGCGGAGGAAGGAGACATCTGAGGACAGGCCATCCATTTTCATTTCCATGGACGTCCTAGATTACCCAATGGCGGTCATTATGTCCGTGAGAGACAGTGTCTGACCTATTTCGCTATCTGGTGTGCCTTGTCCAGCGTGGCCAGCAGAGTTGGGGGCCTTCGCCGGGAAAGAAATTGTGTATTTGTCTATTTTGCCCTGTGCGGCGGTCTTGCTGAGCATATGTCGCCCCATTCGGGTCTGGCGCGGTCCGGCCCAAGGGGTGTGTGGGGGCAATTAACTCAGGAGGATCCATTTTGCTTTATTTTTATTTCCATACATTTCATTGGAATAGAATCACCAAACTAGAAGATACAAACATCATCACAAGTATGCCGGTCTGCAAACCACGGAGACGGTAAGTTTACCAGCACCATTGTTTCCGGACCGGCACATTACAGGTCTGTCTGCTGGTGCCGCCGTGCCCTACAGGTCTGACCCTGCTGGGCACAGCGGCCATGGTAGGCAGACTTGACACGGGAGCACCGGCACCGTTATCAACAGTGCCGGTGCTTCTGTGTACCCATTCCCATGGAGTCCTATGGGACTCCATGGGAATGGGCAACAACATTTTACCGGCACCTAGCTCCCGGTCCGCTGGGACTTGTAATGTTCCAGTGTTACTGGGAAGCTAGTTGTCAGTAACTTTTATGAGTCCGGCGGCTACCCGCCGGTAGCGCCGTCAGGGTTACCGCCGGACTCGTAATAAGGCCCATTGTCTTTCAAAAAAGCCAGCACTTTAATTGCACTATGAAAACTGCATGAATGTGTCTTGAAGGAACACCAGCTACTTCTCTATATAGAACATTCATTCGAACAATTTCGACATTACTTTTCAGGTGGGAAATATGAAGCTGCAAGTTGTATAGTAAAGAAGATATTGGTGTATACAAGCTGCACAGTGATGCATTGTCAATTAAAAACTTGAAAAAATACCTTCATCAAAAAATTCCGTTGGACAGAAGAACCATACTCCACAGGTTTCACAAATGATTTTTACAGCAAGAAAAGCCTTTTGGTATTCCATTTTATGCATACTATGACAGCCACTACATTAAAATAGTGTTGGAGATGAAGGATTGGTCTGAACTGTAGAGTCTTGTGATCTTGGGAACATGCAATTCGCATTTATGTTCATGGAGAGAAAAGGAAGGCAATCAGCACTTGGAGATGGGGGATTATGTTGCAGTGCATATTTGTGATCCTGGTAAATGTACATAATTTCTTCTTGTGTGCAACAAAAAGGAAAGAAAAAAATTGTATTGGTGATTGAGACTTCTGCAGTGCAATTATTCGATCTTTGGCAAAGTGTATATTGTGAGTCCTTATAGTCAGTGGAGCAAAGCTATCAGCACTGTGAGACTGAATGATTCACAACATTACAATCTTGTGACCAAAGTCATGCAGTTTATTGTGATGCCCCATTTTCAACAGGAAGATAAGAAAAGGAATCAGCATCTGCAGGGACTCAATGCAGTCTTGTTATATTTTGAGCTCTTTTGTTCCAGCCATGAAGAAGAAAGCAATCAGCATTGAGGTCAGTGTTGTGGTTAGAGCGATTCACTAGTTGTTGATCCTGGGAAAACAGTACATAAATATTTATTGTGCTGCTACCAACGGGAAGTAAGGAGACAGTCAGCAATGAAAAATGTGGATATTCTGTGGCAGATCTACATTGCAATGTTGCACAAACAGTATACCTTAAGCTCCTATGCTCCGTTAAGCAATAACACACACAAAACTGTGCAAGAGACTTTTGTTCTGTTTAGGGGTTCCTTCTTAAGTGTACCCAGCATCCACAGCCCCTATCCTGCAAATTATGCCCCCCTTCTACTATAATCCCCTGTTTCCTGAGAAAAGTATTTCTTGCAAGATATAATGAGCCTGTTGAGCCTATGACACTGCAGAACAGACAGGTATACTGCACAAGGTGCTGTTGAAGGCGGATAACTTAGAGCTCTGAGGGCCAAATCGAGTGTACCTAGTAATGTCTGAGGTGAACAGATGAACATGTTAGTATAGATTTCTAGGATGAAAGACAACTCAAAGCCCTGAAGATGGATACTACATATCCGAAACGAGTTGGCTATTCAAACAACTGAATTTTGGGTTGACTGGGAATAAGGGATCTTGTTGTGTGAGAAGGATAAGAGGTGTGTGTCATGCCCCGCATTCCTATTTCAAGACACTTGCAGATATCTACTTCCAGTTGGAAACTGCCCTGGAGACTGTTTTCAGCCCACGGAATCCGCCGCACTACAAGGTCCAGAATTCCTTCGGCTCGCAGTCACGGGAAACGCCCACAACGTGACTTGCGTTCTGAAACAGATCCCAGTACTTAGTGTGGCGTGTCCTTGTAACGGGTGCTCCTAAAACTGACTATTCAGTTCGAGTACTCGATCTACGATTACCTACGGTTATCTTCCTGTTATCTGATTCCTGACCCGGCTTTGTATCAAGGATTATTCTGACGTCTTTTCCCTCGATTTCTGGCTCCTGGCTCCCTCGGTTGTTTCCCCCTGGTTAACGAACTCCTGGCTTGTATTTTGGATTTGTTCTTTGCCTACTTCCTACACAGAAAGTATACGAACTCTTTACCACAGGAAAATACACGGCGCTGCTCACAAGAAGACAACGCTCTACACACTGAAGTGACCAAACGGACGCTCTCCTGTTTCTGCTGGTCACTCCCTGGATTTGGGACGCTTTGCTGTTTATATTTGGGGTTTATTTTGGACACTATTAGACGCGCCCTCGTGCCGTTCGGGTTAGGTGGATCTTTGCACAAACTTTCTTCTACTGGGACTTCCATTTTCTACCATCAAGCCAACCTCCTACTACACACTTTCAGGTTACGGGACTTCCTACCTATCTAAGCAGGTAAGAGGGGTCAAGAAGGGAACAAGTATTGTATTTTGTACCTTTGGCTGCTATCTTAAACTATCCTTTTCTTTGTTCCTCTAGCTCTGTTGTCGCTGCTCCTGCCTTTCCACTTAAGCCCCTGGCCTGTTAGTTACTACCTTCTACAGGCTGCGCTCTTGGGGGGAAAGTCTTGTGCAAAATCACGTTTCAAGATATCCCAGAACCATCTTGGTTATAATCCAGGTTATCCCAGAGTGAAGAGGTTCCCTAAGCGGAGGCTGATCTTGTATCCTTTAAAAATCTGTATCCTTTTCCTATTGCGTAAAAGTTGTGACAGATTTAGGAGCCTATTACTTTTGCCTATCGGTTATGGAAACGGGAGCGGATCCAATGGCGGCTTTGATACAAGCCTTTGCGACCTTACGCACCGATATGGCATCTGCTAATGCGACTCTCCATCAACGTATGGATGTGCTACAGAGTTTTGTGCAGCCCTTACCCCCCGATGAGGAGTTCGGTGATGCCGCTGCTGCAGCAGCCCCTCCTGTACCCCAGGCACAATCGTCTGCACCCATTGTGCTTCCTGGACCTTTCCCTTTGGCCCCTCCAGAACGCTTCTATGGAGATCCTAAGACTTATCGGACCTTTGTCAATCAATGCCGTTTACATTTTCTTTGTCGACCATTGGCATTTCCTGACGCTGTTACCAAAGCAGCGTTTCTCCTTTCCCATCTGGGAGGAACAGCGGCGGCTTGGGCTAACCCTTTACTCGAAGCCAATGATCCAGCCCTATATAACTTTGATGCCCTTATTCAGTCTATGAATAGCGTATTTGATATGCGTTACAAGGCACAAACCTCAGACCTTGAATTCCTTGCTATCAGTCAAGGCAAATCAGATCTTCTGTCTTACCTCACTCGCTTTAACCAATTGGCAGCAGAAACCACCTGGCCCGAACAGAAGAAGGCAGCTGTCTTCTATAAGGGTCTTTCGGATGAGTTGAAAGACTCCTTATCAGTGGTACCAGCTTTACCAACGGGCTTCCCGGAACTGTTGGACTTGGTCCTACAAGTTGACGCTCGGCTACGGCAAAGACGTGGCGAACGGCGTGTTCCTGACCTTCGCTTCTCAGTCAAAGCAGAAACAACTCCTGCTACTCCCTCAGGAGAAACCGAGCCAATGCAAATAGGGGCCATCAGAGGTCCCTTAACCAAAACAGAACGAGAACGACGTATGGTTAACAACCTGTGTTTCTATTGCGGTCAATCCGGCCATTTCATTCGTGCATGTCCCAAGAGACCTGTTAAGGTAGCGGGAAACGCCAGGACTCGTCCTTAAATCGAGCCCTAAGGATGAGTCGCAATATGGATGGCTCGGACCAGTACCCTTCCTCCTCACACGTCTATCTTGCCATGCGTTTCGTCCTCCCGGGTGTTGAGGCCTTCACCAGTCCAGTTATGATCGATTCGGGGGCTAGTGGAAACTATATGGACATACAATTAGCTCAACACTATGGTATACCTGTGGTTCCGAAAACTACACCTGAGGAAGTACACGCAGTGGATGGTTCTCATCTGGTGTCCGGATGGATAACGGAACAGACTGTCCCACTTCGCATGTCTACCTCGGGAGAACACATTGAGCAAATAGTTTTCGACCTTATTTCAGCCCCGCAATTCGGGATCATTCTTGGTCTTTCTTGGCTCCGGACTCATAACCCAATTATTGATTGGGTTAAACAAACAGTTCATTTTGCTTCTGCGTTCTGTACCCAACATTGTTCTCGAAGCCCCGGTGCGACACCTTCGTCTCCCTGTTTGGCTTTGGTATCTAACATCTCCTCTGTTAATGCCACGCTGGGAGACTCTAATCCCGAACTACCAGCAGTATACCAAGACTTTTCCGATGTGTTTGACAAAGGGTTATCAGAAAAACTCCCTCCGCATCGTTGTTATGATTGTCCCATTGATTTGGTACCTGGGGCAGTAGTACCTCATGGTCGTGTTTACTCTCTGACCCGAAACGAAGAAGAACACTTGAAAGAGTATGTGGAGAAGGCATTGCTTCTGGGACATATTCGACCTTCCCGGTCCCCTGCTGCCTCACCTATCTTCTTCGTACCGAAAAAAGAAGGGGATCTACGCCCTTGCGTGGATTACAGAGCCTTAAACAAGGTAACAGTCAAGAACCAGTACCCATTGCCCCTCATAACGGAGTTGCTTGATAAGATGACATCATCCACTATTTTTACCAAATTGGATCTTAGAGGGGCATATAATTTGGTGAGGATACGAAGCGGGGATGAGTGGAAAACCGCTTTCAAAACAAAGTTTGGACTATATGAGTATTGCGTCATGCCCTTTGGACTTTGCAATGCTCCAGCTACATTCCAACATTTTGTTAATGATATTTTCGGAGATGTACTAGATTGCTATGTCGTGATCTACTTAGATGACATCTTGATCTTCTCGGATTCCCTCACCCAACATATCCAACACGTTCGCTCTGTACTGCAGCGATTACGTACACACTCTCTCTATGCCAAATTGGAAAAATGTGTATTCCATGCATCATCAGTTGAGTTTTTGGGGTTTCAGATATCTGCGAATGGGGTGCTCATGTGTACTTCCAAGGTTAAAGCAGTAAGGGACTGGCCAGTCCCAGATTCTGTAAAGGCACTTCAATCTTTTTTGGGTTTCTCGAACTTTTACAGACGCTTTATTGCCTCATTTTCTGAGATAGTAGCGCCCTTGACCCGTCTCACTAGCCCGAAGATTCCATTCCTTTGGGATTGCAAAGCCCAGTCGGCCTTTGAGGCATTAAAGGAGGCCTTTACTACTGCTCCCGTTCTGCAACACCCGAACCCTTCCCTTCCGTTTATAGTGGAGGCTGACGCATCCGCTATCGCGGTGGGGGCTATTTTGTCGCAGATCTGCCCCACTACACAACAACTACATCCGGTGGCTTATTACTCCCGTAAATTGTCTCAGGCTGAACGTAATTACACTGTTATGGAAAGGGAACTCCTAGCAATTCGAGCAGCCTTTAAGGAGTGGAGACACCATCTTCTGGGTGCTCGACATCCAGTAACTGTGTACACTGACCATCGGAATTTACAGGCCCTTTCCAACGCAAAATGTACCAATGCTCGACAAATACGTTGGCATTTGTTTTTCACGTTATTTGACTTTATAGTCACTTATCGCCCTGGACCTCTCCACGGAAAGGCAGATGCATTATCCCGAGTCGGTGCCGATTTCGATACCCGGGACTCGGTTACCCCTATGCTACCTTCGGGTTCTGTCATTTGTGTTTGTTCGGTCTCCCCCTCACTTCTGGATCAAGTTCGACAGTGGGCCAATGAACATGCCGCTTATCTCGACACCTTGGGTGCCCAGGTTGTCACAGGTCTTCCTTATGTTCATGGTCTTTTATACTTACCTGACAACCACACCAGACGGAAGGCTTTGGAATGGGCCCATGATACCCCGTTAGCTGCACATCCAGGCCAGCTTAAAACCTATGACCTGCTACATAGATGGTGTTGGTGGCCAGGTATGAAAAAGGATACCGCGGCATACGTATCTACGTGTGCAATATGTATACAATGTAAAAGACAACCAGGGAAACCATTTGGTCTATTAATGAACATGCCGCTTCCTCCACGCCCATGGCATACGGTGTCACTCGATTTCGTGGTGGAACTGCCCTTGGTTAAGGGAATGTCAACGGTGCTGGTGGTGGTGGACGTATTCACTAAAATGGCACGGTTTGTACCGTGCTCAGGTATACCTACCGCCTCCTCATTGGCTACTCTTTTTTTCGATCATGTGGTACGATTCTTCGGACTACCCACAATCATGATTTCTGACCGGGGTACTCAATTTACTTCACGGTTCTGGAAAGCCCTTACCCATTCTTTGGGGATTGATGCACGGCTTTCATCATCTTATCATCCTCAAACGGACGGACAAACCGAACGCACAAATGGCACCATGGAACAATACCTTCGTTGCCTGTGTTTACAGCATCAGACAAATTGGTTATCCGTTCTGGGGACAGCGGAGTTTGCTTATAACAACTCTCGACATACTTCAACAGGATGTTCCCCATTTTACGCCTTGTATGGATTACATCCAAGAATACTTCCACCTGTCTTACCTTCCTTGGATCAAATCCCTGCAGCAAAATCCACGAGAGACACTCTGATTGCTATACGGAATTCCGTTATATTACATCTACAAGCTGCACAACTCCGGACAAAGACGCAAGCGGACAAACATCGGTCGCCTGCCCCCTCCTATGTCCCCGGTGATCGTGCCTGGTTGGCAACCAAACACCTCAACATTCGGGGTAAAAGGAAACTCATGCCCCGTTATGTGGGTCCCTACAAGATCCTTTCTTGTCTCAATCCGGTTGCTGTCCGTTTGGACATCCCATCCCATTGGCGGATTCACCCAGTCTTTCATGTATCTCTACTCCGTCCTTTTGTACCTGGCACTCGACTTCCTGTCGCCCCTGCTCCAGTTATGGTACAGGGTGATGATGAATATGAAGTACATGCTATATTGGACTCCCGTCTGCGTCGTGGAGTACGTTTCTACCTGATTGATTGGAAGGGTTACGGTCCTGAAGATAGGACTTGGGAACCGGCCTCGAATCTGCATGCACCCCGGCTCTTGCGGGCCTTTTGGTTGGAAAGACTGCGTGCCCGCAGGGGTGGTCGTCCTTTGCGGGGGGGTACTGTCATGCCCCGCATTCCTATTTCAAGACACTTGCAGATATCTACTTCCAGTTGGAAACTGCCCTGGAGACTGTTTTCAGCCCACGGAATCCGCCGCACTACAAGGTCCAGAATTCCTTCGGCTCGCAGTCACGGGAAACGCCCACAACGTGACTTGCGTTCTGAAACAGATCCCAGTACTTAGTGTGGCGTGTCCTTGTAACGGGTGCTCCTAAAACTGACTATTCAGTTCGAGTACTCGATCTACGATTACCTACGGTTATCTTCCTGTTATCTGATTCCTGACCCGGCTTTGTATCAAGGATTATTCTGACGTCTTTTCCCTCGATTTCTGGCTCCTGGCTCCCTCGGTTGTTTCCCCCTGGTTAACGAACTCCTGGCTTGTATTTTGGATTTGTTCTTTGCCTACTTCCTACACAGAAAGTATACGAACTCTTTACCACAGGAAAATACACGGCGCTGCTCACAAGAAGACAACGCTCTACACACTGAAGTGACCAAACGGACGCTCTCCTGTTTCTGCTGGTCACTCCCTGGATTTGGGACGCTTTGCTGTTTATATTTGGGGTTTATTTTGGACACTATTAGACGCGCCCTCGTGCCGTTCGGGTTAGGTGGATCTTTGCACAAACTTTCTTCTACTGGGACTTCCATTTTCTACCATCAAGCCAACCTCCTACTACACACTTTCAGGTTACGGGACTTCCTACCTATCTAAGCAGGTAAGAGGGGTCAAGAAGGGAACAAGTATTGTATTTTGTACCTTTGGCTGCTATCTTAAACTATCCTTTTCTTTGTTCCTCTAGCTCTGTTGTCGCTGCTCCTGCCTTTCCACTTAAGCCCCTGGCCTGTTAGTTACTACCTTCTACAGGCTGCGCTCTTGGGGGGAAAGTCTTGTGCAAAATCACGTTTCAAGATATCCCAGAACCATCTTGGTTATAATCCAGGTTATCCCAGAGTGAAGAGGTTCCCTAAGCGGAGGCTGATCTTGTATCCTTTAAAAATCTGTATCCTTTTCCTATTGCGTAAAAGTTGTGACAGTGTGATACTTTCCTTTGGATTTGAAAAAGTTTCTTATTAAGTTTATGATGTACTATCAATTGAACAACTAGGAATTGGTTGTGACAGAATTGATATAACAAAAAAAATAAATTGCTTTTTTGAAATTATTCTTTGAAGTTCTTTTTTAAGTCTTGTGATAAACCACTGAGACAAGTACAACTTATTTATGAAAGTACATTGGACTTAAATTGTAAAGGGACTCATTTCGTTAAGAGTGCAATTGGGTTACCTGTGGGCGGCAACAGGCTGTTGTGTACAAAATTATTTCTTGCAACAGGCTCAATGGAGGAAGGTTACTTTCATTTAATCTGCTCTTGTTTCTCCTCAGTCTGCAATTTAAAATGTCCCACAGTTGCCGTACCTGCAACCTTGATGTTTTTCTTCGAGAAGACAACCTACATTTTGAGCTTGCAGATAATGCTGCAACTTGACAGCAGTACATTCTAGGCTTGGGGATAACATCAAGTGCAGTTTATGTCTGTGACCATATGCTAGATACTCTCATGTAACTCACATTAGGAGATGTTTCTATTGGGTTTGTAGAAATCTTTTCACATTTCTCTCAGAATATGTTGCAATTTTTAACAAGCTAGTACAAGTATCAATGTTAAGAAAAGAGCCATAATATGTACACCCTCAAAATGCCATTTTTTCAAGTGACAAATGTTGTCCAAGACAAAAGGCCTAAAAAACACTTATACAACACTCTTGTAATTTTTTCCATTGCATTTTACAAAGCTCCCGCAAAACTGGTATGAGTTATGACTTCTTGATAGTGTATTACACTGAACAAGCTTTTGTAAAGTAGAGGAAATTGCGAAATACCACGCTATTTCATAATAATGTCAAAATGAAGGCTACCATGTATATTCTCACATCACTGTCCACACACTCAACTCTTTTCTCTCCACCTTCTGTACTCTATTCTTTGTGAAACTATAACATGCTTTACTGGAAGACAGTTGTTGTGTCTAATCTAAACAGCAGGGATTCATGGTCATGCAAATGAAACCTGGCTTATTTCTTGAACATGCTTTATAGGGGATGTGATGTAGACCCCTGTATAATTTTATGGGCATCTAGTGAGGATCCCAACATGGGCTGGGTACTTCTACAACCTAGCAGATGATGGACTAGAGGTTGTCATAGAGCAGGGGGCAGTGGCAGGAGGCGAAGGCATAAGAAAGTCACTATGATCTGAAGAAGGTTCACAAACTGACACTAGTCAGCTCTGCAAGGGACCCAGTTCAGTCCATTCCCTCATTTACTTATACCATTATGCAGTTGCAGTCCCTTTAAGAATGCTGTGCTGCAAGAAGTCACAGACTTATCGGTCATAGAATTTAGCGCCGATTACCGCTTTGTGCAAGAGCCTGCACAGACAGCCAGCAATCCTCAGAATGTTCTATGCGACTGTGGCTGTAAGACCACGTGAACACCAGCAGCGGCCAGAGATTTCCTGCTGCGCTTGCAGCACCAGATCATGCAGTGACTCAGACTGTGGTGACACTGCCCACAACATTCATATTGCTTGTTCACATAAGAAAGGTGGAAGCAGGAAAAGTTAAACTTGTTCCCCCAGGTTCTTTACAACACTTAAGTAACACAAACACTGAAAACAGCATGCCACCACTCCCCTGGGCCCCCTCAGGCCACATGAAAGGCATGTGGGATGCGAGATGCTGTTCCAACCTTTTCAAGGGTAGATCGGCCCTCTTAGCTCAACAATAAACCTGGAAGTTCACTCTCAGAGGAACCAAGCCCAATCCCTCAACATTATGTCAACAGTGGTGCAGCCCCTCATAGGGACTCTAAACCTGAAAGAGGGGTTGCTGAGTTATAGCCCAGGTTCTCAGTTAGGCAGGGTGGGTGTTTGGAGACTTGAGGAAGGAGCAGGAGAAGCTGATGCTGGAGGCAGCATTAACGAGCTACAGAGAGGAGCTGGGGCTCACAAGTTGGAAGGGAGCAGTGATGTTGACGACAAGGAGGGAAACAGGGAATAACCAAAGGGGGGAGAGTGTAAAATAGCCAGTGGGGGAGAACAGAGAATACAAGGGGTGGATATACGTGATTATCAGGAGGGGCAGAGAGGCCAACAACAGGAGGTGGACAGAGGTGAATATCAGGTGCTGGAGAACATTGAATGCCAACAGGTGCAGAGAGGAAAGAATCAGGAGGTAGAGGGAGGTGAACATCAGAAGATGGCATAAATAGAGAACCAGGATTCAAAAGGGTGTGCCCAAAGGGATGAAGAAGAGAAGACATCAGTAGAGAATATTGCTTGTTAGTAGAGGGGTGACCAAAGGAGTAAAGTAGGTGAAGGAGACAAGACATTAGTAGAGATTATTGCTTGTGACTGAAGAGGTGCACAAAAGGATGATGAAGTGGGAGGAAACAGGAGGTCATTAAGGATCATTGATTTTGATGGAGGAGGATCCCAAATGGGCCCTACATTAGGAGAAAGCTCTTCCACAAAGGGAGGACAGAGGCTTAAGAAAGAAGAAGAATCTGGAAGAGAGGGACTGAGTGCTGATACAAATATTGATCAGGGAGATAGATGACTGGGACAACAAAATAAACCAGCTGTGATGGTCAATGGGACAAGTGTGGTTCAGGAACTGAGAAGTGAGGATGTCAGAGTGATTGGGTGACAAGGCTAAGAGCTGGGACCTCAGGAGGAAGCGCTTGAAGTACAGTAATTGAGCCTCTGCTCTGCCTAGTTAGATCACTCAGCCTACAGACGATGAAAGTTACAGCAACCTCTGTCCGGAATACTCTTTCCCATGAATGAACAACCTGACCAGACTGTCTAGGGTTGTAGCAACAGTGAAATCCCTAGTGTGGCTTAATCTGTAGCCACACCCCCAACGACACAGTAGACCAGGCTCCAGAGAACAAAGAGGAACCTTTCATGGAACCTCTCATCCTGAGGAGAAAACCAGAGGAGCAGGGTTTGGTAAACCCCTAACTCTGAGGGAAAAAGCGAAAGGAGAATGATGTGGGAATCCCTAGAGCTCTAGAAAGACTATAGAGCACCCACCTCAAGTGGGGAAGAAGAAAAATGAGGAAACAGGCTCCTCTCCTTGTTCTAGTAGGTTGAGCAGATAAAGACAGCCCTGTGTGTTTGAGTTCCTAGGTATTTGTCCAACCTGTGCACCTTCTCCACGAATAAAATAAAAATAAAGAAGCTGTAAAATTATATTTCAGTTTGGCTGGCTATTTGATCGCTGTCGCTGTGCAGAGCAAACACTAAGATAGGCAATCTGGCAGCTACTAGGAAGTTGTAATGTTGGAGTCATCAGAAGGCAGGTTAGAGGGACTCAAGGATCACTAGGACACGTGAGTACAAAAGGAAGAAGTGCTTTATTCTGTTTCAGGTATCAGGCTAGTAGGCAAGTCCATTCTGTGTCCGTTCTGGTGGGTAAATGCAGCGACAAGAAAAGGAATTAAAAAAAAGAAGAAAAATGATGAGCGTTTTCATAGCGCTCCGTGCATTCCATAATAGCCGTTGGAGAAATGCATGGCTCACTCTTTAATAGGGGATTCTGGTGACAACAGAGTCGGAGCCGGCCAGGAAGCGAATATATGTAAATTAAACTTAAAGTAAGCACGTCAGTGTTTACGCTGCACATGTGGACGTATTCAACATCAGCGTGGCAACGTCTACTGGAAGGAAAAGAGCACCATTGTGAATCATCTTGTAAGTGTCCCTACAGTGATTACAAAGGGGAATGAGATGTCCGTTGCGGAGACACAGGAAGGACTCCATTGTGTACCTGCACAGGAGACCCGAGATGAATGTAGTGATTTGTGGTTCTCACTGCAGTTCAATACTATTGTATGCTCCCATGATGGGTATTTCTGTATTTTCAGTCATTGCACGATTTTCTGTTGACATACTGCTGAATTGAGTTCTGATGTTCCAACACTACAGAAGTGGAAGCTTTAGGCATTCCTTTCAAAGGCAAATCCACAATCATCTACAATGCTGGATGACGACAGCCTTCCTCAAACGTAACCCCTCCAGGACTGACTGTGTCCTCATTTGTCCCCGGCTAAACCACAACTTCTCCAACAATGGCTCATTGACATGCGCCTAGAAGGATTTCATCCTCAACTCTCGGATTCAGCAACATCATTAGGTTTCACTATTGCTAGCAATCTGCCCTTCCATGTACACATACCCAAGAAGGCCCTCAAAGCCGCTGCAGGACTTCCATACCGTAATGCAGTTATTCGCATCACACACATCGATGGGGAAATGCCCACCTGATGAAGCTCACAAGCTTTAACTTGGCTCCCCTAAAAGAAGTCCACCACGCCACAGCACATAGTATTATGGGTTTGTGAAAATTTGACTTAACCCATCCTACGCAAACTACATTGGCTTCCTGTCCAGGCCAGGATGATGTGCAAGACTGCATGTATCATCTACAAAGCAGTCCCTCATAGCACCCCAGTATTCCTGGCGGCTAAGCTCCACATATCCGCTGGCACATGCTCCTCAGCAATCAAACTGACCAACCGGGTCGAATCACAACTCGCCCGCAAAGAACGGGCCTGCATATATTTCCTCTCTTCTCACGCACCCACGCTCTGTAACTTTGCAAATCTCTTAAAACATAGCTTTTTCAACAACACCTGACCAAGGACTAATCCCAATGGACGCATTGTCCGCACAGTCCGCATCTCTCAGTACTGAACTAATGTTAAAATACGCCATCCCAAACGATGGTTACCCATACCCTGTGCAGCGCTCTGCTGCTCTTGAGCAAGGTCTGCACTTTAAATAATAAAATAATTTTAAAAATTATAATTTGCATTGGCAGGGTCAATACGCCTGGCTTTGCAAACTAGAGTACACAGCTTTTTTGTCCTCTGGGCTCTTACGTGACAATCGCTCCATCCACATTTAAAAATCCATACTCATTGCCAGTCGATTTTGTATGTTGCAAGGTGTGACTGTGTACTCCATTCTTGGTAGATAAATGACCTAATAGTCACACAATATGATCTATTTGGTTGCAATACAACAGGCAAACAAAAAGAGTCCGTATCCAAGTTCTCAGCTGTGTCAGAATGTAGATGATTAAAACGTCTATCCATATCAGTTATACAGAAATGTGCCCTTTTTGGAATTGCTATAACCAGCAAACATTAAAAGATGGAAAATGCACTCCTGCACTTTCAAGTTCAATTCTACTTTGATTTACTGGTGATTGAAGAGATCAAATGTTCAGAAATCTACAAGGAGACGCTATAAACGCTATTTATTGGAAATGATGCTGCTGGAAACCTAAGATGCAATCATTTCTTGTCCAAATCAGCATAATCACCAGTACGCTCTTTTGATCGCTTATGAATTATTAAAATGTACCGCTAATTGGTCTTTTCAAGGGCTACCCAAGGCTTCTAATACATACAAAGCTCTGCCGTCTGAGCAATTTTCTAGAAATATGTTTCGAACCTATCACTCCCGCCCTCAACGGCTTCAAAGTCTCCTTTAGATAACATTTCAAGGGCTCCCGTCTGACTCTGAAATCCAGAAGGTATCTCCCCCGCTGTGTCCGAGCTGCATCCCACTCATGCAAGGTCCCGTCCCCATTTGAGTTGGATCATAATTCTCACTTAGACGTAGTTGGCTGAAGTTCTGTCTAGGATTGGCCACTGAAAATTCAGTAAATTAATGTGTGGCGCGCAAGCCAACCAAATCACTTGCAGGCGCTTCTTGATCTGTCCTCTCTCTTCTTTGGTATACCGAGAACAGAGCATGGCCAAACTGAAGAGGCTAGGGTACTTAAATTAATAAGGAGAGCCTAAAATTATATTCCTGATTTTCCATGTTAATATCTCACCTTGAAAACATTGGTTCAATTCCGCTCCTATTCTTCATACAATTGTTGGCATTAATATCCTGTTGAAATTTCAATTGACCTGTTCAACAGCTCACTTTCCCACTTGGTTGCATTGTGCAAATTGAAATGCTGTTCCCTATCCTCTTGGACCCATCCCCCTACCCGATAAAGAAGGAATATGAAGGCCAGCCTCCTCCCCTATTCATCCATAGTGGCTCCTAATGCCCTACCCACCAGTGGATGTCTTCAAGCAGGAAGCGAGTTGCAAAGGACGTCATATTCGATTTGCTTGAGTTTGGCTATGATTATAGATGTTTGTCATTCAGTGTTATTACAGGGACTTTACATAATTGTGATGCTTTGTCTTCCCATATCTATTACTGTGCCATTTTAATAACAGGTAAATTGGAATATCTCCTTCCACGAAAAGTGGCATTTATTTCCACCTGTGTAGTAGAATATCTAAGTGAAAATTGATTGCACACAGATTTCTTCCTGTCCCCAGGTAGAAGGCAATGTTGGTTGTGTGACTGGTTTTACCATTCCACAGGGCCAGCTCCACCCAGAGCTTCACTTTATTCCCAAGCTGAAATGTACACGAATGAGTGGAGGGCGCTTCGAGTTACTCCTCTCCGTTGAGGGTCAAGCTTCCACCCACTGAACACCACCTAGATAAGCCAATTTAATGTTTATCCACATCTGGGCATTGAGTCTCATTCCTCTTCTGTAAGGACACGCAATTTAGCACCACCGCCCCATATGTAATGGGTGGTACAACCGTTGTTTTTGCTGAACAATGTGCTGCTATTCAGGCCTCCTGAATACCACCTACACTGCAGAATTTACAAAATTTAACTGTACAGATACAGAATGACATAATGACAAAACACCCTATGACCATTCACCTCGAAGAGAGCGCTAGATCACCTGAAAAGTGATCATTGAAAGAGGTCACTCTGCATCACCTTCAGGTGTATTGTTAGCCGACCAGGGACCCCTGCACCAAAATCACACACTACGGTCTGAGTATGACCTCGCTGCTCGGTTAACCTCAATCTCCTAGCAACAACCCCAATCAAACATGTGGTGAAGGAGGGATTCTCCTCCAGTACCCACAGACTCTCACTCCTGAGTTGAGCCCCATCAGCAGTCCTCCCTTTCAGAAACATCCTTGCAAACCTTCTGCTTCACCAGTCGTAGACCCCAATTGCTGGCCACTGTTATGTAGGGGATTGTGTGGCTCCTTAACAAGACCACTAAATCACTTTCATTCCTGTATGTGTGCAACCATTCTCTGTGTGTCAGAGGTCAGATGCATGGGGAAACGAATAACAGGGAAGGCCTCTACATGTGCGGGTTTCCCAAACAGCAAATAACATAGTGTCCCTCAGTCCTGTACTGTACGCCATGAGGCACCCACATGGCGCAGACCACCATAGGCAGTACACAAAACCAAAGAAGAGTGGCCGGATACGCCGGACTACACAGCAAGATATAAGAATTACAACATATTTTAAATAAGAATCGATTGATGTCAGACAAGGCTGTTCATGTGGAAGTGGGGCCTTGTGCATGGCTCGGATTCCACAAATCCTAGCCCATGTAATACCAGCATCTAACGGCCCCATGTGGAAACTATGGATGGGCAGATTCACAAACTGCTGGGCCTAGAGACTCAGGCTACTCCTCACTGATGAGGCCCTACAAGGCCGAAACATGTTTGGGGATGCATGTGGTCTTGTGCAGAAGGGATGTGAGCAAGCAGTTCGGGCTGTACTGCCCCTTTTAGGGTGGGACCAAGCTTGATTTGCACATGCTCTTTCCCCTTTTGTGATGGCTTGGTAGGTAAACAATGATGGTCTGGACGGTTGCCCAGAGCAAGGCCAGAAATTAGGATTAATTCCAAACCTTCCTGCCATTGCCTCTTTTGTTTTGCACAGATTCACATACTACCTGGAAGCCATAAAAGAGACAGACCCAGATGCCAAACACTCCCTGTTGTTCAGGAGATAATGGCCCTGCTGCAGCTGGTAAGACAAGCAAGTGCAAGTTCATGCAAGTGCAAGGCACACATTCTTGTCATGGAAAACACTGATCATAGATATCAAAGCTGCAGGTAACGTTATATCAAAGAACAATTTAGACAAATTAAGCCTTGGTTAGTGCTTACACTAAAATACGCTAAAATATATGCCTGTGTCAGCATGATCATGATTCTGGTGCAGGGCACGTTCAAGACAGAAATTAAGAATGGTAAACATGGTGTTGTCACCAAGATATGCATCACCAACAAGGGTACTGGGGCATTGCTGAGCAGCGACACAGCCAAGATGCTTCATCTGATACACCTCACCAGAATCACCCGTACCTGGAGCTCAATGACTTATTGAAATCTTTGTTGACAGTTCTTGACGGAATGGGGTCTGGAAGGAAAGATGATAGTGCTTCACATTGATCCAAAAGTACAGCCGAAGGCACTGCGACAACGCAGAATATCCTTACACATACGGGAAAAAGTTGAAAGGGAGTTGGAAAGAAAGGGACAAGAAGGAATCTTCGAGAAAAGGTGAGGGCCAATGCTTTGGTTGTCACCGGTGGTGGTGACTAAGAAATAAAATCAACCTGAGGCGGTATCATTACGCCTAGATATGCAACCCCTAAACAAGGGTTTTTTTCCAAGAGAGAAACAGAACCCCCATGATTGACGATCTCATAGATGAATTAAGTGAAGCAAAGTGATTCACAAAGCTGGACCTTGGAGCGGGGCCTGTATTCCTTCACTCTTTATAGATCACCACGTTCTATTTCACATAGGCTCATGGCCATTTACCCTCATCACAAGTATGCTGATCCAGGAAAATT
Organism: Ambystoma mexicanum; assembly: GCF_040938575.1. NCBI lineage: Eukaryota > Metazoa > Chordata > Amphibia > Caudata > Ambystomatidae > Ambystoma > Ambystoma mexicanum. Next base: position 1,140,066,344 of record NC_090927.1, read on the forward strand.
GCTCGTAAAATTGCTGGTAATTTTGGCACTGGTATTAACAGTGTATTACTGATGCCAGAAATACCAGCAATTGCCTCCATGGAGTCCTATGGGACTTCATGGAATGGGGATTTACCGCCCTTTCAGCCGCATGTACTTTCCTGGCAATACCGGGATATCACGAGACGGAAACGGTAGGTGAGTTTGCCGGTATCCCGTTGGTATTACCGGCAGGATACCTGTAATCGTGTAATGACTCCCTATGTTTTGGGGTACTGTCCCCAGCCAAAGTGTTTTAGAATTAAATCAGTGGATTAATCAGTGAAGACAATATCATCATAAATGCCAGCAACAACATACAAATCTCTCCAGAAAACAAAAACAGCATCACTACAGGTTAAAATTCTTCCTGTGCCAACTGAAAGACAGTGCACTCATGCACCACCAAAATAAGTGTGAGTTTCACAAAAATAAATCTTCAGACATGTCTTTTTCCATGAAGGGGTATCCACTGACCCGAAGAAATTACGGGATGCAAAAATAGCAAACGTCCTCTGGAAGCAAACGTACTCTGGAATGTCCTAGAAGAATCCAGCTTTCTCAGCATGACATATTGCAGATGTTTCATACCCAACTTGGCCAGTGTCACTGAGCTGCTAAGGAAATTACTGAAAGACAACAGACAAGGCCATGGTATGAACTTCAGGAGGAGACCTTTTATCACACTAAAGAAGCCTTATCACTTGAAACAGCCATGGCATTTTTTGATCCCCTCTGATACACCAAGCATATGGACTGGGGTCTGTGCCATCTAAAAAAAACTCCAATGGTGCAGTTCGGCCCATCGCCCATACCAGCAGGGATGTCCCATGGAAAAGAGGTATTTGCAATTTGAAGAAGGTAAAGCCATACTGTCAGGTTTCAAAACTTTAATCTCTAATTTTATGGACACGCCTCTACTGAAATGTTAGATCCTACGCCCATGATGCTACTCTTCATTAGAGCCGCTCCTCAGACTTCACCATGGATTGACGACTCTTCAGCTGTGAGAATATTAGTTCTGCTCAAGAGCTAACAGTCTGGCAAACTACCTGTTGAGACATCCTCAGCGGAAGAAGAAAAATAAGCCCACGGACCAAAGTGCATATATCTTCCTCAGTGGAAGATATCAGAATGACCATGCAGGAGGAAGAATGAGTATAGGTTGCCATATGAGTTTGGTTTTTCGGAAGATGGAATGTCATTGTAGCTAAAAGAGCTATCAGAACCCAGAAGCTTGCAAGACCATCCAATCCCTCCTCCTGGTCATGCATGAACTATCAGCGTTAAAACACAGGATCCTGCGCACGATACTAGTATCAAACTTCCCCCCAGCCTTACCCATCAGGCTACATGGGACACCAAAGGGTGGTCAAGATTAAAAAAAGAATAAAGTAGAATACATGGATCCCGACCTTGGCGCCCAAATAGAGGCTAAATTAGCTGCATGCGTCCCCAGCCAGATCATAGAAAGCAGGGACAAATCACCCATTCCTGATCATACCAGAATCACTAAGTATCAACACCCATGGAAAATGATCAGGGTTGCTTTCTGTGTCTTCCCTGTGGATGTCGCCTACTAGTCATCATGGACAAGAACTCTTGTTATCCGAAGATGGAGTTTGGATTGGAGCTTCACCAACTGCCAATTTTGTCCTACCCAAATTGGAGAAGATATTGGCCATACACAGACTTTCCAGAGAAATACAACTCATGCTAACCATGAAAAAAACCTTGCAGATTACACTGCACCAGTTCCCAGGATCCCAAATGAGTGATGTATCAGTTCTTTCAAGGATACTGAATTACCCCTCACGCCTCTGTAGAGGAGGAGCCAAGTACCTCTACCGGGAGTCCCGCCCCCATTCTGCCTATATGTTGGCTGCTGGAAATTGTGGCACGCGCAAAGTCAATAATGGTACCTATACCGAAGAGTTCTTGAAACAAGATATCCATTGAGAAAACCCTATATGTATGTACGAAGAAATAACAGTCTTCTGAAGGAAGTTCCGGAAGAAGTGTGAAGATGAATGAAAAAGAAGACTGGTGATGTCACATGAAGAAGAAATGACACAACCAGAAGAGATGCCAATGAAAAGAGTATATAGACCTTACAGAATCTGATGGCGAATTAAAGAATTAAGTAACATTTCATGGGCGAATGAAGATTCCATGTACGGAGAAGCACTGAAGAAAATGCAAAGCCATTTCACAAATGTACAGATGCAGTAACGCAGGAAGACAAAGTAATCATGAAGCTGGCTATACGTAGTGAATAGACTGCGGGCGGTGCCGCCAATATATGTATATGCGTGTATAGAATCTGGATGTTCCACAACGCATTTTAGCAAACGTAGACCCCGTGAATGAAGGGGCTGGAAGTGTGGCACAGCAGAATAGATTAGCTGATGTCAAAGGAAGATTTGAGAATGCTTGCCTGGCCCAGTGTCAAGAGTCAGGGTCACGAAGAACCTGGTTATCTACTTGAGAAGATACAATGAACGTGAGAAATTAACCAAGCTCCTGTTTGAGGTGTAATGGAAAAACACTAGAAGTGACAGGTTTTTGTCATTTAATAGTATTAAATGCAACAAAGGAGCTCAAAACGTGGTCTCAAGTCATATGGTCAGATGAAAATAGTCTTTGGGGCGAGCTACACCGAAACCAGAAGATAAGACCATGCCTTCACTCCCTTTTATTCTCAGGAACAGTGAGCCTTTGCAAGGTCGAGTTCAAAGACTAATTGACTGGCAGACAGCAGGAGTGATGATGTATGTTGGGTTGAGCGGGGAGGCATGACCAGGCCAACCCCGTAGCACCTGGGGTGCCAGCTTGCCTGCTGCTAGCGAGTGGAATATTGCCAAAGGGTACGAGTGTGCCAACCAATTATAGAAGGCCACGTAGCAAGGAGCACTATAGTTTGAGAAGCCAATAGAACATTGTATATTAGTCTGACACGGAAGATGACTTGCACTTGGGGTGGGCTTAATTGTCCACCTGACCTTAGAGACCCAAACACGATCCTCGCCCTTATAGAAAGTATACTTAGATGTTCCCTTTAAGCCTATCACATCCCCTAATATGTTTTCTTATTTTGCCACGTAGTATGACGTCACTTATGATGAATTCTTTGCATAAAGTTTTGTTTTTTCATGTAATGCTTGGAGAGGGAGATTCTTGAGAAAGAATGCTGTGCGGCATCCGTCAATGCCCATTGCACTACCTGTTTTAATTTGCAAATAAAACAGTCGTGATTTTGCCAAACTTCCTGAGCTGGTCTGATTATTGATGTATGAGGAAGATTGGCATCCCCATCCATCTCCGATACTATTACCTCGCCTTAAAGGACCTCTGGGTTCACCTCCACGGCACTCCAGAGTCATCACGCTGCTTGGATGGCCAGCAACCAGCACGATACATGCGCATCCACTATGTTCCTTTGATGTAAAGAATTTGTGGTAAAACATCCGGTATGTCATTCCTCACTCTCACAAATGCTATATGTCAGTATTTTGTTAGGTTTAACTACTTTTTAATTCCTCTATATGGACATGTTCTTTAAAATTCAGTAGTAGACCAATTTGTCCACCTTTTTCTAATGGGAGAACCCCCCTGGGCTTCCGTAAGAGGGATGGGCTTACTCATATTGTGTAATATGGCGCTATGTTGAAAAATTCCAGGGCCACTTTTGGTTTCCAGTCCACAGCCAGCATCTATTTGCATAATCATTAACAGGCTGCATCCACGTGGGGCCAGGTCAGGAGCCAGCTATTTGCACGCTTGGGTGCGTGGTAAGAATCGATTGGGTATAAGTGACGGTCATTATCATTCCATTGCTTTCTCTAGATCACGGTTGGAAATATTAAATACTAAATGTTAAAAACACTCATGCTTTGACAGTTTGATTTCCATGAGAGTTTTTATCACGGGCTGAGAAATACTGGCAAAGCTCCGGGAGGGCCAATCACTTGGGCTGCAAGATGGAAGACCAGACACAGAAGAAACGGATGCCGGAAATGACGCATTCCATTGCACTTTACTTCATGATTCAGAACTGTAGCAGTCAAATACTACGTTACTCATCCTACCTGATCTTTCTGCCCTCTATCATATGTACATGATTGACCCGTTGTGTCCTATTTATTTTTCGGTCTCCTTCCCTGCTTATTTTAAATATTAAGTAACTTTGGGTCTCACCCTAATTTACCAGGGGAATCCGGATGTGGACCCCTTGCTCACTGTTCTTAGAGGGGCACAGCTCCACCTCACTGATGATGGCCAACAAGGCTGAAACACATGTATGGGGTTGCTGTTGGGACTGTTGTTCTGAGGAGAATTGCCTAGCATTTCAGTGCTGGACTGCCCCTGGGCAGGACAAAGACTGATATGCAGGGACATTTCTCCTCTGTGAAAGGGACAGTGAACTAAAGACTTGGTAGAGTCTCTCTCAGGGGCCATCCACCTAAGAACAGGTCAAAGGGCTGTGTTCGTGCTGGGAGAGGGATTCCCAGAACCCCCCTTGTTTTGCATAGTAAGTAACTTTGGGTCTCACCCTAAATTACCAGGGGAATCCAGAGGTGGACCCCTTGCTCACTGTTCTTAGAGGGGCACAGCTCCACCTCACTTATGATGCACAACAAGGCTGAAACATGTGTATGGGGTTGCTGTTGGTACTCTTGTTCAGAGGCAAATGGCCTAGCATTTCGGTGCTGGACTGCCCCTGGGCAGAACAAAGACTGATATGCATGGAAATTTCTCCTCTGTGAAAGGGACAGTGAGCTAAAGACTTGCAGAGTCTCTCCCAGGGGCCATCCACCCAAGAACAGGTCAATGGGCTGTGTTCGTGCTGGTAGAGGGATTCCCAGAAACCCCCTTGTTTTGCATATTAAGTAACCTTGGGTCTCACCCTAAGATACCAGGGGAATCCAGACGTGCACTCCTTGCTCACTGTTCTTAAAGAGGCACACAACATCCTTTAGGATGCGGAAGCGCCTGCGTGGGTCCGCCCACGCATCTGATAATTAAGAAGAAGAAGAAAAAAGAGGCACAGCTCCACCTCACTGATGATGCCCAACAAGGCTGAAACACATTTATGGGGTTGCTGTTGGTACTCTTGTTCAGAGGAAAATGGCCTAGCATTTCGGTGCTGGACTGCCCCTGGGCAGGACAAAGACTGATATGCAGTTAAAGTTCTCCTCTGTGAAAGGGACAGTGAGCTAAGAACTTGGTAGAGTCTCTCTCGGGGGCCATCCACCTAAGAACAGGTCAATGAGCTGTGTTTGTGCTGGCAGAGTGATTCCCAGAACCCCCCTTGTTTTGCATATTAAATAACTTTGGGTCTCACCCAAAGTTACCAGGGGAATCCAGACAGGGACCCCTTGCTCACTGTTCTTAGAGAGACACAGCTCCACCTCTAACAAAATAACTCAGCATTTCTGCAAACATATCTCACTCAAAAATCTCACACAAGCATCTCTCGCAAAACAACCCGCACCACTTCACAACATCGCAACAACACACAAGCAACACCAACAGCACACGAGGACTGGCATCGACCCAATACTCCAATACTCGCACCAAAGCTCAGCACCCGGTGTATACCGAGTTGAAGCTGCCAACAGAACACCACTCCTCTCACTATTCTACTCCTGCTTAACCTACTAACCCATCCCACCTTCTCATTTACAGATCCGCCAGAGCCCCTAGGGACCAACTCCGTTGGTGACGGTGCACGGTACTAATACCTATAACATTTAACATTTAACCTCACTGATGATGCCCAACAAGGCTGAAACACGTGTATGGGGTTGCTGTTGGTACTGTTGTTCAGAGGAGAATTGCCTAGCATTTCAGTGCTGGACTGCCCCTGGGCAGGACAGAGACTGATATGCAGGGAAATTTCTCCTCTGTGAAAGGGACAGTGAGCTAAAAACTTGGTAGAGTCTCTCCCAGGGGCCATCCACCCAAGAGCAGGTCAATGGGCTGTGTTCGTGCTGGTAGAGGGTTTCACAGAACCCCCCTTCTTTTGCATATTAAGTAACTTTGGGTCTCACCCTAAGTTACCAGGGGAATCCAGACATGGACCCCTTGCTCACTGTTCTTAGAGAGGCACAGTTCCACCTCACTGATGATGGCCAACAAGGCTGAAACACGTGTACAGGGTTGCTGTTGGTACTCTTCCATCCGGGCTGTGCAGGTGAGTGGGTGACCCCCTGAGCCCCTCCAGGCCTTGACCTCTTGCCCCTGTAGCGCCCATGCCCCCGCCCGCTCGCCAGTGCAGGCCGCGTCCCCTCCAGCTTCCCCTTGTGCCCGTCTCCGTTCCTCCCACTGGCCCTGATAGGCTGCAAAGATCCCTGTGTGTTTACCCCACCTCGACCTGCAAGCCACTTCCATCCGGGCCGTGCAGGTGAGAGGGTGACCCCCTGAACCCCTCCAGGCCTTGACCTCGTGCCCCTGTAGCACCCAATCCCCCGCCCGCTCCCCAGCGCAGGCCGCGTCCACTCCAGCTTCCCCTTGTGCCCGCCTCCGCTCCCTCCCACTGGCCCTGATAGGCTGCAGAGATCCCCGTGTGTTTACCCCACCTCGACCTGCACGCCACTTCCATCCGGGCCATGCAGGTGAGAGGGTGACCCCCTGAGCCCCTCCAGGCCTTGACCTCGTGCCCCTGTAGCACCCAATCCCCCGCCCGCTCCCCAGCGCAGGCCGCGTCCCCTCCAGCTTCCCCTTGTGCCCGCCTCCGTTCCTCCCACTGGCCCTGATAGGCTGCAGAGATCCCCGTGTGTTTACCCCACCTCGACCTGCACGCCACTTCCATCCGGGCCGTGCAGGTGAGTGGGTGACCCCCTGAGCCCCTCCAGACCTTGACCTCATGCCCCTGCAGCACCCAAGACCCGCCCGCTCTCCAGCGCAGGCCGCGTCCCCTCCAGCTTCCCCTTGTGCCCGCCTCCGCTCCCTCCCTCGGGCCCTGATAGGCTGCAGAGATCCCCCTGTGTTTACCCCACCTTGACCTGCATGCCACTTCCATCCGGGCCGTGCAGGTGAGTGGGTGACCCCCTGAGCCCCTCCAGGCCTTGACCTCGTGCCCCTGTAGCACCCAAGCCCCCGCCCGCTCCCCAGCACAGGCTGCGTCCCCTCCAGCTTCCCCTTGTGCCCGCCTCCGCTCCCTCCCACTGGCCCTGATAGGCTGCAGAGATCCCCGTGTGTTTACCCCACCTCGACCTGCACGCCACTTCCATCCGGGCCGTGCAGGTGAGTGGGTGACCCCCTGAGCACCTCCAGTCCTTGACCTCATGCCCCTGTAGTGCCCAAGCCCCCGCCCGCTCCCCAGCGCAGGCCGCGTCCCCTCCAGCTTCCCCTTGTGCCCGCCTCCGCTCCCTCCCACTGGCCCTGATAGGCTGCAGAGATCCCCGTGTGTTTACCCCACCTCGACCTGCATGCCACTTCCATCCGGGCCGTGCAGGTGAGTGGGTGACCCCCTGAGCCCCTCCAAGCCTTGACCATGTGCCCCTGTAGCGCCCAAGCCACCACCCGCTCCCCAGTGCAGGCCACGTCCCCTCCAGCTTCCCCTTGTGCCCGCCTCCGCTCCTTCCCACTGGCCCTGATAGGCTGCAGAGATCCCCGTGTGGTTACCCCACCGCGACCTGCATGTCACTTCCATCTGGGCCGTGCAGGTGAGTGGGTGACCCCCTGAGCCCCTCCAGGCCTTGACCTCATGCCCCTGTAGCCCCCAAGCCCCTGCCTGCTACCCACGCCACTTCCTTTCCAGGCAGTGCAGGTGAGTGGGTGACCCCCTGAGCCCGTGCTCTGCTACACCTGGCCCTCCAAAATCTTGGGCCTTGCCTTTTGCTGCCCTTAGGCCCCACGTGCTGCCTTGTAGCCCCGGCTCTCCCCGTCGTTCCTCCCCGGCCTTAAGCCCACCTCCCAGCCCTCCCCCTCCCGTGATTGGTTGCCTCCCTGGCCTTACCTGTTCTCCCCTGGGCAGCCCACTGACCGGTAGCCCCTGCGGCTAGGGGCCCTGGGACAAGGGCGGCTCCCACATTGGTGGTTCCAAGATGTGTCTGCAGGTGTCAGCAGGGGCAGCCAATGAAGCCACCAGACACCAACAAAACTGTAAGTGCTGGCATGGGTGGGGGGTAGAGCAATTACTCTACTCCAGAAAGCTCCTGCCACTCTAACTTACCTTTCAATGGCCTAGACTGCTACAGACCTACACCATGCATTATTAGAGAGATATGTGACCACCAGCCTAAACCTATTCATGGCTGGACAGCAAACACTGCCTGCAGTATAGTTTTAACTAGTACCATACCCAGAGAGAACCACAAAGATTAGCCTGCACCAAATCTAGACAGAAATGTGATTGTTAGCATATGTGATTCTTAGCATGCACCAAACTTAGAATTCTCAAACTAGCTTGCGTCACATCTAGATAGAAATGTGATTGTTAGCATATGCCACACCTGTATGAATTCTCAAGTTTGGTCTGCGCCAAATCTGGACGGAAGTGTGATTGTTGGCATGTGCCACACTTGGATGGAATTCTCTAGTTTGGTACGCGTCGCATCTAGACGGAAGTGTGGTTGTTGGCATGTGCCACACTTAGATGGAATTTCTCAAGTTTACTCTGCGCCAAATCTAGGCGGAAATGTGACTGCTAGCATGTGCCACACTTGGATGGAGTTCTCAAGTTTAGTATGCGCCAAATCTAGAAGGAGATCTGATTGTTGGCATGTGCCACACTTAGATGGAATTTCAGAAATGTGATTGTTAGCATATGTGATTCTTAGCATGCACCACACTTAGAATTCTGAACCTAGCTTACGTCACATCTAGATGGAAATGTGGCTGTTAGCATGTGCCACACTAGTATGGAAATCGGAACTTTAGATCGCGTCGCGTCTAGATAGAAATGTGATTCTTAGCATGCACCACACTTAGAATTCTGAATCTAGCCTGCATCGCATCTAGGTGGAAGTGTGACTGTTGGCATTTACTACACTTAGAATTCTGAACTTTGTCTCGCATCGTATCTGGATGGAAATGTGACTGTTAGCATGTGCCACAATAGTACGGAATTTTGAACGTTGGCTGGCGTCGCATCTAGATAGAAATGTGATTCTTAGTATGCACCACACTTGTGACTGTTAGCATGTACCGCACCTAGATGGAATCCCACAATTGCAAGGACAGCAATGCCAACTAAGCAACCAACTAACAATTCCATCCCTCTGCATACACCTCTCACACTATAACCAAACACAACCAAAAGCCTAAAACGCAGCAATCCGCACAAACTTCACAACAATGCAACAACAAAACAAACCACATATAGGGCCTCATTACACGGTAGGCGGTAGGGACATACCGTTACCGGTAAGGGATTACCGATATCGGTAAATCCCCTCCCCAATCACGACCCGGACATACCGCTATTAGCGGCACCGCAAAGTACGGTGGCACTATTAGCGGCAAGTCCGTGAGCGCGCGGCCCCTCAGACCGGAAATAGCGGCATAGCGCTAATATCACGGCATCACGAGCCATGCGTACATGGCAATACCGGCATGTACTAGACCCAAAGAACCCTTACCGGCAAGGCGCTAATACCGGCATCGCGAACCACACGTTAAAAGAGCACAGCAGAGTTCCAACCTGCCACAGGTGGACAAAATCAGCACAGGTGGAGGCAATGGAGACTGGCAGCACAAAAGAGCACACCACACCCCTCCCCACACCCATTCCCACACCAAGATGGATGCAATACTAGCAGCATTACATGGGCTAGAGGACATGATTGCTGTGCAGCAGCTACAACAACAGGCAGCACAGAGGAGACGCAGGAGGAGGAGGAGGAGGGCAAGACAGGCGCAGCAAGCACCACCAGTGCACCTAGTGATACCACAGAGGCAGCCACCAATTCCCAGGATCAGAGCCAGTCCAGTCAACCTAACCCCTGAGCAGATACACACCCTGTACCGTCTGGACTGGGATACCATCACCACCATAGTAGACATGATATACAACGACATTGTGAGTCTCATTGACATCCGTACTGCCATCCCCCCTCTACTGAAGGTAGTAACAGTGCTCCACTTCTTGGCCACAGGCACCTACCAGCATACGGTAGGTCAGATGCATGGCATATCACAACCAGTATTCTCACGCACACTGAACCAGGTGCTCGATGCCCTCCTGCAGCACACAAGTCAACACATATACATGCCACGGACTGCCCAGGAGATCTCCAACACCAAAGTTGGCTTCCATTCACTGGCAGGCATCCCAAGTTGCATCGGGGCCATCGACTGTACTCATGTAGAACTGCTGGTCCCACATGCCAATGAGGTAGTGTACCGTAACAGAAAGCAATACCACTCCATCAACGTCCAAATGGTATGTGACTCCAATAAGATCATCACACATTGCTGTGCCCGATATCCCGGTTCAACCCATGATGCAATGGTCCTGCGGAACTCGACACTACCACGATACATGGAGCGACATGCTGGACAACGTTCGTGGCTACTTGGTGAGTAGCAGGCTGACCACATGTCAGTGTGATGTGGATTGTGAGTGGGGGGGGGAGATGCATACTCCAACTGGCCGTGAATGGGGGGGGGGAGATGCATACTCCAACTGTGCGTGAACTTGTGTCATGAGAAGAATGGACATACATATTTGCATCACTGTACAGTGAGGCAGCCCACAATGGACCAGAGACAAAACCACATGCCGGAAGTGAGTGCCACGGCAAACATATCAATCCATTACGCCAAACAGGCCATTCCAAACAACATGCACACCGCACAACACACCATTCCCCCATTACACAAATCAGCAACATGCATATCAAAATCACAACTGAAATGTACGCTGAACTACATCAGAAATGGTCCGCGCACATGAGTGCATACAAATGGATCCCCTGTAGCCATTGTGGTGAGGCACACCCGTACCCCACCACAGAATTGCCATCAAACAGCATGGGGACATCAACTAAGGAATGGCAGTGTACTAGCAGTGTGGCACTAACGTTGCCAGGGCCAGGAAACACAAATCACTTAAACTCTGGCGGGACATGGCAATCCCTGCTGTATGCATGCATGGTGCATGTCCACTTGCAAGGACCACCTCACCTTCCCACATTGCAGTTACCCTGATTGCCATGCGTGCTTGGATCAGTGGATGTCGTTGAATATGCAATGTTTGTTTGTGTGACATGTGCACGCTCCACATTATGTAGACACTTACACATACCCATTGTTGCACCCATGCAGGTGATGCAGGTTATCCCCTGAAGAGGTGGCACCTTACCCCTGTGCGGAACCCACAGAACAGGCACGAAGAGGACTACAATCATGCACACACCCGTACCCGCGTGGTGATCGAGCAGACATTCGGCCTATTGAAGGAACGCTTCCGGTGCCTCAGCAGGTCGGGCGGGGCACTCCTGTACGGGCATGAGAAGGTGGCCAAGATCACCATGGCATGTGTCATGCTTCACAATATGTGTATCAGACGGAATGTGCCAATGCCCCCTGACATAGAACTGCGACCACCGTCTGAGGATGATGACGGGGATGAGGATGGAGGAGAGGGGGCTGCAGGTCATGCAGGTGTCGATGCCCATGAGGGACGTGCTGTGCGGCAGCACCTGATAGACCATTGTTTCTGATGCACATGGATTAGGAGGGTGCAATTGGTGTTCAGCTCAGGGCACGGGGTGTATGGAGGACATAATCACAGTGCACCCTTCAACAATAAAACACACATACACAATTATCAATGTCGAGTCATGTGATTAACCATGCCATTACGTCTGTATTGAGCATTATGACATTCAAACGTGCATGTCCCCTCCACCCAAAACACCCTCACCCCCCTCCCCCCACAACTCCCCCAAACACCCTCACCCCCCTCCCCCCACAACTCCCCCAAACACCCTCACCCCCCTCCCCCCACAACTCCCCCAAACACCCTCACCCCTCTTCCCCCACAACTCCACCGAACATGGTGTGCACATCAGTGCTGCATTAGTTCCCAAGTGTCAACAGGGACAGGCTGGCCCTACTTCCCTCCTCCACTACCACCATTGGGGGGTTGTGAGTCTGACCGCCGCAAGGACCGGCTGGACCTGCGCAGGATGGTTGTCTGGTCGGAGCTAGTAGACGAGGGCGTGGCTGGTTGATCTGCTCCCTGTGAGTGACGCATGCTCTCCATCGCCTCAGCAATGCGCGTTAGGACCTGCCTCACAGCGGCCATCTCCTCACATAGGCGCGTCGTGTTGCTGTCCATGGCAGCTTTCATGTCCCTTGACAACCCCCGGATCTCCTCCCTGGTCGAGGCAGCCTCGCTCACTTGCCGGGCAACCAGGGCATTGAGCTCCTCCTGGCGCTGGCGTATCAGGCTCATGGTGTCGTCTGCGGCCCTGCCCCTGTTACTCCTCGGCGCAGCTTGCTGCATGTGGCCGACATCAGGTGAGCTCGCCACGGGACTGAATGACCCATCCATTGCATCTCCGGCATGCACCTCATGGATGTTGCCATTGGATGTGTTGCATGGGCTGTGGAGTGGGGACAGCTGGGGGCTGGGTGTACGCTGCCCTTCCGGTGTCGGACATGGGTCGTCCACATCACTCATAGGTGCCGTGGCTGCTGCTTCCCCAACGGAGCTATTGGCTGCGGACGGCGTGCCTTCTGGCACTGGCTCCTGAGTGGTGGGGGTGGGTGGTGGGGGTGCTGCCACAGTGTCGGATGGCATTTCGACCCTTGGTGTGGTCGTTGCGTGGGTGGCTTTTGTACGCTGGGCCACTCCAGATATCCCAGTGCCCCTCGATGTACTGGGCCTGGTGCCTGCATCCTTTCCCTTGGCCTGCTTTTTGGGTGGTGGGGCCTGCGTTGCAGCGTCCAGCTCCTCACTGTCAGATTGTGACCCTGTGGGGGAGCAAAACAGGGATAACATCAGTGATGGGTCAACGTGCATCATGCATATGTTGTTGTTGCTGCAGTTCTTTGGATTTGGACATCTACTTTGGGCCTGCAGGTTGTTGGCCAGATGGGTGGGTCATCCGGACATGTGTCAGGGTGACACGTGTGTGAGGTGCTGCATGCATGTGGTTGTGTGGGGATGTGCAGGGCATATATGCAGGGTTGTGTACATGTGTGTGTGATGACCCCATCCATTAGCTGATTCCCAATTCACATTTAGGGGAGGGACTCATGCTTGGCATTGCTGTGTCTTGCGTGGTCACTCACCTCCGTCTGACGTTGTTGCCACACCACACTCCATTCGGCCCACTCCCTCGATGGATTCTATGCCAATGGTGCTGGCACATGTCTCCTCCCACTCCTGCATCTTCATCGGGGATCCACCTCCGCCTCCTGTGCCCATGGCCAGATTCCTGTTGGCCGATAAAATGCTGCGTACACGGAGGCGCAGATCATCCCACCGCTTGCGCACGTCCTTTACGGTGCGGGGGGTGGAGCCCACCGCACTGACTTTCTGCGCCACCTCAGCCCAGATTTCCTTTTTTCTCAGGAGTGCCGGGCGCCGCATGTCGCTAGCGAACACTACATCTGCATTTGCAGCCAGGGTGTCTGCCAGCATTTTCAATTCCTCATTTGAGAAGCGTTCTTTGCGCTGGCGCGCATCGGCTTTCTTTAGGGCCTTGGGCATTGTTTGTTCTTCTGGGATGTGGTTTTGCCAGTCGTGGTGTTGCTGCAGGTCCTGAGTGCAGGGGATGGCAATGGATTGTGTTTTTAAAGATGGCCGCCGGGCTCTTTCCCGTTCCGGTGCGATGACGCTATTTCCGGTTCCGGTGTTTTACGGTGACCGCTAATAGCAGTGACCGCTAATAGCAGTGACCGCTAACAGCGGTGGCCGCTAATAGCGTGCAGCATGAGGGCGGAGGTGCTATCAGCACTTTGGTCGGAGCCGGTAAGGTGCTTTTCCGCCATGGCGGTGGGGTCATTTACCGTCATGGCCCTATGCGCGTGTCCGCTAACTCGTAATGTGACGCTATTAGCGGTCTCCTACGATGGCGGACACGCTAATGGCGCCATGACGGTAAATCACTTTTTTTAGCGCCTACCGTGTAATGAGGCCCATAGACTTGCACAACAGCACACGATGACTACAGACCAAAAAACACCCCAAGCCCAGCCAACGGACCCACCGGGCTGAGGCTGCCAACAGCACATCACTGCTCTCTTGCACTTTTCCAGCTTATTCTCACTAACCCACCCCTTCTCCTCCCCTTTTTCAGAACCGCCAGAGCGCCAGGGGACCACTTCGGTGGTGATAGTGCGCGGTACAAATGTCCTTTAAAATTAACATTAACATTATGTAACACGCTCACCTTCAACCACTGGCCAGAAATCATCTCTGGCTCCCTATTCTGTATGGCACCTTGCTCAGCATTCCCCTGCTGACTGTAATTGCCTCTGTACGTGTTACTGATGGAAAAACCTGCACCCACAATAAATAAATACAAATACAAAAATACAGGATGAATACGCATACTTTGGGAATCGTAAATCACACCAAGAATATGTGTTCAATGAAACACGGACTGATAACTCTGCCGAACAAATTCCTAGCACCTAAAAGAGGTAGATTCTTAGGGCTCGATTCATGGCATTTCTTGCACGGTTCAAAGTGACTTTGCACTGCCGACACAAACCCTGATTCATGGAACTGTACAAAGTGTATTTGTGCAGTGCAAAGTCATTTTGTACTGCAAAAATGACTTTGTACTGACATTGCACTGACTTTGTACTGACTTTGCACTGACATTTCACTGCAAAAATACACTTTGCACAGTTCCACTTTGAACCGTGCAAAACAATTCATGAATCGGGGCCCTTAGTTGCTAACCACAATCAGTTACTCGAGCGTAGATGGCAGCTATACATCTTTTTCTGTCAGCAGTTTTCTTTTGCAATTGCATTTTATTTTATTTCTAGCATGAGTTACATTTATTAGATCCATAGACGTGACTCGAAGCCAATCTGCTTACTCGAAACTCAAGCAATAACCTCTGGTATTGGTGCACAGTTGCAAGCAATCTGTGGGGTGTTGGCTCTTCAGTTTTTCAGTAGGCAAGGAGTGAGTTCACAATGATGCCAAAGAGTCATCCTGTACTATGTCTCGTGGTGTGCAGTGGCTCGTCTTACAACTGATCCTCTCTTCTGTGCAGATCCCGCCCTGGTCTTCGCCTAGCCCCTCTACATCCTCCACCGCACTACTCCTGCTTCTTCCATTTCGATTCAAGTAGAAACAGGGTACTTTTGTTTCTTTTATTTGTTGGTGGGTAAATTAAGACCATGATGCCCTGTCCTGCCCAATGCAGAACCGCAAACAAGTGACACAAGTCTATACCCATTTCTTTGCATATATTGCTATTATTGACATCAGGTCTCTGGGTGTTTTGCCATCTTATTTGTGTTTGTGCCCTCCCGTCTTTGACGTGCAAAAGAATAAAACAACACACCCATGCTCTCTTTTGTAGCTCTATTAGCTGTGCTATGGGTGTGTCACTATAAGCTTCTTCTAGTGGTTCTGTAGTAGCTGCTTTTATAATGCATTCTGTTGCTAGTGTTGTATTGAAATACAAGGCCTCCTTCGCTGCTGTGTCGGCTGCCGTGTTCCCCAATGAGATTGCATCTGTGTTATTGGTATGGGCCTGGCATTTCACCACTGCCACTCCCGATGGCTCCGCTAATGCATCTATCAATTCATTCAATAGTGCAGCGTGCTATACTGGCGAGCCATCTGCTCGTCTGAACCCTCTCCTACGCCAACGCGATAGTCCTGAATGAACAGTGGTAGTTGCATATGCTGAATCTGAATATATTGTCACTGTGCATCCTTTGGATGTGCGTAATGCTTCAATTAATGCAGTTAGTTCCGCTGCTTGTACAGAGTAATGGGACCGGAGGCGCTTTTGGACGATGGTTTCATAGCTATCTTTTTCCATTCGTACTACTGCTATCCCTACATGTTTTTCCCCTGTTTCCAGATTTACTGATGCTGAGCCATCGATGAAGTATATTTCTCCTTCCTTCAGGGTGTTTTCACTTGCTTTGGGAATATCATCACCCTCCCCCTCATACATTGCACAGTCATGTTCCTGCATGTCCTCCATTGTGCATGGCTCTGTTATGAACGTTGCTGGGTTTACCGTTTTACACCTAACTACATTTACATTGGGGCTAGAAATTATTATTTCATATGCTGTTGCTCTTTGTGTTGTCAGTGTCGATTTTGACCGCTCGAGAATTGCCAATAATGAATGCTCGGCATATTGTGTTGCTGAACATCCCATCACAATTGTGGCACTCTTTTCAATGGCGAAGGCCGCAGCTGCGAGGGCCTGTTGGCATGCGAAGTGACCTTGCATCACTGCGGCTATTGTTCCACTGTAATAGGCCAATGGTTTGTGGCCTAATGATGTTTTTGTGTCAGTACTGCTGTCATCAGTGTTCCATTGCAGTGTGAGAACAGGAAAAATTCCCTCACATAATCTGGGTTCGCGAGGACTGGAGCATCTGCAATGAGGTCTTTTAGCCTAAAGTACTGGGTCATCATGTCATGTGTCCATTTTATTGGGGTTCTGTTCTTCTGCACTTCTTTTAATGCTTGCAGTAATGGACGTGTGTATGCTGCGTAATCAAGGATCCATGCTCGGCAATAGTTACATATGCCAAGACATTTTTGCATGTCCTTCACTGTTTTTGGTAAGATTATGTTACGTATAGCAGCTGCTCTTTCTGGGGGTATTCGTTTCCCGTTTTTTCGATATCAACTGTCCGAGGTATACAACTTCGGGAAGGCAGTATTGTAATTTCCCTTTATCCACCTTGTACCCCTTTGCAGCTAACACGTTTAGTAGTGTTATGGAGTCTTCCCTGCACTTTTCCTCTGTTTTGCTGCAGACGAGTAGATTGTCTATGTATTGTATAATGGTGCTCTCTACATTTATGTTCCCAATATCTTGACGTAGTACCCTGTTAAGAATGCGGGGGCTTTCGCAGTACCCCTGTGGGAGTCTGCGATGCTCATATCTGTTGTTTCCCAGTGTGAATGCTGTGAGGTACTGTGATCCTGGATCAAGTGGTATGGAGAAGAAAGCATTCTTCAAGTCAACCACAGTAAAACATGTCGATTCTTTGGGTATACTGCACAGTATTGATGACGAATTAGGCACTAACGGGAATTCTTTTTGGATGATGTCATTGAGTGGGCAGGGATCTTGGATCATCCTCCACGCCCCTCCTTTTGCTTTTTTGATCGGGAAGATCGCTGTATTACATGGGGAGTTTGATGGCACTATGATACCTTGGCTCAGGAGTGCATTTATTGTTTCCCTAATTCCTTCCTCTCCTTCTCTGGATATTGGGTATTGTTTCACTCTCGGCGGTATGGCACCTGGTTTGAGTTTTATCTTTATGGGTGTCACTTCATGCAGTAACCCTACATCATGGGGGCCTGTAGTCCAAATTTCTGGCGCCACCTTGGCCATGTCTTCCTTAAATATTGTTGGTGAGGCACTAACACTGGCCATAAGCGGGTTGTGTACCTCTCTGTACTGGATCATAATGTCACATGGTTTGCTTATTTCCATTATTATCTCTCCATCGTCTTCATTATCAGTGAATAATTCTTCATCAGTTATGTCTCTGAGCATTATGTTGGGATCTATACATAGCACAGTTCTCCACTCGCACCCATGCCTGTCCAGGCCTATGACCACAATACGTTTAGTCGATACCTGAACTGCCTCAATGTCTATGGACATTATCGTGCCTGGCACGACATCTACACTTGTGATTGGGCAAAATATAAAGTCTGATGGTTTCCTCCACTCTTTTCTTGTTATTTCAGGCACTACTCGGGCTAACACCTTGATGCCATAGATAAACATGTCTATATCAATGGGTACCCCTCGCCCTACAACTTCATTCATCATTGTACTGATCATCAACATTGCTCGTACTGGGCACACTCTTGGGGTGGAACACATTATTCCCCGTCTGTAAATGAAATGGTCATATTCAATTTGCTTAACAAGTCTCTTCCCAGCAAGTTGATTGGCGCGTCTTCGTGGTACAGTAAGGGTGCGCGCACTGTTTTTCCCCCCACCGTTATATCACAAAATAGCCCCAGAGAACCCCTGCGTTTCCAAATCCCTGCCTGAGAGCGGAAACCGCACTTCCATAAGACATGATTTTTCTGCTCCTGAGTCTACCATGAAGATAAACTGCCTATTTCCTATCTCTGCCCCCACTAGTGGTTCCTCTTCTGCACGTAGGGTGGTAGATAGGACTGGACACGCAAGTGCTCCCTGTGGGCTGTCCTAATCTGCGTACCTTTCTTGTCCTGGCACTGAAAAGACATTATCTTTTTTTTTTTTTATTATTATTAGTTTTATATGGTTTACAAGGAAAACCTTTAAAACAGATAACAAGATACACTACTTCCTACTTCTTCACCAAACATATGTTGTTAGACGATTTGTCAATCGTCCCCTCTTACTGTCGGAATCGGCTCTTTTAGACGGATTTTCAATTCCTTCAACAATTGAACTAAGCCAAACATAATTTTTAGATCAGCACCTTCAAACATAACTTTCCACCAGTCATCAGCCGTATAGGTACTTCGTGCCTCAAAGAGCGGTCCGAATAACTTTGTTCGCAAAGAGCGAAATTCTGGGCAGAACAACGTCAAGTGTTTTAGTGTCTCTATCGAATGATTACAAAATCGACAGATTAAATCGACAGGTTCCTTACATAGCCAAGTACCTGTACGGTCTTTTGTCATGAACAGATTAAGTCGAAAGTGCAGATATAGTAATCTTGAGTTCTGATCAGGAAATTGTGTCAGATACGGTTGTAGTTTGTCTAGCTCTTTTGCTTCTGGTGGTACTTCTCTTAAGAGACGAGAGCTAGATCTGTTGATACAGGTTTGATGCCAGTCCGCACTCCATAGTTTACGTTTGGCCTTGTCAGGATTTTCAAGTAAAGTAGTAATGTCAATGTCATTTGCGTCCAAAATTTCAGAACATTGCCGATTCCATTTAGCAAGCATTGTGTATTTGGGCGCTGAGTCCGGCTTATGTATTATTTTGAATGGAGGGGTTGCATTGGAGAGCTGTGACTTCCTGTATAAAGTTAAAGCATTCCAACATACTCTCGCTTGTATGGAAGTCAGTCCCAGTTCAAATCTTATGTTGCTAGTCGGACATCCTTTAGAGATGTGTAACGCTCTGGTCCAAAAGTTGTTTTCAAGTGTGTTCCATAACTCGTGTGAGCAGCCGAACATATTTTCAGCACCATAGATCAGGGCCGGTATTGCTTTTTGTCTGTAAAAATTGATCACAGGTTTTATAGAAAATTTCCCGAATTTTTTGTTTATGATCGCGGCCTGGCAAGCCAGTTGTTGACATTTCCTTTTGGTGGTCTCAACCCAAGGATTGTCATTTATGTGTGCGCTTATTATGGATCCCAAGTATTTTATGTAAGTAGAGATCCGGAGCGGTATTTTTTCCAGGTACCACACATATTGGGTTGATCTCTTTTTATAGGCTGACAAGTTGCGCAGTATCAAGATTTCGCATTTCTTCTTATTTAAACAAAGCTTGTTTCTCGTTACATATCTTTCTAAGGCGTCTAGTTTTCGTTGTAGGCCGACCGGTGTGACATCCAAGAGTAATAGGTCATCAGCGTATAACAAGTAACCCAACTGCGAGCCATGAATTTTAGGTGGAAATGCTGTTGCCTCGTTTAATGCGTCCCCTATGTCGGAGATAAAGAGGTTGAACACAATTGCAGCCAAGGGGCATCCTTGTTTCACTCCTTTATAAGTTGGAATCAAAGGAGATAAGGATCCTCCTTGGTCGAGTCTGACTTGCACAGTGGTATTAGAATGGAGCTCTTTTATTGCGTCTATAAGATCCACTGGACACTTCCAAGCTTTGAGTCTCTCCCACAGAATGTGGCGGTCAACACTATCGAAAGCGTGTGAAAAGTAAATAGATGCGACATAGATGGCAGTGTTAGTTCGTATTGACTCCATTTTTAAGAGATTCAGAAGAAGGGTGTTCAGACCGCAACCTACGCCTTTAACAAAACCCGCTTGTCGTGGGTCATTACGGTGATTTTTAAGTGCCCACGATTTTAAGGTTTGTTGTAGTTGAGTTGCATAGATTTTTCCTATTACATCTAACAAGGCGATAGGACGATAGTCACTCGGGTCCAGTCTGTTCCCCTTTTTGAAAATCGGCACAATTATGGCATTTTTCCAAGATCTTGGGGTAGCTCGTTTTGTTTTTATTCTTTCGAAGAGGAGTAGACAGAGCTTTGCCCATTCTTTCGGGTTTTGTTTCATTGTGTAGTTCGTGAGGCCATCCGGCCCTGGAGCTCTTGATGCGTTGGAGTTCTTAATTGAGTTTGTAATGTCGTTTATGTCGAACTCCAGTGTCCACGGGAGTTTGTGCTCGGTTGTACTTTTGTTTTCCACTTCCAATGTGTTAAACAGGTTCGTATAATGTTTTACCCAAGTTTCTTGGTGAATTGGAGATACTTGTAGTGTTATTTGTGGGGCGGCAAGATTGTTTATTACACGCCAAAATTCAGCTGAGTTTTTATTTTTGAGATTGCGCATCATCTCTTCGGAGTCGTTCTGCAAGATTGTAGCATAATGGTTATTTCTCCAGTTTCTGTATTTTTGCGTTATACGTTTTTTAGCTGCGTCGTATAATTCTTTGTTACTTCTAGGTATCATCCTTATTTCTTTACGTAGAGTTCGTTTTTGTTGCAATACTTGTAGATCAAACTTATGTTTATGCTGTGTTTTTTGTTGTTTAAGGCCTTGTTTGCATTCCACAAATTGAATCAACAGGTGTTGATATTCAATCTCACCTGGAGTGTCCTCCAACGCATATGTTACCGAGTTTATATCTTTGGTTTTAAAGTTAAGACGAATTCTTCCGGATCGGTACGTGGTGTCGTGGAGCCATAATTGTTGGGATGTCTGGCCATAGGTATTGAACGACATCTTTAGCATGTCGTGATCACTATGTTTCATTTTGGTAATCTCGAGCCGATGTACTTTGGCTGCAAGGTCTTCAGACACGAAAAGATAGTCTATAGTTGAAGATTGATTTTCACGTCTCCATGTGGGCTGTGCCGGGATATCACCCGGTGTATTCCCATTCAAAAGTGTAAGGTTTCTCAAATTCATTTAGTTCATCCAGAGCTGTCCCGTTTTTCCATTGACCTTGTGATTCAAGGAGTTTATTTTTGACGCAGTATTCAAATTCAAGCAGTCTATCTTAAGATCACCGCAAAGAACAATCGATGGTCTGCTTGAGTTTTCCATTAGGTTGTCCAGTGTAGCGGTCACCTGGTCTATAAACTTAACAGCGTCAGTTATAGTGTGATTGCAATAGAGATCAATTATGTACATGGACTCTGATTTGTCGAGGGAGGTAAAACTCACTTTAGCAGTTTGTATATATGATGAAACATTTTCTGTCTCGATAATTCTGAGTCCGCGATCTTTTTTGACCGCTATCAAAAGGCCAGACATAGGCCTACCTTTGGGTGGTTTAATCGCTGGATTTACCACTATCTCAAAGGCAGGCGACAACGGGCAGGTTGTCAGCCAAGTTTCTTGTAGACAAATCAGATCTAAGTTGTTCATCCAAGGGGAATTGAATAGGTGAACAAAACCCTGTGTGTTCCACGATCCGAAATTAAGACACTGTGGTGAACTCTGATTTAAGCATTAATCATGGTTTTTATTGTTTAGGTTTGCAGCTAACCATGCCCAATTTCCATTTTCTGCGTCATTCTTTTGAGTTGGCCCAATGTTTTTGTTCAGACCTTCAACGGCTATTTGGATTTGGTCATTTAAGTAGAACTGAGTTGTTTCTGTGTCCTTTGGTTTGATCTTGTTTCGAGTTGATATCCCGGGTTTCGTGTCTTTATATTCTTTGGATTTTATACTCAGAGTTATTCCTTTCTTTGGATTTTCCTGGCTTTTATCATGTGTGTTGTTTGAAAAAGGCTCAGGAATTTTGTCCACTAGGCTCTGTGGATATAAGTCGAAACCTAGGGACAAAAGTGCAGGTACCGCGTCCAGCAGTATCTCGCGAATAATTTTGGAAGCAAGGTGCAGAGTCACCATATCATTTCTTTCTTCACAGTGAAACTCCACTATTTTCACGTCGTCGGAATTGAGTGTTCGCAGACTCGGTATCAAATAAAATAGTTTGGATAGATATTGTCGATTTAGAATCAAGTTATCACAAGAGTCAAGTCTTTCCAGAATTAATTTTTCAAAAGAGGATTCCTTTTTTGTTGTTTTTAATTTAGGCATCGTGTTTTTAGAACTTGGTTTAGTTTCATCTTTCAGCTGTTTGTATACAAATTGGCGTTGATGGTTCGGGCGTCTTGAGATAGTCGAACCGCTTTTTCCAATTTCTGTGGGTTTATCGGAGACTTCCACATGACTGCTATCACAGTCAAGGTCTTTCATACTCTTCGACACCAGCTTGAGCCGCCTTTCAGCCAGTGTTTCGAAAGGTGAGTCTGGTTTACCGTTCGCTTCGGTAATCGTGGGAGCAACCTTTTTTATGGACATGTGAGAGTCCATTAGTTGGCATGTTACAGGTTTGAGATCCTTGGAGCTTGTGGCCGCCAGTTTGAGTCGTCTTTCAGCCATTGTTACAAATGGTGTATCTGGATCGTTATTCCGTTCAGAGATCGTGTCAACAGCACTGACGATAGTACATGTGCGTCGTGTCTTTGATGATTTTTGAATATCAAGTAAGACGTCGGACTGAGCCTTCTCGATGTTACAGCTTGGATAAGAGGCTTCCACTCCTACATGTTGTGTAGGTAAGCTCTCGTTTGCAAGATCTAGAAGCTCGTCTACTTGATTTACTTCATCATCATCATATATAGATAGATTTACCAAATCCAGGTCATCATCTGAAATACTTTCGTGAGAACAGGTTTTGTCATTAGTGTTTCCAATTCTTTGGAGGGTTTATGAGTTAGCAAGGTCGGAGGAATTGCATCTCGTACCAGCAGACTTCCCAACAGAGAGTGTAGAATCTGGCTTTGACAGCCGTTTGTTTTTTTTAAAGATGTCGTATACCTCCACACTAGCGGAGGTCGGCACAACACTCCGTCTTGTCGGTGTTATATCATCATTTGCGCCTTTTTGCTTTGGGACAGGTTTACTTCTTGAAGATGATGCCGGTTGAGGGTCAGCGATTGCAGAATTGCATGGCTGGCTACTAATTTCAACCATCTCATCAAATGTGGCTAACATTTGTGAGGAAGAGTCTTTATCGCACACGTTATGCACAGGGAGAACGCACTCCTTCTGTGAGTGTGGACTACCAGTCTTGTCTGCGTTCTTATCCAACTGAGTCGTTATATTTTGTTTTTGGGTGGCCAAAGTATAGCTCGTCAAATTTCGATTTACTTGCTGTGTTGTGACCGTTACGTCAAGCGCACTATCTGTGTCGCTATGCGCCTTAACTGAGTCAGTTGCTTCCAAGTTTGTGTTACACACCGACTTCCCAGGGTGCTCTTTGAAAAGTTTTAAGGCTTCCCGTGCTACTTCTGCCAGCAATTTTTTGTCTTCATTATTGTTTGCAGTAAAGCTACAGACAGAGTTTAGAATACAGTCAATTTTGTCATTTGTAGAGGTTAGGTTAGTTTGATATTTCGTTTCTTTCCTTTCTAGTTCAATTATTTTTGTGTTGAGAAGCGCAGTTAAGGTTGCAAGATCTTTTATGTTTTCATTCATCTGCTCGTAGAGTTTCAAAAAAGGCGCAATAGAAATTCCCATAGATGCTATGATAACAGCCTGTAGGTCTTTAGAGACAGGTACATTTCGAGGGACCTCTTGTTTATTGGGCATACGCACTTGTTTTGAGGAGTTTGAGCGTCTGCAAGATCTGATTTTAGGGTAAGGACGCTCCATGATCGAGGAGTCAGACGAAGAAGTTTCTGAGACAGAAATATTTTGTAAGTGTTGGTGTCTAGCGGTTTTAAAACATTCAGCGTATTCAGCTGAGGAAGATTCGTGACTCGTTTGATCCATGTGGAATTCTGAAGTGGAGGTAACTTTTGACTTTTTTACCTGAGAGCAACGCAGTGGTGATAAACTGTCTGTGTTAATCCAACTGCGTTTAGCTCCAACGGTTGCTCTACGTGTGACACTTTGAGAGCCGCTTTGTGTCGCTTCATTGATCACTTGTTCTAACCGTTCATTTTTGAACGTCTTGTGACCTTGATTCACTATTTCAACATGTCGGTTTTGTTGGAGTTTAGTCATCAGTGCTAAATCGGTAATTAGCTTATTAGCGATGTCTAGTGAAGGTCTACGGTTCCCAGGTCCCTGTGTTATAACTACCTCAGTGCGAGCTTCCAAATTAGGTACTGCAGAAAGCATTAGTACCTTTCTGCTCAGATCGTGTCTTTGAGGAAGTTCGGCACAAGAAGTGTTTGATGTATTTGTTGTTGGTGTAACCGGTACATTATTGCCAAGGAAGCCGTCGTGGTTGAGTAAAGCTACAGCATCAGTGGGCATACTGCAAGAAGGTAGTGGGTTCGTGATGACACAGTCCCCTCCATCACTGTCGACCATGGTCTCGGAGTTGATGTATGTTACGAACGATTTGCTGTTGCGGTCGTCTAGTTCCCTGAGGTTCGTTAAACCAGTGTCTCCAGTGTTAGAGTCCGCAGAACACAGTGTAATCAGACGACTTTCGTCTATAACGCTGTGTTTGTGAATGTGCACATCGACCGGCGTTGACACAAGTATTTCTTCCGTAAGATCGAGCTTTGGGTTTGCCATTGAGCCGTGGTTGACGTGACAGGCATTGTTCACCAAGCTATCTAAACACACTGACCCTGATGTAGGGTCAGTGCTATTAGTTAAGTTGTATGGTGGACACTGTTCAAAGGCCATATGTATTGGGGCATCATAAACGGGTTCAATGTTTGTGTCAACATTGTTGGCGTCGACCTCAACCTTTGGGC
The DNA here is from genome assembly GCF_040938575.1 of Ambystoma mexicanum. Taxonomy (NCBI): domain Eukaryota; kingdom Metazoa; phylum Chordata; class Amphibia; order Caudata; family Ambystomatidae; genus Ambystoma; species Ambystoma mexicanum. The sequence continues at coordinate 1,140,091,421 of NC_090927.1, forward strand.
GAATGGCATCGCCTGTCTCAGCGATGACTTGTGTGCTTAGAGTACTTACGGTTGTTAAGTTCCGCTCCCCACAGAGAGCTACAGCCGTCTTCTCGGAGCCAGGGTGTGCATCCATTGAAGTCCATTTCTTGGTTTGTGCGCGTGTCTTAGCGAGATGCATCAGAGTCGGTGTTACTGGGATAGATTGTATCAGGGACTCGGCGTACATCAAGGCAGCAGCAGGCGTGATGTTTAATTCGTGCAATCCGACAGAGTCTCCAACCGCAGAACCACGCAGAACAGCAAAACAGCACAGTACTCGCCCTTTCACCGAGGGCTTACGCCGCAAGGGCGTGGAGGCGGCTCTTTTAAAGTCAGCTGATCCTGCTGCTGACTTAAAGGCACACGCACCTCCAAAAAGTTGTTTTCCCACGTTGACACTCCGCAGCGAAAGCGGGACACAGGAAGGTATTCCACAATAACTTCCACAGCAAAACAGCACAGTACTCGCCCTTTCACCGAGGGCTTACATTATCTCCAACTACTGTTACACCACGGAATGGGGCAGGTGCACCGTTTGCAGCCGTTGTAAAGCTGTTATTGCTGGTGTTCCCTACAGTGTTTTGTCGTGCCATGGGCTGTGATGCACTGTGATGTGGCTGTGGGGGTGGCTGTCTCTGTTGCATTTGGGGTTCGTTATAACACTGGTCCTGTGGTCTGCTACTCCATCCTCGTATTCGTCTAGGTCGCTCCACACCTCCTCTACTTCCTCTTCTTGCTCACCATCCTCCTCTTGTCCTTCTCCGCGCTGGCTTTCTGGGGTGGCTGGGCATATAATTCTCACTGGTTTATCGTTCAGATGGAACAGGAACTCTCCTGATCGCCATTCTTTTTCTCGCCTTGTGATGTGGGTGTTCCCTGGGACAATACCGACTGCACTGGTTCTGGTGTGGTTGGAGCTAACTCCCCTGTTGCACTTAGCGGGGGTGTGAGATCTGCCATAGTCAAGGGTGGTACTTCGCCTCCTCCCGGCAGCATTTGGCCCCTATCACACAATGCTCTCAGCCGTGTTATTTCCATCTGTGCATGCGTTAGCTGGCGGTCTAGGTCTCCAGTTAATCGCGCTAAATTTACTGGGGGCGCGCTCGTTGGGCCGTACAGTATCCTACTGCTGGCCTTGTCATTAAGGGGTATATTTTGGGTGTGTCATTCTCAGCTGTGGTTGTTGTGCACTCGCCCTTCGGTGTTCCGCTTACCCCGTCCTGCGTTTTCTCCTTTTCAATTTCCTTCCCTGTACTTACCTCTACTGTGTGGGCTATTTCCTCAAACATTTGCCACAGATCTAGCACTTCCCTTCTGTTCTGCAACTGTTTTCCCTTATATCTCGCCAATAAGTGCGTGGAAACTAAATCTAACATCCGTTTGTCGAACGACCCGCCCTCTGGCCAAATTGGTGTCACGCTGTCCCCTTTTATCTCTGTTACCCACTGATCGTGGTATTTTTGTATTCTATCACTATATAGCGGGAGGTGTTCGCAAATATGGGCTAGTGGTGTTATTCCTCCCATGATGATATTTCTCCCTTCACGTGTACGTGCACTTGCACCTGAGCCTCCCTTCTAATCACCCCCCATCCAACCACTTGGCCCCTTGTACAGATCAGCAATGTCAAGTGTTTCTCAATTATAGGCAATTATTGTGTACCAATATTCAATGTTACCCTTGTACCTATTGCATTTCTAACTTCAATAGTTCACTTTTAGCATGTATGACTTTTTACCAACAAATCATTTTCAGTATTTCAGCATATGCGACGCAAAATGGACAAAAAACAAAAACATATAACACATAACATGCACTACCTGCGTGCTTCTATTTCTCCCTTGTTCCCGTTACTGAACACCTCTTCCCATTCCCAGTTTTACCTACTCTTCTCATTCACTCCCCACCTCTTACACCCTCTTACTTGTTCCCAAAGAGACCTTGCTTACACGGAAAAATTATTTTCTAAATAACTACTCCGAGTCTACTCAATATACGAGACCCCTACTATTTTCTCTTTATCTTCACTTATTTATCTGCACTGGACGAGACAATGCTACACGGCGCCGCCTTCTACCCCGTTTGGGCTAGGATACCTCTTTTGCTTTTCTTCTCACTTTTTCACAAAACCTAATGGCCATATAAAGGACAGATCAGAAAAGCTTCAACATCACTCTCACAGTCCCTGCTTCTGGCTTTTAACCCACTATCACCTGTTCCCTTGTTCCCGTATTTTCCTGTGATGCTGGAAATGCATCAGAGGGACAGGGCCTCTGAATCCTTGTCCTTTACTGCTTTTTATCGTGTGTCCTGTCGTGTTTTCTGCCCAGGAGTCCATGTGGGACTCCTAGGCAGTGCAGCTCTCTCTTTTGGTTTGGTGAACAGACCCATGGGATACCCTTATGGCACCCATGGGTAGGGGTACAACCCTGTGCCCCTAGTGTATGTTTTTGGGCACCTGTGGGTGGCCCACAGAGCAGGGTATGGGCTGGTGGCAGCTCCATGCTGAATTTGACAGGTGCTCTGGGTGTCCTCCATTTTGGGATACCCCGGCCCTGCCATTGGGATCAGTTGATTCCTGATAGGAAACAAGATGGCCCCTGTGGCCTCTTGCTTTCTATTGCCTGTTATTTTGTTTTTCCCAAAGTCCTGGGAAGCCCTGACTCTGTCCCTTCCCCCTGACTGGCTGTTGGGTGGAAGTTCCATATATGGTGTTGTTGTGAAGGCCCAGCTAGACTGACTGGAGCCTTCCCAGTGACTGTATGTTATGGGTACCTCCTGTGGGTGGGACCTGGGTGAATGGAGTGTGTGACCAATATACACTCCTTGTTGTGGTTGTCTGGTTTCTGGCATGAGAGACAAAGACTGAGACAGCCCTGCCCGAAACTGGCCTGAATGCAGTGTGTAGTGTTGAATGGCTGGGTACTTGTCCCAATCCACATTCCTTGTTGTGAGTGTCTGAAAGGGAGGAGTGTGGCCTGAATGCACTGTGTGCCTGATTGGCTGACTGACTGCATGAATGCCCCTCTGTATGATTGGCTGCTGAGTGTATGCCAGCAGTGTGGATGAGAGACAGAATAGTATATCTGGGGACCTCTCACCACTGTTCAGGAGGTTCAGGAACGTTCAGGAAAGTTCAGAAGCGTTCAGAAGCTGAGTCTCCACTCAAGAGTAACTGGAACTGCTGATCCTCGACGTCCAGCTGGAAGAAGAAGACTTGCTGCTGCATTTGCTTCGACAGATCTGAAGGTTGCCGAATTCGTCGAGGACTGACCCGAGAGAGGACCTGGTAAGGCGCCCTCTTCCCGTGCTCCGAGGGATCATCGAGCACCGCTACATCTTCGCCGAAGCGCCCTGGAAGTCAGACCCTCGAAAGGCTGCCGACCCGAGACGGGACCGCCTAGGAGATCGAAGTGAAGCACCCGGACATCGACGCCGTCGAAGTCCATTGCCGTCGACCAGGGTTCGCAGGTCTGTGGAACCGCTGGAGGCCCGTCGAAGTTGTGTTGCCCAGCCGTGGGAACCACTTGACGCCGTGCCGCCGACGACCGGAGCCGTCCGCTCCTTGCCTAGAACATTTGAATCGAAGGACTCCCTCGTTCGCACCGTCGACCGCTTTATCCTGCCGGAGAAAGTCGAGGACGACCAACGCGCCGAGGAGAAACCTACAGGTGGGTTTCCCGCCACCCGAAGACCCCAAAGACTCGAATGACTCGACGCCCTTGCTGGGCCTCCGTCTGCACAATCTTTGCGGTCCAGAACAATTGTCATCGAGGTGCCCCGCACGCCTCCGCCTTGCAGGACGTCAACGCTCCGTCGTCGACGAGTACCGCTTGGATCGAAGCTGCCGCCTCATCGACGCATTCTACCCTGTTTGTCGACGGACGTTCGACGCCCCGTGTCTCCCGCTTGAAAGGGAAGGCATTCACGAAGGGCCGTCGATTCCCCGTCGCCGAACCCCGAGTTCCTCGACATTTCTCGACGCCCCTCGACGATCCGTGACTCCCGCTTGAAAAGGGGTCGCTCAAAAAGGATCCATCGACGCCTCCTCGAAGAACTCGACTCCACCAGGTACATTGGGGGGGTAAAAACATTGTAGGAGAGAATAAGACTATTGAACAACATATGGACTGGGCTTGTGTTAGATATCTTTATATTACAGGTTGCCCAGGTGGGGGGATCTCCACACAGAACTGTGTCCAGTGGTAGGGGCCAGTCTTCTGCCTATTGTTTCAACCCTCTGTTATCTCTCCTCTCTCTATTGCTGGTTTCCTTCTTATTGATCTGTGTGACATTTTGACAGTATTGTGGATGCACTTTAATGAGGTCTAATATTAGTGGTACCACTTTAGAATTGTAGATATTTACCATTATTGATTTTCCTGAGCACAAGGTGCGTTATTGTGATAAGTGTACATAACCTTTGAATTAATTATATGAAGACTGTGTTTTCAGTAATACAGTGTGTGGACATTCCTTTGTGGGGGCTTGGGGAATACACTGTACTTAAGAACCAGCCTGCATCACCTCCTGAGAAGCTAGGCCTTGATTGCTCGTCCATTGCTACCGTAATAGAGAATCTTGGCTGGGGTCTTCTGTGCCTCTCTTCTACCATATAGGGAGCAGAGGTACAGACACCCCCTACCAGTCTTTACAGCTGGTGGCAGCGGTGGGATGCTTATGGTTTTAAGACTCAGTGTATAACCGTGCCACTTACAAAATATCCGCACTTTATTAGATTAAGGTTTGGGTGTGTACCAAATAACTGCATTACAAGCAATGGAGCCCATTGCAAATGGTAAATTGACTCGGATGAGCTTAGAGGCTCTCCAGAGTGCTTGTGAAGCCAGGGAGCTAGACTTTGTGGATAAGTCTAGGGCTGAGCTGATAGCTGCCCTGGTGGACTACCAGACTGATGGTGAAACTCTTGATGAAGGGGGGGATGCAACCAATGAGGACTCTGCCCCTGGGGTTGTCGCTGAATCTGTTTCTGGGAATGCCACCCTTCCTGCTGCCTCTGTTCCAAACCCCAGCAATTCCATGGAACTTGAGTTATTAAGGATGAAATTGGCCTTTGAATATCGCAAGTTGGAAATAGAAGCTGAGCTTAAGAAAGAGGAACTGGCACAGCAAGTGGAACTCAAGAATAGGGATCTTGCGCTCAAAGACAAGGACACTGAATGTCAGAGAATCCAGCTAGAGAAAGCTAGAGTGGAGACGTCAGCTAGACCAATTGAGAGTGGCAGGTCCCCAGCCACCAAGTTTATGAAAGATTTGGTTGGTGTGTTTGTGGAGGGTTCAGATATCCTCCAATGGATTGAAGCGTTTGAAATGGCTTGTGCAATTCATGATGTAGATAAAAGAGATTGGGCTAAGTGTTTGTTAAGCAGAGTGCCTCAAACTGGATATGGCTGTATTCTGAAGCTGGGTGTGGAAGAAAGGGGTCAGTATGAGTGTATGAAGGCTGCTTTGATTGCCAAGTTTGGCAAGACACCTACCCAATACCTTAAAAGGTTCAGGGATTTTAAGAAAAGAGAGAATGTGTCTTGGGTTGACTGGGTGAGTACTGCGCACATGAACATGATGGGGTGGATTGATGGTTACAAGGTGAAAACTTTTGTTGAGTTGTCCCACCTCTTGTTTTTTGAGCATTTTTCTGAAGCCTGTTCACCGGAGCTGCGTCAGTATGTGGCTGACCAGAACATTTTGGACCCCTTTAAGCTGGCTAGGTTGGCTGACAAGTGGGTCTCCCACCGGGTGTCCCCTAAGGACTCCAGTGGGAAGGACAAGGACAAAGAAAAGGGGGCCTCTCAGAAGGCTGAGGAGTCCCACAAGCAGCCACAGTCGGGTAAACCTAAACCTTCCTCTCCCAAGACCCAAAAATCTAGTGGGGATAAGTCATCTGTGGGTGGGAATAAGAGTAGTGGTCCACCTGCTGCAAAGCAGGCTCCCAGTGGTTCCAGTACCGTACCCCGCACTCCTGGCGCTTGTTGGGACTGTGGGGCTCTGGATCACAAAAGGGGTGACTCCAAGTGTAAAGGTAAGGCACTTGGAGTACAGGCTGTCAGCCTGACCTACCCTTACCCCGTGTCTGAGGTGGAGGCCACTGTCCTCCCCTCCTCTACCGGGATCACATTTGGTGCTCCGGTAGAGATTTCCTTAGTGTCCCTTGGGGCCTGGGACCAGTATGCAGAAGTACTGGCGACTATCCCACAGAACACCCGTAGGTTTTTGAGAAGTGTCCTCTTGAATGGCCAGCCTTCTACTGGTTTGAGAGACACTGGGGCAAGCATGACAGTGGTGGACAGGTCCCTGCTCAAGCCAGAGGACTATGTAGGTGCTCTTCTGAGAACCACCAGGTTAGCTGGTGGGCCTCCCAAATTATCGCCTGTAGCCTTAGTCACACTCATGATTGGAGACAAGACAGCAAAGCTTCCTGTCCTGGTTCAGGACAATGTCCCTGCTAACATTCTGTTAGGAAATGATCTAGTAGAGTTGGGGTTGATCTCGGATGATCTTCCCATGACTGCTGCTGCAGTCACTAGGTCACAGGTGACACCGGGTCTGGCTGTGAGTCAGGTACCCGAGCCAAAGGCGAGGCCCAAGGCAAGAAGAAGGAAGACCAAGAAGGCCACCTCTGTGGAGGGAACACCTTCTCTTCCTGCTGTTCCGACAGCACCCATTGGGATCCATGCTCCGGACGGGCTGGGTCCAGTGGAACACCCAAACTCAACTCCTGTGGGAGAAGAGACAGAAGACTCTCCTGTGGGAGAGGTTCTCAACCCGGAGGATCATCCCGACCTTCAATGCTTGCTAGCTGAAGGGGGACCCTCCCGGGCAGACTTCTGTAGGGGACAGAGGGAGTGCCACTCTCTTGAGGGTCTGAGGAAACAGGCCCTGTCCCAGGCACAAGGAGAAGTGCCTAGGACCTTCTGGATTTATTGGGAGGGTGAGCTCCTTGTTAGTGAGCCCACTAAGCCTGAACCTGGTGCCCTCAAGAGGTTGGTGGTACCCCAGGTTTACAGGCCCTTCCTACTGCAGTTGGCGCATGAGGTGCCCTTGGCTGGTCATCTTGGGACTAAGAAGACTAAGCAGAGGCTCTCTGCCCATTTCTACTGGCCACGGATGGGAGTAGAGGTGGAGTCCCACTGCAGGACCTGCCCCACTTGTCAGTTGTCTGGCAAGACTGGAGGCAGGGTCATTGCCCCACTGCAGCCATTACCAGTGGTTGGCACACCATTTGAGAGGGTGGGCATCGACATCGTCGGTCCCCTTGACCCTCCCACTTCAGGTGGACATCGGTTCATCCTGGTCTTGGTAGATCATGCCACCAGGTACCCTGAGGCAATACCCCTTCGGACTGTTACTGCCAAGGTGGTTGCCAGGGCTCTCCTGGGCATTTTCACCCGTGTTGGATTCCCCAAGGAGGTTGTCTCTGACAGAGGATCCAACTTCATGTCTGGTTACATGAAAACCATGTGGAAAGAGTGCGGGGTAACCTACAAGTTCTCCACCTCTTACCACCCCCAGACCAATGGTCTGGTTGAGAGATTTAATAAAACTCTCAAGGGCATGCTAGGGGCTTTGGAAGAACCCCTAAGGAGGAAATGGGATCTCCTCCTGCCATGCCTGCTGTTTGCTTACAGAGAGGTACCTCAAGAGGGTGTTGGTTTCAGCCCCTTTGAGTTACTCTTTGGACATCCCGTGAGGGGGCCCCTCGCCTTGATCCGGGAAGGCTTGGAAGCCACCCCTCCAGGTCCCGCCAAGCAAGTGGGGGACTATGTGTTAGGCCTCAGGCGGAGGATGACACAAATGATGGGTCAGGCAACAGCAAATCTCAAGGCCAGCCAGGAATTGAATAAGTACTGGCATGACCTTAAAGCTTCGCAAGTGGATTGGACTCCGGGACAGGAAATCCTTGTGATGGAGCCTACCAAGCCTAGAGCTTTGGCAGACAAGTGGACTGGACCCTTCAGGATCATCTCCAAGATGGGCGAAGTCAATTATCTGGTTGACATGGGAGCCTCTGGGGTAGCCCCCCAGGTATTCCATGTCAACAGGCTCAAGCCTTTCCACAGGCGAGCAGAGGTCTCATGTCTCTTGCTACCTTCAGGGCAAGAAGAGGATGAGAGTGAGCCCCTTCCTGATTTGCTGCATAGCAACCCTCAGGATGGCTCAGTGGAGGGAGTACGTCTCTCTCCAGATTTGACAACAGAGCAGCAGAGGGCCTGCAGGGCTTTGCTCCAGCAGTATGCCTCTCTGTTTTCACTGACACCGGGCCTTACACCGTGGTGTAAGCACGAAATTGACACTGGTGACAGTGTGCCTGTCAAAAGCAGGTGCTATCGAATGTCAGATACAGTCAAAAACCACATCCAGGCTGAGGTCGCCAACATGTTGGATCTGGGTGTTATTGAACCCTCAACCAGTCCCTGGTCCAGTCCAGTGGTCCTTGTCCCCAAGGCAAGTTCCCAGGCGGGTACCAAGGATTGGAGGTTCTGTGTGGACTACCGAGGAGTCAATGCCGTCACCAAAACGGACGCGCACCCATTGCCCAGGGCTGATGAGCTCGTGGACACCATAGGTGCTGCCAAATTTGTGAGCACCTTTGACCTTACCTCAGGCTATTGGCAAATAGCTCTGACGGACCATGCCAAGGAAAAGATGGCCTTCTCAACACCCGAGGGACTCTACCAGTTTAGGGTCATGCCTTTTGGGTTGCAGAATGCCCCTGCCACCTTCCAGAGATTGGTCAACCATGCGCTCAGTGGGCTGGAAGCCTTTTGTGTGGCTTACTTAGACGACATTGCCGTCTACAGTTCCACCTGGGAAGAGCATTTGACACATCTGGATAAGGTGTTGCAGGCCTTGAAAAGGGCTAACCTCACTATCAAGGCCACCAAGTGCCAGATAGCTCAGGGGAAAGTTACCTATCTTGGTCATGAGGTAGGAGGGGGTCAAATCCAACCTCTCTCCAGTAAAGTACAGGATGTACAGAACTGGGAGACTCCCACTACTCAAACCCAGGTGAGAGCCTTTTTGGGCCTCACTGGGTACTATCGCAATTTCATGGCAGACTATGGAACCATAGCTGCACCCCTGACAGCTCTAACTTCACCCAAACAGCCTAGGAAGGTTAATTGGACCGAAGACTGTCAGAGGGCCTTTGATGGCTTGAAAGAAAGTCTGTGTAGGGCACCTGTGTTGTGTGCACCTGACTACAGCCGACCCTTTATCGTCCAGACGGATGCCTGCGACACCGGAATTGGAGCTGTCTTGTCCCAGTTAGATGACAAAGGGAGAGAACATCCTATCATATTCATCAGTAGACAACTCAAGGGTAGAGAACTTAGGTGGGCTACTGTTGAAAAGGAGTGTTTTAGCATAGTTTGGAGCCTTAGGCGTTTTAGGCCCTACCTTACGGGGTCTACCTTCAAGGTCCAAACAGATCATAAGCCCCTGAAGTGGCTTATGCAGATGAAGGGTGAGAATCCGAAATTGCTCAGGTGGTCCATTAGCCTGCAAGGGCTAGACTTCACCATAGAGCACAGACCAGGGAAGAGCCACGATAATGCAGATGGCCTTTCCAGAAGGTATGTTGACCGTCTGGATGAGGGTGTCTATCCCGTGGGAGATTAGACACCCTCCACCTCAGTCTGGGGGGGGCGACTGTGATGCTGGAAATGCATCAGAGGGACAGGGCCTCTGAATCCTTGTCCTTTACTGCTTTTTATCGTGTGTCCTGTCGTGTTTTCTGCCCAGGAGTCCATGTGGGACTCCTAGGCAGTGCAGCTCTCTCTTTTGGTTTGGTGAACAGACCCATGGGATACCCTTATGGCACCCATGGGTAGGGGTACAACCCTGTGCCCCTAGTGTATGTTTTTGGGCACCTGTGGGTGGCCCACAGAGCAGGGTATGGGCTGGTGGCAGCTCCATGCTGAATTTGACAGGTGCTCTGGGTGTCCTCCATTTTGGGATACCCCGGCCCTGCCATTGGGATCAGTTGATTCCTGATAGGAAACAAGATGGCCCCTGTGGCCTCTTGCTTTCTATTGCCTGTTATTTTGTTTTTCCCAAAGTCCTGGGAAGCCCTGACTCTGTCCCTTCCCCCTGACTGGCTGTTGGGTGGAAGTTCCATATATGGTGTTGTTGTGAAGGCCCAGCTAGACTGACTGGAGCCTTCCCAGTGACTGAATGTTATGGGTACCTCCTGTGGGTGGGACCTGGGTGAATGGAGTGTGTGACCAATATACACTCCTTGTTGTGGTTGTCTGGTTTCTGGCATGAGAGACAAAGACTGAGACAGCCCTGCCCGAAACTGGCCTGAATGCAGTGTGTAGTGTTGAATGGCTGGGTACTTGTCCCAATCCACATTCCTTGTTGTGAGTGTCTGAAAGGGAGGAGTGTGGCCTGAATGCACTGTGTGCCTGATTGGCTGACTGACTGCATGAATGCCCCTCTGTATGATTGGCTGCTGAGTGTATGCCAGCAGTGTGGATGAGAGACAGAATAGTATATCTGGGGACCTCTCACCACTGTTCAGGAGGTTCAGGAACGTTCAGAAGCGTTCAGAAGCTGAGTCTCCACTCAAGAGTAACTGGAACTGCTGATCCTCGACGTCCAGCTGGAAGAAGAAGACTTGCTGCTGCATTTGCTTCGACAGATCTGAAGGTTGCCGAATTCGTCGAGGACTGACCCGAGAGAGGACCTGGTAAGGCGCCCTCTTCCTGTGCTCCGAGGGATCATCGAGCACCGCTACATCTTCGCCGAAGCGCCCTGGAAGTCAGACCCTCGAAAGGCTGCTGACCCGAGACGGGACCGCCTAGGAGATCGAAGTGAAGCACCCGGACATCGACGCCGTCGAAGTCCATTGCCGTCGACCAGGGTTCGCAGGTCTGTGGAACCGCTGGAGGCCCGTCGAAGTTGTGTTGCCCAGCCGTGGGAACCACTTGACGCCGTGCCGCCGACGACCGGAGCCGTCCGCTCCTTGCCTAGAACATTTGAATCGAAGGACTCCCTCGTCCGCACCGTCGACCGCTTTATCCTGCCGGAGAAAGTCGAGGACGACCAACGCGCCGAGGAGAAACCTGCAGGTGGGTTTCCCGCCACCCGAAGACCCCAAAGACTCGAACGACTCGACGCCCTTGCTGGGCCTCCGTCTGCACAATCTTTGCGGTCCAGAACAATTGTCATCGAGGTGCCCCGCACGCCTCCGCCTTGCAGGACGTCAACGCTCAGTCGTCGACGAGTACCGCTTGGATCGAAGCTGCCGCCTCATCGACGCATCCTACCCTGTTTGTCGACGGACGTTCGACGCCCCGTGTCTCCCGCTTGAAAGGGAAGGCATTCAAGAAGGGCCGTCGATTCCCCGTCGCCGAACCCCGAGTTCCTCGACGTTTCTCGACGCCCCTCGACGATCCGTGACTCCCGCTTGAAAAGGGGTCGCTCAAAAAGGATCCATCGACGCCTCCTCGAAGAACTCGACTCCACCAGGTACATTGGGGGGGTAAAAACATTGTAGGAGAGAATAAGACTATTGAACAACATATGGACTGGGCTTGTGTTAGATATCTTTATATTACAGGTTGCCCAGGTGGGGGGATCTCCACACAGAACTGTGTCCAGTGGTAGGGGCCAGTCTTCTGCCTATTGTTTCAACCCTCTGTTATCTCTCCTCTCTCTATTGCTGGTTTCCTTCTTATTGATCTGTGTGACATTTTGACAGTATTGTGGATGCACTTTAATGAGGTCTAATATTAGTGGTACCACTTTAGAATTGTAGATATTTACCATTATTGATTTTCCTGAGCACAAGGTGCGTTATTGTGATAAGTGTACATAACCTTTGAATTAATTATATAAAGACTGTGTTTTCAGTAATACAGTGTGTGGACATTCCTTTGTGGGGGCTTGGGGAATACACTGTACTTAAGAACCAGCCTGCATCACCTCCTGAGAAGCTAGGCCTTGATTGCTCGTCCATTGCTACCGTAATAGAGAATCTTGGCTGGGGTCTTCTGTGCCTCTCTTCTACCATATAGGGAGCAGAGGTACGGACACCCCCTACCAGTCTTTACATTTCCCCCTTACCTTTCCTTGGAAACCTTCGCAACCGGCACTCACGTGTTCGGTCAGGTAATCCGAGGGTCACCGATCTCGGTCTGACCCCAGTCAGGTCCGCATCCCAACCAAGCCGTGGCCCGCCTTGGTGAGCAGCTTTTACAGTTGGGTATTCGTTAACCGGGAACCCTTGACCCCTTCTCGTTGTGCGCACAGGCTGGTCGGCCACAGAGGCAATGGTTTTGCTGGGGGGCGTCCCGGATCTCGCCGCTCGGTGTGGGCCTCGAGGCACCTCTCCAAATCACGTGCAAAAGAATAAAACAACGCACCCCTGATGGGGAATAAGGCAAAGAGAGCAGGCTGCAAGAGTTCAAGAAAAGGTTTTATCTCTGGTGAATAGTATTCAAAAGATATCTGAGAGCGCTCTGCACAAGTTATCATTACATTACTTATTATAGGGTAAATGACGCAACTAACATAGGATACTACGTTGGTCCCGGATTGGTCAGTTCACTTGATGTCTCAGTTGGGGTGGCATCTCTTCATCCGGGTTGGTCGCTTGGTTGACGGGAGGATTGACGTCAGTCATCTGTGCTCCGCATGGGTGAAGGTCAGGTCGCTGGGAGGTAGGATGGTCACTATCTAAGCTAACATAATATATTCTCAAAGAATGCATGCACTAAATAATAATTGCTCAAAAGACCTTCAGTAGTTCATCATGTCTCTATAAAAGTCACACATATAGCTATACTATCAATAACATAGGATTATACAAGTCTTAGGTTAAGGGTCCTGACCGCTATAATACACTGGTTGAAGTTAGGGTCCGTACACATAAGAATCTCTGGTATGTGGCATTTGTTAGTGGTAGGCAACGATATATTGCAGCAGGGGTCTAATGTTAGTTGGGGATCTGCTGGGTGGGCATCATGGCATGGTCAGTGGTCTGGCACATGAATGGAATAGCTTGCAGGGACACAGGGTCACAATGGCAGTAAGTTTCCACTGGCGAGGGTGCGGGAGGGGCAATGACATGTTTGTGGAGATGGACGAGCTATGTGCTTTGCTCATGCTGGTTCACATGCAGGACAGTGATCTCAGAGGAAGAGCGATGTGTTACATTTATTATTGTGTTGCGAGCATCTCCCGCTTCAGCGTGAGAATGGACCTGCAAAGTTTTCCAGTCAGAGTGAGAACGGGGGTGGGGGCCCTGTGCCCTGCGCGCCTGGCCGGGCTGCTGCGAGAAAAGGGAAGAGAAGTGTTTTTGTACTATCGCAGTGAGGCCTAGTCATCAAGATGGAGTCGAAAGGGGGTACAGAAATGGATGCCCCGTGTCCTGCTCAGTGGTCCCTTCTACGCGAAAGTCAACCAAGGTTAACATTGCATAAGGGCAAGGGGCGAACCCACTGCTGGAGGCACTTGGTCCGAGTTTTGTACTGAGAAGTAGAGGACGCGAGGGGCCTGATGGCCTATCGCTCCCACACACTTTTATAAGTTACCGTTCCCCTACTGGAGATCTCCATTTCTACGCTTGCAGCTTAATCTGCTCCAGACAAAATAAATTATAGGTGCCTGGGTGGGAGTGGAGCAGAGTCTTAGAACTTGCAGATTCTGCAAGTCTGCAAAAATGATTGAAACTATTGCACATGTTCTTTTAGAGTGCGAGTTTTTAAATGCACGTCGAACTATACATTTTGAGGACCTTTGTGCCTTTAAAATTCCTTCTGTTGGTTTGTTTGCCAACAAATTATGACATCTGGGAACAACTGTTGGGGTCTAGCAGCGCTTTGGTTTTTGAAGGATTTGTTTAATTGAATATGGATTGGCAGAGTTACTTGGGTTTTTCTATGCATTTTATGAATGGTTTTAAACCTTTTGTAATCATCCTGAACTGAAAAGAATGTGTATGTTGAGTTGTTACTGTTTTATGATAATGTTAATCTTGCTTCTCTTCTTTGTACATATGTGTCATTTTTATGTGGAAAAATTATTGTATTAATATATTTCACAATAAAATGTTTTTTTAAAAAAATATTGACATCAAAAGTTAAATTGTGCTGAGATCTGAGACAAAGGGGTTCCTGGATCACTTATCATTTTTTATATCAATACATTTTTGTCAGGGAAGAACAAATGTTGCCCAAAGGCACACCCCAATTCACCTAAATTGGTTTGACTTGTTTACCATTCTGCATTCGACGCGATGGAGCATCATGGCCTTTTTCTGTCCTTGCTGATCCCACAAAGACCCCACCACACAATGTCAATGCATGTTATAGTGGATTTAACTGGGCCTGAGGCTTAGAACTATTCATTCTGTAGTAGAGACATTGATGACAGTCTCGCCAGAGGCTACAGGTGAACTCCTCAGAGGCCCACGGGATATTGGGAGGAGAGATGGAAACAGTGGCGTAATGCGAAATAGGAGAGCAACGCAACCTTAGCAAATGCCTAAAGGAGCCGATTACTGAATGCATGGGGCGATGGAGCTCTCTAGACACAGGTTTAAAGCAATGAATGGAAACATGTGGGGAGAAACTAAACTAGATGCAAACCAAGGCTAGAAGCAAAAGGGAAGAGCAGAGGTCCACAGAGGAGGCACACACTAAAAACAAAACAGTTTGTACACAACATCATAAAACGGACAGGAGGAAAGTGCAAATGGGATAAGATGCTAACTCAATGAGAGAGCAAGGCAAGGCTTGCAACTCGATGTGTTGCAGGGAAAAGGGAAGGAGTTGGAAAGACTTTTGTGCTGTGCCAGATTACATTCAGTTTTGGGCACCATCTTGGTGTCCTGGCCCCGCCTGGCTCCTGTGGTTTGTGTGTCACGTTTCCTGCCAAATCATACAATCCCTCCCCTAAGTAAATGTGTGCGTACCAAAATACTGTTTCCTGGGGCCTTCCCCGACCCCATCCATAACGGAAGGCCTGCAGTGGCTCTAGCAGATGAACTTACCAATGCTCCATAGGCAGTGAGCTCCATTAGACCTGGCAGCATACACCTCCCTTTGCTCTCTGCCAAGGCCACCTCAATGAACCACAACCTAACCCACACCAAGGCAAAGCTGAAGCAAAGATATACAAATCGGAAACACAGAGAATGGCTAAACGAGCAGACAACCTTAAAGTATTAAGCTCAGATCTACCAAATTACCCTCCAAGGGCAATAAAATATCAGGTTGTTTGTATTAGCAAGAGCAAACCTTCTAGTAGCCTATACACTGCACATGGCTCAAATTAATTGCCTAAAATGACTAAGTTAAACATGCCAACAAGGAATTAAAATGGTGTTGCCTCAATCAATTAACAGCACAAAGGGCCTCATTACAAGGACGCTGGTGTGGGCAAAATGCAGGTAAAATTGCAGGTAATACAGGCACCAGCATTTTTTCCAGACCAGGGAAACACAAATTTGCGGGTTGGAGTGGCAGGCCTGACCTGCCAGTAGATCAGGCCCCTACTGGAAAATAAATGCGAGAATCACTGCCACAAATGGTGCTGGTAATTCCAGCAATCCCATCCCATTGAGTCCAATAGGGTTCTATGTAATGGGATCTTACCAGTGTCTCTGCGCCTGTAATATCCCGGTAATACCAGGATATCGGGCGGTGGAAAAAGTAAGTCCGTTTTTCCGGTATCCCGCCAGAATTACCGGTGGGATACCGGCAAAACTGTAATGAGCTCCAAAGTGTCTATTGGAGCAGGCAAGAATAATGTCACACATATTCACAGTAATGGGTTCAGAAGCAATTAGGGCAATAATGAAAAACAATTTGGAAGCATGATTTAAACGTGCTACATTGCAGGAAATATTACAGGAGCAGAGCATCCACTAACTAACACTGTGGAATGTCACAAAACAGTGCTTAAATTGTGGGGTGTTTGCCAGGGCTCAATCAGGGACTAATTTCCGAGCACTGACACTTATTGTCTCTGGCTCAGTTCAATTAGGATGTGGTGTTTTGGCAGCTGTATTTGTACTAACTCTCAGTCAGTATTAGTTGCACAATAAAAAAACAGCAAGTGTGAGCCATGCCAGCACTGCTGCGCTAGTCACCCATTATGATGAATAACAATAAGGCAGGAGGTGACAGTGGTGGGCGGTCATGCTGGCCGTGCCAGCACAAATAGATAAAGCTATGCTGGTGGCCCTGAGAGTCCCCAAGCTAAAGGTTCCCAAAACATTTAGCTGTGTGGTTCCATTGGAATGCACAAATACAGGTTCTGCCAATTAGAGACCAGTATTTTTCAATAGGAAATGCAATGTCTTGTCCCAGAGTATTCTTTAACTCTCTGACAGCTTACAAGCATATATTTAGTCAGTGGCAGCCAACAATTTGCATACTTTTATGTATTGTTAAATCTTACTGTAACAGAGTGGTTTTCAGTTTCCTGTTGACTTGGTTTGAAAGAGAAACCAGAGTTAAATTGTATCCAGAGCTGTGTGTGCTCTTGCATGGGCAAATCAGAGAGAGAATGCATGTTTATGCAGAAGCTGCCTGGCTGTCTTAATGTGGAATGACTGGAGGAAGGCTGCTGGAGGTAGTATCACAATAAGTTCCCCCATTGAGCTCCCCGATAGCAAGGATTTCCAGCAAACTCTCGGGAGCGGATTCTTATAGCTTTCCTCCTGGATGTGGCCTGACAGAAAGACAAGTATTCACTACGCACTTTCCCCTGCAAGGTACGGCTCCACAAATGTGTACTTTCTCCTCTCAAATCTGGATACCTTTGGAAGATCCATCCCTTTCTGATGCTGGGTGAAGGTCACTGCTTAGAATTTCATTTCATTTCGCATCCTTTGTCCCAAAATAACAATGGGCCTCATTAGGAGGTGGGCGGTAAGGGTTAACGGGCACCGGTAAGGAGACCGGAGCCGGTAAACCCTTACCACCCTATTCCGAGCTCCCTTAGCGGGTCCAAGCAGGAACGGCTGGTCTGACCTTGGAGCTAATAACGGGCCCGCAATTACTGCCTTCCCCATATCCATTGAGACCTATGGGGGCTCAGATGGGAATGGGGATGGTAAACTGAATGGGGACCGCACAGGTCGGAATATCCTGGTAAGTCCCCATTCTGCCAGACCGGACCCAGACCCAGCTGCCTCCAAACTCGTAATGACCCCCATTGACTGCCTCCACTCCCTCCTGATTATTCAGGGTGGTTGGTCCTGTTTTACTCAATACCCTAAATTGCTGACCCAGTGTATTCCTGTATCTCTTTGTGGCTGAAGGAAACCTAACAAGTCTTGAGCTTGCCCTAAACAGAATCTGGACCATGAGCTGTCATCTGTCCTTCCCTGCTAAAGAATTCCTGCTTGTTTGTTTTTATGTTCTGGGTTTGTTTAAACTCAAAGGAAAGCTATCAGATTTGCACCTCTTGCCCTCGGTGACAGTCAGCCAGTCACTCTTGTACAGAGCCTGAGACAGGGTAGGCCTGAGTGGGCAAGGCCCACCCAAAATCTGCAGCATTGCTTGGGCATTTACAGGTGTTAATGTCAGTGCGGTGGAGCCAACTACATTAGCTTCAGGCCCCACTTGTTAGACCATCCTGGCTGCGCCTCTGCTCTTGTGGCAGTGCAATAGGCATAACCTTAAGTGGCAGAATGCATTTTTAAAGCACTGGAGCTTAAATGTTTTTATTATCATTTTTATTTGTGAATTATGTAGCACTTCATGCCAGACTCCTCCTGCCCAACCAGGGATTGAGCCTCAATGCTGCACAGCATTGTTGTGTTCTCAAGATGAGCATGGTGGCCTTGAGCTATCCACCAGAAGTGGGCAAAATGATCCCAAATGAACTAGGTCAGCACTGAGGAATCACCAACCCAGAAAAGATTTTAAATGACAAGTCACAATTGTGCATTTTACAGCAACATTTTCCGAAAGAAATGCACAAAAAGTCATAGAATGTATAATCAGTTCTGATGGGAATTCTTGTAATCCTTCAATAGATGTTAGAGGCCAGGTCACCAAAGGTTCACTGGATCATTCTGCAGCACAATTTAGAATGCTGTGCCCAAAGAAAATCATGAGTTATGTCTCTACAGCATATGCCAGCGCCATTACCGTAAATCAAATGTTCATGCTGCCTGGGCGCAAAGAATATCTGTTACACTTCGGGCTTCCTTGCAGAATACAACTCCTTTACAAGCTCCTCTGTGGACCAGATACAGGTTGCCATGGCGCTTGTACAAACTACGACGGAGTCCGTGTCAGCTGACACGTCCTGTACGTGGAAGACGTACGGCAAGACACGCCCCATATGGTTTTAAAACCACCGTCTTTCAAGGGGCTCGTTGCTGCTAATTAGCGTTACAAGCTACAGTGGTTACGTCTGTTTACTCCTTCGTGTCTCCTCCACACAAATTCCTAATCTGCTTACCTGGTTTTGACCCTTGCCTGGCTTCTGGATTGGCTTGCCTCCTCCTTTATTCTTGTCGTGCTCGACTGGCTTTTGACCCGGAACGTTATTGGATCCTGCTTCCTGCTGTCTCTTGAGGTACTTTATTCCAGCTAGCTGCTACTGGACGCGGAACCACTTTGCCTTCCTCGCAGGTGACTTGCTATCAACCATCCAGAACTTTTCTACGCCTTATCTGGATGTGTGTGTGCTCAGGTACATACTTGTAATTGGCAATTCCACCTCTGCTATTAATTTTCTCCACAGCCTTGTTTGGATCTTTGCCTTTTGTTGGATTCTGGGACATTGAGTGACTATATTGTGAACTTGTCTTCAAGTGCATATAAACGCTTTGCTGATACTGCACTAACCCGGCACTAGTGCGACCCACGTGCTGTTCGGGGCTATTTCCCTATACTAACATTCCTGTTTGTTATTTTCTCCTTTCGTTGTCTTCTGTTCATGGACTACTTTCCATCCTCAAAATATCCATATTCAGGTTAGTTGTTATTGGTTTGATACTTTAGGAAGTCTCTTTAGAATTATTCCCACTCATTGTGCTTATTCATATTTTTGTAGATTCACCCCGGGGAAGCTCCACTCCAATACTTACCTAGGTATTTTCCTGTAAAATACAACTGTTCTGATTACTTGGTTTATTTTCAACACTGTCTAATATCTTTGTATTCCTTTGCAGCATTGGTATTGGCGGTGTGTGTTCTCCCTGCTCTTTTATTCAATTGACACCTCTGTCTGTCCCAATCGAAACAGCAGAGAGGTACATTGTAGAAAAGAGCCCCTCTTTGAGGAAGTCTGAGTCTTGTACTCAGGGGAGCTGGGATGGAAGGCTGAATATCGATTCTTGTACAACCATCATCTCCAAGGTCACTCATCCACATCTTGGGCCTATTTTGGAGTGGTGAGTAACACAATTAGCAGCCACGAACAATGTCCATGGAGGCCAGTGATGCTTTGACTCAAATCGTGCAAATGGTCACGGATCTACGAACCGACTTGACCAATGCACAAGAGGCACTGCGCCAACGTTTGGACGCCATTCAGGCCTTGGTTACCACACCAGCGCCACAGATGGCTGGTGCTGGTGCTGCAGCTTCAGGATCAGGGTTTCCACCTCCACAGCAGGAATCAAACCCTATTATGCTTACAACCCAGTTCCCTCTAGCTCCTCCTGAACGCTTCCTAGGCGATCCTAAACAATACGGAACCTTCATTAACCAATGCAAACTGCATTTTTTGTGCCGTCCTGCTTCATTTCCAACTTCTACTACTAAAGCGGCTTTTGTTTTGTCACATTTAGGAGGCACTGCAGCCGCATGGGCTAACTCATTGTTAGAATCCAACAGTCATGTTCTCTACAATTGTGATGCCCTTCTTGCTATGATGAGTAAAGTATTTGATACACGTTATACTACTCAAGCTACTGACCTGGAACTCTTAAAGCATCGACAAAGGAACAACTCCCTATTGGTTTATTTGGCCCGTTTCAATCAGTTGGTAGCACGAACTGACTGGCCCGAAGAAAAGAAAACTACAGTCTTCTATCAAGGCCTCTCAGATGAATTAAAGGACATCCTGTCCACTGTTCCTGTAGTCCCCACGGCATTTGGGGAACTGCTAGATCTACTCCTTCAGATTGATGCCCGTAAATCTGAAAGACGTGGCGAAAAGAAACCTGCTTTGTTCAGCACGGTTCCAGCAGAGGCCTCGTCTTCTTCACTTCCTGTGCCAGAACCTATGCAGGTTGGTGTGGTTAGGGGACCACTCACCCCTGCTCAACGAGAATATCGCAGATCGCACAATCTCTGCATGTATTGTGGGGCCTCTGACCATTTACTGCCCGAATGTCCCAAAAAACCCAAAAGAAAGGCGGGAAACACCAAATCCCGACAGTAGACAGAGTCCCTACGTCGGGAAGTTCACCTTTGGACTCTACAGTACAGAACCCGAGCCATCTAGTTTGCCTACCTGTTACGTTTTCCCTGAATCATGGTGTTTCATTCCAGACAACAGCAGTGACTGATTCAGGAGCAACGGGTAATTATGCTGATCAATGCTTTGCCTCTATGTCAGGGATACCACTGATTCGCAAAGCTATATCTAAAACAGTGAATGCAGTGGACGGTTCAATCCTTGTATCTGGAATGGTAACTCACCAGACGGTTCCATTACATATGAGTACCGACGAAGGCCATACTGAAGAGATAATATCATCAAAGCGCCGGCCTACAGAGTCATTCTGTGTATTCCATGGCTGAAGCTTCATAACCCTGCCATCGATTGGTCGACATCTCAGATTCAGTTCCCTTCCAATATATGCGATACCCGATGCACTACATTGCTTGGAATTACCCAGGATAGTCCTGTCAGGACACTGGTTTCTCCTACTATGCATATTGGAGCCGTTTCTAACAACGTTGTCTCTATGGTACCTTCTCAATATGCGACTACGCGGATGTCTTCGACAAAGGGATGGCAGAGACTCTACATTCACATAGAGTCTGTGATTGCCCAATAGACCTAATACCGGGGGTAAAGATACCATCCGGCAGGGTGTATTCACTCACTCTCAAAGAAGACGAAGTACTTAAAGAGTACATAGACAAGGCCTTGGCCATGGGATTTATTCGTCCATCCAAATCACCAATTGCATCACCGCTTTTCGTTGTTCCTAAGAAGGAAGGGGATTTACGTCCCTGTATTGATTATCGTGCATTGAAAGCAGCTACCATAAAAAAACCGGTACCCTCGTCCCTTGATCTCTGTCCTCCTTGATCAGTTGGGATCCTCCAAAGTATTTACTAAGCTCGATCTCAGAGGAGCTTATAATCTGGTCCGTATGAGACAGGGGGACGAATGGAAGACTGCTTTTAAAACATGTTACGGTCTATTTGAATACCTTGTTATGCCCTTTGGGCTATGTAATGCCCCGGCCACCTTTCAGGCATTCATGAACGATTTGTTTTATGACATCCTTGACCAGTTTGTTGTAGTCTACCTGGATGACATTTTGATCTATTCACAAAACCAGGAAGACCACGAAATACATGTCAAAACAGTGCTCCAACGTCTGAGGGATCACAAATTGTTTGTAAAAGCCAAAAAGTGCATATTTCACACCTCAGAGGTGGAATTTTTGGGGTATGACCTTACTAACAATGGGGTGCGCATGAGCCAGTCCAAAATTAGGGCTATCCTGGAATGGCCTGTGCCCAATTCAGTCAAATCTTTGCAATCATTCCTGGGATTTGCAAATTTCTATAGACGCTTCATCAATGGCTTTTCTGAAATCTCTGCACCTCTTACCTCCCTGACAAGTGCCACGGTGCCATTTGTATGGTCTTCTGAAGCTCAGAAGGCTTTTGGTCAATTAAAATCCACCTTCACTTCCGCCCCTGTCCTCAAACATCCCGATCCCGATCTCCCTTTTTTTGTTGAGGCTGACGCTTCGGGTTATGCTCTTGGGGCAGTGTTGTCACAAACCTGTCCTCATTCGGGCGAGATTCATCCTGTTGCCTACTTCTCTCGTAAATTGACACCTTACGAAAGGAATTATTCCATCATGGAACGCGAACTCTTAGCCATCAGAGACGCATTCTTGGAATGGAGACATCACCTTCTGGGGGCCAAACACCTTGTAACAGTATACTTGGATCACTGTAGTCTGTTAGCCTTCAAATCTACGAAATGCCTTACAGCTAGACAGGCGAGGTGTCATTTATTCTTTTCACAGTACCAACTTGTTATCACATACCGTCCTGCTAAAGCTCAAGTTTCGGCTGACACTCCTCTCTCTCGCCTCCATGCGGGTGGCCAGTCCCAACAGGTCGAAGCACTTCCTCTCCTACAGAACAAAGGTGTTTGCGGGTGTTCGGTTCAGCCCTCTTTGCGTTCAATCATCCTTGATTGGGTCTCAACCCATCCAAAAGAAATCGCTGATTTCAACCTAGAAGTAATTCAGGGTATGCCATTTATCCAAGGGCGCGTCTATGTACCCTCAGGTCAAGCTAGAACCTTAGCTCTCCAGTGGTCCCACGATTCTTTGGTTGCAGGATATCCAGGAATTCAAAAAACTCTTGAGGCCTTACGGCGTTGGGCTTGGTGGCCTTCCATGGCTCGCGATGTAAAGGACTACATTTTGACCTGTTCCATATGCACTCAATGTAAGACCTCTAGAGCCAAAATGGTAGGCTTATTACAACCTCTGCCTGTTCCGTACAAACCTTGGCAGATGGTGTCAAGTTTAAGAACTTCCTCCCCCTCCTCCTCACCTGGCTCCTCAGAGGTATACTCTATTGGGATGGTCTCGGTCTTCTTTCGTTCCTTCCGTGTAGTGGGAGTCTCTTTCTTGGGTGTCCTGATCTTCTTTTGTGCAAGTAGGGTCTGGCCCCTCCGGAGGCCACCTTGGCAGAGAAAGAACCCTAACCGTGGGGAACCCCGGGGCGCCAGCCCTAAATCCAGGGAAAAAGCACAAAGGCGGAAAAAACCCTGTAAGTTCAGATGGGTTCAATTGGCTGTAATTCGCTTCCTTGATGACCGGAAGCCAGCCGGCGTAGGTAGAATTCAAGGGAATGTTTGTTTGTGGCCATAAAAATCCTTAGAGTTAGGACAGGAGTTTGATGAATTGCTGGAAATGGAGGCTCCAAAAAATAGAAAGGAGCCAAAGAAAAATCCGATAGAGAAGGTGACAAGGATGTGGTTTAGAGAGAGACAGTCAGGACTTGTAGAACTACGGAACTAGAAGCAATAAGGTAAGACGACAGGAAGATGCTTACGGAGCAGAAGACTGCTCAGTAAATGAAATTGAGGTGCCGGGACCGGCTGCAGAAATAGCAAGGGCGTTGTAAAATAAAGTAACCCTTAGCAAAATATAAGGCAAGAAGACAGAAAACCTGGAATAGTGGCCAAACAAACGTAGGAATAGAACCGGACAGAAAAGGAGGATGTGAGGAAGTAGAAAAGTAGGAAGTAAGAAACAATAACAAGGCAGGAAAGTCAGGAGGCGGCAAGGATAGCAACAGATGAGGACTAGGGAGAAGCAGGGAATAGAGGCTACAAAAGGCTGCAGGGAAGTAGACGTTCCGACGAAGAAGGAACAGGAGGGCTGAAAAGGCAAAAGAAGGGAAGAGGCAAGAGAAATTCACGGACGAAGTTTCCACACGAACCGTAGCGTTGGTAAACAGATACAACGTGTCGGTTGGTGGGAGGAGTCAGCATTTAAGGACACGTCCGCCATCTTGGGTGAGGACTGAAACGCGCGTACGGCGATCAATGCCTCCAGCGTTTCCAGACCCTCCAATCCAAGTTCCTGACAGATGGTGTCAATGGATTTCATTGTGGAACTCCCCGATATCCAGGGTCATGACACCATTTGGGTGATTGTGGATTATTTCACAAAATATGCACTGTTCATACCTTGTTCCAGCTTGCCTTCGGCTCCGGAATTGGCGAGACTGTTCATGACGAATGTGTTTCGTTTCTTTGGCTTACCCTCGGTCATTGTTTCCGACCGTGGTACACAATTTACTTCATGATTCTGGAAGGCTCTCACAGCTTCCCTGGGCATCGAGGACAGGTATTCCTCGGCATACCATCCTCAGACGGATGGGCTGACTGAGAGAACTAACGCTACTATCGAACAGTACCTACGCTGTTTATGCCTTCAGTTCCAACAGTCCTGGTTTACTTCTCTGCCTTTACTCGTAGTTTGCATATAACAACTCTATGCATACGTCAACAGGGGTTTCTCCCTTTTTTGGCCTGTATTGTGGTCATCCTAGGGCACTCCCACTTGATCTGGTATTGCCGGCTGTCAACCCAGCAGCAAGAGACTGCATGAGAGATCTCGATAAGATTCATCGGGATGTACACTGTCATTTGTTCCGAGCTCAAGACCGTGCCAAAAAATATGCCGATGTGCATCGATCCCCGGCACCGGTCTATCGGAGCGGCATGAAGGTGTGGTTGTCGTCCCGTAATTTACGAATTGCAGGCAAACGTTCGCTTTTGCCTAAATACGTGGGACCCTATGCCATTACTGATGTTATAAACCCTGTGGCGGTCAAGCTCTCCCTGCCGCGCTTATGGCATATACATCCAGTTTTTCACGTCTCCCTGATCAAGCCTTTCATCCAGGGAACTCGTCTACCTTGACATCCCTCACCGATCTTGGTGGATGGAGAGGAGGAGTACAAGGTTTCCCGCATCCTGGACTGCAGGGCGTCTAGGGGTACGTTGTTCTACCTTGTGGATTGTAAAGGTTATGGGCCTGAGGACCGTACCTGGGAGCCTTTGTCCAATTTACATTGTCCGGAGCTTCCGAGGAGTTTCCATTCCACCAGGGGGTTGCCGGTGTCTTTGGGGGAGGATGCTGTTACACTTCGGGCTTCCTTGCAGAATACGACTCCTTTCCAAGCCCCTCTGTGGACCAGATACAGGTTGCCATGGCGCCTGTACAAACTACGACGGAGTCCGTGTCAGCTGACACGTCCTGTACGTGGAAGACGTACGGCAAGACACGCCCCCATACGGTTTTAAAACCATCGTCTTTCAAGGGGCTCGTTGCTGCTAATTAGCGTTGCATGCTACAGCGGTTACATCCGTTTACTCCTTCGTGTCTTCTGCGCACAAATTCCTAATCTGCTTACCTGGTTTTGACCCTTGCCTGGCTTCTGGATTGGCTTGCCTCCTCCTTTATTTCTGTCGTGCTCGTCTGGCTTTTGACCCGGAACGTTATTGGATCCTGCTTCCTGCTGTCTCTTGCGGTACTTTATTCCAGCTAGCTGCTACTGGACGCGGAACCACTTTGCCTTCCTCGCAGGTGACTTGCTATCAACCATCCAGAACTTTTCTATGCCTTATCTGTGTGCTCAGGTACATACTTGTAATTGGAAATTCCAACTCTGCTATTAATTTTCTCCACGGCCTTGTTTGGATCTTTGCCTTTTGTTGGATTCTGGGACATTGAGTGACTATATTGTGAACTTGTCTTCAAGTGCATATAAACGCTTGCTGAAACTGCACCAACCCGGCACTGGTGCGACCCTCGTGCCGTTCGGGGCTATTTCCCTATACTAACATTCCTGTTTGTTATTTTCTCGTCTCGTTGTCTTCTGTTTCATGGACTACTTTCCATCCTCAAAATATCCATATTCAGGTTAGTTGTTATTGGTTCGATACTTTAGGAAGTCTCTTTAGAATTATTCCCACTCATTGTGCTTATTCATATTTTTGTAGATTCACCCCAGGGAAGCTCCACTCCAATACTTACCTAGGTATTTTCCTGTAAAATACAACTGTTCTGATTACTTGGTTTATTTTCAACACTGTCTAATATCTTTGTATTCCTTTGCAGCATTGGTATTGGCGGTGTGTGTTCTCCCTGCTCTTCTATTCAATTGACACCTCTGTCCGTCCCAATCGAAACAGCAGAGGGGTACATTGTAGAAAAGAGCCCCTCTTTGAGGAAGCCTGAGTCTTGTACTCAGCAGAGCTGGGATGGAAGCCTGAATATCGATTCTTGTACAACCATCATCTCCAAGGTCACTCATCCACATCTTGGGCCTATTTCAGAGTGGTGAGTAACAATATCCTAATGCCTTATTCAACAATATATGCCATCATTGCCAATGGAAAACATACGTTCATGGTGACTGTGCCCAAAAAAACACTTACATTAATAATATATACCAGCAGTGCCAATGTAAAATCATGCTGCTTGTTGCCCTAGATCTGCACCATTTCAGGATATTTTGATGATGAGGCACAGGTTACAAGGATGCTAGCTGGACTACCCCTTGGTATTCAATTGACTCACTCACATGGATGAGCTATGCATGATGTTCTTTGTTGTGGGATGTAGAGGGGGTTGAGGGTTGAGATGGGTGAGGGCTAGATATTTGGGAGGGTGTGTTACTCAAATGAGGTGGATGAAGCAGGGCTGGAAGAGGCAGGAGGAGGGTTCCAATTGGTCCGGCATTTCCTGAGAGTGGAGCAACAGAAGTGAGGGCTGCGTCATCGTCAGTTTGGCCGAACGGTCCAGCAAGTACATGCTTACCAGTGCGTTCAGCCCTCCAAGGTTCTGGGTCGAGAGAGAGGCACTTGCTGACAGAATCATCAGGAAAGGGAATATACATTTATGTACGAGCCAGTACTCCTATACTACCCATGGCAATGTTACCTTTCCCTGACTGACAGGTGAGTCCCAGTTCCAGGCCCTGACAATTCCTCCCCAACCACATGTTTGGGTGCAGCCTACCAAATCAATCACCAAATCCTGACTATTCAATGTCTTGTGGCAACCATTGAAGGTCGAGCATTTGATGATTTTAAAGGCCCCAAGCAGGCTGACGTGCCCGTGGAACATCAAGGAGAGGATTTGGAAAACAGGGGGTACTGAAGTTGTTGTTTGTGGCACATTAAAAATTACTGTTAACTGGAAAAATGGTCTGTGATGACACCATACTGAGTGTTGGTCCATGTGGGTTTTGTACTCCTTGTTAACTCCCACACCTCCTTTCTTCATGCTTTTGTTGTTGGGTGTGCGAGCATGTGGGGGTGGGTGTGTGTGTGTGTGTGTGTGTGTGTATGCGTGAGCTGCTGGCTGCTGGTTGGCTGGGAGAGGAGCGAGGTTTGCGGCTCAGCTGCAGGGGTAACACTGAAGGGATTTAAGTTGGTTGTAGAAGCTTTATTACCTCTAGCACAGTTACATCCACACTGCCAGCTACTGTAACTGTCCCTGACTGAATTGCTTTCCCTAAAGCTGACATGGTTCTACCTAAAGAACCTATAGGACATAAGTATATTCTACGAGGAACATTGATGTAATGGTAATCTAATGAATGATAGGGAAGGTATGTAGTGTATGCAATGTGCATGACTTAACAGCTGCCTGGAGTGTGAAGGTCAAGGGGATATTCTCATAGCCATTTCTTCCTTGTCACAGTCCTGTCCTGGCTGGACTGCTGGAACTGGTAGACCTGTCTTGCTCCACACTGATTGTGAAATCACGGTACTGGATCTATTGCTCTGCCTTAACTGCTCATTGCTGCAGCAGCTCCTAAATAAGTGGTCACCAGTTTGGACTGGTAGACCCTGTAAACAGGTCGACCTGTCCAACTGATCGACCACTCAGTGAGGAGCAGGCACGTACATCTACAAGATGAGCAGGTGATCAGATTGGAGAGCAGGGTCAGACTGGGACAAGAAATAGGCCCGGACAACAACAAAAAAGTGGCCCACCCCTCGCCTCAAAAAAGTGGCCCACCCCTCGCCTCCAAAAAAGTGGCCCTCAGACCATCATCCGTGAATCGCGTTAATTCATGACTTTTACAGAAAATGGTACATATTGATGGTTCATGTGTCTGTTACATTACAACACAACTCATAAAATAGCATTACTTTGCATACAGTTCTGTGACAGGGTCTGTCCACAGCTCCGAGGCGCAGGAGTGGCATGAACCAACCACCCCCACTGCGGTTTTGGGCCTGCTGCAAGTCAATGCTTATACAGGGCTCCGCAACCCCAGAAGGGAAGGAGGGTTAGGGTGACGATGGTTGGATCGGAGGGGAGGGGGGTAGGGAAACCGGAATGAGGTTTAGGGAGAGGTCAGAAAATGCTACGTATGGAGGGTTCATGTGTCTGTTACATTACAACTAACTCATAAAATAACATTACTTTGCATACAGTTATGTGACAGGGTCCGTCCACAGCTCCGAGGCGCATGAGTGGCATGAACCAATCACCCCCACTTCGGTTTTGGGACCTGCTGCAAGTCAATGCTTATAGAGGGCTCCGCAACACCAGCAGGGAAGGAGGGTTAGCGTGACAATGGTTGGACAGGAGGGGAGGAGGGTAACCAAACCGGAATGAGGTTTAGGGAGAGGTCAGAAAATGCTACGTATGGAGGGTTCATGTGTCTGTTACATTACAACACAACTCATAAAATAACATTACTTTGCATGCAGTTCTGTGACAGCATCCGTCCACAGCTCCGAGGCGCAGAAGTGGCATGAACCAACCACCCTCACTGCGGTTTTGGGCCTGCTTCAAGTCAATGCTTATACAGGGCTCCGCAACCCCAGAAGGTAAGGAGGGTTAGGGTGACAATGGTTGGATAGGAGGGGGTGGTAGGGAAACCAGAATGAGGTTTAGTGAGAGGTTACTAAGTTAGCAACCCCGCCTTGGAAACAAGACCACACGAAGCAACACAGGTTCGATCCCCGGGTCCTCACTTAGAAACCTACGGGTATTAAGCGCGTTATAAATACGTAACTAAGAGACATATTCCTTTAACAGCGCCTGCGCCTCGATGCCCCATGGGTGTGAGCGCTTTAAAAATGCAAAATAAATACAAAAAAATTATAAATAAAGCCTGAGGTACTACACCAAAAAACGCCTTCCCTGTGTTCCACATTTCCTGCAGTAGCAGAAAGTTTGGTACTGTGTCGGCCGGGCAAGACTGAGAGGGCTATAGCGGTAGAAGGAATCCGGATTGATCCCAAACTGTGGGCTACTGATGTGGGCTTGTATGAATTCATTGCCCTGGTGTAATGGTTGTGCCACTAGTTTTTCCCCTTGGCACCCTATTTTAATTGTGTGCCCCAACACTTCACATCCAATCACACTCTTCGAAAGAACAACTACTGCATCTCACAGAGTAACATCGGACCCCTCCCTCCAGACAATGCCTCTACAGCCAACTTACACATCACCGCCTGTCCCTGGCCCCTTTCGGGATACCAATGCCCTTATGCCCTCGACAAAGACACTATGGGGGGCTTCCGAAGTGCACACAGTCAGCAACAAAGGCTAGCTATCATCCGGGGTCAGGCTGGGCCATGCAATTGTCTCAGGCACCAAAGAAAAAGTGGCCCGCAGTTGCAAATGGCTTTTCATTCCTTTCGTGATACTGTTTGAATAGTACCCAGGGGGAGCTTTTAGATAAAGTGACATGCAAATTGTAAATTTTAAAGAATATTTATTCAGCAACACTGGTCAAAACTACTAGTTGCAGTGTAAATTAACTCATCAAACTGGCCCACATGGGCCAATAAGGGTCCCACTTTGGCCAAAAAAACGTGCCCACACCAGCATTTTGTGTTTTTGGTTGGCCCTGGCCCTGGGCCTATTGTCCTACAGGCCAGTCCGAGGCTGCCCCAGCCCCCAGGCACAAGTTGAAGCCAGCAGTTGCAAAGTGAAGCAACTAGTGTGAAATATGTCACTCTGCCGGCCCCAGCTCAGCCTCAGGCCCTCGCCCCTCGGCCCTGCAGCGCCAAGACACCAGCTAGCCAAGGCGACAGGCCAGGTGTGGCGGCGCGAGAGCTTCTCATGGCTCATGCCAAGCTGGGATGGGGCAGCGTGGAACCTAGACCTCGGCTGCCCGGGAAAGGGAGGCTCCTGGGGGCAGGGCGGCAGGCAGACGCTTCGCAGACGAGAGGGCCGTGTGTAGGGCACAAGACCCCTCTGCACGCACCAATGGCCTTTTCAGGAGCGTGTTTTCAACCCGTGTATTGCAGTGTAAAACGTGTGTGCAGAAAGTCACGCCATTTCCCAGATTTCTGCAAAGTTACTGATGTTCGTGTTTTTTTAACACATTCAAAGGTGTTAGGCTTTTTGCTGTAACAACAATCACGGTATTGGCTATTTCAGCGCAGAGGGGCACTGCTGCGTTGCCAAGGCATTGCACTATTGTGGTGAATTGCACAAGGGTGGCAAGTCACGCTATCCCTGCGCAAGCTCTGTTATATGGAACGCGTTATAAGCGTGCAGCCTTCGCCCTGGAGCGGACAGTCTTTCACAAGAGAAGCAGATGTGCGGTGTTGAGGGGGCAGCCAGAAGCTGGAACACTCACAGGGGCCGAGGGTTCAATCAGGTATCAAAACATCACTTCATCTGCGGGGACATCCCGTAACGACCGCCCTCCAACTCCCCTGAGGGGGTGGCGGGGAAGCACCGACCCTTCATACCGGCCACGGGGCTTGCAGAAGGGAGGCCCGGGTATAAGTGTTACGGCGCGACTGGCTGCCTTGCCCCGACTCCGCCGCACCACACTCAGCCCCCTCCACCTGCTTTCAGGAGTTGCCAGTGTGTCACCATGCTACCCTCACACCTCAGTGCACCATCGCAGGCTCTACCGCGCCACCCAGGAATGGCTGTACTTGCCACCACCGCACACCACCACAGAGTCCTGACAGAGTGCAGTGTGTCTCAGTCGCCTACCTCTGCACCCCTGCACCACACTTCACCCCCGACTGGCACTGCATGCGCTCACCACAACAGCATGATCAGTCTCTTCACGCCTCACCGGACTGGTGCTTCCTGCCACCACCAGCAGCCAGCAGGCCAGGCAGCACACCACGCAGAACTCATGAGAAGGCCACTTACCTTTCGCCTCGGGCTGCCGGTCTCTCAGGGCAGCGTCAAGGGGCTCATGATGGTGCCCGGAGGGTGCTGCGGGGCAGCGACTCATAGAAGCAGCCAGCTGCCCCGGAGAGGTGTCCTCGGTCCAGGACTCACTCGGCCTCCCTGGTCAGCGGTGCAAAGTTGTGGCTCGATGTCCCCCTGTGCCTGGCTGCACCTGGCTGCGCTTCCCGGGAACCAGACTCTCGCAAGTGTCCTTCCCGGCCTGTGTTAGTGCTCGGCAGCGGCAGTAGTGCTGTGGCTGCGCGCCTTGCTGCCTCCTTCCTCCCTCCCTCTTCAGTCTGGCACAGCTCTCTGCAGTGTGAGCATTGCAGGAAGGCTGCCTGCCCCTCAGCCCCACCCAGGGTCAGGACTCGGAGGGAGGGGGAAGCAGGTGTTACAATTGCTTTAGTAGTGTCAATTGCTTCAGCCTGCCTCCCTCCCACAGATCAAAGTAACATTCTCGCCGTTGCGGCGCCGGCCCGAGCATGGAGCGCGAGCCGAGCACACAAGGCACCGGCCCCCTGCAGTGGCGGCAGGGTCTCCGGCCCGGTGGGCCATGTCCGTGATGAATTATGCACATGCATCTGCATGCATCATGAATTATGATGCAGATGCAATCATCAAAGCAAGGTAACATCTAGTGTTACCTTGCAATGAAGATTGTGTGCAGACCGCAGTCTGCAGACAGTGCCACCGGCACGCGGCCCCTCCCTCCTGACTCCCTGTGCCCTTCTGAAGACCAACCAGCTCAGTTGGCCCAGGCCCCCCACACACACACACACACACACACACACGTTTTACCTACCTTGTGGGGACTATGTGTGGATACCTACCTTGTGGGGACTAACCCTTCCCAATGTTTTAGAAATGGGCTAATAGCAAAACTATATCTAGAAAAAATTCATAATACAGAATCCAACTTCATATTTGCAAAAATGTGTATTTTTACTCGCGTGTTCGGTACCATCTTTGCGGGGACTTGAACGCGTGTTACCATCCTTGTGGGGACTTACTTTATTATTCTTACTTGGGTTGATTGCTCCAAAAGCAAATGGAAAAATGCTTACTTTATAGTACTCCATATACATTATACAACTGTATTGCTACATGTGAGTACCTGCCTGCATCACACCAGATGGATTTTGCTGGTTTGGCATTTCCCACAAGATTTTTTATTTGCATGTGAAACTTAAAAAGGTACTTATTTTCTGGCATTAAACACTATTATAAGCACTCAAAATGTTCCAGAAAAGATAACTGCGACACAGGAGATGACTTGATTGACCCAGGCTGACACACTGTGGGGAAAACGAAAAAAAACATTCAAATTCAGATCTCATTCTTTCACAGGCATCATCTACCCAGCAAACTCATATCTCCTCTTTAGAAATGGTTTAATGGAAATGATGTTGCTTTCATCTTTTGGAATGTGTATAATAATAGTGGAATTAACTTTCCTATAGGACTCATGTTTGATTTTAGAAAAGTTACATTTTCCACAGAGAGTGTGTGTGATAATCAACAGTCCCCACAGAGACAGTGGGCCTCATTCCGAGTAGGGCGATAAGGGTTAATGGTCACCGGTAACGAGACCAGTGCCGTTAAACCCTTACCGCTCTACTATGAGTTCACTTTGCGGGTCCTTCCTTAACGCCTGCTTTTAGCAGGCGTTAAGGACGGGACCCGCAAAGGGACTTTAGTGCTAATAACGGTACCGTAATTTACGGTACCGTTATTAGCGCCTTCCCCATTCCCATTGAGCCCTATGGGGGCTCAATTGGGAATGGCGAAGGGCACTGGTGAATGGGGAATTACCGGTCCCTCCAACCTTGGAATGGACCGGTAATTACTCCATTCACCAGGGCGGAGTCGGAATGATTTTGGAGGCAGCCATGTCGCAAATAGCGGCGTGGTTACCTCCAAAGTCGGAATGAGGCCCAGTGTGTACTTGCAATCATGTTGATGTCCCCACAGAGATGGTGTGTAATTACAATGATGGTAAGATCCCCATAGAGATGGTGTGTGATTAGGACTATACTCAAGTCCCCACATGGACAGTGTATAGTTATGATGCTGTTAAGCGCTTGGGCATTAGCCGCTACATAAATCTCAATATAATACAAAAAATACAAATACCAAATGTGGTCCCCACAGGTATGGTAAGTGATTATGATAACAGTAAAGTCACCACACAGATGGTGTGTGATTACAATGATGATAAGGTCCCCATAGAGATGGTGTGTGATTAGAACTATACTCAAGTCCCCATAGAGACTGTGTGTAATTATGATGCTGTTAAGCCCTTGGGCATTAGCCGCTATATAAATCTAAATATAATACAAAAAATACAAATAGAAAATATAGTCCCCAAAGGTATGGTAAGTGATTATGATAACACTAATGTCCCCACACAGATGGTGTGTGATTACAATGATAAGGTCCCCATAGAGATGGTGTGTGATTAGAACTATACTCAAGTCCCCATAGAGACTGTGTGTAATTATGATGCTGTTAAGCCCTTGGCCATTAGCCGCTATATAAATCTAAATATAATACAAAAAATACAAATAGAAAATATAGTCCCCGCAGATATGGCAAGTGATTATGATAACACTAAAGTCCCCACAGAGATGGTGTGTGATTAAAATGATGATAAGGTCCCCACAGAGATGGTGTGTGATTAAAATGATGATAAGGTCCCCACAGAGATGGGGTGTAATTACAATGAAGATAAGGTCCCCACGGAGATGGTGTGTGATTTCAATGATAAGGTCCCCACAGAGATGGTGTGTGATTACAATGATCATAAGGTCCCCATAGAGATGGTGTGTGAGTAAGACTATATTGAAGTCCCCACAGAGACAGTGTGTAATTATGATGCTGTTAAGTACTCAGGCATTAGCCGCTATAGATATCTAGATAAAATACTAAGCATTTATAAATATAATACAAGATCCCCACAGGTATGGCAAGTGATTATGATAACACTAAAGTCCAACAGAGATGTTGTGTCATTTCTAAGATGTTGAGGTCCCCACAGAGATGGTATGCTATAATGATAACACTAAAGTCCCCACATAGATGGTGTGTGATAAAAATATTGTTACAGTCCACCCAGGGGCCACACAGAGGTCAACAAACAACTGCAACGGAAACATTTGAGTCTAGTATTAAACTACACAGTGGTTGTCCTAATGAATCACCACCCCTTCCCCATCTAAAATGATATACCCCTCTTTCTCCTGCTACCTTACACTACACACACATATTCCACCCCACACATGGCAGCCTTATGTCTATTAATACCAAATTAACCTGATGCAGACTTGCCAAAGCTCTAATCTCTATTTATTTGACTTACCCCCTAAGGAAGAGGAAAATCAAGTCACAGTGCTGTCATTTAATAGATGTTGGGCTCTCCTGTCTGGATAAAAGAGAAATCCAAGTGCCACTGTCAGA
Organism: Ambystoma mexicanum; assembly: GCF_040938575.1. NCBI lineage: Eukaryota > Metazoa > Chordata > Amphibia > Caudata > Ambystomatidae > Ambystoma > Ambystoma mexicanum. The sequence continues at coordinate 1,140,125,787 of NC_090927.1, forward strand.
AACCACACCGAACAATACAGGCATTGAGGACTCAGGCACTGCCTCTGGCCTCCACACATCAACAATGCTGGTTTTGAATTTGATTCACCCTCTAACACACTAAGACCCCAACCACACCAGTTTTGTAGAAAATGTGCATGCAATTAAACCACCAAAATGCAAAAGGTTCACCATTGAAGACCACAGTTCAGTTCATGTATTGAGTGTGAAAATGATGTTGAAGTCCCATAGAAATGGCATGTGATTATAATGGCTTTAAGGTTCTTACAGAGATTGTGTGTGATAATGGTGATGATTAAGTCCCCACAGAGATGGTGTGTGATGATAATGCTGTTAAAGACCCAATGAGATGGTGTTTGAATATAGTGATGTTCAAGTATCCACAGCAACGGTGTGTGTTTATAAGGGTGCTCAAGTCCCCAAAGAGATGGTGTGTGATAAAAATGAGTTTGAAGACCCCACAGAGATGGTATTTGATTATATTGATGTTTTAGTCCTCACAGATATCATTTGTTTGATAAGGGTGCTATTAAATTCTTGTGGTAGAGTAGGATCATTTAAATGTTACCATCTGCATGGAGATGATGTGCGACAATGTTAAAGTCATAGATTTTTTATAACAATGTGTGGTAAATGGATCTTGTATGATGTGGCTTAAGCTATTTCGGTGGCTTCTTGGCATTACGTACTGAAATGGAGGAAGGTGGGGATTGGTGGAGCAGAGCAAATGTGATCTGCAAATCCTGAAGTGTTAATTAGTACAGATGGGGATATACATGCTTTTCTTTCTGTGAGCTGGTAAGATACAGGGTGAGTTGGACATGAGGGTTTTGTCTTGACATATGGGCCATAGGTGTGTTGTTCCGTGAAATACTAACAGGATTCATCTTATGAACATGGGTAGGTGTGGCAATGCAACATGGGGCGGATCACAGTCACTTACCCACGGTAATGTTCTTTTGACTGGATGTTCCTCCCACGTATTCCTTATCTTAGATATTTCCAATATCCAGCTTGCTGCCTTTGAAAATTATTTTCAGCAGGGGGCACTGTGCGTCGATGCCTGGTCGAGTTGATGTCCCTCGGACGCCTCCGTCTCGACGTCGACGTCACCCCAGGTATATATATATAGCACGAGCAGCACCCGTTGGGATCAGTTCCGTTTTGATGAGTGGAGCTTTGCCTTGTGTTCAGCGGTTACTCCCCTGAGAGAGCATTGACTGCAACCGCAAGGGATGTTCTACTGCAGGGTAGGTTGGGAGGGGTCTGGGAGGAACATCCAGTCGAAAGAACGTTACAGTGGGTAAGTAACTTGTTCTTTGAATGGATTGTGTCCTTCCACGTGTTCTTTATGTTTGATACACTTCCAAAGCAGTTTACATAATTTGGAGGAGGGAGTAGAAATGAGTGTGGTTATGTATGCACAGAGTGCAACACTGCTTTCCCAAAAGCAGAATCTTGGCTTGTGGAAGAGTCTAAACTGTAGTATTTAGTAAAGGTGTGCACAGACGACCATGTGGCAGCTGCACATATATCCTTTATCGAAACTCCCCTCTGCAACACAGATGAAGTTGCAACACCCCTGGTCGTATGAGCTCTTAGATGTTCTGGAGGGTCTTTACCTGCCAGTTTGTAATATTCTGATATAGTTCGTATAATCCATTTGGAGATGGTTTGCTCAGTGATGGCCAGTATTCATTTGTGACCTGAATAGCCCACAAATAATTGGTCATTCTGCTGCAATTTTTCCAATCTAGAGATGTAAAAGCTCAGTGCACGTCTAGGGTCAAGCCTGTGAAGTCTTTCTTATTCTTTCCCCGGATGAGGTGGAGAATAAAAATATGGCAATGTTATCTTCTGAGTAATATGAAGCTCAGAAACAATTTGGGAGCGAAGAGTAGGCTTCACTTTTAGTACCACTCAGTCTTTATGAAAGACAGTATAAGGAGTCTTGCAGGATAAAGCCTGTAGCTCACTCACCCTTTGGGCTGATGTAATTGCCACCAAAAAGACAGTTTTCAGAGTTAGATGTTTTAATGGAAAAGTGTGCAGAGTCTCGAAAGGAGCTCCCGTCACGTAGTTTAACACCTAGTTGAGATCCCATAGTTGGACTTGAAACGGGACTGGAGGGCAAAGATTAGTCAGTCGCTTTAAAAATTGTACTACTAGAGGATTCTTAATGTAGGAGACTTCCTCTGAAGTGCGCTGAAAAATAGAAAGCGCTGCCAAATATCCCTTGATGGTACCAATCTGGAGCCCCAGATTTGCCAGATGTGATATAAAGAATAACACCATCGGTGTATTACACGAGAAAGGGTCAACATTCTTATCTCTACACCTGCTACAGAACTTATTCCGGCGGCAGCGGTATAAAGATTTGGTTGCTGGCCTTCTGGCCGAAACCAAATCTCCATTACATCATCCGGGAGGTCCCAATACTTGTATCCCAGCCTCTCAGAAACCATGCCTGAAGGCTGAGAGTCCTAATATCCGGATGGAGAACCCGACCCTCCTCTCGTGAGTGAAGATCCTCTCTTTGTGAAGACGAATCAGAGGGCAGATGGACATGTCCAGAAGGTCCGGGTACCACATCCTCCTGGCACAGTCTGGGGCAACTAGGATCATGGATTTCCTGAACCTTCTCAACCTCCTAATTACATGAGGAATGATGCGGATTGGAGGAAACGCGTATAGGAGTGGAAACTAACAGTCCATCATGAACGCGTCTCCTAGAGCTCCTCTCGGGGGAAATTCCCTTGAGCAGTAAAGTTTGCACTTCCTGTTGGCACTGGTCGTGAATAGATCCACTTCCCCAAAGGGTGAAGATCCCCTAAAGGGCTTCCTGAGTTAGTTCCCACTTGACTGTGCTCTGCCTGCTCAGAGCGTCCGCCGCTGTGTTCTTCTCTCTGGATAGGTGAACTGCTGATAGAGAGATTCCCTCTTGTATTGCCCAAAACCAGAGCTGCATTCCCTCTCTGCAAAGTGGTAGTGACCCTACACTTCCTCACCTTTTGAAGTAGTACATGGCCACACTGTTTTCTGTCATTACCAGGACATTCCTTCCACATTCAGAGGGCAGAAAGGCCTTCAGTGCTAGTCTGATCGCCATCAACTCTAAAAAGTTGATATGTAGTTTGGACTCCGATGGAGACCAACGACCGCTGATGGTCAAATCATTGGTATGGGCTCCCCACCCCATGAGTGAGGTGTCCGTCACTACTGTTATCTCCGGCCATGGTTGCCAAAAAGGTTCTCCTTTTAAGATGTTCTCCCGGCAGGTCCACCACTAAAGATCTTTTGAGACTCTGTCTGGGATTTGTAGGAGATCTGACATCTTTCCTGAGAACTGTGACCACTGGATCCTGAGAGGCCATTGGAGAGATCTCAATCTCAAGCAAGCCTCTGGCACCAGAAGAATTTAGGATGCCATGAGGCTGAGCAACCTCGGAAAATCAAAGGCCGGTAAATATTGGGCATTCTGGAATTTGGTCACCATCTGCAGAATGTCTTGAGCCTTCACCTCTGGTGGCGAGGCTTTGCCCAGGGATGCATCCAGGACTGCTCCGATGAATTGGAGTCTTTGTGATGGTATCATGTGGGACTTGTTGAAGTTGAGAGAGAAGACCAGCTTGTGGAGGGAGTGACAGGTGGAGCTGAGATGTTCCAGCGCCTGTTCCGGGGATCTGGCCCTGATCAGCCAATTGTCTAGGCAGGGGTAAACATGAATCCCCCTCTTCTGAGACTCGCTGCCACAACTGCCATTAGCTTGGTGAAAACCCTTGGGGCGGAGGTGAGCCCAAATGGCAGAACCCAAAACTGATAATGATAACCGTCGACGGCGAACCTCAGGTACTGTCTGTGCTTGTGATGGATCGGCACATGAAAGTAAGCATCCTGGAGGTCCAATGTTACCATCCATTCCTGAAGCTGGAGGGCCTGAAGGATCTGAAAGAGGGTTACCATCTTGAACGTGTCCTTCCTGAGGAACTTGTTCAAGTCTCTTAAGGCCAAGATGGGTCTCAATCCGTCGTCCTTCTTTGGAATTAGGAAATATGGGGAGTAACAACATGTTGTCTACTCCTCTACAGGCACTCGTTCTACAGCAACATAGCCCGTGGCGTTTCACAGAGCTGCAGATCACCGCCGAGTACAGCAGAGAACGCATGGCCACGTTGTCGATGGGGCGCTAATGTGAGAGAAGGGTCAGCTCGGGAAAATGTGCCAACATAATCCCATTACCCTGCTGTAATAAGAGCCTGGGATCTCCGCGAGAACATACCCCGGATTCACAATTACTGTGAAGAGAGGGAACAAAGGCATCCTTTCCTAGGTGTGGAACCTACAACCTGCGCACATCTGCAATGCTCCACCCGTGGTAATGGGGGCTTACACGCTTCCAACTATATGGCACCATAAATAGCTATATGTAGACGCGATGAGAGCTACTGCGTTTCACTCTGTGTAACTCAAGAGACGCAGCAAAATCGAGCCACAAGGGCAATTAACTGCCATGCTGCTAACCACTCACCCCACCGTCGCAAACCTGGCCAGTGCGGGTGAGGCCAGAAGGGGAAATGAAGAGAAACCCAGAGAATACAAGGAAGCACAACGAAGTCAGGGTGAAATAGCAGCGCTGTGACTGCAGAGAGAGAAGCTTGTGGCAGATAAACGGAGTACTGCTCTTAGACTTGTGGAATCTGTTACAAGCCGGGTACCTTGATTGGGATGTGCCTGACACGCTTGGATGAGATGAACAAGGTGCTCATTAACTACTGTGCCTAGTGAATCCACACCAGGGGAATGTGATGGTCGTGGCGCCACTTCTATCTTGACATCTGGAGGTGGTGGCTTGACCTGCGATCACTCTGAGAAGACACCAATCGGAGACGGAGCGAATCATAGAGTTTGGATGAACTGCCCTTCCATACTCCCATCAAGGAGGCAACAAATGGACCCCTGGAGTCAATAATTACAAACAGACTGCCTGGCTACAGCGGACCCAAGGGGAGGATACCGCCGATTGGGGCCGAGAGTAGAGTGTCACACGGGCTGGTTGCTGGCTTGAACTGACGTTCTGCTGGCTCTGCGCGACCTTGCCCTGCCTCACCAAAAGCTCACACTTGGTATACAGGAAGTGCTTGTGCCCACCATGGGCAAGGACAAGGCGAAGAAACAACCGACCCAAAGAAAAATTGACCAATATACGATGCCGGTCACACAGGCCCAAGATAAACAGGCCCAGGTTGACACTATGGCTGAAAAGGAGTGCACATTATCATTAAAAGACGTTATGTCTGCATTGCCGACTCACAGGCCTCCATGGAACAAAAGATGGACGGCATTAGTATGGACGTCTCACTCCTTCACCACGATTTGCAAAAACTAACATCACGTACTGGCGAGGCGGAGCAGCGCATATCTGAGGCAGAGGATAGGCTCCGTGAGCTACAACAGCAGCTAAATAGTGTCAACTCGAGACTGAAAACTATGGAAGAAAGAAGAAAGAGTGGATGAGGGTGAGGGTAGATCAAGGTGTAACAACGTCCGAATCCTCGATCTACCAGAAAATGCACAGGGTCCAAGTATGGAACTGTTCCTGGAACAATGGATCACTGACATGTTTGAACCAAACTCGTTCTCCAAATTCTTTTCGATAGACAGAGCCCACCGTATGCCATCTGGAAGACCAGTGCCAGGTGCTCCGCCACGCACTGTAATTGCAAAACTCCTGAATTACAGAGATGGGGATGCACTGCTCCAATAAGCATGCGCAAAAGGCACACTGACATACAATGGATCTAAAATTGCCTTTTTCCCGGACTATACTAGGGAGGTACAGAAGGCCAGGCAATCGTTTGACCAATTTAAGAGACAATTGCAAACCCTGAAGGTGAAATATGGCCTGCTCTTCCCAGCCCAACTGAAAATATACCACAAGGGCACTACCGTCCACTTCACAGACCCCAAATAAGCATGGAGGTGGGCAGAACAGCACATCGAGGGAGATTGGAGAGCTGCGAGGAATAATAGGAGCAGAAACCTCTGGGCCCGACCAGAGCGGGGACCACCACCGGTAAAACCACCGGTACATGAGCAGGATCCGCCACTACGTGAGGAAGAGGATTGACAACCAGGTGTGGGTGGATGGGGCACATTGACACCACCACGAACTGGAAAAGGGGCTGCAAACGAAACAATCATATGATAAGTATTCTACTTGACCAAGGATAAGCAACATTTGTGCGGCCGTCGAGGAGGGCGTGCCTCCCCCCCTGAAACGAACCCCACTCCGGACCTGAAAGTCTGAACAGTGTTCCAGAAGCGGTAGGGGATAAAACTGTTGTAGAATAGTATTGTTGGTTTTCGGCAGGACCAGTGAATTCCTGGTTAAACTGAGTTTGGGATAGTTCCAGTTCTTAAGTTATGATCTGATATGATATGGCATTTATAACGCGCCTATACACAAGTGTTTCGAGTTAATGCTGACTCTGTAGTTCCGAGTGTCAGCATGTTCGGGCGATAGGTACTTCAAGTTGGGGTGGAGTATAGGGAGGGAGAATTGGGAAATGCTTAATGTTGTCTACATATCATCACATGTTCTTAGGTCCACATGATCTGCCTGATAGAGACACCTACCACATATCACCCAATACCAGCATACACCCACAGGATGTCCCAGGTATGCTCATTTACTTTTTTTTAAAAAAAACTTTTCTTTATTGGCAAGCAGTAGCAGCAGGTACACAACACAGTGCATAAACAGTTGCAATCATACATTTGGGTTTTCCAGTACATTTAAGGGGTATTCAATGGGGGTGGGCTGACAGCCCATTATGCTTTGCGCAGCTCAGGGTCTAGGTTCATCTTGCACACCTGGCGGGGCAGGGGGGGGAGAGTGGTTCTATGTTATCTTTGTTGTTTAGGTAACTACAAAAGACTGTCCACACATTTTTCGGGCGGGAACTCATAGGGAGGGAAATGGTATATTCCTCCTCACACATCTGTGTCCAGGTGAGAGCCTTCAGCCACATCTCAAATGAAGGGGGGGTGCGACGCTTCCAGCATTGTAGCTTTTTTTTTGTGACCACCATAGCACTGACATTCAAAAATGTTGACATTTTCTTCCCCTTAACGCCAGCCCACAACCCAAACAGAATAGCTAACGGATCGAGGCCCACTGGGGTCCCGACTATCTCTGGAAGGGCTTCAGTTACTGCTTTCCAGAATGCACCAAGTGCGGTACAGGACCAAAACATGTGTGTGTGGTCCGCTTCTTCGGATCTGCATCTCGGGCATGTGTGGGTCTGATTATGTGCAAATTTCCCCACCCTGTATGGTGTGTAATATAATCGATTGAGGAGTTTATATTGCATTTATCGAAATCTGGAGTTAAGGTTGACTTTGCGTGTGTGTGAGCACATTTTGCTCCACATGTCATCTGTGATTGCCAGGCCCAGCTCCTCACTCCACTCGTCTCGCGGTTTTGAAGGTGCATCCTCAGATTTTTCCAGTAGTATCTTGTACAGAGAAGACGTTATACCCCTACTGCCAGCTGAGTTGGCTATGTAGTGAATATCGGGTGAGTCAGGGGGCTCATCTGGGTAAGTGAGCCACATGATGCGAACTGCCGCTCTTAGTCTGAAGTATTGCAACAGCTCTAACGCCGAACCGGAGTGTCCCGGGCACCATGTCTGCGGGGTAATGTATTTACCTTCGGGATATATGTCTGTTAGTGCCTGATACCCCAGGTCTAGCCAGTGTCGCATGAGGAGTTTATCGTGGGTGGAGGTGAGGCCCGGGAAGTGCCAGATGGGTAGCCACTTGTAGTATGGTCGATGCTCAGGCTGGGAGTGCAGTAGTCGATTCCATGCCATAATCGTGGTGGCCACGGGATCCGCTGGGGCATCTGTGTGGTATGTACGGTAGAGGATTAAGGACATAATATTTACCTCCTTGTCTGCTAGTTTTTTAAGTTTCACATGGGGGGGGGTGCCGCCGGGTGTTTGTACCAATGTGTAGCATGTTGGCCCTGTGCAGCAATCCAATACCGGGTTAGATCAGGGGCCGTGAAGCCCCCTCTCTCGTAAGGGAGGGTCATATGTTGCCACTTCTTGGCGGTCCACACCAGAATGCCAAAGGAATTGGGCGCACGTAGAGTGTAGTTTTCTGAAGTATTGCTTCCCAGGCCAGATCAGGACGTTTCCATTCCGTGAAGGTGTCAAGGATACACTGGTCGGACCAGTGTTGGGGGCCTCTTGCGTTTATGATGCTGTCAATTCGGGACTTGCCCCCCTCTGTGTGCACCAGTCTGGCCAGGGTTCTCCCTGGTCTGTCCCCTTCCCCGTACTTCCGCACCGCCAGAGGCCGTGTGTAGTACTGTACCTCTCTAAGGGCGTGGGATTCAAAGATTTCCAGCTCCGATCTAATCTGTGCGAGTGGTATGCTCATTTACTTACCATACAAATTATATGGCTGCAACACCGACCCGACCAACATCTGTAGACCACCCTAGGTCCCTCAAACTGCTCACCTGGAATGTGAATGGAATGGGCTCTGGGATCAAGAGGTGTCTCATTACCCAATTCCTGGACAGGCACTCCCCCGATATTGCCCTTATCAAAGAAACACACTTAGCGGGTTCGGTCTGTACCCTATTCCGAAGAACAAATTATCGTTCTGCATTCCATGCAGGGTACACCATGGGATCTCGAGGCACCTTGATTTTACTGCACAAACGCATCCCATTCACCCCAATCACAGTGGAACAAGACCCCAGAGGCCACTATACGATCTTGCTTGGCACACTGGGGGGTGGAAACTCTGGCCTTTGCTGCGATATACTCTTCACCAGGGCTCGGAGAAGAACTCCTAGATGACATCACCACCCTCGTCGCGAGACACCATCCAGACACTTGGATTCTATGGGGGGACTTCAATGCTGTAATGTGCAATACTCTAGATCACACTCATATTCAAGGCCGTAATCCAAACACTCTCACTAGATTAGCAGCGTTCACATCTGCACTGGGCCTCCGAGATGTGTGGAGGGAGCTTCACCCCAGAAGCAAGGGATAGTCGTTCCACTCTGGGGCTCACGGTTCCCTTTCTAGATTAGATTACTTTTTTCTCCCGCCACAGACATACATAGGGTACGTAACGCAGAACTACTTCCCTGCGGCATCGCAGACCATTCACCATTACTGATTGAGATACGGGTGAATGGCCTAACCTCCCCCCTGCCCCCATCATGGCGATTAAATAACGATTACCTAGGCTTCCCTGACTTTATTGACCACCTTGCTGAAAAAACTAACAAATATTTTGAGATTCACACGACATCGGTCGATAGCCCGGTGGTGGTATGGGAAGCATATAAGGCAGTGCTTAGGGGTGCAGGGATCTCCTGGATATCCAATAAAAGAAAAGTGCACCTACATACGCTGACAGAATCTGAAAGAGAAGTGGGAGAATGGGAGGCTAGATACATTCTTGATGCGACCCCTGAGGTCCATCGATCTCTTGTTACAGCCAAAGAGCGTCTCCGTAATATTACGTTAGACAATGCTAAACATGCACATAGGGAATCGCTCTGGTGTTAGTCCGTTGTCTGTTACGGTGTAAGAAAGTGTTTTTGTCGGAAAAGGGGGGTGCAGCTTCTAAATATCCTACAGAGTAGGATGGGAAAAGGTGTTACAAGGAAGGGGGTGCCGCGTTTTGCCCGTCGGTGTCCCACTTGCACTCTCCGAAGACCCCTCATCCAGGTGATCCTCCCCCACTGGTCCACCCAAAGGAACTGGATCCAACAGCGATGGCCTTGTCCTGGCCACCTGGATGACAGCTCTCCGGGGACTAGCGGGTGAGACACCTTCAGGTTTCTCATAGTTTCTAATGTGAGTTTAAAGAATTATAAGTTACTACAAAATTTAATGTTGGAAGCATGAAGGGTTTGAGAATCGACTCCAGCAATCCAGTACATTTGCTGGCTTATTTTCCTGGGCATCTCTGTATGTTGTCTCTCAATTGAATTTCTAGAAGGTTAATTCTGTGACTGCCAGGCTTGAGTCAGGAGTGGTGTAGTCAAGAATAGACTTGTATAAAGAGGAATTTTCTTTGTAACAGAAGGTAAGGGAATGGATTGGTGAAACAATTATGCTAAAATTGAAAAAAGACTGTGCTTAACACACTGAGATATCTTCTTAATCATCTAGAACTCAAATCTATCACTATGCATTTCAATTTCGGTTATTACATCCGATTAATATATTCCCCAGAGAACAGTGAATAAGCTGCACAGGTTGTGTGATAGTGAAGACCCAAACTGTAGGTACTACAATAAACAAAGAACGTTAGACAGTATTAATTTATATGATCAGAACCTAGTTGTTGACAAATGCTATGCAGGAGGCCCAGAGTCTCAGCACCACTCTACAATATATTAAAATGTAGTTATGTTGTGTTAATGTTAGTTATTTATATAGCGCATCCCAACGTAAGAAAAAGTGAACACAATCTTTTCATCAGGCAGGGGGAGAACGTTGTGGGTGTGTGGCTCTCTCAGGGTTGGAGCCTGGCCCCTTTTTGACCAAACTTCAAGACATCTGTCCAGACCCTGCCGACATCCTTGACTTTTAGTAACATAGAGACACATTATCCTATGTTATTCATAAAAGGTCCAAGCACGCTACTTGTTCCATGTCCAGTCTATCCTTCTACAACTAAAAGGCACGATTTGAATGTATACTTCCAATGAACACATTATAGTTCAAACACCTTATTTTGTAAGTAGTACGGCACTACTAATTCAGGGTATGACAAGATTGTTTCAGATAACGCCCATTTCTAGCTCCTTCCACTGCCAAGCACTGCCAGCCACCACTTGCTGTTTTCCAGTATCCCTCACCTGACATGACACCTAATGCCAAAGTGTAACCCAGGCTGGTTTGCTGTTGCTTATAATATATCCATCCACCCCATCAGCTCTTCGTGTCTCGAACCCTCTGAGACAATGGGCCTCATTACACGGATGGCGGTAAGGATTTACTGGTACCGGTAAAATACTGGTAAATCCTTACCGCCTTACTACGAGGTCCCTTTGCGGGTTGGGGGATTTAAGGCCTGCTTTTTGAAGGCGTTAAAATCCAACCCGCTAAGGGACCTCGGAGCTAATTACAGCACCGCAAAATTGCGGTGCCGTAATTAGCGCCTTCCCCATTCCCATAGAGCCCTATGGGGCAGAAATGGGAATGGGGAAGGGCAATGGTGGAAGGGGGATTTACCGCCCCTCCAACCTTGGAATGGGGCGGTAAATCCCCTTACCGCCAAGGCGGTGCCGGTATTTTACCGGCATGAGCCATGGCGCTAATAGCGCCATGGCTCACCGCCTACCGTGTAATGAGGCCCAATAGATTTTTCTGAATACAGGTTTGTAGATTAACTGCGTCATCTTTAGTGAGAAAATAAAATGAACCAATAACAAACACATATATAAATAAATGGGACCAGTATTCAGTCGCTCAGTTTGAGAAAGGAAAATAATTGAACCATTGTTCTAGAAGAGTTTTATGCATTAGACTCAAGTAAGGTACAAAGAAAATGAACGCCCCCGTATTTTTTTTATAATCATTATTGCAATGTGTGGTTATTTTGAAAGCCCACCTATAAAATGTAAAACTGTTTAAATGACCAAAGTATTAAAAAAAAAAAGTATAATGAAGATTTGAAAAAGAAGCCATGAAATCATATAATTGATGTAAAGGATAACATTTAATGCTGCCCTCTCTTAATGTATGTTCATCTAAAGTGAGCACACTTTTCTTTCTTGACATTTTCCAAAGGACCTAAGTGCGAGGATTCTCCCCACTTGTTTGGCTCCCGAATGCCACTGGGTTCTGATACTGGAGATCAAATTCCAAGGCTATTGTCATGTTGAACATGTTGTGCCCGCCCTTCACACCTCTTTCACCCTTGAGCTCAGCACCAGAAGGACTGGTGTGGGGGAAGGGAAAATACCGTGCAAAAGAGGCCTGATTATCCTGGAATAACGGCAAACTCTCTCTAGTTCACAAACGCGTTTGTTCTGTGATTGTCCAAAGTAAAATAAGCAGTTAATGAAAATGTACAAGGATGGCAAAAAGCTCCCTAACCGATCCTGTGCTAAGCCGTGCTCGCGTTTATTTTTCTTTCTAAGTCATGCCATGCGTTCCCCAGCCTCTCTCCACCTCTCATGACTTTGCATAACAAGAGCAGTGCCACTGAATCTGCTCCTCCCGGAGTCACTCTGTGCTGAACTGATAGCAAGCAAGAGAGCTCTATTTACTCACAAGATGTTATCTTGATAATAATCTACAGGGCTACACATTTCTCTCTTTCGGCTGGCGCACCTTTCTACACAGCATGTTTGCAGTTTTGCGTGCTCGATTTGCAAGAGGGAATTTCCAACAGAAATAAAAACGGGAAGAGGAAATGAACGGGAGGAGGCAATGAAAGCTAGAGGGTGGAAAGTACTGGAAATGGATGGAGAAAGAGTGCAAGATACAGGGCAAGGAGTGTGACAAACAAAGAGCATATGCAGAGAGAATAAAATGAGGCAAAGTGAATGAAACGAGAGAGGGATACACATAGCATTAAAAATAGCGAGGTATAGAGTCAGGGATGTCATTTCACCAAAATGCCAGGTGTTGGGGGTCTCTGGGTGCCCCCAATGCGTGCCCGCGAGCCCCTCCACCCACAGACTCCACACGGACACGTCTGTGTGCTTCCGGCTCCCCGGTCGCTCTGACGCGGCCGGGAACGCCCCGTTTATTTAAGGCGCACGCGGCGACGTGCAACGTCACGCCGCCGCGTGCGTATCCCCTCACGGGGCAACGCCACACTCCTCCTTTTTCCGGGAGGAACAATAACAAACAGACACGTCAAAACCATAGCACTGCACACAATGGCCCTCATTACGACCCTGGCGGTAAGGGGTTTACGCCAGCGTTAGCTGCGCCGACCCCTTACCGCCAACTACGAGTTCCCAGAGCGCCATGGTCACTTTTCCGCCCGCTTTTTGCGGGCGTAAAAATCCATGGCGCTATGGGACCTCGGTGTTAATTACGCCACCGTAGTGTACGGTGGCGTAATTAACACCTTCCCCACTCCCATTGAGCCCTATGGGGCCGAAATGGGAATGGGGAAGGGTAAATGGGTCAATGGGGACTTACCGCCCCGCCGACCTCGGAATGGGGCGGTAAGTCCGCCATCCGCCATGGCGTAAAGGGACTTTGCGCCATGGCGGAAAAGTCCGCCGATGGCGGAAAAAATCCGCCAGGGTCGTAATGAGGGCCAATGTCACTTGCGAACTTACAAGGCCCATGCCCCCTTTTATTATCAGCCTCCCAGGTCCCCTTCACTCCGGAACACAGTCAATCGGCCCCAGCACGTAGTCTCCGAGGTAGGCAGGTCTCCCTCGCCCAGCCCTCTGGAGGTACCTCCCACCTACCTCAGCCGCCGGACTCCCCGCCGCTCCGGTGCCCCGTTCTGGTGACCCCACGAGTTCCCCCCGGGGGGTATCTTCATCCGGGAGGACAGTCTCATCCGGGTCAGGCGGGAGTTCAGTTCGAGAGTCCCCCAGTTTCTTGAAGAAACTCACATTTCGAGTGACGGCCGACTTCCCGTCCGAGGCCGTTACCATCGACCCCTTTACTGCCACTACGTCCAGCGGCTCGGGTTCATATGGGAGCGAGAGCTTTCCGTGGGGATGCCGATTCCTGATCAGCACTTCGTCGCCCGGTTCCAGCCGCTGCGGACGAAGACCCCGCCGTATGTTTTCTTGATGTGTCCTTGCCTGTCGCTCCGCTTCCACCCGTTGGTCATCTATTACGCCGGGTACCTTATCCTGTACCTCCGGGAGGAGACCTCGGGGGCACCTTCGGAATAGTGCTTCAGCCGGGGCTACCCCAGTCGAGGCGTGTGGGGTGGTGCGGTACACTCTTAGAAACTGGTATAGCGCCCGCTGGAGAGGCTGGCCTTGTCCCTGGGCTATCCGGAACGTTTTGTTTAATGTCCTCATCAGCCTCTCGGCATCCCCGTTCGCGCGGGGCCACAGCGGGGACACCTTCCGGTGGGCCACTCCACAGCTCTCGAGAAACTCCGAGAACCTCGCGCTCTGGAATGGGGACCCATTATCCGAGCACAGGGTCACGGGAAACCCATGGGTGGCAAAGATTTTCTCCACAGCGCCGACCACGTGCTCAAATGCCACCGACTCGACGAATTCCACCTCCGGGTATCGCGAGTATTCATCGACGATGGCTAGGAAGTGAGTACCCACGGCCGTAGATCCGAAGTCCGCATGTACGACCTCCCACGGGCGGGTCCCCCGTGGCATTACTTCAATTTCAGGCTCCCGCTGTACTGGGGAGGCCGCCTGGCACCATACACAGGCCGCTACAAAGTCGTCCACTTTTCTTTCCAGCTCGGGAAACCACACCTTCAGCCTCAATCTCGCCTTCGTTTTGGCGGCCCCTTGGTGTCCCTGGTGTGCCAGGTTGATGACTTCGTGGACCTTGGAGCCCGGCACCACCAGGCGATCGCCCCGCAGCAGCAGGCCCGACTCCGTGAAGGACAGTTCGTCCTTCACCTTCCAGAGTTGCTCGAGGGTCACTTTAGCCTCTTGAGTACGCCCTGCCACCAACTCCAGCACGGCCTTCCAGGACCCCGACTGCATCGAGCTCCTCAGGATGCGGAAGCATTCGTCGTTGGCCGCAGCACTCTCCAGCTCGGGTAGCGGCATTGCATTGGGGGTGGCGCTCTCGACCACCATGCTGACGTGATCATCGGCTTCCTCCGCACACGACTCTTGTGCGGGTCCGCCCCTGCCCACCGGATGCCTGGACAGGTAGTCAGCCGCATTGTTGGCCCCCGGCCGGTAGATTAGGGTGACGCCATATTCCAGGAGGGCCAGCATCCATCGCTCGATCCTGGCTGGTGGTTTGGAAGAGGATCCGGCCATAATCGGAATCAGTGGTTTATGGTCTGTTACCACTGTCACGGGTCTCCCCAGCACATAGAGCCGAAAATGCCGACAGCCCCACAGAACCGCCAGGGCCTCCCGTTCAATCTGTGAGTATCTCTGTTCGGTCTCGGAGAGGGCCTTGCTCGCGTATGCCACGGGTCTCATTCCCCCATCTTTGCCCACCTGGGTGAGGACCGCCCCGAGGCCAAACGGGCTGGCGTCCACAACAATCTCCGACTCCAGGGCGGGGTCAAAGAAAGCCACTGTGTCATCTGCTGTCAGGGCACCCTTGATGTCCTCGAATGCCGACTGTTCTAACGGGCCCCACTGCCAGATGGTATCCTTTTTCGTCAGGGCCCTCAGAGGTTCCGACCTCGAGGCGAGATTCTTGATGAAACGCCCACAGTACGTCACCATTCCCAGGAAGCTCCGCACCTCTGATGCCGACTCAGGGGGGCGTGCCATCTTGATGTCTTGGACCTTCTTGGGGTCAGGAGATACCCCGCCCTCCTTGAAGATGAAACCAAAGAACTCAATGGTCGGGCGGAGGAACTCACACTTGTCCTTGTGGAGGGTGAGCCCCAGCGACTGCAGCCTTTCGAGGGTCTTGGCTAGGCGTTTCAAATGGTCAGGTTCAGTCCTAGCAAAGACCAGAATGTCGTCGCTAATGTTCAGGACGCCCTCCAGGTCTGCGAGAGCGCCACGGATCAAGTTCTGAAACACCTCGGCTGCAGACGACACTCCGAAGCTCAGCCGCTTGTATCTATAGAGTCCCCTGTGGGTGGTAAAAGTCGTGATGTAACGGGACTCTGGGTGGAGAACAACTTGGTGATACCCAGCTCGTAAGTCCAACTTCGAGAAAAACCGGGCCCCTTGCACTTCAGCAATGATGTCATCGATCGTCGGGGTCAGGTGTCGTTCTCTCCTGATGGCCTTATTGGGCAGCCGCATGTCCACACAGATTCGGACGGAGTCCGGTTGTTTAGGTTTCCTCGCCACTACGATGGGGGATACCCATGGTGTGGGGCCCTCCACCTTTTCAATTACGTCCAAGTTCACCAGGTTATCGAGTTCCCTGTCCACCTGGTCCCTTAGATGAAATGGGATCCGCCTGTGCTTCAGGGCTATGGGCTGTACCGACTCGTCAATGTGGAGCCTCACGGGGTCACCGTTCATCCTCCCAATCCCTTTGAAGATGTCAGCATACTTGTCCAGCAGGTCGTTGATGTCCTCCAAGTATACTGAATAGGCGAAGCTGACTATGCCAAGGGCCTCCGCTGCCGCACAGCTAAGCAGGGTGTTGCTGCTCACCGGAGTCACATAGAAACGGGCCCTGATCTTCGACCCGTCATGTTCCACCTTGGCGACAAACGCCCCGTCAAGTGGCAGGGGCTCACGCCCACCAAATGCGAAGATGCGGGCTCTTGGCATCGCCAGCCTCGGGGGTGGGTTGAGCGCAGCATAGTGTCCTCTCGCCATTACATTGACAGAGGCCCCCGTGTCGACTAACACCGGGACCGGCGAGCAGTTTACCTCTACGACACATCTCGGCTGTCTTCTGCTCCTCCCCTTGAGGACCTCCATGCTGGAGACGAAGAAGATGTTCTCCTCATCCTCCTCCTCCACTTCTTCCGCCAGCGCCTCCTCGGGTTCCGCTTGTTCCACCTGAGCTACATTCGGCGGGCGGTATTGCCGCGGGGCCCATAGACGAGGCTGTCCTCTCGGAATAAGTACAGGCAGGGTCGCCCTGCACACCCTCGAGAAGTGGTCAGGCACCCCACAGCGTCCACAGATCTTTCCTTTTGCCATGCACTCCGATGAGTGGGGGAGGTCATAGCCGCACTTCTGGCACGACTCCACCGGCTTCCCCGCTCTGTCTCTGGGAGGTACACCGGGTTTTCGCACCCCTCTGCCGCCCCGCCAGACAGCGCACACCTCCTCCGGTCTCGCCGCGCGGGATCCGGCCTCCATCTTGTTGGCACGAGCCTCCGCCACCTCATGGCACCTCCCGAGCTCCAGGATTCTGGGCAGAGTGAGTCCGGGCTCTCTTAGGACTTGTCGCCTCAGCTTGCCAGATGAGCATGCCTGGATCAGCATGGTCCTTATCATGTCCTCCGCATCCCCCCACGCACACCCTTGTGACAGGCGGCGCAGGCGGCCATAGAAGGTGTCAAGCGTCTCATCCTCCTTCTGTTTGGCCGACAGCATGACGAACCTTTCGAAGTCCACGTTGGCAAGGGGGATGAAATGCGCGAGGAGGGCGGCTTTGGCTTGATCATAGGAGTTATCCGTTGGAGTTAATGATTCAAAGATCTCCTGCATGGTCGCTCCTGCGGAATACAGCATCGTGGCCACCCTGCTGTCATTGTCCGTGACCTGGGCGGCCCGAAAGTACATGTCTAGCCGTCCGATCCATCTCCTCCATCGGGGCCCCAGGCTGGATGGGGGGCCCGTAGCATCAAACTCCGGAATAGGCTGTAGGGCCGCTTGCGCCCTGGCTTGGGCCATGGCCAGGGGTGGTGGTTGAATCGGAGGGGGAGCGGCACCAACCGGGCGCGCAGGCAGTCCAGACGTCGTAGGACGCGGGGTTAGCTGTGGGGGTTCCTGCTGCAACAGGTCTGCTAGGTCTTCATCCTGCGAATCTTCCGAGGCCGTGGCAGTCGCACCTTCCAGGGCACCGGGATCACTCATAGGCGCAAGCGCACAGGCACCCTCGTTCCAATTCTGAGGGCCGCAACTTGCACTTCTCCCCACACTGCCACCACCCACGTGATGATGAAAGGGTTAAAGGAGAGTACCTCGAGGCGCCTTGTGTCCACGTGGGCCGCAGAAGCGGGAGCGTCATCCCCCACGTGATGATGATGAGGGGGTTCCAAACCGGAGCTTTCGGAAGATCCTCCACCTCGTGCGCAAGATGGCCGCCAGCCGCGTGTGGTCCGCGGCCTCAGCGTGATGCGAAACATCCGCGGATGTTTCCTTCGTTAAAGAAAAAATTGTCCGGGATCGCGCTCACCGCCGGGCCCGGGCATCCGACACTCGTCGCCACTGTTGGGGGTCTCTGGGTGCCCCCAATGCGTGCCCGCGAGCCCCTCCACCCACAGACTCCACACGGACACGTCTGTGTGCTTCGGGCTCCCCGGTCGCTCTGACGCGGCCGGGAACGCCCCGTTTATTTAAGGCGCACGCGGCGACGTGCAACGTCACGCCGCCGCGTGCGTATCCCCTCACGGGGCAACGCCACACCAGGGGTAAACTATGCAAACTGGTTAATATTTCACTGTAATGTGATATACATTTCATACAAGAATGGATCACCATAGGCCTATATTACCAAATTACTATAAAGGCAGATGTCCAAGGCCAAATTATATTGATGTATTATATAGTACTTATGCTTAAGCACTTTATATATAACAAATATACATGCAATGTCACCCAACCTGTGTTGGCATTCATTTATCAACCTCCAAAGGATGAAAGGCTGAGTTGGCCTTGCCAGGATTCGAACCAGCAGATAACACACACATTGCAGCAGCGAGTGCTCAACCCACTGAGCTATCTTACCGGCAATAGCTATTTAACAGCTATAGTAACATGAGCAATTACATATCTGAATGTTCTCAAAGTCAGAAAGCAAATTACACTCGGTAGTGGATACCATTAAACTGGTAACTGAGATTTAAAAGCAGTCCAGCTCATCTGCAGGTCTGGTGCAACGTTGGCCACATGTCAAGCCTGCATGGATCTACTTTTCAGACTTCAGAGGTTGGCAAAATACATTTAATTGGCAGGGTACATAACTGTGCATAAAAGAATTTAGAGAAGCGCAGGGAAAGCAGAGCACTGACACAGCATCTCGTACTCTGGGCACACGTTACCTCATCCATGCAAACAAACATCCTAAACAGCATTCCATGGAGACAGGATAGACATATTGCAACAAAGCATTAATTGTGGCACAATTAAATCAAGGGCCCCTTTATGTGCTGTGGTCAAACATTTCTACACTGTACACAAGTATTTAGGCACAAGGATTTTGTCAAGGCACTGAGGACACCGAGATGGAATGTCTTGTGATGATCATAACAGGCAAGAAAAAAACATGCTATAACGTCAACTTGCGAAAAGCAAAATATATAATAAGCTAAATATATAGGGCCTCATTACGAGAAGTGCGGAATGGGTTTAACGGCGCCGGTAATGGTGCCGGCGTCGTTAAACCCACTCCGCACTATTACGAGGTCTCCTCACGGGACCCGCTGTGGACGTCTGGTTTTTCCAGACATCCATAGCGGGTCCCACGAGGGCACCAGGGAGCTAACAATGGGCCCGTAATTGACCGGCACCCTTCATTACGGGAGTGCCGATTATGAGGTTCCCTTTGCGGGACCCGGACCAGACGTCTGGTAAAACCAGACGTCTTTTCCAGGTCCCGCGAGGGGAAGAGGGAGGTAATAACGGGCCATTCGTAATGTGCCTGTTATTAAATCCCTCCCCATTCCCATTGAAGCTTATGGGGGCTCAAATGGGAATGGGGAATGGTTCCTTCAAGGAGGAATTACCGGGTCCTCCAATGTTGGAATGACTCGGTTATTCCTCATTGAAGGAACCCGGTAATGGAGCCCGGTTTGGAGGCAGCCATGGTGCTAATGGCACCATGGCTACCTCCAAACTCATAATGAGGCCCTTTGTATGCATTGTGAATTTGAGGCGTTTAACAACAGACTAAATCAGCGACTCACCCCCTGAAGTGTGCCTGAAATAAACCTTTAATGATTCTAGAAATGATTGAATAGCATTCCAGAAAGACCAATTATTTTTTATTCCTATTCTTTCTTATTTTGGGTCACTGCTTACACTAGTGAAACCCCCTGTTTTTTTTTTTGTAAGAGGCCTGAAGCAGAAAGCCAGCCACTCAAGAAACAAAGAGCTTCATGGCGCTTGCCACCCACAGTCCAGGAGCTTCCATTTTTCTTTTTTTTGTTGGGGTAGCATGGGAGACCTTGGCGAGACGTCTCTTTATCGAGTGGGACAGATGTAGTGGCAAACAACCGGAGAGGGGCACATATACAAGAAAATGAGGCAGTAGGGCCACAGAGAACGTCTGTCAAAAAATAGAGAGAGTGGAGCCACAACATATAGGCATAAACAGAGCAAAACGACAGTGACACAAATAAAGAGAAACAGATATGAGGACATATTTAGGACACAATGAACAAAGTTAGGTTTACAATGGTGGCAAATAGAGAGAGAGGGAAGTATGAGAGTGTGTTGGGGGTGGTGGAGTGGGAAAGAAGGAGGGGAACACAAGGGGTAGAGGAAACTGAGATCTTGAAGCAAGGGAGAAAGAGAAAGAGGAAATCAATGAGAGAGGGGAAGCTCGTCAATTAGAAGTATTGCCAAAGAAAAGCAAAAAGGAGCTTTCTGAGGGAGCGTGGTAGAAGACCCAAGTCTCTGGGGAGCTTACGGCGAAAGACGCTGTCTGGACTGGCATTCCTTGGACGTGGGAAGTGAGGAGGCAAGTAGTCTCTTGTGGCTCCTTCCCAGTCCCCTTGCGAACAGAGAATTTTTCCATTGTTGTGGCCGTTAGGTGGAGTCAGCTGTTCCCTACCTGCTGCACTGCAATATAATCACCATTCTGGCACAGGAGCGCAGCGCGGGAAGTGGGGAGGCAAGTGGTCTCTTGTGGTCTGTTGGATTCGGGGGAGATTCGGGGCATCCACTTGCTACTTTCGGCAAACCCTGTGCAATATTCCTTGAGCTGTCCATTACAAAGCTAAACTGCCATCAGACCCACAAAAGGAGCTCAGCGTAAGGAGCAAAGAGCAGAAGATAAGAAAGCCCTCTCAGTTTTCCGTGCTCAGCATTCTATTTGTATTACCCTGCAAGCTGCTCCCCGGGCTCAGCAGCACAGTTACATCTTGTTGCTACCGGCACCATGCAGTAATAGAGGCTGGCTGCTGATATGATAGTTTATTTATATCGCGCTCATACACAAGTGTTTCAGAGCGCAACCAAGCAAAGGGCGGGGAACAAGGAAGAACAAAATAAACAACGATCCTAGTAGACCCAGTGACATTAAAAACGTGCAAGTGCATGGAAAAAGTGGGAAAGTGTGTGGCAGGGGAGAAGTGGAAAGTGCTGAACAGAGGAGAGAACAGAATAAATAATAAGTGCAGTAAATAAATTAAGGCAGTGAAAAGTGGTAGTGCAGCCAGCAAGTGGAAAGTGCAAGATTAGTCAGATAGTGTACATCTGATAAGTGCAGAAGAAGAGTGGGGGACTGTATGGGTACAGATACAGAATCCCAGTGCAAGGGGTGGCGCTGAGGAAGTGCTGGAGGGCGGCAGGGTGAGCAGGTGCCTGGTCCCAAAGGACAGAGGGTGGCCAGGTGCACAGTGCCGAAGGAGAAAACAGATCAGCAGATAGAAGAGGGGCAAAGGCGGAAGCGAAGAGGAAGGTCTTGAGATTGTTCTCCTCAAGGTTCAGGGTGGCTGGGAGGCTGTTCCAAAGGGAGGCCCCAGCTGAAGACAGATCTGCCACCAGCTCGTTTCTTTGAAAAATGACTGACCCTGAGGGAGTTAGAAGTAGAGGAGTGAAGGGCTCGAGAGGAGAGGTATTTGCCGAGGGATAGTTGAAGGTATTTTGGACCAGGCCCCAGAAAGCCTTGTGGACAATGCAGAGGGTTTTAAATGTAATCCTTGCATCCACTGGGAGCCAATGAAGGGATTTCAGTCCTGGAGAGATACGATCCCAGGGCTTGAGGCCAAGGACAAATCTTGCAGTCCTGCTTTGAATTAGTTGTAAAGGGCGAAAAGTGGAGGCAGATAGATTTAGAAAGAGGCTGTTACAGTAGTCCAACCTAGAGAGAACAAGAGCTTGGGAGATAGTGAGATTCTGAGGGAAGGAGAGGAAAGGCAGAGTACCTCTAAGGAGGTGCAGTAAGAAGTTAGACTTTTTAGAGACGTCAGAGAAGTTTGCAGAGAAGGAAAGTGTGGAGTCAAAGATGACCCCAAGATTCTGGGGGACAAAAAAGAAAATGTAATAAAGGAGGAGGGCTGTGAGAGCTGCTGTGAGTCGCATTATCTTTGATCACATCCCCACAATCCATACCGGTGCAGACTATCAGACTATCGTTCTTTTCGCCACTTACCCTCCTGTATATATGAACGCAGCAAGGGACTAAGTCCAGGACCCAAGAGAGCTTTTTCACCAGCCATTGGCCGCCCTGCCTGGTAGCAGCAAGGAATGGACAAATTGGGGGCAATGTGAAAGCAAGGGAAATATCTGTGAGGAACATTATTCAGTTACTTGACGCCTTTTAACCCTCCTGTTATTACTTCATGGGTTGGACACCCACACTGCCTGGGAACTCAAGGAAATCGCTTTCCCGATTTAACAAATGGCCCGGGGAGGGAGACGGACTAAGTCCGTCGGGCATGACCTGGTCGCTCATGCTTGCTTGCCTACTCCCCTGAACTCTCACTGGGAGTGCTTAGTCTCTTTAGTATTCTTTTATTTTCTACTAATATTGATATTGATTATTATTTTAACTGGACTCAAATGAATTTATTTTAATGGAATCAGAATTTTTCGCCAGTGGGAACTATAAGAATTTGCTCCCAGGATTTTATGGCTTGTATTTTAGCTCAAATTTGCACTGTCACTTTGGCCTGTCGTTGCTGATTTTAAGTGTATTTTTAATCTCACAGTTCATAGCTGTCTAATCGCTTTTGCTAGTGACTATTTTTTCAGATTTGTAGCTCTACTGTACATTTTAGCATACGTTGCACATATGCATATATTCCACAAACTGCTCATTTGCACATGGTTGTATTATCTGGTATATTTGGGTGTTCATTGTAAAATGCCACCAATTGGTTGGCCACTTCACTGTTAGTCCCTATAGCCAAACGTAAGGCCAGAGACCGACTGCTTGGAGAAAAAGCACTCAAAAATGCAATCAGGGACCAAATGAGTCTAAAGGTGTCAAAGTTTGGGGAGTTACTATTGCCCAACAACCTACCCTAAATGAATACTTACAACAGGTGGCAGGGAAAATAGAAGAGCGCATCCACAATACTGAAAGGGCCATAAAAGAAGTCTCAGATCACACAGGGGACCTGGAGGGCCAACTGGCAGCCCCCCGAGACACAACTCTGGTAATCACAAGTGGGCCCCAGGCATAATTAATTGGATAGTAACCAGCCCGACACATGCACAATTGCTGCCAGATCTGCCATTACCTGCTATGGCACATGGTAGGGCTGGCAGTACAGTCCTTACACAGGTGGATATCGAGAACAGTGGTTTATTGCTTTCATGTGGGGAGGATAGTCTGGCTTCAGCATCCAGCGATTTCAAAACCCTAGGAGTTCCTGGGAAAGCCGAAGTAGGCGGAAGTTTGTTAAATAGGTTTCCAGTTTTGTCAGGCCCCAATGGTTTCCTTGCATATGTATTACTGGATATAATGACATTATGGGTTCGAGGTATATTGATGATTCCTGGAGTCAGATTGTCCTGCAACCAGTTAGCTGTCTGGGGTACATGCTTGAGACCTAGTACAACTGAGGAGTTAATGCTTTGTTGGCATGGTTTAGTTTTCGGAATCACGCTATTGAGATCCTTTGGGCAAGATGAAAGCTCCAATTCATGGTATCTTCCACTATAATAATGGTCTGTATGTCTAAATTAATGGGGATGTTAGTATTCCCAAGGAGGTCCCCATTTAATGTTGAGCATACCGTATGCTCTGTTGAACTAAGGTTCAAAGGAGGATCATTTTGATTGTTATGTGACATAGGGGGTCATTCCAAGGAGGGCGGTAAGGGATACCGGGCACCGGTAAGGAGACCGGTGCCGGTAATCCCTTACCGCCCTACTACAAGGTCCCTTAGCGGGTCCCTAGAGTAACGGCTGGTCTGACGAGCCGTTGTGGACGGGACCCGTTAAGAGACCAGGGCGCAAATAACGGGCTTGCCATTCGCGCCCTCCCCATTCCCATTGAGCCCTAAGGGGCTCAAATGGGAATGGGGAATGGCATTTTCAATGGGGACTTACCGGTCCCGCAAAGGTCGGACTACACCGGTAAGTCCCCATTGAACTATACCGGTGCAGGACCCGTTATTGGTGGCAGTCATGGCGCAAATAGCGCCATGACTACCACCAATCTCGGAATGAGGGCCATAGTCTTCTTTTTTCTTTATCCTTTATCATAGGATCCAAAATTGTATTCGCGAATGTAGTGGTGTTTTCTTCGTGCTTATCCATGTTCCCATGAAGTGCTGAGATAAACCCTTCGACAAAGACCATTTTTGAGTGCAACATTGCCAGAAGGGTTGATTGGTCTTTTAATTGATCTGCAATGTTCTCATTCAGTCATTGGGGGTCATTCCGAGGTGGGTGGTAAGGATGCCGGTGCCGGTAACCCCTTACCGCCCTATTCGGAGGTTCCCTAACAGGACCCGCTGAATAGGTCTGGTCAGACCAGACATACATAGCGGGTCCCGTTAGGGGACCAGGGAGCAAATAACAGGCCCGCTACTTGCGGGCCTGTTATTAGCGCCTTCCCCATTCCCATTGAGCCCTATGGGGGCTCGAATGGGAATGGGGAATGGTATTCGGCATAGGGACTTACCGGGTCCGCATAGGTCGGAATGTCCCGGTAAATCCCCATTCCGCCTACCCGGACCCGGGTTAATAATAACTTGCTATTAGAACCATGGCTGCCTCCAAACTCAGAATGACCCCCATTGTCTCTGAGAAAGCTGTAATCATGTTGGTATCGAGTATGGGCTTTGGCGAGGACTGTTTATCCACCTGCATTGCCACCAGGTCCAGTAGGAGGTCCTCAACTGATAGAGCAGGATTTCCTGGCAAATCCTTGTCCTCTTGATGTGTGGACAGTCTGCAACATTTGCAAGAAAAGGGAGGCCGATCCACAGAGTTCATTTGGTCCATTTATGATCGTGAAGAGGCCCTAGGCATACAATTGGTAGTACTGTCTTTGATCTCTATATTAATTGGGCAGATGCCCTTCCCATGGCTGTTTCCTAGAGCCTGAGTGGCCCCTGGTGTAGTCCTAGGATCTGCACTTTTCTCAATGTCCCTCCTGTCCTTAACTTTACAAAGATATTATGTTGTCTGGGGCTTCTGGGTTTAATCTTTAAGGTGTTAGGTACTGCATGGTCAAAGATTGTGGTTTGTTTTGCTAAACCATTTTGTTGAGTTGACTCTGTTTGCATTATTGAGAGAGTCTTATCTTGCTGTTTCTGTTTTACACCACTTATAGGGGGGTGGGGTTGGTCTCCAAAGTAGCCCAATAGTAAGCTGGAATTTGTACACTATAGATCAAATGTTGCTTACCTTGGAGAGAGCTGAAGCTACCCCTCTTGGTTTCCCTGGTAAGCGACGAGGAGCAATACTGTAGAAGGTATTACAAGTGGTAGGTTTTGTAGATCCAAAAGTATTAGACTCCTGTGGGAGCATCACATTTCTGATGTCCTCTTGATGCATGTTATTGGTGATAATTGTCGATCATCCAATGGCCTCTATGCTCGTGTTATTATCGGCCAATATGCTTGTTTCAGTATTAGCTGTATTCGGAGGTCAATAGATATTGCTAGAGTATCTGAGGCCTCTGGTCTGGAGACCAATATGTCGATATTTTGGGTTTCCTCTGATGTGCATGATGGTACTATGCATTCTAATTCAACGCAAAAGTCCTTTTCCTGTTGTTTTCCCAGAATGTTTATTGATGAAGTTATTTCCTGGCCGGTTTTCACACAAGCAATAGGGCAATGAGAGTCATTCTTCTCTGATGGTGGATCACAGATTCCACCCAGCCCACCCATTGTTTCCATAACTTGTGAGGCCATGTGTTGTTGCACAACAGAAAACTGTGCTAAAGTATGGCCCTTGTGGGGCTGATGAGAGGTGCTTTTACCCCACAGTCTCTGCTAGGTGGTCGTGAATGTTGTAATCGCCCTACAGCCCTACAGGCCTACAGGCTCGGCTCTATGCTTGCACAATAAAGTAAGGGCAGAGAACAGAGAACCATGCAAATATGTTTCCCTTAAGGGAATGAAGGGAGCGGATCAAAAGGCTTTTGCCCCGCAGTCTCCGCTACGTGCTTGTAAGCTGTCCCAAAAACACCCAAAGTCTCAATAACACACAGTTCCGAGAGACGTCACCCTGTAGTCTCGGCTCTCTGCTCGCACAATCCCACTCAGTGCCTTGCTCCTTGGCCCCCGCTGCCACCTGCCACTTGCTGCATTCCTCTTTCTTCTTGCTTGCTTGCTTTCTGTGGCTCGCGTGAGAGAAGAAGAGAGAATTGTCCACGCACACTGAGCTTTGGAGGCTTATGAGCCTGTGATGAGCGAACGTGGCAAGAGTTAGAGTGAGTTAGAGTGAGGATAAGGTGGAGTGAAGTGAGGTGAGGTAAGGTAGGGATTTGGTAGTAAGTGCAGTGACTTTCAATGTGGGTACGATATAAATTTAAGTTCAATTCAAAAAGCGCGGCTCACCAGGAATTCCAAAGGAGTACTAATTGAAGTTTTTCTCGCACAGTCAGATGAAATGAAAGATTGCTTACTATTGCTTGCTGGTGTATGCTGTACTTTCACCTGCTGCAGTGTGCTGTATGTCGTTGTCAACTGCCAAGTGCCCGCAACAGCCAGCCAGCCAGCGAAGCCAGGAAGCCAGCCACGGAGCCATAGCCGCGGAGACACGCACCACGGAGACAAAGAAACATAGCAACACACTCCAAGTCACTCTGCGTTGCTCCGCTAGTACAAGGGGTGTTTGTTGAAACTGACTACCTCCTGGCAATGAAGAGAGGAGAAAGACTGGAAAATAGCAGAGCTCCCACCCGGCAACACACTCCAAGTCACTCTGCTTTAAAGTTGCTTTAGCTCTAGCTCAGAGCTAATTCTCAATAGTGCCTCATAGAGAAGGCTCATATGTCTACATTTTCACCATGGGAAATTGTTAGAAACCACAACCAACCTGACTTGTTTTCTCCTAATGGTTAATCTGTGTAGGACTGACATTGACTATTTTAGGTAACATTTTTCAGTGGGGCAAAATGGATCAAATGTTTTATGACACTTTTTTACTACTTACAAATCAGGGAATGTTGCACATTGGTTTTGCTCCAAACTTACTCTGCACAATATTCAATAAGATTTAAGACCAGCAAAATTGGAGCACACTGATTGTGTGCTGCTTATAAAATAAAAACACACAGAAGCGTATGCCCCTGGTTTATGCGAGCAAGAAAAATGTGAAATCTCACCACTATATTAAACAGCTAAATAAATAAACAAAAATGTCGTAATTTCTTCCTCTGACACATCAACACCATATGTAGTAAAATATGCTAGCTCCGTTCCTTAGTATAAAAGAGACAAAGGAAGGCCTTTGCACTGTTGAAGGTTCAGTGTAATACAGGTGTTTATAACAGAATCCCCAAAACATTGCTGAGTCTCAGGAACAAAGAGAGAAACCGGGTGAGATGGATTCTTGTATTCTTTCCTGATAACATTGTTTTTAATGTGTCCCAGTTTGTATTACTTTTACGTGGATTCTATAACATGGTGCCTCCATATCATCTGTGACAACTCTTCTAGTACCAGTCACCTTTCAAATACACCTCCTGCTTGCTCGGAACCCCAGGGCCATACACATGATTTGAAAAACTGCAACTACAAGGCCCACAATGCAAAGTTCTTTTGGCCAAACAGCTCAGAGGACTAAAAGGTATTAGACGTGGCGCAAGGCCAGTTGGCCGCCATGGTTTAATATTTCAAAATTATTTCAATGTCTAATGTTGGCAGAAGAAACTAAAAATACATTTCATTCTTTTGAAAATAATTTTTTAGACAGACTTTTGGTAACTTGAAAGTATTTTAATATTGATTTAAATTCCAGTTGTCACTGCAGCACTATAAGTAAAATAAAATGCAATTGGTGCACCACCCAAAGTAATGTAAGCATGATTTTTGTCAGGTTTACCTCATGAAAGCGGGCAGCAAAACATGGATCAGACTATATAGATTAGAGAAAAGAGATACGTCATTCATATAAGATAAGCATCACGCTTTCGGTCCCCTAAAGGGATTGCCCTTTGTGTTAAATCTCTTTGAAACAGCATCTTTCTACCTTCTGGCAGTATTTACAGATGGTAGCATTTGTTTACAATATACATCACTGGTACAGCCACTAAGTGTGAAATAGCAGAGTGTAGTCCATCAAGGCCCATATAAATAGGATTGGGGAGAAAAGTCCTTCCTACTAAGCAACATGTTGCCATTGCCTGAGGCAGGGGTCCAGAACAGTACTTGTGTACCTGCCATTGTGTTAGAGAATGATGCTCACTTCTTTATTTTACATAAAACAAACATCTATGCTATAGGTTGCCTGCGCTACAGTTGAGAATACCTACGAGGTTTGGGATTTGCCTCGCTTTAAATTGTGTTAATGATTCATTTTTATTAACAATGATGAGCAGTGTGGGCTCATTAAATATAGAAGTTATTTCAACTCACCCCAAATGATGCATAGCTCTTAATCTTTTCTGTCCCCATGGCGGGTGAACACAGAAGATTTCTTTCTTGGTGGTGGAGGGCCCATTGAAGTGTATGGGCAGGTTTGGGGCATGGCGGATGAGTGAACTGATTCCTTGGCGGCTGGCACCCACCAAAAGTATGTGAGCTATGAGGTCTGAAATGTGGGTACCTAACCAGACCCACTAAGTATGCAGTTTGTTATTATGTATACAAAATGTTTATTTATTTATTTATTCACATTTGTAGAGCGCACAGCAGTCCTTGGGCATCGTGGCCCTTGTTACAGTGGGTGCTTAAAACTTGGTTACATACAACAATACAGAGAGCAGCCCAGAGGCATCGAAGCGCTTGTTACAGTGGAAAATTAAAGCTTAGTTGCGTGAAAAGATACCAAAAGCAGACTATGAATAGATAGTATACGAATTAGAAGAGTATACAGATAGTAGGTGCGTGAGACTGAGCAATTAATTGAAGAGGGCAGTTTTGAGGTTTTTACGGAAGGCATGGAGAGACGTTTCAGCTCTGAGGGCAATAGGGAGCACGTTCCATAGCTTAGGGTCGAGATACGGGAAGCCTATACCTCCTGTCTTGGCCCTATTGATGCGCGGTACCGTAAAGCTGGTGTTCCATGTTCCTATGGTGCTCCCACAAAACAAATGTATCAGGTGCATTTTGAAGAAATAGGGTGATCTGCAGAAACTGTTTTTGCCCATTAATTCCACATGAAAGCAATCCAGGACAGAGTGGACCAAAAGTTCCTAGGCCAACTTTTTTTGAATAGTCAAGTTTTTTTCAGGAACATGCAATTATTTGTTTTGCCCACCAGCATGTATTTAAGTGAGGGATATTTTATGAGGAGGAAGGTAAAAAGAAGGAAAGATCACCATTGTTGTTTTAAAGGGAAAGGAGGGAATCACTGTTCTTTTTAGGGTACTTTGCATTATATAATACTGTAAGTTCACAAAAAGAATTGTCTTTCGACTTAATACATTCTTCACAGCTTGATTGCTTTAAAAAATGTCTTGTTCCAGTCTTACTGAAGATGTCCTGTATGAACACAATGCATGCATCGTTTATTCACTCATGACATACTTTATCGCTTGCTACAGACGACTTCAGAGCATAAAGCCCTATTTAATGGTATGATATGATATGATATGCAATTATAACGCACCTGTACACAAGTGTTTCATAGGCACAAAGGGCCTCATCACGAGTCTGGCGGTAACCCTTAAATGCGGCGGTAGCGCTATTACTGCCGCATTTAAGGGTCTGCCAGATCATGGCCTTGGCGGATTTCCCCCCAGCTCTGAGCTGGGGAGAAATCTGCGGCAAATTTGCCTATTTTTGGCGCTATTACCAATTGGGCCCAATGGGGAATGAGGAATTCCCGAATGGGCCCAATGGGGAATGGGCACTCACTGTTCCGCCAAACCCGTGATCCGGTGCTAATAGCGCCGGGGGGTTTGGCGGTAGGGCTAAAAGCGCCGGCGGTAATAGCGCCGGCGTCACTGCCCAACTCGTGATGAGGCCCAATGTATTTTCTCAACAGAGGTTGAAATATATGCCTGTGTAAGTATTTCTGTGAGATACGGGAACTAGCCTACTCAAAAATAAAATACCCCAATCATTTGAACAATTTCTTTTTGTGATGACAAAGAGACATGTAAAAGTGCTAAAGGTAGAAGGGAAAGGTTGTTGCAACTCAGTGCTGCACCAGGCTCCCCCCCTCCTCCACAGAAGAGGGCAATCAAAGTGCAAGGGAGCGTTTATGAGGTGCGAAACTCCTAGGCATGACAATAGCGCTGACTTTCAGGAATGTGAGCCGCAGTCAGAAGCCCTTGCCATTCATTAAGAGCCAAATCTTTGTGATCGGATTTCCAACTAGGAATGTGAAGCAACAAGCCAGAGTGCTCTTTAACATGCAAACACAATGAAAGCACGTGTGCTATAAGAATGCACTACACTGTTGAATCAAACACGTTTAAAATTGTAATTATATTGTAGTTTACAACATATATATATTAGAAAGAAAATCAAATCGAAATGCATATACACATGTTCATGACCGTGAAAGTTAAACTTGCATGGTTCCAAATGTTTGTAAGGAAGGTGTATTTGCGTTGCGACCTAGTTAATACTCACCAGACTCATATGCTAACTAGAACTGCAATGCATTGTGACAGGCACTCAAAATAAGCTGCCTGCACTTGCAAATAAATATTTACAAACCAAAGACAGAAAGCACGGACATGGAGCTCACTCAGAAGAGTATTCCCAAAAAAAACTGTGCTTGCCTCGCATACTATTTTCTTTTAGTCTCTCGTCATTTCCCTATCAAAAGGAAAGGCGCCCACCGGCCAACAAAGCAGACCCCTGCTGTCAAACACCTTTCATGAGACATGAGGGGCGGGAAAGGAAAAAGAGGCAGGCACCACTTAACTGTCCCTTCGGAAAGGTTTGGCAGGAGAAAGGAAGAGGTAAAACGAGAGTAGATGGGGACTAGGAGAGTGCAATATGAGAGGAAGAATGGAAATGGAAAAGAAGGTACAGCATGGGAGACAGACGGCCAAGACGAATAGGGGCACAGAAATGAAGGAGAGGAAGAAGAGATGGCACGGACATAATGCAGGAGAGGAAAAGAGATAGTGTGGTGGGTGGTGTGATAGGGGAGACACAGGACGAAAGAGAGGGATATGTGGTAGCAAGGGAACAAGGTAGAGTCCAATCAGGAGGTATTGGAAGGAGAGAAGAGACAGCATGGGTGGGAAAGTGAGAAGAAATAGAGCAGTTAAGACATAAATGAGCCAACATTAAAAGGGGAGACATCAAAGAAGGAGGAGAGAAGAGACTGCAGGGGAGGCAGGGAGAAGACACACATAACTGCATAAAGGGACAACATAGGTGAGAGATGGAGGCCAGGGAATGAATGGGAGAGAAAAGAGGCAACAACAAAGGGGGAGAGAGAATAAAGAAGGAGAGAGAAGACTGCATGGAAGGTAGGGAAAAGACCCTGGAAGGGAGAGGAAAGAGACAAAATAGGTTGATGAGAGATTGAGAGAGATGGAAATCAAGACACCATGAGAGAGATAAGATAGACCTAATAGAAGGGAGGAAAAAGAGACTGCACAGGTGTGATGGGTAGAGTGAAGGACAATGTGACAGAAAAAAACACAGATGGAATAGAGGAGAAACGTCTATATGAAAGGAAAAGTTACCAAATGCAAGGTACAGAGTATAGAAGCTGAATGGAATGAAGAGAGGAGACCACTGGGGAGGGCAAGGAGACGGAGAGAGAAGCAGCAGTGAAAGAAAATATAAACCATGCAGGGGTGGACTGGGAACCAAAAGAGGCCCTGGAAATAATGTTCAAAGTGGCCCCATATTGCAAATTTTCAGCAGGTCCAACCCTTTTCCTATGAGAACATTTGGAAATAAAAATAGGTTACCACACAAAAGAGGCCCAGGGGGCAGAGGTCCAGCTGGGAAATCCCCAGAGTTCTCTATAGGCTAGTCCACCATTGATACCATGACAGTAAGAGGGGGAGAACGAATGAGAGGAGACACAAATCTGTCTGATGCTCAATTTGAATTGTCAAAGGTTTTCTTTTTTAACCAATCACAATAAAAATAAAAATAAACATATTGCTTCTTAAGTTTTAAGTTGAAGTGTTCCACTAATGAGAACTGCATGCTTTCTTCCTGAGGGCAGATGTTTTTATCCTACATGTTTATGTTTATTCTTTCACAGGGCTTCATAGATCTCTGCAGAAAGGACATTGGGCCTCATTATGACTCTGGCGGTAGCCGTGCCAGTTATTTTTTTACCAGCACCCGGCAATGGGGAATTACCGAGGCATTACAGCCCCGGCGGACCCGGTAATTCCCCATTGCCGGGTGCTGGTAAAAATGACTCCCCATTCCCATTTGAGAGGCCCATTGGACCCAATGGGAATGGGGAGGATGGATGCACGGCACCATTCATGAATGGTGCCGGTGCACCCACCAAGGTCTGCGAGCGGATGCCTTTCCACCCGCCAGGTCAGACCTGGCAGGCAGAAGGGCACCCTCTTGCAGGCTCGTAGTTTGCCGGTCCGGTAACAATGGTGCCGGTAGCTTACCGGCACCATTGTTAGTGGACCGGCAAACTTGTACTGAGGCCCATTAAACTGCTGGCCAATCTTACTGGTTCTGGAACCTGCAACCAGTCTATTCAGAGATCTTTGCGGCTTTCCCCATGAACTATCTGAACTATCAGACTGGGATTGAACACTGTTATTTTCAGGCTAATAACAGGTCTAAAGCAGGAACACTAGTCCATCTTAATTAAATTACTGGGAAAAACAATTAACACATTGAGATGAAGGGAAGCCCGGCGTGTCAAGGGTGGCTGTTGTGAGCAGTGGGTGAGTTGAGTAGTGTAAGTCTCGTTCTCACCGAAGCCACTCCCCACAGCCCCCACACCCCCTGGCTTCAAAATCTCAAGCAGGGCCATGGAGTGGTAAAGCCCAGCGTGTCAATGGTGGCTGTTGTGAGCCGAGTGCTGTTTGGAGTAGCGGGCTACCTCGATAGCTCCAGGTTACCCTGTGGAAAGAAAAACGGATAATCGGTTTCCGGACCTACGGGACCTGCGGGAAACGCCTTTTTCCATGGTGTTAAAGATGGAGCACAAGTAAGGTATCCCTGCAATTTCTCTAGCGTTCCCCTTGTTGGCCCTCTACCGTCCCAGTTCGTGTCGCGTGACCGCTCTGTCCATCTGAACCCAGTGTTTTCCTTCCCCCTCCCGCAGCCATTCCCTAATCACCCTTAGTTGGGCTGCTTCGTAGTATTGGCGGAAGTTGGGGAGAGCTAGTCCACCCCCTTTTCTTGGGGCCATGAGTTGCATCCTACTCACCCTTTTTCCCTCCCATATGAACTCATTAGTTATTACCTGGAGCTCCCTGAAGAAGCTAGCCGGGACTGCCTGAGGGATAGCCTGGAAGAGGTAGAGCAGCCTCGGCAGGGTAACCATTTTGAGTGCCTCTAACCTCCCCAACCAGGAGATCCGCAAGTTCCGCCACTTACAGAGATCTTTCCTAATTCTTTGCAGGAGTGGGGGGTAGTTTGCTGCGTACCATCCGCGTAGAGCCGGAGTAATTCTCACCCCCAGGTATGTAATTCCCCCGGTCGCCAGGTGAAGGGCGTTGTCCCCTTCAGCTCCTCCCTCTCTTCCCTTGCCAATGTCAGGTCCATCAATTCGGACTTGGGCATGTTAATGCGTAGCCCGGATGCTTCCCCAAAGTCTTCTAGTAATAAGCTGGCTTGCGTACTCGACTCTATGGGATTGGTCAGGGCGAGCAACATGTCGTCTGCAAAGGCCGCCACCTTGTGATGCCTGCCTCCAAACGGTATTCCCTGTATTCCTTTCCGATTCCGTATTGCCTGTAGGAGGGGCTCTAGGTAAATTGCGTATAGCAGGGGTGATAGGGGACATCCCTGCTTTGTACCTCTTTGGAGTTGGAATGGTCTAGTTAAAAACCCATTTACCACCACCCTCGCTCGCGGGCCCTCATAGTTCGCCTTGACCATCTGTAAGTAAGCGCCTCCTAACCCAATCTTTTCCATGGTTTTGAAGAGGAAGGACCACTTCACCTGGTCAAACGCTTTTTCAGCGTCTAGGGACAGAAGTACTGCCGGTGTGCGAGTCTTTTCTGCCTTTTCCACCAGATGGGCCACCCTTCTGATATTGTCCGCTGTCTGCCTCCCCTTTACGAATCCCGCTTGATCCTGATGGATCAAATCCGGGAAGAGCCCCTCGAGCCTATTCGCCAGGATCTTAGTGTAAATCTTTGCGTCTACGTTAATGAGCGCTATTGGCCTATAGGAGGATCTTTCGAGGGGGTCCTTGCCCTCCTTTAGAATCAGAGAGATCTTGGCTTCTTTCATAGACGGGGTGATTTCCCCACTAACTAGGAAGGAATTGAAAAGGTAGGTCAGGTGTGGAACCAGCACTCCCGCATAGGTCTTATAAAAGGACCCAGTGTAGCCATCGGGGCTGGGGGCCTTACCCGCGGGCAGCTTCCGAATAAACCCCCTCACCTCCTCCTCCGTTATCTTTTGTTGTAGACCAATCTGGGCATCCCCCTCAATTTTACGTAGGTTAACCCTTCCCAGGAATTTCTCTTGAGCTTGGCTGCAGGGGTGTTGTGAAGCATATAAGGTCTCATAGAAATCAGCCATGGCCTCTTGGATATCCTCTATTCGGGTAACCCTTTCCCCCCTATCTGAGTTTAGCGCCGTGATTGTGTTTCTGGAGGCAGCTCCCCGAAGGAGGCGAGCTAGCAGGGCGTCTGCCTTATTCCCTCTTGCATAGAATTTTTGCCTCACAAAAAGCATGGCCCCCTCCGCTTTTTGGTCCTAAGGATCCCCAATTGTCCTATTGCCCTCCTGTAGTCCTTCTGGTTAATCCTGCTGGGGTTCGCCGCTACCCTACCTCTCGCTTCCTCAACTTCCGCTTCCAGCCGGGACTCCAGGGCCTGTAGCTGTTTTTGTCTCTGTGCCTTAGCTGCTATAATTTCCTCCCTCAGTGTGGCCTTAAATGCGTCCCATCTTGTGTCTTCCCTCTTGTCCCCTCTCTTGTTATTATCGAAGAACTCTCTCATCTTGCCCTCTATCTCCTCTCTTACCACAGGGTCCCTCAGCAGGTGTTCCGGGTATTTCCAACCCCACAGCTCCCTCCTCCTCTTTCCCAGTTCCAGCTGCATCGACAATATTTTATGATCTGCTATTCCCATAGGCCCAACCTCTATCTCTTTGACCTTACCCACCAGGTTGGCTGGGATCCAGATGTAATCAATTCTAGATTGGGTCCCATGAACTTCAGAAAGGAATGTGTAGCCCTCCTCGTCCCCCCTCAATTCCCTCCAGACGTCCCTCAGCCCTATGCTCTCCACTTTGTCCCGGAGTTCCGCTGAGGCTACCGCCCCTCCCCCACGGCTTTTGGTCCCCCCTGACCTGTCTTTAATCTTGTTCCAGGCTATATTCAGGTCCCCCATTATGATTATCTGGCCTCTTGCCCATCCACCTATTTTCCCCATGAGATCGCATAGGAAGGGGTCTTGCCCTGTGTTGGGCGCATAAATCACCCCTATTGTGTACGATTCTTCCGCAATTGTGCTTTTACCACAACAAACCTACCCTCCTTGTCTCTTAGGGTGTCTTCCAAGCGGAAGTTCACCGTGCCCCTGATGGCCAGCGCCAACCCCCCGTTTTCGTGGGACCAGACGCCTGAAACACCTGATCAAACCCTCTCAATCTTAAGCGGCTCTGGTCCTTGCGAAGCAGATGTGTCTCTTGTAATCCCAGAAAGTCTGGTTTTCCCCGCTTTGTAAATTGTTCCAGCTTTTTCCTTTTCAGCGGGGTATTTAGGCCCCTAACATTATGCGTTACCCACTTGAATTGTAGTTAGACATTTGTCCCCGCCGTTCAAGACCCTCCGACAGTTCCCCACTCCCACTCATTTGCCCCATGCCTGTTACCGGGTGTGTGGGTCACTTCTAGCTCGACCCTCGTGCAGCACCTGAGGATCCCCCCCTTCTCCCCCTTTCCCCCGCCCCCCCCAACCCCTAAAGACCTTAAAACTTGGTCCGCCCGCATCCCTCCCCCCCCCAGGCTTCCTCGCCCCTGAAGATCCCATGATGTTTGCTCTTAGCACCCTCTCCCCTCCTTGTTTACAAGATTGCCTTTGTGTCCACCACCCCCTGAAATTATTCAAGTACCCGATTAGTTCTCCTCTGGTCCAGCTCACTCCACCGCCGCTGGCTCCGCA
Source organism: Ambystoma mexicanum (assembly GCF_040938575.1). Taxonomy (NCBI): domain Eukaryota; kingdom Metazoa; phylum Chordata; class Amphibia; order Caudata; family Ambystomatidae; genus Ambystoma; species Ambystoma mexicanum. The sequence goes on from NC_090927.1 coordinate 1,140,162,157, forward strand.
TCAGTTCCTTTCCCGGTTGACCTCCGCCGCGCGGGCCTCCTCCTTTTCCCCTCCCGGACCAGTGACCATTCCCATGGCCTGGCTCGGGGACCACTCCTCGCCTCCGAGGAGCCGCTCGGGCCCGCCACCCTTGATTCCTCAGCCAGTTCTTGGTCCAGTTCAAGTTGAAGTAGGTTCGCTCCTTCCTGCATCGTGGTTATCCGCTTCTGAGAACCAGCCCAATCGAATACAAGTCCAAACGGGAAGGTCCACTTATGTCTAATCCCCTTTTCTTTAAGCTTCAGGGTGAGGGGGCTCCATTGTCGCCTCTTGAGCAAGGTGCAGCTGGCGAGATCCTGGTACAGCTCAATACGTTGGTCGTTAATGGATATCGGCTCTCTTTGTCTAGCGGCCTTGAGTACTGCATCTTTTTGAGCGTATCTTGTAAACGCCGTTAACACGTCTCGGCCTAGACTTCGGGTTCCTAATGAGGGAACCCATTCTGTGAACCCTGTCCAGTTCGATCCGATCAGGGGAGGACTCGCCCAATAGTTCCGCGAAAATTGCTTGAACCGTTTCCTTCAGGTCCCTATCTTGCACCGTCTCCGGCAGGAGCTTCAACCTGATGTTGATCCGCCGAGACCTGTTTTCCATGTCTTCCATTCGTATTTCCAGGTTCCGCGTCGCCATGTCGAGCCTCTCGATAGCTTCACTGTTCTCCGTGGTCTCTCTGCCTATCTCCTGCAGGCCTCTTTCGACTATGTCTGTTCTCTCCCCCAGTTGACCCACTTCCTGCTTGATTTCGGCCAGCGCTTGGTTAATGTCAGATCTTATTAATTGAAATTGCTCTTGAAAGGTTTTCCCCAAAGATGCTTGGAATTAGAGCAGCTCTCCGTGTAGGTCCTGGCGTGAGATCTGGGCGGACGCATCCAGGGTCTCTCCGCGCTCCTGCTCCGTACTTCCCCCCTGTGTGGCCCTGTGTTCCTCGGTTGCATCCTTGCTTGCCCAGAGGGCCATGATGGGGCCTGAGGCCTTGCCCTTGTTTTTAGCTGCCATATTTGTAGCTCGGAGGTCGGGGGGTCCCCCCCAGTCCTGTCTGTGCCTTCCCAGGGGGTCACCCCTGCCCAGTTCTGGATTCCTTGCCTCGCTGTTCCCGACCAGGCCTGGGTCCCCAGCCTTGCAGTGCTTGACGTTGCCTGTCGGGGTTGCGTGTGGTAGGGCAGTACCTCCGTGAGGCCGCGCGGGGAACCGATGCCAGCCCCGCAGCCCGGCGCAGATGTCGTCCGGGCCCCACTCCCTTCGCCGCTCACCGCACTGCTCTGGTGGTATCCACTCGCTCGCCGCCCTGAGCCGTGCTCCAATTCACGGGCGAGGTCACTGCCTGGAGCTCGCCACCACTCTAAAGGACTGGTGCGGGCCCCTCGATCCGAGGATCCGCCGCCGGTCCGCTACCAGGTCCCCCGGCGTGTCCCGAAGGTACCTCCTTTCCCGGGGTCTCCTCCTCCTCCTCCTCCCCGGCTCAGGCAGCTGTGTCGCACCCCGGCGTGAGGACGGGACGGGGCTGCAATCTCGTCTCGCCTGGAGCGCCCCCTCTCCTGCTCTGCCCAGTAGGCCTGAAGCGTCTCCCTTCGTCCGCGGCCCTCTGGGTGAAATGGCAGCTACGGGTGGTCGAGGGTGCGGGAGGGCGCCAGTCGCTGCTATCCTGAGTTCCTTGGCTCATAAGGGGTGGTGGAACCGCTTAAGTGAGTTGGAGGTTCTGGAGCGCCATCGACACACGTCTACCTGGTGTCGGCGGCCATCTTGGAATCCCTTGATCTACGTTTTGAAGTGTTTTTACTTCGCTTTTATTGTTCTTCACTGGTTATATATTCCTATGGAAAGGAATTTTGTTCTTGTGCCCCAAATAGCATGTCGGCTTGTCTGACTACTTTGTCCACAAGGACCTGGAGCTCTGTAACACTGAATTCACTTGCAAGGCAATGGGGATAGGTGTCAGGTGCAAATCAATAAGCAAGTGTAACAAGTATTTATTAATTTATTTATTTACAGGAGGAACAATGCTCTTTTTATCACAAAAGAATGCAATAGATAAGAAATTAGATTTGCCAGGAAGCTGTGAGCTTCTTACAATGGGAGCTTGAGGGACATTCTGACCAGGTTGTGGAGGGGAGTAAATGGAACAGTCACTGGGTAAAATGCATAAGTGGACATTGTGATGAATCCGAGGATGTCGTCACTGCTTCCATGGAAGAAGCCTGTTCCTATGATTCCAAGGAGGTGAGGCCGCTACCAGATAGTCCCTGTGGGGATGGCATTCTGTGGGTGCATCTCATGGAACGGGAAAACCCCTATGGGACCAGTGGCGACTATAGTGGGAGAACGCAGTATCCACCTTGGCCCACCTGTCCTTCACCCCCACTCTCCTCAACCCTACCCTCCTATCCTATAGATTTCTGTAGTATGGAAGAAGTAGGAAGGACTGATACGAGGAAGAATAGGGATGAATAAAATGAAGATCTGAAGCAAGAAACTGAGACAAGGAAGAGGCGCAGAGCCGCACGGTTCACTAAGAAGAATCTGTCTGAACAGTCTAGTCTTCAGTCACAGAGCTTACTGGTTAGGAGCATAAAGACTGACAATGGATTTACCCGAGTGTCAGATGCTCCGGAGAGGAATCACGAGAGGGACTGAGGCTCGGAGAGAAAGTCGGCAAAAGTAGATCTAAGCACGGAGACGATAAAAGGGGCGATCTCTACTGGTACCGCTAAACAAAGCGAGAGGCTGGCTGTGGGAAGTGTGAGCAGCACTGCCCAACAGGAACACGCGGTCCGATGAAGAGGGAGATGCTAAAGTGGGTTAGGAGCCATTGCGGCAAGCAGACAGGAATGTCAGAGAACCAGCAAAGCAGAAAAAACACAGGGTAGCCAGCGACCAACCGGAAGGCTGCAGCCAAGATCCTGGCGGTAAATGGATGGCTGAGCCTGTGGTTGGGGGTCCCCATAAAGTGAAGGAAACCCTAAAAAGCATGAAGACTGAAAAGTGGGAAAGAGGACAGCCCCTACGCAATCCTAAGAGACGGTTTACCAAGACATGGTAACAAGGGAAAAGGACATAAGAAGGCATAATCTTCTTTGTGGCAGTACTTGGAGTGAGGGTGACCCAGGACTGTCACATAAGAAAAAACACAAAGAGAACTGTGAGTTCTGTGTTAACGAGACTGTTTGTTTATAAATGGACTGAAAGGGATAATCTAGGAGCATTTTAATTACAGCGCCTACTCTTTTCTATTTGGGAAATGTGAACTTACTAGGATTTGTACAGTGCTCTGCTGCGATTTTCCTACTGCACGCACAGAAACGTGCGGGCGTGTGCACAGGCACACACGCCAAACATGACCAGACATTGAGATGGGATATTAAACGCTGAAATCAAATCGTGAATGGCGGGGCAGTGCCAGGGATGTGTGAATAAAGTGGCACACATCAACGGAATGCAGCGATCTGTCTGCACATCACACAGTGCTGCCCAGACTTGCAAGGTGACCCCCTCACTCCCAACCCCACAATTGGGGTAGAGAAAGGGACCGCATAATTGTCATTGGGGCAGGCCTGAGCGTATATGTGCCCGGGGCCAATCACAATATTGATAAGATCATTGATATTGATATTGATATTTTATTTCTATCGCGCTCGTACACAAAATGTTTCAGTGCGTGACAAGACAAGGGAGGGGAACAGTGGAGAACAAAACAACGATCTTACTAGTCCCAGTGACATTGAGAACGCGCAAGTGCATGGGAGGGGGGAGGGGAAAAGTGCATGGAAGGGGGAGAAGTGGAAAGTGCGGAGCAAAGGAGAAACAGATAAATAATATATAAATAAATAATAAAGGCAACAAACAGTGGTAGTGCAGCCGGCAAGTGCTGGGTTTAAGGCAGCAGACAAGGTAGGTCTGATAAGTGCAGGAAGAAAAAGGAGGGGACTGTATGGGTACAGATACAGTCCCCAGTGCAAGGGGTAGTGCAGGAGGGTGGCAGGGTGAGCAGGTACCTGGGCCAAGAGAGAACAGATCAGCAGGAGAGAGGGGGAGCGAAGGCAGAAGAAAAGAGGAAGGTCTTGAGGTGCTTCCGGAACCAGAGCTGGTTCTCCTCAAGTTTTAGAGTGGCAGGGAGGCTATTCCAGTGGGAGGCCCCAGCCGAAGACTGACATCTACCCCAAGCTTGTTTATTTAAAAAATAACTGACCCGGAAAGGAGTCAGAGGTAGAGGAGGGAAGAGCTCGAGAGGTGAGGTATTTGCAGAGGGATAGCTGAAGGTATTCTGTACCCATGCCCCAGAGAGCCTTGTGGACAATGCAAAGGGATTTGAATTTAATTCTTGCATCTACCGGGAGCCAATGGAGGGATTTCAGAGCTGGAGACATATGATCCCAGGGCTTGAGGCCAAGGACAAGTCTCGCATTCCTGTTCTGGATTAGTGGCAGAGGGCGGAGAGTAGAGGCAAGTAGATTTAGAAAGAGGCTGTTACAATAGTCCAACCTAGAGAGAACCAGAGCTTCAGAGACCATGACCATCTGGGGGAAGGATAGGAAAGGCAGAGTACCTCTGAGGAGGTGCAGTAGGAAGTTTGACTTTTTAAGAGACCTCAGAGATGTGGGCGGATAAGGAAAGTGTGGAGTTAAAGATGACCCTGAGGTTCTTAGCCTCGCAGGTGGGGGTAGGAGGAAGGCCAAGGGAGGCCGGCCAGAGATTGAGGGGAAAAGGATGGTGTAGGTGTGCCAATGAGGAGGATCTCCGTCTTGCTAGCATTCAGACAAAGATCATTGGCAGCACACCAATCTTGAATGGCAGTTAGGCAATCAGAAACGAGAGAGGGAGAGGAGGTGGCTGAGGGCAGCCTGAAAATGAGTTGTGTGTCGTCAGCGTAGCACTGGAAATTTGAGCAGAAAACGGCAATGCAGTGGGCGAGAGTTGCCATGTATTGGTTGAAAAGCCAGGGCAAAGAGGTTAGACCCCTGGGGAACACCACAGGTAGAGCGGAAGATAGACGATAGAAAGGACCCAAGTTGGACATGGGAGGGTCGATCAGAGAGGAAAGAGGTCAGCCAGGCCAGAGCCTGATCAGTGATACCCAGGTTATCACGGAGAAGGTTGAGCAGGATGGTATGGTTGACTGTGTCGAAGGCAGAAGAGAGATCGAGGAGGATGAGGACAGAAGGAATGTTAGAGTCAAGGTTGGAGAGCAGATCTTCATGGATGTTCAGGAGAGCAGTTTCCATGCTTCTGGCAGCTCTGAAGCCAGACTGGTGGTCATGGAGACAGCCAAAAGAATTGGAATGAAGGTTAAGCTGAAATGGAAATTGGGTGATAGTTAGAAGGACAAGGAGGATCAGATGTGGGTTTCTTGAGAATAGGATGCACAAGGGGTTGCTTCAGAGGGGAGGGGAAGGATCCTGAGGCAAAGGAGTGGTTGTAAAAATCAGCAAGGGCCGGAGCGAGGTTGTCAATGTGGTCCTTGATGGTTTTAGAGGAACAGCGATGAACCTGTTTTGACAAGGCTTTCATAGATCAGACTTGTCTAGCGACCTTGTCAGGGGAGAAAAGAGGAAAGGACGAGAAGGAGGGTGGAGGGGTGGCTGAAGGAGGATCAGCAAGCACACATGGAGAGGGGAGAGGAGGGGCAGGGGTGGAGAGGGTGGACAGGATGTCCTGGGTTTTTGAGATAAAGTGACAGACAAGGGCATTGCAAAGAGCCTGGGAGGCAACAGGAGGGGTAGAGACTGCAGCAGGGTTTTCCAGCTCCTTGCAGATTTTAAAGAGTACGTCTGAGTTATTAGATGCCGCAGAGACACGAGCTTGAATGTGTGCTCTCTTCTTGGTGAGGACAGAGAGACAGTATTGCCTTTGTAGCAGGCGACAGGCCAGTTTGTCAGAGGATGAACAAGAAGCCCTCCATTTCCTCTCAGCCGCCCTTCACTTACGTTTAAGTGTAGCTAGGTCGGAGCCATACCAGGAATTGCACTTGGCTTTGGACTTCAAATGGATCCTCATGACAGGGGCACGAGCATCAAGAGTAACAGAAATTGAAGAGTAGAGCAGAGACAGGTCTGTGTCAGGATGTGAGACAGCCAGAGGTGGACGGGGGAGAAAGTGGCGCGAAAGCCTCAACTGACACACGCTTCATGGGCCGGATGTCCGAGAAGGTAGGTGGCAGTGTTGGCTTGGGGGGGAAGAGAGGGAGAGATGAGAGGAGTGGTCAGAGGGATGGAGAGGGGTAGGTCAGAGGAGATCAAGACATCGAGTGTGTGCCCTGCAGAGTGAGGGAGGATGGACAGGGAGAGGGAGTCGCACAGGTCACAAAAGAGTACAGAGGAGGAACAAGGAGAGTCTAAATGGATATTGAGGTCACAGAGGAAGAAGAGTTGAGTGGTAGAGTCCAGGAGGGAGGAGGAAAGGTCCGCCCACTCAGAGAGAAATGAGGTTATTTTACCAGGAGGCTAGTAGATGGTAGCCACAGTAAGAGAATGGGTAGGAGAGAGAGAGAGCCTACAGACATCACATTCAAAAGAGGAGTAGGTCTGAGTGGGAATGATAGAGGCAGGAATCCACTCAGGAAAGATCAGGGCTACCCCCCCAACGGACCAGGAGGATCTGGGTGCAGAGAGGATCTTGTAGCCATCAGGGAGGAGAGTGTCAAAGCTCGTGACAGAGCTTGCCATGAACCATGTCTCAGTAAGACCAAGGACATCAAGGTCTAGTTCTTCAAGGAGGTGGCAGATGTCAGAGGAGTGTTTGACAGCAGAGTGAGTGTTGAGAGTGTCAATATGAAGAAGGTTGCCAGCCTTAAAGACCTTCCGGAGAGGGGTACAGATCAGAGCTATGCTCTGCGGGGGAGAAAGGGCCCTAGGAGGGGCAGAGGAGGAGGAGAGAGAGAGGGCAAGTTAGCCAAGGGGGGAGAAGAGGGGACAGCAGGAGATGAGAGGAAATTGATGAGGCGAGGGAAGCGCCTATCAAAGAGGAGGAGATTGGCCTGAGGGCCTTGGACCATGGTGCATGTTTATAGGGAGGAGAGCATAAAATGTCCAATTCAGAACCTGGAACCCCGGCTTCTACTCCCGGCTTTAGCGCTTGACTAGCCGCACTGTGTGATTCTTGACAAAGGTAGAATTGCAAATATAATGCATTATACAGGTATGCAGTGCCGTGTACCCACTTCCTCCCCTCTCGGTTTGTGAGGTTAAGAAACCCATTCCCTACTCAATCCACTCAAGTAGGAGAAAGTGTAGGCTCGCAATGAAAAAAGGCAACATATGTAACTTTAAAATAAATGGCCTGCAAAATTCCAAAGTGCGTAGTATGTTTACCCATATGCCACTGAGTGTTTATAGATGGGTTATATCAGTCCCTAAAATGCACACAGAATTAACCTTCATTTGGCGTGAGGGTGTTTAAACGCGACTGCAATGTCAGCCACGCCCAAACGTCCCTCTCGTCAAATCGGCAGCACAAGAAAGGCTTATGAGCCAGAATGGGCACACCGAACTGGCTGCGGCACCAAAGCGGTTGAGCCAAACTGGCCCACGCCGAAACGGCGGCGCCAACAAGGGGTGTACTGCCACAGGTGGGTGGTGGGAGGTAAAAGATGGTGGGTGAAGGAAATATTTATTTTATTTTATTGATTGTTATAACACATAACTCACCTTAAAATGACTAACCCTTCCAAACACATCACAGTACACTGCGAAATAGAACATTAGGATGACATAAATGATGTATGCTACATGATATGATATGATATTGCATTCATAACTTGCCTATAAACAAGTGTTTCAATACGCGATGAGGCAATGGAGGAGGAACCGAGGGAGGACAGAGACAGCTATCTTGCTAGGCCAGGTGACATTGAGATCGCGCCAGTCCAGGGGAGTGGGGAGGGAAAAGTGCGGGGGCAAAGGGGGAGGGGGTAATGCAGTACATAGGATAACAGTAAAGAATAAACAAACAATAAATAAAAAGTGCGGCCAGCTGGTGGCAAGTTCCAGGGTAAGTGCAGACATCATGTGTGAAGTGCTGGCAGGGGGCTCTAGGGGCACAGAAACAACCCCCGAGTGCAAGGGTTGCCAAGGGGGCAGTGCAGGTGTTCAAATGGTGGGGAGGGGACCTGGGCCCGAGATCAGAGGATAGCCAGGAAACCATTACAGATTCAGTTTCAACCCAGGTGATCAGCAGGAGAGAGGAAGAGAGAAAGCATGGTTCTCTTCAAGTTTCAGAGAGACAGGGAGGCTGTTCCAGAGGGAGGCTCCAGCCAAAGAAAGAGATCTACCACCAACTCGTTGCTTGGAGAAGCAGCTGACCCTGAGGGAGTTGGAGGCGGATGCGCAAAGAGCTAGAGAAGGAAGATATTTATGAAGAGAGAGTGGAAGATATTGAGGCCCCAGGCTCCAGAAGGCCTTGTGGAAAATGCAGAGGGTTTTGAACGTAATCCTCGCAGCCACTAGGAGCCAGTGCAGAGTTTTCAGTCCTGGAGAGATACGATCCCTGGGCTTGAGGCCAAGGACAAGTCTTGCAGTCCTGTTCTGGATGAGTTGCAGAGGATGGAGAGTAGAAGCTGGCAGATTTAGAAAGAGGCTGTTGCAGTAGTCCAGCGTAGAGATAACAAGAGCTCTAGAGACAGTGAGCTTCTGGGGGAAGGAGAGGAAAGTAAGAATACCTCTGAGGAGGAGCAGCTGGTAGTGTGATTTCTTAGAGACGTCAGAGATGTGAGAAGAGTAGGAGAGTGTGGAGTCGAAGATGACCCCAAGGTTTTTAGCCTCTCAGGTGGGAGCAGGAAGAGGGCCAAGAGAGGCCAGTCAGAGAGTGACAGGCAATGAGGGAGCAGGTGTGCCAATGAGGAGAATCTTGGTCTTACTGGCATTAAGGCAGAGAGCATTGGCGGCACACCGCTCCTGGATAGCCAACAGACAGTCAGAGATGAGAGAAGGAGAAGAGGTGACAAAAGGGAGCCTGAAAATGAGTTGAGTGTCATCTGCATAGCACCAAAGGTTGTGGCAGAGAGCGGCAATGCGGTGGACAAGAAGTGCAAGGTATTGGTTGAACAGCCAGGGAGAGAGGTTAGACCCCTGGGGAACACCACAGATAGAGACAGAGGAGAGGAAGTACCCCAGTTGGATCTGGGAGGTTCGGTTGGAGAGGAAAGAGGTCAGCCAAGCCAGGGCCTGATTGGTGATACCCAGGTTATCACGGAGATGGTTGAGCAGGATGTTATGGTTGACCATGTCAAAGGCAGAAGAGAGGTCAAGTAAGATGAGGACACAGGGTGTGTTGTAATCGAGGTTGGAGAGCAGGTCTTCACAGATGTTCAGGAGAGCAGTTTTCATGCTTCTGACAGCTCTGAAGCCAGACTGATGGTCACAGAGACGCCCACTGATTCAGTTTGAAGATTAAGCTGGGCCAACTTTTCCAGGAGTTTGTCCGGGAAAGGAGTACATAGCATGAGAACTGTACCATCACATTATACATAGCATGCGTTGGTGTACAATGGATATTTTGAACATTCCCAGTTAAATAGTTCATGGAGCTATAAGAGTGAAAAAGTGATTAACTGAAATCTGGTGGCAAACTCTTGTTTTGTTCTATGCATGTCCCAAAATACAGAGTGAAATGGGATCTGATGAACTACTCGCACCTGATATGAGAGACACTAACCCAAGAGTAATGAGTTGGTTCCTAGATCTCCAATCATTTTGCTTCACTGTAGAACAGCAGATGGGGAAAGAACAGTGGAATATGTATTTTCTAAATTGTTTCTCTAAATAGAGATGGGGAACTGACCACTGTAAGGGGAAGGGTATTTGACAAATCACAGGTATTCATCCCTTTTCCCCTAGTGGGAGACCCCCCCACTGTAAGGCTAGCGATGTGAGGCCACTCCGCAAGGTCCTTCCTAGGGGTTGAGGCAAGTGGAACCTCAGTGGGAGAGACATCTACAACACCACCAAACCAGGTCCATACAGACTTCAATATTTTTGCACAACTTCACTGTGAAGATGATCCATATTACCACAAGCTATCTCTGTACGGTACAAAACTAAAAAACAAAGGCAATTTAAATATCCTCACACACCATCACTACATTGACCTCTGTATCGCCATTGCACCATCCCTGTGGGGACTTCAATATCATAACACAGCAAACCTGCAGGGACTTCATTAGAAGTGCACATAATGTTGGGACTATTCTCATGATAATCCCAGTTCTTGCAGTACGTAAATCAGTATCACACCCAATTCATGTGAAGTATATGAAGACATTAATATCACCATAAACTGTGTGGGGACTTATCACATAACAGTGCTGTGAAAATACACACCATCCATGTGGGGCCTTACATATCACAGCACACCACCTCTGTTGGGACTTTAATGTCATTCTGATTCCTACTGAATACTGTAGCATAATTGCATATGTTTGATGGTTAAAGGGGGCATTTTCCCATCAAGGAAAGCACCTTTTTATTTACAAACAAGATACTATTTTCAAAGTAAGGAAAATAAATCCACATAGCTCCAATTGCCTGTTTGGCAGTGGCTCACCCTATTGAATTGTGGATGTTCCAAATAAGTTGCTCTGTAGCAATGGGGTTAATTCAATACGTATGTCTGGCTGGCTGGAGTGCAGTGCCCGAGGCTTGAAAAGGCTGGGTGACCATTTGAGGTCAGGAGAACTCTGTCCCATCTGGCTGTGGTGGCTCTAGTAGCTCAACTGGTCAAGCGGTTCTCAGCCAATGATTCGGTCTACCTCTTCTGTGGTAAAACAGTGAGAGCGCTCACTCAGGGAAATTCCAGGTTTGGGTCTATGTCTAAGCTAAGCAGGAAGTGTCTCATGTGGAGCCTGAGTTTGGTTGTGGTGAGATCAGTTGGAGCAGTTGTACCTATTGTGCCTTTCTCACCATACTTTGTTACTGCCCTCATAAAAAGTTTGGGAATCATACTAGGAGAGAATGAGGAAGCAGCTTTGCAAGGGCATTGCCCCTAATGAATTGAGAAGGTGGTAGGTTGGTATGGGGAAGAGACCACTGACAAACCCTACTCAGTCTTCCTCCAGGTAACTAAAGCCACTGGCCTAAGGGTCCTGGTAAGCTGGACTTCCTGGTCTCCATGCAGGTGTGGCTCATAGATACTGGGCGGCATGAAACTGGCCCACCACACATTATGGAGGATCAAAGCTAGCCCTGTGACAAGACTGAGTGCTTTCTCAGCTGCGGCAAGCAGCTGAGTAAGTGAACCAGGTCAGGATTTAACTGCAAAGAGAAACATAGTTTCTCTTTGACAGCTTTCAGTACCCTCGTGAGCATACCCAATGGGCTAAACTAATAAGTGTTATTGTGTGGTTAGACTGGCCTGCGTTGGTGCAGCCCGCCTGAACATCTTTTCTTATTGTGGTATGGCATTTTGTGCCAGGCACCAAAGTTAAAGAATCATGATCAGTATTATTATATGGCTAGATTGCCCTACATTGGTACAACCAGTCTGCAAATAGTTTCATACTGTGGCATGGCATTTCTTAGTGGCATATGGTGGTAAGCCAACATGAGGGTTCTTAAGTTGACATAATAGCGTACATTGGTGATGGCAGTCTCTCATTGTGGCATTGCATTTTGTACTGTCACAGCTAACAGGAGTATGTTTCTATCTGGTAATACTGGCATATATTGGTGCAGTCTGCAACGACTTGTATGGGCACAGCCAGCATGACATTTTTTTTAAACTTGCAAATATTGTGCACAAAGGCATTGTGGAAATGAATTGGAAAATGCTTCTGTGCATTGTTGGCGACTTGCAGTCATTGGAAGTTTTCATGTGTTACCCTACAAAATCGATTGCAAACTGTGTGGATTTTTACCCAATTGTTTACAGAAAGTGTGCTGTAAAATGCACTATATTAGCCTATTATATAAAAAAGATTTTCAGGGAAGGAACCCACACAAGTCCCCCTTTTGTTAGTTCATGATCCCTCGCTACACTCAGTCACTCCACCACATTTGTGGGAAACATATACACCCGTCCAATAAAAAATTCTTACCAGCCATCACTGTCCCTAGTGTACCCGCTAGCTGAAGGAACAGGACCCTGAATTTTTCACAATATCGAGAAAACTGTTGACATGAACTAATCAGATTAATATTGTATTAGTTTAGTACATTAACATGATCACTGAGGATAGAATCAAAATATTTAATTGCAAAATCTAAAACGTAGATAACACTGACATTTACTTGCAGCTTTCCCATCCTTTTCTCTTACCTGCGCTCATTTTCTTTCTTCCAGCAGATTAAGGTCTGCATACCTTTGATAGGTTCATGGTATGCCACCCCATGGGCAAGCATATGTGTTCTACTGTGCATACCACTGTGATGACAATTTGGCACAGTATAAACCATGATAACATAACATAGCATATAATGCCAAAACCTTGCATATTACAGTACATACCCTTTCTGATGTTCACTCACCCGTGACATCCAGTTCATCCTTCCCTTCAGTGCTAGGATTCCCAAAGCTCTGTCATTGAGTGGATCCCCCATTTTTATAGTGGGGGGGATGGAAGACAGGTGTAGATGGGATCAGCAATATACGTTTATGACACTCAACTTTTAACTTTAATAATTTAACCCACCTCTTACCTGTCTCCAGCAGCCCCCACTTGCCTAAGATATGCCAATTCTAGAAGGGGCCAGTTATCTTTTAACAGAATGGACAACTGGTTCGGTCAGAGTGGGCCAGTTTCATAAGTTACTAAATTAGGCTTAACCAATGTTTCTAAGCAAATATGTTTCCAAACATGTTAGTTGCAGCATATTTTACCAAAAAGACCACCTTGGTTAATACACAGTCTGTTCTGGATAGTGATGAATTGTAATGTTTGATTGTGGCCCACTTTTTTAATGTTGCCTGGACCAATGTTATGCCCCAGTCTGAACCTGCCTTGTTGCACCACAGTGGGAAGTGGACTTGGGAAGTGGAGTTGGGATAAAAATGCAAAAACCTCTTGGTAAGAAACACAGGGATATGACTTTTAGCATACAGAAAAGTAAAGGCAGACAGCAAAATGCTGGTGTACGATTTGTTTAGTTGATCTTAAGCGTTTTCCCTTTTCCCAGTACACCAGCAGACTTTTACATTTGTATATAAAAAGGGGTAATCACACAATACTATTTACATTATTAACCTACGTAAACAGCGGAATTACTAAAAACAGTACAGAAAAGAGTCCTTTTAAAATATAAACAGTTCTTCCAAAAAATAAAAGTCCTTAAAAATATATGCAAATATCTCAATACAGTGTGCTGTAACTATGTATAAAAAAACATTACTTGCGAGCCAGGCAGGCCAGAGCTGTCACAAGGTCCTTTCTGCTCTGGGTATTTCTCTTCCTCTATGTTGTGATGATTCTCTGGCAGGCTAGCAGCAGAAGCATGTGTGATGGGACGCAAAGTTTCTTTTGGATGTGCAGCTTAAGCCAGGTGCAGCCCAGCATTTATGGCAGTCTGGGGACAGGAGCCCAAACCAATGCTCCACCCAGGCTGCATCTGCCAGATGCAGCCCTCGGAGTCTCGGAGGCCTGTCTTGGCAGGGGGCAGGCCATAAATCATTACACAGCGCTCCCCTCTCTACTGGAGAGCGCCACACCTGACAGAGGAGGGCGAAAGGGGGGGCAATGACTAGGGGCATTCCATGCACACAGAGCCATGTGGAGCCAGGCCACGGCAGTAACAGGAGTGCCAGGAGGCAGTGGTGGGTTCTGGCAGTCCCCTTCCTATCTGGGGAGAATCAGTCTTTCAGCTCGGGCCCGCAGAGGTGAAAAAGAACTAGCAAAGGTGCAGGGAGGAGTGCTGCTCAACCCTCCTCAGTGGAGGTTCAGACCAACTGTCTTCAAGGCGCAGTGCTCATGCTGCAAACCTTTTCCTTTTTTAAAGAATCCCTGTGTGGCATCACGTACGGATGTCTTTTACTCTAATTTGTTGCATGCTTCTCCCCGTTAAAATATCCTCAAACTTGAGGATAGCCATGGCCTGAATTATAAATCTATCTAGCAACTTGCTCCACACACCCACCACTCCCACCCGACCTGAGACAGGTTGATCTGCTCCTCACTGTTTCCTCCCCTGATTGTTTGGAGATCCCTTTCCCACCCTCCCCCTTCGAATACCCTAACAATAATAATAATAATAATAATACTAATAATAATATAAAAATATTTGAGCCATGATGTAGATCTACAGTCCACCTGCCACAGTACCCCTGAACTCGTAGACACCTGCACTAAAGAAGAAAGAATGGAAAACTGAGGATCAGGCAATGGGAAACTCACATTGGACCCCTGGTGAATCCTAAGTTAGTTTCATGACAGTCCTGCTCTCCCTGGTTGCAGGATGAAGATCAGCCGGGGCCCCATCTAGGGTTACTTCCTGACCCGGCGATCAACCCTGTACCAAGTCAGGCTCCCTATATTCCAGTGGAGGAATGGGTAAGGGTTCCCTGCCACATCCAACTTAGCAGGAGCAATGGGATCAGGATTAGTCTAGAAAGAACACTCTCACATTCGGGTTCAGGTCCTCTTCTCTCACTACCGGTGTCAGCTCAAACTGATCCTGGACTTGGAGCAGATGGTTCCGGCGCAAGGTCTTGATGTTTCTTGGCTGTCCTCATACCCACAGTCAGTAGACAGGCAGCACTACTAATTGATGCTGAATGTTGAATGGTTGAGACTCCTACTTGTTACTCAGCTTGTTCCGTCCACTCTTTCCCGGGCTGTGGATCAACACACAATCACCAGGTGGAAGACTTGCATCAATGTGCAAGATTCAAGGCAACTGAGGATCCGTGTAGCCCAGAATTGGTTTGAGGATTCGAGGAGCTCAAGTAGTGAGGATCCGCTTCAGCTCCTTAAATGCCTCCTGGCATTAGTCGGTCCACCTATCATCAAAGGGCTCATGTGGATGGTGTAAATGGTCTGAAGAGTTGATGGTAGTCCTGTGGCTCCTCTGGTTATGCAGGTATCCTTTGATGAGGTCCACAAGCGGTTGCACGATGTTGGCATATCCCACAACAAATCTCCAGAAGCAGTTAAAGAATTCAAGGAAACTCTGTAACTCCTTCAAGTTCTGAGGTCTTGACCAGGTGAGGAGGGCTTCCGTCATGGCGGGATCTACAGGAATGCTGTCTGCAGAGATGATGTTTCTGCTGTATTTTATGCTTGTCCAGCACTGCTTTTCCTGCACTGTTGTGCACTTGTTCACACTGACGTTTAGCCCTTGCTCCCTTAGGCAGTCATTCTGCCAAAAATGCCCCATAGAGTCCAATGGACTCTGAAAAAATGGGAACACACTCCGCCACCACCACGTGTAATCCACCGGTAAATCTGCCAGACCAAGTGGTGGTAATGGTAAGTCCAGTGGATTTACAGACAGAATCCCGCCCAACTCGTAATGACCCCCATTGTCAGGTGAGATTTCGTTCAATTTCTGATTTGGCCGTGTACTAAGCAGGGCTTGATGTAACATTACCATTACATGATTTCATGTTAACATAAAACACACTCAGCCCTATACATACTTTCTTAAATGATTTCAAAATCTTCACAAAATCTCTCTTTTACTTTCTTGAAGCATTATATATCTGTAAGGCATTTAATGTCAAAGAGCCCACATACGAAATGTTTAATATCATAATACATCTTCTTTAAGGAGACTTCAATATCATCACACACTATCCATGTGAGGACTTCAATATCATCACATATCAACCCTGTGGGGACCTCAACATCAGCACACACCATCCATGTGAGGACTTAAATATCATCACATATCAACCCTGTGGGGACCTCACCATCAGCACACACCACCCATTTGAGGACTCAAATATCATCACATATCAACCCTGTGGGGACCTCAACATCAGCACACACCATCCATGTGAGGACTTAAAAATCATCACATATCAACTCTGTGGGGACCTCACCATCAGCACACACCATCCATGTGAGGACTTAAATATCATCACATATCAACCCTGTGGGGACCTCACCATCAACACACACCATTCATGTGAGGACTTCAATATCATCACATGTCATCCATGTGGGTACCTCAACATCAGCACACACCATCCATTTGAGGACTTAAATATCATCACATTCCATCCCCGTGGTAAAACAGTGAGAGCGCTCACTCAGGGAAATTCCAGGTTTGGGTCTATGTCTAAGCTAAGCAGGAAGTGTCTCATGTGGAGCCTGAGTTTGGTTGTGGTGAGATCAGTTGGAGCAGTTGTACCTATTGTGCCTTTCTCACCATACTTTGTTACTGCCCTCATAAAAAGTTTGGGAATCATACTAGGAGAGAATGAGGAAGCAGCTTTGCAAGGGCATTGCCCCTAATGAATTGAGAAGGTGGTAGGTTGGTATGGGGAAGAGACCACTGACAAACCCTACTCAGTCTTCCTCCAGGTAACTAAAGCCACTGGCCTAAGGGTCCTGGTAAGCTGGACTTCCTGGTCTCCATGCAGGTGTGGCTCATAGATACTGGGCGGCATGAAACTGGCCCACCACACATTATGGAGGATCAAAGCTAGCCCTGTGACAAGACTGAGTGCTTTCTCAGCTGCGGCAAGCAGCTGAGTAAGTGAACCAGGTCTGGATTTAACTGCAAAGAGAAACATAGTTTCTCTTTGACAGCTTTCAGTACCCTAGTGAGCATACCCAATGGGCTAAACTAATAAGTGTTATTGTGTGGTTAGACTGGCCTGCGTTGGTGCAGCCCGCCTGAACATCTTTTCTTATTGTGGTATGGCATTTTGTGCCAGGCACCAAAGTTAAAGAATCATGATCAGTGTTATTATATGGCTAGATTGCCCTACATTGGTACAACCAGTCTGCAAATAGTTTCATACTGTGGCATGGCATTTCTTAGTGGCATATGGTGGTAAGCCAACATGAGGGTTCTTAAGTTGACATAATAGCGTACATTGGGGATGGCAGTCTCTCATTGTGGCATTGCATTTTGTACTGTCACAGCTAACAGGAGTATGTTTCTATCTGGTAATACTGGCATATATTGGTGCAGTCTGCATGGACTTGTATGGGCACAGCCAGCATGAAATTTTTTTTAAACTTGCAAATATTATAGGTTCATGGTATGCCACCCCATGGGCAAGCATATGTGTTCTACTGTGCATACCACTGTGATGGCAATTTGGCACAGTATAAACCATGATAACATAACATAGCATATAATGCCAAAACCTTGCATATTACAGTACATACCCTTTCTGATGTTCACCCACCCGTGACATCCAGTTCATCCTTCCCTTCAGTGCTAGGATTCCCAAAGCTCTGTCATTGAGTGGATCCCCCATTTTTATAGTGGGTGGGGATGGAAGACAGGTGTAGGTGGGATCAGCAATATACGTTTATGACACTCAACTTTTAACTTTAATAATTTAACCCACCTCTTACCTGTCTCCAGCAGCCCCCACTTGCCTAAGATATGCCAATTCTAGAAGGGGCCAGTTATCTTTTAACAGAATGGACAACTGGTTCGGTCAGAGTGGGCCAGTTTCATAAGTTACTAAATTAGGCTTAACCAATGTTTCTAAGCAAATATGTTTCCAAACATGTTAGTTGCAGCATATCTTGCCAAAAAGACCACCTTGGTTAATACACAGTCTGTTCTGGATAGTGATGAATTGTAATGTTTGATTGTGGCCCACTTTTTTAATGGTGCCTGGACCAATGTTATGCCCCAGTCTGAACCTGCCTTGTTGCACCACAGTGGGAAGTGGACTTGGGAAGTGGAGTTGGGATAAAAATGCAAAAACCTCTTGGTAAGAAACACAGGGATATGACTTTTAGCATACAGAAAAGTAAAGGCAGACAGCAAAATGCTGGTGTACGATTTGTTTAGTTGATCTTAAGCGTTTTCCCTTTTCCCAGTACACCAGCAGACTTTTACATTTGTATATAAAAAGGGGTAATCACACAATACTATTTACATTATTAACCTACGTAAACAGCGGAATTACTAAAAACAGTACAGAAAAGAGTCCTTTTAAAATATAAACAGTTCTTCCAAAAAATAAAAGTCCTTAAAAATATATGCAAATATCTCAATACAGTGTGCTGTAACTATGTATAAAAAAACATTACTTGCGAGCCAGGCAGGCCAGAGCTGTCACAAGGTCCTTTCTGCTCTGGGTATTTCTCTTCCTCTATGTTGTGATGATTCTCTGGCAGGCTAGCAGCAGAAGCATGTGTGATGGGACGCAAAGTTTCTTTTGGATGTGCAGCTTATGCCAGGTGCAGCCCAGCATTTATGGCAGTCTGGGGACAGGAGCCCAAACCAATGCTCCACCCAGGCTGCATCTGCCAGATGCAGCCCTCGGAGTCTCGGAGGCCTGTCTTGGCAGGGGGCAGGCCATAAATCATTACACAGCGCTCCCCTCTCTACTGGAGAGCGCCACACCTGACAGAGGAGGGCGAAAGGGGGGGCAATGACTAGGGGCATTCCCTGCACACAGAGCCATGTGGAGCCAGGCCACGGCAGTAACAGGAGTGCCAGGAGGCAGTGGTGGGTTCTGGCAGTCCCCTACCTGTCTGGGGAGAATCACTCTTTCAGCTCGGGCCCGCAGAGTTGAAAAAGAACTAGCAAAGGTGCAGGGAGGAGTGCTGCTCAACCCTCCTCAGTGGAGGTTCAGACCAACTGTCTTCAAGGCGCAGTGCTCATGCTGCAAACCTTTTCCTTTTTTAAAGAATCCCTGTGTGGCATCACGTACGGATGTCTTTTACTCTAATTTGTTGCATGCTTCTCCCCGTTAAAATATCCTCAAACTTGAGGATAGCCATGGCCTGAATTATAAATCTATCTAGCAACTTGCTCCACACACCCACCACTCCCACCCGACCTGAGACTGGTTGATCTGCTCCTCACTGTTTCCTCCCCTGATTGTTTGGAGATCCCTTTCCCACCCTCCCCCTCCGAATACCCTAACAATAATAATAATAATAATACTAATAATAATATAAAAATAATTGAGCCATGATGTAGATCTACAGTCCACCTGCCACAGTACCCCTTAACTCGTAGACACCTGCACTAAAGAAGAAAGAATGGAAAACTGAGGATCAGGCAATGGGAAACTCACATTGGACCCCTGGTGAATCCTAAGTTAGTTTCATGACAGTCCTGCTCTCCCTGGTTGCAGGATGAAGATCAGCCGGGGCCCCATCTAGGGTTACTTCCTGACCCGGCGATCAACCCTGTACCAAGTCAGGCTCCCTATATTTCAGTGGAGGAATGGGTAAGGGTTCCCTGCCACATCCAACTTAGCAGGAGCAATGGGATCAGGATTAGTCTAGAAAGAACACTCTCACATTCGGGTTCAGGTCCTCTTCTCTCACTACCGGTGTCAGCTCAAACTGATCCTGGACTTGGAGCAGATGGTTCCGGTGCAAGGTCTTGATGTTTCTTGGCTGTCCTCATACCCACAGTCAGTAGACAGGCAGCACTACTAATTGATGCTGAATGTTGAATGGTTGAGACTCCCACTTGTTACTCAGCTTGTTCTGTCCACTATTTCCCGAGCTGTGGATCAACACACAATCACCAGGTGGAAGACTTGCATCAATGTGCAAGATTCAAGGCAACTTAGGATCCGTGTAGCCCAGAATTGGTTTGAGGATTCGAGGAGCTCAAGTAGTGAGGATCCGCTTCAGCTCCTTAAATGCCTCCTGGCATTAGTCGGTCCACCTATCATCAAAGGGCTCATGTGGATGGTGTAAATGGTCTGAAGAGTTGATGGTAGTCCTGTGGCTCCTCTGGTTATGCAGGTATCCTTTGATGAGGTCCACAAGCGGTTGCACGATGTTGGCATATCCCACAACAAATCTCCAGAAGCACTTAAAGAATTCAAGGAAACTCTGTAACTCCTTCAAGTTCTGAGGTCTTGACCAGGTGAGGAGGGCTTCCGTCATGGCGGGATCTACAGGAATGCTGTCTGCAGAGATGATGTTTCTGCTGTATTTGATGCTTGTCCAGCACTGCTTTTCCTGCACTGTTGTGCACTTGTTCACACTGACGTTTAGCCCTTGCTCCCTTAGGCAGTAATTCTGCCAAAAATGCCCCATAGAGTCCAATGGACTCTGAAAAAATGGGAACACACTCCGCCACCACCACGTGTAATCCACCGGTAAATCTGCCAGACCAAGTGGTGGTAATGGTAAGTCCAGTGGATTTACAGACAGAATCCCGCCCAACTCGTAATGACCCCCATTGTCAGGTGAGATTTCGTTCAATTTCTGATTTGGCCGTGTACTAAGCAGGGCTTGATGTAACATTACCATTACATGATTTCATGTTAACATAAAACACACTCAGCCCTATACATACTTTCTTAAATGATTTCAACATCTTCACAAAATCTCTCTTTTACTTTCTTGAAGCATTATATATCTGTAAGGCATTTAATGTCAAAGAGCCCACATACGAAATGTTTAATATCATAATACATCTTCTTTAAGGAGACTTCAATATAATCACACACTATCCATGTGAGGACTTCAATATCATCACATATCAACCCTGTGGGTACCTCAAAATCAGCACACACTATCCATGTGAGGACTTAAATATCAACACATATCAACCGTGTGGGGACCTCAACATCAGCACACACCATCCATGTGAGGACTTAAATATCATCACATATCAACCCTGTGGGGACCTCACCATCAGCACACACCACCCATTTGAGGACTCAAATATCATCACATATCAACCCTGTGGGGACCTCAACATCAGCACACACCATCCATGTGAAGACTTAAATATCATCACATATCAACCCTGTGGGGACCTCACCATCAGCACACACCATCCATGTGAGGACTTAAATATCATCACATATCAACCCTGTGGGGACCTCACCATCAACATACACCATTCATGTGAGGACTTCAATATCATCACATGTCATCCATGTGGGTACCTCAACATCAGCACACACCATCCATTTGAGGACTTAAATATCATCACATTCCATCCCCGTGGGGACCTCACCATCAGCACACACCATCCATGTGAGGACTTCAATATCATCACATATCATCCCATTGGGGACCTCACCATCAGCACACACCATCCATGTGAGGACTTCAATATCATCACATATCATCCCTGTGGGGACTTCGCCATCAGCACACACCATCCATGTGAGGACTTCAATATCATCACACATCAACCCTGTGGGGACCTCAACATTAGCACACACCATCCTTTTGAGGACTTAAATATCATAACATATCATCCCTGTGGGGACCTCAACATCAGCACACACCATTCAGTTGGAGGATTCAATATCATTGCATACCATTTCTATGGGACCTTGAGCATAATTACATACTATTCTTATGTGGCCTTCTATACAATGACACACCATCCCTGTGAGGACCACTATGTCATCAAACAACATCCCAGTGGGGACCTCAACAGGACCCCACACCATCCTTTTGGTGGACTCAGTACCATCATATCAGCTCTTTGGGGACTTCAGCATCATTACACACTATTCATATTCACTTACCCGTGTATGGCCAATTGGGTGCTTCTGTGGCTTCATTTGCATCACCTGAATGCATTTTCCTTCACCTTTTGGGTATTTTTGGTGAAATTGGCCACTATTTTTAGCAGTGTTTCGTTCGGTATTTTAACCTGAAGATGGGATGGAATTAGCATTTTTATTTCCAGCGCTAATTCCACTGGACGATTTAGCCCCGGGGGAATTATCACTGGTTTTCATTACTTATTCCTCCAGCGCTAATTTCTTCAGGGTTAATTCCACCAGAGGAATTAGCGTCCATTTTCAATAACCCTTATATCAGCAGATTGATCAAAGTGGCGGCAATTCCATTACCGCCACTTTTTCCCCTTAGAGATCAACTTGTAATGAAACCAAATGAGTATCAATTAAACATCAACCTTGTGAATTTCTTTTTAATAATCAGACAAAATGTGATGCCAACATTCAATTAATTCACATATCAGACTATAGACAAGATGACATCCGTCCACATAATGTGTTGTCTTGACAGTGTAGAATTCAATTTCATCACACACCACCCCTATGGGGACTTCAACAAAATCACAGAAAAATAAGGAAGTAAAGTAAGTCACATTGTGATTCGTTTGTTACAAAAGTAGCCAATGCTTGAAATGAATCTGGAAGTGTGTTGTGCAATCAATGAGGGAAGACTTACATTGCATATCAATTATATCCAATTCTGCAAACATACAAAATACACAAAAAAACAGCGTAATTTCATGATTTTACATTTAAATGCAGAGTTCAGGCCATTTAAAACATTGTTGTATTCGTGTATAAATGGTTCCCATGAATCTGCTGTCTGCTGCCTAAGCTTGTAGGGCATCCGATTTATCATGTGTGTTTAAATTCCTGCCCGTGTGTTGATGACTGCAATACCACACCCAGCCTGCGGGGGCAGAGCTGAGTAAAAAATCAACACACCAAAATAAACACAGGTCCCCACAAGGCCATTTTTTTAAAAGTTATAAAAATTGGCACAGGTGACTTTTAAGTTGTTTTAAATCATTTGGAAGGCACTACCATGTGGGGACTTGGGTTTAGGTCCCCACAGTGAAATCAAGTCCCCACAGCGTGTGTGTGTTTTCATACCCAAGTCCCCACAAGGATAGTAACACAAACACACACACACACACACACACACACACACACACACGCGTAAATTGAGGGGGGCGGAGGTGGGAGGGCAATGTATGGTGGGGGTATGCTTGTAAGATATTGAAGAGAATGGGTTCAGAAGGGCGGGTGAATGTAGGGTATGGGTATGCTTGTAATATGGGGAGGGGCCATGATTTACAGGGTTAACTAACAGAAAATGGGGCTGGGGTAATGGGGGTTGTGTGTCACAGTATTATTGGCTGGCAGAGTCTGGTTGAGGCGATGGGGGCATAGGAATGAGGGCTTGAATGGGAACCAACCTGAAAGGAAGAGAATGGCGAGGGTATTGTGGGCAGGTAAATGGGTAGAATTAGAGGTGGGGAGATTCGTTTTTGGGAGGGTAGTGCCAGCATATACATATTTCGACCACCTAGGGTTCCTCACAGTCACTTTTCATGGACAATCACTACTATCAGTCAGTCAAGTCATATTTAATTTCGATTGTAAACTTTCAATTACACAAAACACATACATAAATACATACATTCTCTTCTAAAACTTCTGAATTATAGTACATAAAATACAGCTTTTATCATCTTCAACGGCTTCCAACTTATTAAAAATGTATAACCTAATACTTTCTGTATTTAAAAATGTACATAATGCCAAAATAAGACCAGTGCCTACTATTATTAAGAGGTGCAAAAAGGCTATTCAACATTTCAAAACATTACATTTATTTAGTGCTGGTATTAAAAACATTTCCCGTTACATATATTGAACAAGGAGCACACAAAGATGTTACCCATGGGGGTACCTATAGTTACACCATCAACTTCACGCAGCTGCTCCATCAAATTCATGCAGCTGCTGCATCGGGAGGAGCGGGAAGGAGCCCCCTCTCCATTTCATCACACCGGACCTGCAGCTGGAAGAGCTATTCTAGCCGCAAACGTGAGATGCGTCACATGTAGCTCGTTGGCCAATTTGTGGAACAATATTCTCAATTTGCACATTATATCGCCACTGTTCAGTGTGCTAACCTTCTCATGCACTGCTGATACCGATCCGATGACTTCCACTACTGCACGCCATTCCCAGCAATGCGGTTAATGACCGCCAACTTATTTTCAAAGCCGCAGCATTGCTGGGGCTATCCACCCTTCCGCAGCCCTGATTGGCTTTGTGCTGCCTTTTTTTCCGGCCCCCACCCCCATCGTCTGGTGGAAGCCACAGTGCGGAAGTGAGCCGCAGAAAGGCCTAGCAAAAGGGTCTGTCTGTGCCCAACACATCCTCATTCACGCAGCTGCTGCATCGGGAGGAGCGGGCAGGAGCCCCCTCTCCATTTAATCACACTGGACCTGCAGCTGGAAGAGCTATTGTAGCCGCGATGGTGAGATGCGTCCCCTGTAGCTCGCTGGCCAATTTGTGGCCCAATATTCCCAATTTGCACATCATACCACTACTGTGCAGTGTGCTAACCTTCTCATGCCCTACTGACACCGATCCAACAACTTTGACTACTGCACGCCATTCCCCGAAACGCAGTTAATGGCCGCAACCTTATTCTCAAACCCGCAGCATTACTGAGGCCATCCACGCTTCTGCAACCCTGATTGGCTGTCTGCTGCCTTTTCCGCCCCCATCCCCACCGTCAGGCAGAAGCTGCCACAGAACGGCCTAGCAAAAGGGCCTGTCTGTCCCTGTCCATGGCTGGACGTCGGCCGTCGCCCGCAACAGCTAGCTGCCATCCGCTCTTGACGCTGTGAGTAGTCCTTGAGGGCCTCCTTACCTTACTCTCCTTTGAAATTATCAAGTCTGTGTTAATTGCCTAGAATCCTACGATCACAAGATGTGATACTCCCATGATAACTCCCCCACCTTACATGTGATTTGTTCGCTATCTCTCACACCTCCAGGAGCCTTTCTGGCAGCTTCACAGTTGAACTTAATATAAGACCCTTTCCATGCTGCAGCTTCACGACGCACCATTCTCCCCAGTCATTCCTGGTGCTCATAGATCATTGGACTCCTTCACATTATCAGGTCGCTCTTCACCATAGTATGGTCCTGTTGTTTTGCATACCGTGCTAACGGCACCGCTCATCAATCCATGCCTGTGTCGCACCAGCATGTTATTATATGTAAACAAATAGACTGACCGCAGATCTGATTAAGCCTATGCCTTTACCTGTGCTATTCCTTCCTGAAAGGCCAATTCATATCTCTAATACATATCAAGAGACATTTACATATCTCTAATACAACACATGTCTTTGACTGGAATAGCCCATGCCTATGTCCTGAACGACTGATGTCTATGCCTGAACAGCCTATACAGCAAAGCCAGAAAAGCCTATATCTATGACTGAACAGTCTATGTCGATGACTGAATAGCCTATGTCTATGCCTTGAATAGACTATGTCTACACCCTGAATAGCCTATGTCTATGCCCTGAATAGCCTATGTCTATGCCTGAATAGCCTATGTCTATGCCTGAATAACCTATGTCTATGCCTGAATATCCTATGTCTATGCTTGAATAGCTTATGTCTATGCCTGAATAACCTATGTCTATGCCCTGAATAGCTTATGTCTATGACCTAAATAGCCTATGTCTATGCCTGAATAGCCTATATATGAATGCCAGATCAGAGTACCCTTATGCCTAAATTGCCTATACCTGCACCATAAATGCCCTTACCTTCCTAATCCACCTTACCCTACGTCCACACTATGACTGACTAGCACATGATGCAGAACCCTTCTCGTCAGCCACAACTTATGTTCCCTAGAATGACTCTAATATCACTTCTTCTGCTGATCTCATCCATGCTCCATGAGATGACGACAGCCATAACAATGCCTTGTACCAGGCACCTACCCTGCCATTTACCTGACAGAAAAAATAGACTCTGAGCTAGATAACCTCTTCTCTATGAGCTTAGCTCGAAGTTCCACTCTGGCTCTAGCCAATTCAAAAATACACTGTTTATGTTTATGTTTATGTTTATGTTTATGTTTATTGAATTTATATAGCACTTTAAGCCAAAGCGCTTTACAATATAACAAAAGTGAGAGAAGCATATTTACTAACATGAACAGGTCATTAGAACAATAAGTATAACTATTTACAAGGGGGGATAGGGTGGGGGGAGGGTAGAGGAGGGGCTAGGTGAAGGGAGTTACGGTGTAGGATTCGACGTAGGGGGAGGACGAGGGAGGGGGAAGGGGAAGAGAAGGGGGAGTGATCTGGTGTCCTCATTGCTCTTAAGTAGAATTTGTTACCAATTTGAGGTCAGAGGGGAAGGAGAGAGGATGGGGAAAGGAGGGGGCCAGGGAAGAGGGGAGTGGTAGGGAAAGGAAGTCAGGGGGGAGTGAAGAAGATGTGCTACGAATCGACTGTCAGGCGTGACTCTGATGCCTTGACCAAAACCATGAACCACGCCTTTCACACTCCTATCAAATCTAAAATACCTAATCGGCACAAAACATCAAATCGACTAAAACCTGTCTTTGCCAAACCCCAGGATGTAAAAAATACAACTACTATCTCTGGAGCATTAATTGATGCGAGATCTCTAGTGGCACAAGCCATGGAAATGGCAGACCTGTTATTAACAGACAACCTTGACTTCTAGCTGTCATGGAGTCATGGCTGAGCGACGCAGCTGGTCCGCCGTTTTGCTCGCTATCCCTGACAACTATCAAATACTTAGGTTGGACAGACCTAACGCCAGAGGAGGTGGCCTAGCCATCATAGCTAAAGCTAACCTTGCGATAAGAATCTTGCCTCCACCACCTTTGAAATCCTGCAAACTGCTTATTGCTAAAATGCCTATCTCTAATTGCCGTACACTAACCATTTACCTGCTATACAGACCCCCAGGAAACATCAACACCTTCGAAGAGGGCCTATCTAGCCTTATTGCTAATAACACAAAAGACTCTTTGCAATTATTAATTGTGGGAGATTTTAACCTCAGATTCAACGATCCTGAGGATAAACATGCACAAGCACTAGGTACTACTCTTTCAGAACATGGACTGACCCAAAAGGTCACTGCACGACCCATTCCAAAGGCAGGACCCTTGACTGGGTGGCTGACTTGAATTGCAAAACCTCCATTACCAAAATTACCCCGCAACTATGGACTGACCATCACCTGATTGACTTCTCATTAACTCTTAACAAACAAACAACTAAAGACGCAATTATGGCACCTGCCTTGCCAACTAGGAGCAAAAAGAATATTACGCCAGACAAACTACTCCCTCATGTCCTCCCTTCTCTTAACTCGCTCCCTATTAATTCAGAGCCTAACCTCCTTGTTGAAGCGTACAACAAGACTATGTCGGAAGCCCTTGACTCCATTGCACCACTTAATCTACGCAAAAATAAACAACTCATACACCTTAATACCTGGTTCATACCTCACCTCAAAGACCTCAGACTAGAGAAACGAAAACTAGAATCCATATGGAGCCATACCTCATCTGATGAAAACAATTTACAATTGACCCACTTTGCCAACAGGTACAAAAAGGAAATAATTTGCACTAAAAAAGACCTCTATAATGCAAGAATTTCCAACCCTAGCTCTAACACCAAGGAACTGTTCTTGATCCTCCGGGAACTGGAATCTCCGAGTACTTCCCTAGACACTGCTCCCAAGGATAAACCCTGGTGCACTAGCATCCAGAATACCCTAACTAATAAAATAACCTCTCTTCAAACTAAGATTGCCAAAATAAAACCTTCTCTGCAGCCCTCCTTGCATCCCACTGAATCACAACCGACTAGCCACACGGAATCCATCAACCTGCCTGAACCCTTCATCTTTACCAAAGTTTCTATCCTGGAAACAGAAAAAAATATTTTATCTCTGAAACCATCTAACTGTCAGGGCGACAACTGCCCGGCCCAAATAATAATGTGACGAGAGAGTGCAAACTGTACTAGTTTATGAGGAAATCATCACTGTTTTGATTATATATCATTGTGATTCTTTTTAAGCTCGTTTTGTATTACTGCTACTGCCTCTGACCCCCTCGCAGGTGATCCCCTTCACCCTTTTGGGTGGCCAGATAGCCCGGTAGCATTATGTTTATGTCGACTGATTTGACAGTCTTGGTTTCATGCAAGCACTTTATTTGACTATGCACTTTATTGCTTTGAATAATATGCTTATATTAGATATGAGCTCATAATCAGGTTTAATGTGTATGTTTCAAAACAAATAATGAAATTTAAATAAAACAATCATATTTTCTAGTAGATTTTTGCTTTGTTTATTTTGCTTGGTTGATCTGCAGTTCAGTATATGTGGGCCCTTTCCCTGAGTTTTTGGCCGGTTCACTTTATAACTTGTTCTTGTATTCTGCTGACATGACCTATGTTTGTATTATATTTGCTGCTTCCTCTCTGTCAGCGACGTAGAGGTTACCCATCTTTTTCTTGATTGTAACAGCATGTGGCAGGTAGATGAACTTTGATTGAGGCGGGAGCCAGCCCAGCTTTGACCAGCAAAAGCAGGTATGGAAGGAGTTGCAAATCCGTTATCCTATGAGGTGTAATCTTCTGAGTCCTGCACCACACCGTGAAGAGCTTCCATTTGAGGCCATAAGAAGAGATTGTAAAGGAACCTCTGGCCTTGGCCAGGATCTTCTTGCATTCCAGCGGCAGGGAATAGTAACCAAACTCTAGGGCTGCAGGAGCCAAGTCGTGAGGCTCAGAGAGGCCAGGTCGTGGTGCAGTATTATTCTGTTTTCTCTGGAGAGAAGGTCCAGAAGTGGAGGCAGCCATAGCCACATGGCCGGGGCAACTAACAAATTGAGCTGGTCCCGATACCATATCTGCAGCGGCCAAGCCAGAGTGAAGAGGATCATCCTGCAATGGCAACACCTGAGTGTCTTGATCACAAGTAGCAGAAGTGGAATAGTAGGGAAAGCATACAGGAAGAGCATGTCCCACGGGAACGAGAAGGTGTCCCCCAGACTCCTCAGCTGAGGGTACCTGCTGGAAAACCTCCAGCACTTGGAGTTGGCAGCAGTCACAAAGCCGTAGATCTAGGTAAGGCCCTTCCTGCTGAAGAGTTGAGACACTTGTGCCTGAAGCTCCCAGTCATGGCAGGACTGCAGCGATGAGCGAGTCTGCAAGCTGTTCTTGATGCCCGTCAGGTGAAAGGGAACAAGGAACATGTCCTGAAGAATGGCCAGTGTCACAGGACTGGGCTTTCAGGGAGAGCGTGTCCTGCCCTGTTTCTGGATGTAGAACATGTTGGTTGTGTTGTCTTTGAAGATCTGTCCCACCTTACCCTGTAGCTGAGGCTGGAAGGACTTGAGGGCCCAGAACACTGCCCTGAGCTCCAGGACCTTTATGTGTAAGTCCTTTTCTTCCTCCAGAAGCCAGAGGCCTCTGGTGTGTGACTACCCTGTGTGGGCTCCCTAACTCTCTAGGGGGGCATCCGTGGTGACTGTGATCTGGTACAGTGGAAACCGAAAGGGGGCTCCTTGAGTGAGATGTTGGTGTACCACCCACCACTGCAAAGCCTGCAGAAATGCCCAATTGAGGGCGATCTTGTCCATTCAACTGCGGTGACCTGCTGCCACCTGGTGTCCCATCTGGAGCCTGCAAAAGGGGACCAGATGAATGGAGGAAGACATGATCCCCAACAGAGACTTGATGGACAGGACTGTCGCGATAGGCACTCTTGACAGCCGCTGAACTGTCCTAGGTTGGCCCTCACCCTCACTTCTGAGGGGGACACCAGATATGTGACTGTGTTCAAACAGGCGTGCTCTGTGATGGCTCCACACAGCACTTCGGATAGTTGATGGAGAATCTGAGCCAAGTCAGAAGGTTTATAGTCTCTGCCGTGTGCTGTGTCGACAGTGCGTGAGAGTGGGAGTGAATGCGTCAGTCATCCAGATAAGGGTATACGTGTATCCCCTTGCAGTGAAGATGCGCAGCCACTGGATCCAAGCATTTCGTGAATACCCTGCTGGCCGATTTCAGGCCAAAGGGCAGGGCTCTGAACTGGTAGGGCCGTCCGTGGACCACAAATCACAGGAACTTCCAAAGTTTTTTGATGAATGAGGATGTGAAAGTATTTGTCCTCCAGGTCCAGAGTTGCCACAAAATCCCCTTCCTCCAGCTGATTGAGCATGTGCTGCAAAGTGACCATCCTGAACTTTTCGTACTTTAAATACCTGTTGAGGCATCGTAAGTCTAGGATTGGCCGCCACCCTCCTAACATCTTTCGTACCAGAGCCCCGGAGGACCTGAGTGACTGGCTCCCCTTTTCTTAACATGGCTTGAACCTCCTGTAGCAGTCGGGCCTTGTGAAGCTTGTGACATGCTACAGGAGGAATGTGTGGGCGCCTTTGTTGAAATTCCAAGGTGTGCCCCTGCTGAAGAACATCCAGAACTCATTTGTCCAAGGTGATGGTTTCCACTATTCAACAAAGTTTGATTGCCGGCCTCCCACTGTGGTGCGAAAGTGGGGGCTCAAGTCCAGGTCCAGGTTCAGGCCTGCTTGGGTGTCTGCATCCTGGGCTGTGAATGACGATAGCCCCCGCTGCTGTAGCCCAGGGAGCTGTCTCATTAGGCTTCCTGGCTGGTGGAGCGGCGGGCTGACGATAAGGAGTAGTGTACCCCTCGGAGGACCTGAGACCCTTCCCCATGGTGAATGAAAGGATGGCCTCCTTTGCTGCAGGGTCCCCAGAGAACGTACCGTCTCTATGTCCATATTTATAGCCTAGAGTGTCTTGTCCACTGCCTTCCCAAATAAGGTGTCTCCATCAAAAGGCATGTGCACAACATTGAACTGCACTGCCGCCCGGGAATTGGTAGCCTTCAGCCAACCCTGGCATCTAAGGGCCAAACCATTACCTGTTATGTTTTCTCCTACGGCGATGAATTCCTCTGCTTTGTCCATATCTTATACTCAACTGACACCAAGGTGCCAAATGGCACTTCAAGTAGATTTAGCCCCGACTGGTGGGGTGGAGTACCTAGTGAGAGTAGATACATCATTGCAGACTATGAATGCAGCACTTTTCTCGCTTACGAGATTACATGAAGCATTGGATAGCAAATCAAATATGCAATATACCCTTCTTGACCAGTTGGTACAACGCAAGAAAGTGAAGTCCGCAGGTAACCATGTTTCTGTTCAAACTGATGAGATTCCCTGTGCATTGACTTTTATCCCAGCGCCAGCTGCAGTGCCAACCGAAGAGGTCTTGCTGATAGAGTATTCGTTCACTCAGCAACCTCACCTTGTGCAACACAGGGAACAGACAAAAATATTAAATCAATCACGGCTAAATCCTGTTACTTGCGATAATAGTAGATTATCAAATGAGTTTATAGAAAATAGAATTGGCCCCATACCTCGTCTTGTCAACATGGTCAGTCATGCTTAAAAAAGAAAAAGCAAAAATCTAACCACATGGTGCAGCCTGGGAATGCTGAGGTGAATCTTGTTGTGATTGAGAGCGGTAGCGTATGTTCTCAACCAAAAAGTAACGCTGACCTAAATCCCGCTCTCAACTTTACAATAGTTGAAACGAAAAAGAAGATATCAGTACCGATCCCAGCTTTAAAAAAATCTAAAAATACCAAAGTAACACCTGGGAAAAAAAATCACAGGAATCTGGCAATTCATATAAAATCTAACACTCCCTAAGTCAGCTGCGGGCATAGCACGAGTCGCTATTGCTAATAAATATCAGAAAGTGGCCCTGCAGAAGACCATTAAACCTCCTAGGGGACAGAGTAAGGGCCAAGATTTGTCATATGCACCCCTGGACGATTTGGTACTCCTGAGTGAGCAGCAGATAGAGGCCGCTCAAGGGAACATCTTGCCCGGGGTTGTTCCGGAGAATTGTTTACCTGTGTTGAAGGTTGATTCCTTCGCAAAGTCAGCAAGCCAGCAAATGCCTAATGTGGAGGTGCTCAGGCATAATATGGTGGAAGTATTGACTTTAGAGGGTTGGTGGGTGGAGCTGGACCAGTTCCTGCAGCATTTTTTCTCTCAGCCCCAACGTCAGAAACCATCGACTATTTGTGATAATCAGACATTAAGAGCTCCAGTTGTATCGTTCAATACTAGAAGGCTGAAGTCTCAATTAAACTGAAAACCAAATATCAAGCCGTCTCTCGCAAATCAAAATCTAACGCATTACTTTTCCAATGTCGCTCTCATCCATTTCCCACATATGACCTTAATAGGCAGTCTGCAATTAATATATTTGCGGATACACAAGCTTTAGAGGATCTTTCCTCAGGTGACATTGACCAGATTGAGTTCTTACATGACAAAGATTTGTCAGTGGTAAAATTGTGGATGAAGTCAGGTCTGGTTAGGAATGCTTTGTGGCAAACCAGGATTGAACTGTACAATATGGGTTTTCTGTTAATTAATCAATCTTCTTTTGATCATCAGCATGTACCAAATTATGGAAGCCAATATATCGTCCCGTGTGAGGATGAGTTAAATAGACACCAGGCTGGTGGGCAGGTTGGTCAACGGAATGCTGATTCCGTTGGTCATGGCTTGCAAAGGATGCTGCAGAACCACCATTAACAACTCAGGCAAACAGCTAAAATCTCCTTAGACTCCTGGAATACAAGAGGTTTTAAACATCTTACAACCACTAAAACCAATCTCCTCCAGGGATACGATATCATTGTCTTCCAGTAAATTTGGCTTTCTACCACGCCAGTCTGGGATCAGTATGTGATTTCCTGTGCTTCCTGCTATTGTTCCGATTAGTGGACGTCCTATGGCAGCTTTGATGGTCACAGTTAAATCATCTGCTAATCTATGACTAGAATCTTGGACTTCACCTACTTTCTGCAGATAGTTAAAATCAGATACAACAGGCATTTTTTTGCATTGATCAATGCCTATTGGAACCATGCCGGTATTTCAGATGTTGCCTTTATTAAGGACTTGGAAACTCTACTTGATTTAATAGCCCTGGACCCCACTTGTAAACACACAATATTGGACACCCTACAAAGCAGTTTTCTCTGGTTGCTGTACGCTGGAACTCACTAATGAAGGAGCGTCAGTTGTATAATGCTGAACGGTTGTGTCCAGGGGGATATTCCGCCAGCTAACACCTGGCATAGAGGGTCCCAAATGGCCTTGATTGATTATGTCTTTCTTGATGGCAGTTTATTCAATCTTATTAGTCATTTTCAGATGGAAGTGCAAACCGTCAGTGACCCCCATATATTGGAAGTTGCGTGGGTTTGGTCCAATCCTAGGAAAAAATTTCTTAATTCCTCTATAACCGTCCTGGTTATGAATAGTGCTGAAAATAGCGTTTACTGGACACCTAACCTATTAGAAGATTTTATTGAAAGATTGTCATCCGCAGCAGATTATTCTTGCGAGACAGATGCGGGTGTTTACGCCTCTTACGAAGACGTTATGAGGATTTTTATTACTGCAAAATGTGCCCATAATTATACTCTGAAAAACAAACATCATGTCTACGAGCCCGTGGTGGTGGAAAGAAAAGCCGCCTATCGGGTGGACAAAAGAAAAATAGGTCTACTCCTGAATATAAATCGACTGGAACATTTGAGATCACTCAAGTGCTGTTGAAAGAATTGGTTAAAAGCAAGTAGGGCTATTATGCTACAGTGAGATGCTGAGGAAATGCTGGCAACATGGCTTCTAAAAGTTCCGCCAGAATGTGGGGTCTTCTTAACCAAGCACAGGGACATGCCCATTTGGTGACACAAATAAATGCAGTCCTGGGGGAAGTCTGGGTTACATTCTACAAGACCGTTTATGTTGTAGCCCCTTTGGTAGGCCATTTGGGTGTACCTGAAGTCACGAGTGCGACTAATTTAGACTTTAACTTGGAGGATATTACATTTTACATCTCGAAGTTTAGCACCTACAAGGCCCCCGGCACTGATGGCTTATCGAACTTTGTTATCAAGCAACATCCGCTAGCCTGGGCCAATATAATCCTTGTAATTTTCGGACTGGCCGTTAGAACCGGGCAGTTGCCCCCTTCATGGAGGAAATCTATCATGTTACCGATATAGAAGAAGGGGGAACAATCTAAAAAACAGCCATTTTATATGGCTTTTATTGACTTTCAAGCAGCTTTCGACTCCATATCTAGAGAGTTATTGATCGGTAAACTGAGGAAAGCAGCCTGCCCTGAGAAATGTGTCTGTTTGTCTATTGGATTAAAGAATTGCATTCGCAAACTACTATCCAGGTGGGGCGGTCCTTGGATGGCAACTTATCGGCACCAATTTAAACCTTTAGGGGCTTAAAGCAAGGGTGCTTGTTGGCTTGTACCCTTTTTAATTTCTTTGTGGCCGATATGCCCCTTGAATTTGTGGGAGTTGTTTCAGCTGCACCCAAATTGGGGGAGTGGGCGATCCCCTGGTTGTTCTATGCGGACTACCTTGTGTTGTTGGCTAGAATTACCAGGGGCCTGCTTGCCCTCCTATCGCAGCTTGGTGGATATGTTGAGTTGAATGGGCTTAGGATCGAACAGACAAAATGAAAGACAGTTTTTGATACGGGGGCGGGGGGATAATTTTGTACAAAGTGTAACTTACATGCAGAGAATCACCAATTTAGCACTTGCATGTTTTTGGAAGCCCTGCAAGAAATTTTAAACGTTTGCAAAACGGAATGCAAAAGAATAGAGTAAAACTTTGTGAAATGACCTTAATTATTTGATGTTGC
The DNA here is from genome assembly GCF_040938575.1 of Ambystoma mexicanum. NCBI lineage: Eukaryota > Metazoa > Chordata > Amphibia > Caudata > Ambystomatidae > Ambystoma > Ambystoma mexicanum. Next base: position 1,140,196,618 of record NC_090927.1, read on the forward strand.
CCTCTGTTTTGTACAAAATGTACATTCTGCCTGTAAACGGCTAACGCCTAACTTTTGACAGTTTATTTTTGTACTCCAGGGATGAGAAAGAGGCCAGGTGCACTCTTGATGTTTGTAGCGAATAGTGTGTCTGTGACATGAATTGGTCAAACAGGTTGACTTGGGGTGGGGGGCATCTCTTAAACCAGAGGAAATGTATCTACCACTATCAGATTCAAGTGTTGATAATGTTGCCTCGATTTTGGATAAGCACATGACAATGCCTGTTCGAATGAGCTTAACATGGGGAGGGAGTCATTTTCTAAGCCAAGAAGTAGGCTTGCACAGTAGATCAGTTTGCGGAGCCCAAGAGTCAAGTTGTGTATAGGCGTGTTACAAATGCCATATCATATCATAGGTTAGGTGTTTTCAGTAGAGTGATCCATCAGGTCTGGATGGATTTTTCTAATGTTTAAAATGGTTGAGTCTGGCTGCAGCTTTTTGATCTGAGAGAACACAAGAATATAACCAGGTAGTCCCCGCTGATAATTTTGTAGTATGCACCATCCACGGCTTTGGATCCACAGACCTCAGCCAGAACTGCAGGCTCTTATCCAGAAATGTAGATCAGCAAACTTCCAAAATACCAGAAAGAAGAATTTTTGAGTACCCTCCTCCAAAAAAAAGGGTTTTTTGTTTAAGGGATTGGGAAATTACTTTAATAGCCAAAAACATACTTTGGATAAACAGCAAGGAGAATACAGGCAGCAATCAGTCAGGGAGTGGTAAGGCAGTCCAGTAAAATCCAAAATAGCCACCCTTGCCCTCTATAAAAGTAGCTCTCAACCTTGTCAGAAGTGAGGTGTTTGGAATAAAGGAAGAAAGGAGCATTTAGTGCAGGAGGAAGGAGTCTGGAACAGATGCATGGAAGCAGTTGGAGAGCAGCCCGAAGCAGAGGAGGTGGAGAAGTGGCGTTTGGAAGAGGGAAATACCAGGAGGGGAGAAAAAGGAAAAGGAGGTGATGTTTACCACAGAGGAGTGCAGTGAAGGTGTAGTTAAGGTGGAATTTACATTAAAGCTGTTTGGTGCAGGGAAAGGTGAGGAGGAGGTCACATTCAAGGACTGCTTCTCAAAGGATGTTAGTGGAGGTGAAATTGAAGAGGAAGTGGTGAAAGTAAGGTTGAGGCGAAAGGTTTATTAAAACAGGTGATGGGATATGAAATTACAGAAGATTATCAGTATTTGGAAGATGGAGACAGGAAGGAGGAGGGCATAGTTAAGAAGGAAGTAACAAAGGTTCAGAAGGTGGTTGAACATCCAGAGATGGAGGAGGTTACAATAGTTGCAGAGGTGTGCGAAAAGCATTACTCAGGCAAAGAGAAGAGGTGAAAGGGGTTGCCAAAAAGTTCAGAGGGGGAAGCCGTTTTGGTTACAGGCAGTCCCAGGATACCTGAACCCCCAAGGAGGAGGTAAAGGCCTGGGAAGACAGGGTGGAAAAATCCAGGTAGATTAAGAAAGAGTTGGAGAAAAGGAAACGCAAGGGAGTTGGAAAAGAGAGTAACAAGAAGGAAAAGGCCTAAAGGGGGAACAAGGTCATAAAGGGACAGTTACGGCTCAGAAGGGTGAAGAAGAATAGACAAGAAGACAGAAGTCCCAAAGAACAGACAAAGGAAAGGTGGGGGCCTGGAGGAAGTAGAGACAAATTAAGAATTCTCAAGGGGTGCCGTTGATTTTAGGGCAGTGGCATTGAAAGGGTATTCATATGGGTTGATGGTTTTCCCTGGTGGTGCTCAGGCCCTGGAGTACCCCCATGCCTGGCCCCCCTGCCTGGAGGGGCAAAGAAACAAAGAGTGTCACAAGTCTCTCCCCTTCTCACCTGTCTTTCCTGTTTGCTTGCAACTTTCTTTTGTGACTTCCTCCGCACAGTCCGGGATTTATATACGCCTGTGCGCGTGTCGCGGATTCCAGCGTGCTTTGTTCAGATTGTCCAGGACGGAACCAGGAAGGAACAATGTCCGCATGCGGAGGCAAGGAAACCGTGGCTCGAGCGCGGGCGAAAATCCAGGAAAGTTCGGTAAGTTTGAGGGATGAAAGGAAAGGAGGAGGAATCAAGGAACCGGGAATAGAGAGATCAGGAAAATAGCCCCGAGCGAACTCCGGCAACACACGTCCAGCTACGGTGAGCAGTAGCGTTGAGACGTGCAGAGCTGGGGGGGCGTGTCTTTTTTGTAGAACGTAGAGCATGTAACGCAGAGACTGGCAAGCAGCGTTCTGCATCAAGCAGCCATGTTGGAAGGATTACTGAGTTCAATCCCCTGTGTGTCAGGGACCACGAAATCCAGAAGGGACGCAGACAGCGGTTCATGACAGTATGCCTCCTCTGGAGTCCAGCTCCTCCGGGTTTGCCCGGATGTGTAAAATGGTATCTTCGAATCAGCCTGAGAGCATTCATGTTTGACACGGGTTCCCAGGTGCGCTCACTGGGAGGGTATCCTTTCCATTTGACCAAATATTGTAGTTGACCACGTCGGTACCTAGAGTCACAGATTCTGGAAACCTCATATTCGAGTTGGTTATTGATAATCACTGGGGTAGATCTTGGAGCAGTTCGAGAGGGCTGAACATATGGTTTCAACAGAGAAGTGTGGCAGACAGGATGAATCCTTTTCCATGATTCTGGTAGCCGAAGTCGAAAGGCCACTGGATTGACGATTTCTTTTATAGAAAAGGGCCCGTAATACCTGGGAGCCAGTTTATTTGGTTGCAGATGTCGAGGAAGGAGTTTTGAGGATAACCAGACTTTATCGCCTATTGAGTAAGAAGGCCCAGGTCGTCTTTTGGAGTCGGCATGATGTTTAACGTCTTTTCTGGCCTTTTCTAAGTGTTCCTTTGCTTCTTTGTGTACATTAATAAGGGTTTCAATCCAGGAATCAACCGCAGGAACTGGGGTAGGGTGTGGGAGAATGGAAGGTAGAACTGAAGGATGAAATCCTTGACCACAGAAGAAAGGACTGGTGTTGATAGCTGAATGATCCGAATTGTTGTAAGTGAATTCGGCCACAGGTATTAGGAGTGACCAATCATCCTGCACCTTGGTGGCAAAGCAACGAAGATACTATTCCAGAGTTTGGTTTACACGTTCAGTGGCTCCATTGGTCTGTGGGTGATAACCTGAGGACAAGGCACGTTGGATTCCTAGTATACGACATGCTTGTTTCCAGAACTGGGATATGTATTGGGGTCCTCGGTCCGAAATGATTTTGGAGGGTAGCCCATGAAGCCGGAATATGTGTTCCAGGAAGATTGCGGTGAGTTCAGATGAGGATGGCAGTTTGTATAAAGGTGTAAAATGAGCCATATGAGTGAACAAATCAATGGTAACCATGATAGTTGTGTATCCCCTGGAAGATGGTAGTTCCACGATAAAATCTGTGGCAATGAATTCCCAGGGTCTTGTTGGTATTGCTGGTTGAAGCAGTAGACCTGCCGGTTTCTTATTATGTTTGTTCTGATTGCAGACTGCACATGCCTGGATATGGATCCGGACATCCTCTTTCATCCTCGGCCACCAAAATTGGTTTTGTATTAAACAGAGGGTGTTGGTGATGCCACAGTGTCCTGAATGAAAAGTATCATGACATAGGCTTGTGATCCTTTGCCGCAGTCCAGGAGTGGGTATGACCAAGCGATTGTCCTTGAACAGATATCCGTCCCTTTTTTTTTTTTTAAATGTATTTTATTTTATAACAACCACACAGTGCAACAGAACATAAATAAAACACATCAAGCCACAACAAAGGCCAAACAACAGATATGAAAAAGAAAAGAAAGAAAAAACAGAACAGAATTAACTTAACAATCCCCTTCCCTCCCCCCTATGAGCCTGTCGGGTGTCCACCATCATTGTCCGCTCCGTGTGGTGGGGTTCCGTCGCTCTCAGATCCAGCCGAGGTCGACCCCGTACTAAACAGTTCAGCCAATAGCACCTTCCATGCCGTGAGGGAGCTCACCTCTTCCTCCCCTCCCGCCCTGCTGGCCTCCCACCATGCTGTCGTCTCGGCGGCAGCCCATTTCTGGAGGTCACGCCACCACACCTCCACCCGTGGCCTCTGACAATTCTTCCATCCCATGGCTATTCTGCATTTGGCAAGTACATAAGCCAAATCTTTAAGCTTCTCCACGTGCCGAAGCTTGCCCGCCCTGGGGTACCCTCCAAGCAAACAGGCCCAGGCCGAATCTATCTTAAGTACAATGCCCCTCCCTGCCAGCTTCTGCGCCACTTCACTCCAGTAGGTTGCGATCACAGGGCAGGCCCAGAACATGTGAATCATATCAGCGTTCTCTGTGTTACACTTGGGACACGCCTGGTGCCCAGCGTCTCGAAATCTGGAAATTCTCAGGGGGGTCATGTATGCCCTATGCGTGATATATAGTTGTATCTGTTTAAACCTGGCATTCCTCGATACTTTTTTGTGGTACCCCAGGGCGCGCTCCCACTGCCCATCCGCCATCGGGGCCCCCATCTCTGTTTCCCATTCCAACCTCAGGTACCCCAAATCCTTCCCAACCTTTGCCATCAGCATCTCGTACAGCCTGGAGACCTCATGCCCGCCCTCGGATGCGTCATACATAATCTCCAGCGTCGCATCCGGCTTGTCAGCCAATACGGTCTCGGGCCAAGTGCTCCGGACCTCCCCGACCACTCTGTGGAACGTCATGTATTGCCCCACATGCAGCCCCGCCCCCGCCTCTAGATCTGCGAACTCCGCCAAGGCCCCATCCTGCCAAATGTCACCCAAAGTGACCAGCCCCACTGACTCCCAGTATGTTCGCAGGATGGCCCTAAGCTGTCCGTCTTCCCCTGCCAAGGCCACCAGCGGCAGCTGCGGCATGCACGGCAGGGGATCCCCCATCATCCGGCAGGCTCTTCGCCACATGTTCCTGCCCAACGCTAGCATCTTGGGACGCCCCCTCATCCATGTGCTGGATACCCAAATAATCTCTCGCAGGTAGAAGGGGGAGCAGTCCTTTCCCAACAGTCTATGTTCCGGGGTTTCGTCGTCCGAAAGCCACTTGGCCACGTACTGCAGCTGCGCTGCCACGTAGTAGGCCTCAAAGTTCGGCAGCCTCACGCCGCCTTTCTCATAAGCCTTCTGCAATTTCCACAATGCGACCCTGTTACGCGTGCCCTGCCATAAGAAATCTCTACATACCCTATGTAGTCTAGCAAAAAACCCCTTGGGTATCATGTATGGAATGTTATTGAAATAATGTAGCAGCCTAGGTAGCACGACCATCTTAAGCATAGCACCCCGGCCCATCATCGCTAAGGGTAGTTTCTCCCAAAACCTCATGCACTTCTCGATCCTCCCCACTGCCAATTCAGTATTGTGCCTGTGTTCCTCCCCGGTCGTGTGGTATACGTCTATGCCAAGGTACCGAAAGGTGCTTGTCGCCCATGGGATTCGCAATACTGGCAACCTCTCAGCCGGTATCCCCACATAGCCGCCCAGCGGGAACAGAGTGGATTTCCGAGGGTTGACCGCTATGCCAGAAAGCCAAGCAAACCTCTCCATCACCTCCAAGACATATTGCAAGTTCTCTTCAGGGTATTGGAGGTACAACAGCATATCGTCGGCATACAGGGATATCGGATGGCTCTCCCCCCCCACCTCTATGCCCACCGGGTCATACTGTTGCCGGAGGTAAATTGCCAAGGGCTCAAGGGCCAGGATATACAACATTGGGGACCAAGGACATCCCTGCCTGGTGCCTCTGCCTAACTGCCACCTATCCGACACTACTGCCCCCGTACGAACTCTGGCTAGAGGCGCGCTATATAATAATTCGGCCCACCTCCTGTACCCTGGCCCCATTCCGAAGTGATCCAGTGCCGCCAACAGCCACGACCAACGAACAGAGTCGAACGCCTTGACCGCATCCAGTGCCACTATCGCCATTTCGCCGTCTTTGCTACATCCCCATTCGACCACTCTGTGTAGGCGTCTATGGTTGTGGGTAATGTTCCTGTCCGGGACATAGCCCGTCTGGTCAGGGTGAATCAGCTTGCCTATCACTCTCTTCATTCTAGCCGCCAAGACAGCTGTTAGGATCTTGCTGTCCTGGTTCAGCATCGACAAGGGTCGATAGGAGCCGCAACCGTGTCCCGGTGTATTGTGCTTGGGGAGTGGCACTATGACCGCTTCCCTGAGTGATTCTGGTAGCTGTCCCAGCTCAAACGCCTCATTAAACATGTCCAGCATGGGTGGGAGTACCTCCTCCCCATACGCCTTATAAAACTCGCTGGGGAACCCGTCCGCCCCCGGGGCCTTGCAAGTGGGCAGCTGTCGCACTATCTCTCTTAGCTCTTCCAGAGTGATCGGAGCATCCATCTCCTCTCGCTCTTCATCGCTGATTCTGGGCAGGCCTATATCCCCGAGTACTTCATCTATCTCCTCTCGGCTCCCCCCTTCCCGATCTTCATACAATGTTTGGTAGTATTCTGCGAATGCCCCATTTACCCCTTCTTGCGTATCGATCTCCGCACCCCCTTCGGTGATGACCGATCGGATCGGAGCCCTAGGGGTTTCGCTCTTATATAGCCAAGCGAGGAGCCTGCCTGTCTTGTCCCCACCCGCATGCAACCTCTCAATGTACTTCGTATAATTCAGGTTACAAAGTCTGTCCCAATGCCCAGAGCACCGCTGCTGCAGCTCAGTAACTACTTCCATATCGGTCCCACCCTTCTCCAATTCTTTTTCCAGCTCGATCTCGGCCTCTCGCAGGTCGGTCAGGATTCCGCCCATTAATCCCTTGGACTTCGCGATAGCAACTCCCCTCATCACCACCTTAAAAGCCTCCCACAAAGTACCAGCCGACTTGACACTCCCTGTGTTCGACTCAAAGTACGCGACTATCTCCTCCCTCATGTCCTCCTTGAATACCGGATCCCGTAGCGCTTCCGCCCGAAGGCGCCATGTTGGAATCCGTGCACGTGGGGGGCGCAGCCGCCAATGCATGATTAGGGGCGAGTGGTCCGAAAGGACCCTCGCCCTGTAGTCAATCTGTTCACACTCCGTAAGAATGTCTGGAGTGGCAAAAAAGTAGTCGAGCCTCGTGTGCAGTTGGTGCGGAGCCGAATAGTGCGAATACTGCCTCCCACCCGGGTGTCTCGCTCTCCACACATCTACCAGGCCTAGATCCGTTAGCAGCGACTGCAACACCTTGGCCGCTGGGCTGGGCCTAACCATTTTGTCATCCGACCTGTCCTCCCTGGGGTTAAGCACACAATTAAAGTCTCCACCCCAGATTACTGTGCTCCCCATCCCTTCACCGAGTCTCGCGCACAGTGTCTTAAAGTAAGTCGCTGTGTCCTGGTTGGGCGCATAAGTGTTTATGATACAGACAACTCTACCTTCTACAATCCCCCGGACCATGGCCAGCCGCCCGTCCGACTCCACAACCTCCCCCAAGAGCTTGAACGGGACATGTGGTGCAACCCAAACCAGCACACCCCTGGCATATGCAGAGAATGTGGATCCAACCACTGTCCCCCTCCATTTTCTCCGCACCATTTCAAGTTTATCCCGTGTCAAATGCGTCTCCTGTAACAAGGCCACGTCTATCCTCTGCCTCTTCAAATACAACATGACCTTATTACGCTTCAGGTAGCTATTCAACCCTCTAACATTCCATGTCAATACCTTAAGGTCTCCCATGATTTACCCGTAGCTCCCACTTCCCCCTCTGGTCTGATCGCCTCCCCCCAGTCCCGACTACATCCCTTCTCAGTTTCTTCCCCAGGCTCACATAACAACTAACACCCCCCACCCCCCTAACCCAACCAACTGCCCAGCTCCATCCCTGGATCTCAGGCATCCCCGTGTTCGGTTCTCTTCGGAAGCCCGTGTAGAGAACCCGACAGGGTGTCACGCCCCACACAGTGACTAACCTAACCACACACTGGGGTACGAATAAAACGGCCCTCGGATGCCCCCTACACATTTATATCCGCGCTCGCGGACCATGTTCGAAACAGTTAAAAAGTGCATCCCCATCACAAAGTGGCATAGACTATATTCCAGTCCAAATGTTCAAAGTCCGCCGGGCCCACTGTTTCACTTAACTCTCCCTGCTCCGTCCGCCATCTGCTCATCAGGCTCCTGAGGGCAGTTCTGCGCATCGAGCCATTCCATGGCCTCCTCAGGGGTGTCGAAAAACAGCGTCTTAGCCTTGAAGAAGACCTTAAGTTTGGCTGGGTAGAGTAACATATACTTGAAACCGGCCGTCCGCAGGTGCCTTTTGACCGCCCCAAAGTTCATCCGACTGCGCTGCACTTGTAGAGTGTAGTCGGGGTAAGCAGTGATGGTTGCCTCCCCTCGCCGTATGGTGCCCCCTTTACGAAAATGTTCCAGAATCTTCTCCCGGTCTTTGTAGTTGAGGATCTTGGCGATCACGGGCCTGGGCGGATTACCTGGCGGTGGCCTTCTGATCAGGGCCCTATGTGCCCTCTCCACTGCAAATCCCTGCGTTAGGGCACCTCCGGTGATCTCCTGCAGCAGCAAAGTCTCAATAAAATCTGTGGGATTCTGGCCCTCAGCTCCCTCCGGTAGGCCCACAATCCGGATGTTGTTTCTGCGGGCCCGACCTTCTGCCTCTTCAGCCCTGCTTTCCAGGTTGCCTACCCTCTGCACCAGGGCATGGATCTCTCATTTGTGCGCGGTGCATTCCGCCACAGTCGGGCCCATCTCCTTCTCCAGGGTCTCTGTGCGCTCGGCCAGGGTTCGCACATCTTGCCTCAGGAGGTTCACGTCCTCCTGTACCGCCCCGACCTGAAGTTCCATCGCAGTTTTCAGTTCGGCCACCGCAAGTTGGAGTTTGGTCTCCCATGTCGCCTTCAGATCTGCGATCGCTGCCAGGACCTCCTGGTTCGTTCCTCCTGCGGCCATCTCCTTGGGCTGGGCCTTCTCTTTGCTCCTGGTCCCCTCGGTGCCAGGCGATGTCTTGGCAAATTCGTCGAGCGTGGGCTGTTTATTCTTCGCCCTCAGGAGCTTGCTCGACATATCTTCGATCAGGAGCGTCCCTTCGATCTCGCTTAGGCCCCAGGCCTGGGGGCACTATGTCCCCCCGTCGCCACACAGTTTCGGCTACCTCCAGTCAGGCTTGCTCTCGCTGGATCGCGCTGAACGTGAACTGAGGGAATCGCCTCCAGAATCCCGGTCCCCGATCCTTTGTCCCAACATCAAGCGACGGCAGCCATTTTGTCTGCCGGCGAAGCTCCGGCCCCAAAACTTCACGCGGCTCCTGAGTACACAAGCGCTGCACAATCCCGTATGAGAATGCATCCACATGTGCAGCCGAGCTTCGCATTTACAGTCATCCCCGTCTATGCCACATCGTAGCGGCCGTTGCGCGGATTCAGCCGTATAATGTTCGGATCAGCGGGAGCTCCCGTTCAGGCACGTCCTTTCACATGGCGTCCAAGCCACGCCCCACAGATATCCGTCCCTTGTCTTGAGTTTCCATCGGTTGTTTCTCTTAAACTCCTTCCAGGTTTCAGAGGACTGAGTTTGAATTCGAATATCCTCCAGGAGGGTGATTGCTTGGGCAACAAATATTGTGTGGGGAAACATCTTAGGAAAAGTCCGATCTTCAAGGGTTTCGTAATCAGGACGTCTGGATAAGGCATCGGCTATTATGTTGTGTGTTCCAGGGACATGATGGATTTGAAACTGATATTGAGCAAAAAAGAAGGCCCAACGGGCTTGACGACTGTTTATACACTCTAGGGATTGTAGGACTTGAAGATTCCGATGGTCTGTGCAGACCTGTACCGGGTGTTTGGCTCCCAGGAGAAGATGACGCCAATCAGTGAAGGCTTGGCGGATGGCTAGCAGTTCCTTTTCCAGGACGGAAGAATGAGTTTCACTGGAAGTCAAGGTGCAAGAAAGATAGGGGATGGGGTGTTCTAACTTATCATCAAGTTCCTGTTTTAGGACTGCCCCGATGGAATAGTTGGAGGCATCAGTTTCCACAAGAAAAGGGCGATCAATGTTAGGTTGACCTAGGATAGGACCTTGTGTAAACTCCGACTTCAACCGTTGGAAAGCCGTATCTTGGGCTGAGGTCCACAGAAAGGGAGTATCCTTCTTTAGCAATGTAACAATATGATGTACAATCTCCGAAAAAGCTAGTATAAATTTCCGATAGAAGTTAGCAAGCCCCAGGAAGGATTGAATTTGTTTTACAGTAGTTGAAACAGGCCAGGATAGAATGGAATCTACCTTTGAGGGTTCCATTCCAATCCCCTTAGGGCTAAAAACGAATCTGAGATAGTGAACACTTGATACATGGAAAAGACACTTCTCGGGTTTGGCCAGGAGCTTATGTTCATGTAGACGCTGTAAAACAGCCTTTACATGTTCTTCATGTTTCAGATGGTCCTTGGAGTATATCAGTATGTCGCCCAGATATACAATGATGAAGAGGAACAGCATGTCAGATAACACCCGGTCCATAAAACGTTGGAAGACCACTGGGGAATTAGCAAGTCCGAAGGGCATAACCAGGTATTCAAAATGGCCAAGAGGTGTTCTAAACGCTGTTTTCCATTCGTCACCTTCCTTTATACAAATTAGATGGAAGGCACCCTTGAGATCTAATTTTGTGAATACTACTGCACCTCTTACTGCTTCCAGGATATCCGAGATGAGAGGCAATGGGTAGCGGTCCTTGAGAGAACACTGGTTAAGGCCACGGTAATCTAGACATGGTCCAAGCTCCTTGGTATCTTTCTTGGGAACGAAAAATAACGAAGCGTCCGCCAGGGACTTGGATTGTCATATGGTGCCATTTTCCAAGTTAGCATCCAGGTATTCCCGTCGGGCCCTCTTTTCAGTTTCTGATAAAATAAACATTCTCCCGAAAGGGATCACTGCTGAAGGTTCAGTATCGATGGCACAATCGTCAGGTCTGTAAGGAGGAAGAGCTTGAACTATGGAGGTTGAAAATACATCTGTGTAAGCCTGATAGGCGCTGGGAATTCGGATGATGTTAGAGACTGTGACTGGACTTTGCTGAATTTCTTGCAAGTTTTCAGAGGACTTTGGTAAGGAATCTAGGAATAAGCAGTGGGACATACAGTGTTCAGAACCAAGAAACAAGGAGCCTGCTGCCCAATTGATGTAGGGGTTATGCTTCTGTAACCAGAGCATGCCTAGAACCATTGGATAGTGGGCAGATCTTATGATGTCAAATTTGATCCTCTCTTGATGGTGATTTATAGAGAGTAGGATCTCTCTAGTTTGAAGGGTTATGGGTCCTGAAGATAGGGGTCTTCCATCAATTGCCTCTACTGGTTGCATCGTCTCTCGAGTTTCATGTGGAATGTTGTGAGTAGTGACCCAATCATGATCTATGAAGATACCCATGGCTCTGCAATCCACTAATGCCAGAATGGGGTAAGATTCTTTCTTGGAAGGCGATAGAAAGGCCTGAAGAATCACATGCTTATTTGGTCCAGGAGAGTTCAAGGAAGGAATTGATGTGGAGCAGACATCATTCTCCCGAAACTGTGCCCCATCGAGGATCGGGAGCTGGTATTTCCCGGGCACTCTCTGACAAGATGTTTATCGGAGGCGCAATACATGCAGAGACCAGTGTGAATACGGTGCATCCTTTCTTGTGGGCTAATGGGTCCACGGAATGCCCCCAGTTCCATGGGTTCTGGATCTGAGGTCGGAGAAACTGCGGGTGCCATCCCTGTATCCGTATCGATTTTTAGGCATCTCAATCTGTCACAAGTCTCTCCCCTTCTCACCTGTCTTTCCTGTTTGCTTGCAATCTTCTTTTGTGACTTCCTCTGCACGGTCCGTGATTTATATAAGCCCGTGCGCGGGTCTTCGGATTCCAGCGTGCTTCGTTTAGATTGTCCAGGATGGAACCAGGAAGGAACAATGTCCGCGCGCGGAGGCACGGAAACCGTGGCTCGAGCGTGGGCGAAAATCCAGCATAGTTCAGTAACTTTGAGGGATGAAAGGAAAGGAGGAGGAATCAAGGAACCGGGAATAGAGAGATCAGGAAAATAGCTCTGAGTGAACTCCGGCAGCACACATCCAGCTACTGCGAGCAGTAGCATTGAGACGTGCAGAGCCGCGGGGGCGTGTCTGTTTTGTAGAACGTAGAGCATGTAACGCAGACTGGCAAGCAGCGTTCTGCATCAAGCGGCTATGTTGGAAGGATTACTGAGTTCAATCCCTTATGTGTCAGGGACCACGAAGTCCAGAAAGGATGCAGACGGCGGTTCATGACAAAGAGGAAGTTGTGAGGACCCAGATGAGTGTAAAGAGAGAGGTCCAGGGGGTGAAGAAGGATTGGTGAGTCGCGGGAAGGCCAGAGAAGGTCAGGGAAATCTCTCCTACTATCTCTAGCTGCCTGGCCTCCTGCACACTACCAAAGACTATTTCCTGGATGAAAATGTACTTAGGGAAACTCACAAATCTGTACTTGGATTACAGTTTCACTCAGCAACAGACCTTTTTGGTACAAATCATTACCAAACTTCATTTGGAATACTTGCCTCCCCAGATTCAAAGGGAAATTCCTTTCACATGCGTACATCTCCCATTTTATTAATACTACCCACACCTTGCTAGTATTCTTAAACACATGTTCCGTGTTTGTCTGATCATTTGACCTTTGCGCTCATCCTGAAAGGTAATACTCGAAAGATTCCAATAGGTACCAGATCACCAGAGTACAGAGGAGCATTTTCCAAAACATTTTCATGATGTATTTGCCCCAAATGCATGTCAGTGTTCTGGCAGTGCAAGAAGACATTTTAATACTGGCTGTGCTCTGTAATGCCTGTACATATAGCAGGGGTCGCGTGGGCTCTTGTCAAAGACTTTGAGAACAAGTAAAGACAGAGAGTGGCCATTATCTCCCGTGTGCACGAATAAGAGGTGTTGGTCAAAGGAAGCTAAAATGTATGCAAGCCAGACATGCCCATTTATAGACTGTGGAAGGTCATGCAGGTAAATCTGTGAGGTGGGTAAAGGCGATGGACTATAGCTCAATTACTTCATGCACAACTGGAAAGAGTCGAACACAGACAAATGGTGTGTGTTGTGTGGGGAGGCGATAGAAACAATGAGGCATTTTATGTTGCTCTGTGAATAAAATAAAAATATGTGTGGCACATGTATCTGAAACCTGTACAGTGGGAGGCCGGAATGAGAGACACCAGATCGGCAATGCTATTTTTAAGACAAAGCATTTTACCACATGTAGTCTTTGTGGTTGCTAGATACACATCCATACATAATGGTTGCTAAGAAAGAAGCGAACTAATCTGCATACGTAATGTAAAGGAGGATATAATAATTCAGATACTGCGAGCAGGGCTCTCCTCTGTTTAGTGTCCCCAAAGGCTGTTTAATGATATTATGATGAACTTGTATTGTCAAGATTTTTAATTTTGCACATCTAAAGGTAGATTTAGGATAATGTGATGATTTGTATTCCTTTTGTTTTATTAATTTTATGGATTTGATGAGTTGTATGTATTGACTTGAAGATTTGATGTCGAAGAAAAGTGTGTTGACTGACTAACTGATAATGCCTGTAATGCCATTATAATGACACTTGTCTATGCTGGCTGCACCAATATATGCCAGTATACCTGTGTAACAAAACTAATGTTTGCTTTGCCCATAAAGCCAATAATGCCATTGCAAGAAAACTTGTCCGTGATGGTTATACCAGTATGTGGTAGGACCCCCATGTAACAATACTGATATGTTTATGTTGCCCATACTGCAAGCAAAGCCATTGTACAACACATTTCAATGCTGGATGTGCCAATATATGACAGTACTCCCACGTAATGACACCATTTTTTCTTTGCCCATAATGCCACTTAGATTATATTGTCTTTGTAAGAAAACATGGTCCTGTTTGCTGCTTCAGTGCTCATACCCTCACATATTTACACCCTATTTGCCTTGCCCATGATGCCACCTTAATAGCGAAACCATTGCAAGAAAACCTGTATATGCTGGCTGTGCCAATAAGTGTCACTATAGCATTCCCCTACACTGTTGGTACCTTCATTATAATCTGTTCGGTCTCCTATCGCCTCCAAATTCACACATATATTCTCATTCCCCTTCTGTGTTGCACCCACATGCATCCATTCTCACTTGCATTCACCAGCCTCGCCCTGCACCACATTCACACACACTCATTCTCACTATCTCACATTCACTAGCCCCCCTCCAACCGCCCTGCCTACTATGTACACAAACAGGCAAATGCACACTGCACCTGCAGACGCGCATCCACATTCACACCGGCAGGCATGCATGCATACATCACACAAAGGTGTTTTAAATGAATGCTCTCTCCCAGCTCATCGCAGCTGTTCATTTTAGAATTCCCTCTCATGTGGCGTTGGCAGGTCAGTGCCCAGTCGCCCTTTATGGATGAACCACCCCTACCCAACTTGGAGCTACTGTTACCAGAGTCTGGACCGATATCTTTGGCAGCAGGGAGTAGGCAATCGACTGGTGCAGAATCTCACACGACCCTCCCGACTGAATCTGGCTCCTGGCAGAAGGGAAAGGATCATGCAGTTTGAACCAACAAAGTGCAGGTTTTGGGTCATATGTGGTTTGCGCATTGGCTGTCAAGTGCATACACTATGACTAGATCCCCGGAATGGTTAGTTGTCTTTATGAAATGAATGGCATTTGTACTTTAGGTCTTCAGTTGCCAGTATATATATTGCATGTCAGACATGTTCCATCCTCATCTTCTGACACTTTGCTGGGCTGGCAGATGCAAGCAGGGCAGATCATGTCACACGTAGGCCATGTGCTGGTGAGTAATTGGCATATTCTGATCCTCTGCCCAGACTGAAAGAGCATAATGGGAATATAAGTGGTCTACTGTGGCATACATGTCCAGCAGTCAATTTGCTTGAGTGATAGTGGCATGGAAAGGCAGCTGATGACATGTTGGCAATATGATCCAACTTGCAGCTAATGTTACAGGCCAAATATATGCTTATAAATATAACATTTGCCCTGAAAGTTCTGAACATTCTGCAGAGAGAGAATTTCCAAACCTGTAAAATGTTCTTAATATCCTTCCAAAATGTTGGTACATTTTATTTTGTCCTGTGCTTTAAAACATCACTACATTTCACAAAAGTTTGATGGGGAACGGCAGCGCCTCATCCCCGAATCCTAGCAAGCTGTGGCAAATTTAGTGGGACGCTTGTGCTTAACAATGTATAATTTGCTGCAAAGGTTCCCAGAATCTCGGGTGGAGAATATTCCTGCAAGGGACAACAACCTCATACAATGGACAATGTTCGTGCTTGAATATGGACTATAGTTACCAGAAATTCCTTTGAGGAGAAATCCACCCACAACCCGTTGTAAAGTGGTTTTAAAGTCCTACCAACATTTGACCAGCAAGATATCTCATATGCTAAAAGCAGTGCACCTTGTAAATGCTAATTACAACACCTGACCAGAAGTAAACAAACAGATACTGGTGGCAAGATTAGTGGGGGTTAGGACCCAACAAGAACAGGTTCCAGGGTAACTTTATAACCATGCCAATCAGGATCCCTATTACTGCAAATCGTCCGTTTTCTTCACAAACAAACCATGCCCCCAGGCAGGAAGGACACTACATTCACGTGGGTCCTTCTACGAACAGCTGAGCCACACAGATGGCATAATGATTGGCACCTTACCCAGGCATGGGAAGCATACGTATGCTAACAGAGACGTTCAGACAAAAATAAGCAATCTGGCTAGCGGACCCGCTTCCATGCGGTCTACGGCGTCTACTGGTTGTAAACTCATAGGGAGGGCGACGCAGCAAGACCTGCAGCCCCCTCCTTTGTACATCACTATGTTTGCAACCCTCTTGCTATAATAGAAGTTCTGGATTGACGGCATGTAACAGAGGGGGCAGTTGGAGGTCACTCATTGCGAGTTAATCCATCACTGAGGCTTGTGTGGGAAGGAAATGGCTGCCAAAAGGCATTTAACCATGCCTCATCAGGAGGTTCATTACTGCGCATAAGGGGCCAACATATGGGTGAAAAAGGAAATGGAGGGAAACAGATGCCTTCTAGGCTCAAGTTTGTGGTAGACTTTGTGGAGGGGGATGGACTTGGTAGAAGGCGTTGGGTGGAAACGCATCCACACTCTGGGCGTGGATCAGGAGTTCAGGAATAGGAAACATAGTGATACAGCATTTACCAAGAACCGCCGAATTCTTCCCCAGACTATATCATGCCAGCTTGACAGGAGGACCCGGGAGGAGCGGGAAAACACACTTGGACACAGGGAGTACTGGAAAATGGAGGGAAAGGGATAATTGAATGAGTGAGGAGGCCCCAATGACCATGGAAAGGGAGGGAGATATTATCCGCAGAGGTGCAGATACTGCCGGAGATATGGGAAGTCCAGACAATCTACTTGAGCACATTCCCTGGAGCATAGCAGGGCTGCGTAACAATTCTAAGGCAAAGAACAGCGTGTTTTGATTACCAAAAATGGTGCAATCCTTGATTAAGAGACATCAGCACTGGATAGTGTGGACCTTCTGAGTTTTACCTCTCCTGAAATCTGAGAATGAAGGCCGTCAGTTGGCTTACTTATTTGGCTAACAGCCGGCATAGGCTGGACATTAACTTTCCACAAGAAGGTGTGTTATAAAACTAAAATTCTCACCCTCTCAGACCAATAACATAAAACTATCATCTTTCCTAACTTCTATAATTCGCACTAAACCAAAGGGGAGAGTGCAAACCTGCACAGGTTGAAATAATGCATAGCTAATATCACCACAGAGAGACCAGTGGTCATAAGGTCATACATTTGTTCATTACAGCTGGCAACGCCAATTGAAGCTTGGGGCAGGTTTTTAAGATGATCTTGGGTTCTGAAAAGATCTTCTAAAAATTGAGATGATAATTACGCTCACAGGAAAAGATTCGGTTTTGGGCTTTCTAGGTACAGCAAGTTCAGAGGGCCCTCAATGGCAGGCTTTTCTCAGATATTCCTGGAAAGCAAATCTTTTTAAGATGTCAACAGGGGGACCTCGGCCAAAGGATTTATGATGTGCGCCATCTAGTGGCTAATTCAGTTTACTATAAAGATTTACACCCATATCAGCAATGTCTCTTAAAATAGTTATTGTGCTTATCACTTGCCGCTATTGTAACAGCCTTAGGGCCTTAGGGCCTGATTTACAGACGTGTTTTATAATGGCACAATCCCATAGGAAAACACTCTGTGAATTAGGCCCTTGATGTCTGATTGCCTCTGTCCGCACTATTCTTTATTTTTTATTTTTTTTATTTTTGCATTTGTATAGCCCACACAAACCCTCAGGGCATCAGGGTGCTTGTGGAAACCTGGTACATGTGGCACGTGGGCAGGTAGCGTACATATTCAAAATTCATAACGTTGCAAGTATTAGAATCATATTCAAAGCATGACGCACATATATCAGAGCCATGTCCGGAGCAGGTTGGGTGCATATTTAGAATCATAGTGTTACATATACAAGAAGCATGTTCAGTAGCATAGCGTTACATATATCATAGATAGTGCATGGGTTTCGAGGGGTCTTGCAGCATATAGGGTGTATGCAAACATCCAGGTTTTGAGGTCTCTGTGAAAGGTCCAGCAGGATTCTTCTGCTCTCAGTGTTGGTGGGAGAGTGTTCCATTGTTTTGCGGCAGTGACTGGAAAGCTGGAACCTCTGGCTCTAGCACGCTTTAATTTGGGTTGCACAAGTCTATGAGTGTAGGGTGTCCTGGTTGGCTTATCTTTTTGGTGCAGAACAATGTTTTGGGATATGTGAGGAGGGGCCGATTTTGAGATGCGCCTGTGTGTGATGGTAAGTTTCTTGAAAAGGATTCTTTGACGAATAGGAAGCCAGTGTACTGCTTTTCAGGCATCAGATGTGTGTTCTGCCCTGGGCAGGTTCAGGGCAGCTCGCAGGGCATTGTTTTGAATAGTTTGGAGTTTTTGTATGTTGTGGGTGGAAGTGCCATGCTCTGCATGTTCCATCAAATAATGTTTTATAGATTTTGCTACACTAATAGTAGCAGGATAGCAATCGTTCCTTACATTATGATCCCGGTCGATTAACAGGCAGTAGTTAAAACTTTCAAAATAGTGGACTGGGTTGAGAGCCATTTATATCCCCCGACCTGAGCTTTCAATTGGCAAGCATGACCTCATATAAAGCAGTGACTCCCTGCCAATCTCTTACTGTCATTAACACATAACGAGAAATACGTCTGTTCTTGGGGGCAGGGCTATAGGTAGGTTAAAAGCATTCATGGAACTACCTTAGATTATTAGTACTGCCATGGAGGTAAAAAATGAGCATATCAAACACAGCAAAAACACAGCACCGCAAATCAGGGTCGGACTGGGGTATAACATTTTCTTGGGCACCAATGAAAAAGTGGCCCACAGTTGCAATTCATTCCTTTTGTGACAGATTGAATAGTACCCAAGGGGCAGTTTTTAAATAAAATGTGATGCAAATTGTGCAATTTAAAGAATACTTATTCAGCAACAATTGTCAAAACTACTAGCCACATAGTAAAGTAACTAACCGGCCCACATTGGCGAAAAAAGTGGCCCACTTTGACCAAAAAAGCTGCCCCACACTACCATTTTGCGTTTTTGGTTCGGTCATTGCCATATTGCCCTATAGGCCGAGCCTACCGGTAATCTTAGCTCTATGACACCTGCAAACTGATGAAAAGGCACTTGCTGGATTCTATAAAAGAGGCTCCCACAAATAAGGCAGCAATTAAAGTGCAAAGACAGCTGTGCAGGAAGGTGCTACAGGAAAAGAAGCAGTAGTTACCAAGTGACGCTTCAAAAGAGCTAAAGACAGCAGCGGGAAAGGGTCTTCAGACCTACTGGAAAGCTGTTACCCCACGATTTTTTCCTTTCAGTATTTTATATATCCCACGGATAAATGAAGGAAAATATCCTAAACTTAATAGTGAACATGCCAGGGATGGGAGACAAGGGGAAATAACCACACAAATTGGAAGCACTGTTATTTATTTATTTATTTACAAAGCGCCTAAATCCTGAGGCATCAGGGTGCTATTGCAAACCAGTTACAGGGGACTTCAGAATGGGGAGTAAAGATGACCCTTAATCACCCAGTAAATTACTGTTAACTCAGATAACTGAGTTTGGCAGCATTATTGCAGGAAATACCACCAACCTTCTATTGAGGCCCTATGCACATCGTGGAGCTATTTTATGGATATGAGTGGATAAAGGGTGAGCACCGTAAAATCAAATGTTATATACCACACAAAATAACACTGAAAGGATTTACATAAATGAGGAGATTTAAAATGGAAGTAAAGCATGCAATTATCTAGTATTGTGTTTTAGTAACCACTTCAGGGGAATATCCTGAGAGAGCATTTGTAAATACCGCACAAACCAGTGGCAGTATATTGAGATTTGCTCGTAACTTGAAGAGCCACTCTGTGGCATAACTGGTGAATATTTATAAAACAAAGTGATGCTACTGCCACTGTCCATTCCGGTGGATTGGTGAACAATTTATTAGTAAAAAGCAATAACAGAACAAAAACAATCCAACAGCAGTACGAGACTTCGGCCCAAGTGAGAACTCCCTCCCTCTGCAAACCGTTCTCTTACCCAAAGGAACACATGCATTTCACTGGAAGGGGTAGTCCAGAAAGGGCAAGTAATCATACTGAAAAAGCGTTGGCAGCAGGGACCAAAGATCCACTATGCAAGCCTTTGGGACCAGCTGCGTTCTTTTATATTAGGCAGTGTGGTCAGGCAGAACAGCATATAGTAATACATTTAGTGAACGTGAATATACTCCTCAAAGACTCACATGCTATGAGGCATGCGACAACGCTGACAGTATGAGGACTTCCGTCTACTAATGCTTCTTTTCCTAATAAAGTGGGAGCCTAAAACACGCTTACATATGCCAAAAGGGAAACACGTCAGAAGCGATAGATGCAAAGGCGAGCACACTCGGGGGCGGGGGGAGCCTTCATCACAAAGACATGTGCAGTAAAGCCTAGAGCACAAGCAAGAATCAGTGTTTACGTATGTCAGTTTGAAGTATCTCTTCACTATTATAATGTGTTAATGTGCAAGGGGAGCACATAACATTTTGAATTCCAAACTTTACCCCCACAAGGTATATGCGTTGCTGGGCGGCTAACAACCACAAAAAAAATCCATTAGGCAGCTCATGGGTGCTCAAGCCTCTAGAGCTGGATCCAATCTAGTCTTGGAACTATGTATGGTACATTTGGAAGATACCATTACATTGAAGCCCTTGGAATGTGGGCATTACTATTGGTGGGCAGAATATCTACATTTCGCCCTGCGAGATGTCCACCGGTTCCCAAAAGATGGCTATATTCTGCTGTTCCGCTTTGTCCCATTGACGTAAAGCAATATGGCAGAACGAAGGTGCAGCAAATGTGTCACGGGGAATTTTCTTTGGAATGCACATGGCCAGGAAAACAAGCATGCGCAAAATTACACTGCGCATTTCTTTCCTAAAGCTTGTACTGTAATGAAGTGCCAATCCTCAGAAAAAGTGAAATGTGCATTTCTCTTGCTCGCGTATGCACTTCGCATCATGTTTCATTTCGGGGAAAGCAAAGCATGCATTTCTGTTGCTTGCACATGCACTTCACATCAATTTTTACTTCTGAAAAAGCAAAGCGTGCATTTCTCATGCTTGCCCATGCCTTTCACTTCATACAAAGCGACAAGCATGTATCTCAACACCACCAGAGTTGGACATACGGCTTATGGTGGTGGAAATAACTTAACCTTAACTCCTCTACAGGTTCCCACCATGAAGGAAATATCCTCCCATGATGTTATAATTGTGGCTCCCTTAGAGCCCAATCGGGGGTAATCGTTCGGGATGAATAAAAGGTGACCCCTGGACGTGGGTGCCCCCAAGGCATGGTAAGCCTGGAGGACACCGTGCGGACTACCTTAGCCGCCACGAAAATGACAGATTATTTTCCTCCACTGGGGCATGTGGACAAGGACTTGCTGATCGATCTGGCTTCCAATCTTACGGAAGATCTTATGAGCTCTGTTCCCTGTTTGGGAACCAAAACTATTGAACCAGTTGTTCGTACCTTAATTACCCCGTTGCCCTCACTACAAAATGACTCATTTATTAATCCACCTAGTGCAAATTATCATCCAATGTCCTCTCCTGCTACCTCGGGTCGACTTGAACGGAGGTCTGTAAGTTATGAGTCATCAGCCAATAAAGATCTGTGGCCAGAGGGTAATGGGACCAGCAGTCCTCTTCTTCCCCCAGATTTCTCTGTACATCCCATCCCTGAACTATTCAGATCTACTACAACCAGGTCAATCAGTGATGAAGAGGCTGACTTAAGTGCTCTATTTTGCGGTGAGGCGAGCAATTACACCCAGGTCTTGGATGACAGCAACTCATCTGCCCCTATGTTCTCCATTCTGCCATTCTGGAATCCCTGTTGGGCAGTTGATATCTAAAATGGCTTCTATCGCCTCTAAACTTAGCTCACCTGACAAAAGGGTGCACAAAATAGCTCATCCAGTCAACAAGCTGTTGAAAAACTCCTATCGCCATACGTGGAGCTTGGATAAACTCGCTATGGGTTTGCTCACCATCTCCAATGCCACAGTTATTCCCCCTGTTGTGTCAAAGCCCCATATTGCGGCTACTCTTAGACCTACAAAAGAATCTGCCACTTCTCCTAATCCTAATATCTGGTATCAAAGGATAAAGACGAAGGCAAGTAAACAGGCAGCCATGTATGTGGATCTATCTACAAAGAATAGGTCTACTGCAAAATTTAAAAAATCCACAGCCTTTATAGCTAACTCCTTGGATGATGGAGGAATGGCAGAAGGCGTCAACAATTCCCAACTCTGCAGGAAAACCACAACTAACTGTGTGGCTTTTGTGGATTTGGTAGTGGAGGATCCTGAGGAAGTCTCGGCAGCAAAACAATGGAGCCTAGTGCTAATGATGCTAGTAAACACGAGGATTCCCATCTGAAGTGCACTTGTGGTAATACCACGAATTCAGGTCAGGTTAGCCTTGCGAACAAAGTGCCTGATGCAATTCTGTCCATCAAGAATTTTACTGCCACAGGTGAGCCTTGTCTATCTAATGGCAGAAACAGATAGGCACGATGGTATCCTTTCCTCCGCCCACTTTATCCAAGGGGCATGTGTCAATCGTGCTCGAAAACAATCTGACCCACATTGAGAGGAGGAACGCTGTAACGGTAGCTCCACAGCCCCATAAGGTTATGCAGAAACAAAGTTTATTAATGAAGGCTAAGAACTCTTATCTGAACCGCTCTAGGTTCCTGAATTTCCTTTACGCAATTATACCACATATTAGCAGCAGGGATACAAAAATGTTGGACATTTGCGAGCAAGCACAGCGTGCCACTTCCTACATCCATTTCCATTCTGACGATACTCTTTTCTTTGTCTTAGAACAAGAAGTCTTTTTTAAGCTGGGCTATGAATGTACAATGACAAACCTGTTCTCCTACAGAACTCATGATCTACTGTCACTCCCAGAGGGGAACAAGCCTCTCCTGACTCCTTCAGGGAGAAGGGCTCTGGCCTGCAAACACTCGAATTAGCTCCTGTCTCATGTGTTCTTAATTTAATTACTAGCTAACTCCTCTGAGCTGGACAGCAGGAACCAGGTCACATGGGGAGATGAGTCCCAATGGAAATGGCTGGCCAATCTAGTGGAAAAAAGGGGGGCATGTGATTCCTAACTTGGGTCTCCCTGTGATTTGCCTAAGTTGGAATTCCAGGGGGCACTCACATTTATTTTCAAACGAGGGCCTCTTTGACTGTCTGGATGTCCTGAGTATAGTCATGCTCGAAGAGACTTGGTTAACTGCCCACCTCACTTTAGATGGCTGGATCTTCTTAATACGAGAGGCAGAGAAGGGCCCTAGGGGGAGTCCCAAGGGAGGGCTTGCACTTGGGGTAAATAACTCTATGGAGCTGAAGGAACTCAGCTGTGACTCACGTAACATTCTGATGGGTAACATGACCAGCCCTAATGCAGGGAGGGATGGGCACCCTTGTGAGGTACTGATCATCGTTATCTACGTTCCTCCCTATGAAGTTCAGGTTGACAAAATGTTAAGGAAAATGGAATGTATTTTGAGTGGGCTAAAGACCACCGGCCCAATTTTCCTAGGTGGGGATTTTAACGCCACCATTGTGTCACGACCCTCGGCCAAAACCCCCTCTGGCAAACCCACTGGCCAGGTGGAGTCAGGACTCGGGCCTCTAGAGCCTGGCATCCTCTTCAAAAGCCCTCATGGGGCCAGTCCTGGCGCCTATGGCGCCAGGCTCATACACCATGGAAAACAATGTGCTTGGGAACTACTTTATTGTATTGTCAGCCAACATGGAGGCATCCACATAGCTTGGTTCCTAAGAACCAAGCTATGCGGTCTAGTGTTTTGGGTGTTGCAGGCCTGGAACTACTTTCCCTGGTGCTACTTTACCTGGGCTATATAAACCACACCCTGAATGCAGAACATGCTTCGTGTTACTTTGCAGCTTGCAACGTGACGCTCACCGTGTCCAGCTATTCCCTCGAACCTCGGAGAAGCAGAACCTGCAAGGAGACAAAAGGAACATCATTAGCAGCAGCATCTTATCTGCAGTCTTCATCTTAAACACTCGCAGCTACTGAGAACAGCTTCTTCGAATCTGCACGCCTCCCAGACAGAACGACCTCAAAGAGGAAGATAGAGACAACATTAAAGAAAGCTGTAGAGACATTTACAAATTACGAACTGCTCAAAAGGCTTACCTGGCTGGTCGCCTCTCGGCTGGCACCACTCCGGATATTCCACTTGCGCTGAAGAACACAGCGACCTACAAGGAAGGAAAACACGGGTTAGCAAAGGCAAGACTTCGCAGCGCTGTGCATAGCGCTTACTTACCGAGTCATAGCGCTCTTAATGCGCCATCATTTACCAGCGGAGCTCAACCAAGCCAGTTCTCCGTGCTGAAGCTCTGCATACCTAAGGGAGAAAAAAGAGACAATTTAAACAAAGAAAGGCATGCAGGATAGCAACAAAACTAAAGAACAGCAATAAGACCTACCTGAACAATATCAAACAGGCCCGCGTCAGTGAAGTAACTGGACCGCACTCGCCCATGAAAGACAATGCGCCCCTGCAAAGAAGGCAGGACGGAGAGCACGCCTTCTGGGTCCCTGTGGATACCAGGTGAGCGTAACACATTGCTTCGGTTGATATCACCCCTGAGGGAGATATACAATGCAGGGGCAAGAACGCTGACGGTGCACCTAGCCTGTGAACACACCAATGGGGTCTAAAATGGTATAATCTGCTATCCAGATATGGTTTTGTGATGCAAAATGGAGTCTCTCCATCCGATAATCAAGCAAAATTCACATAAGTGGGTAATGGTAACATCAGGATTTTAGATTATCTGTTCAAAGCCAATTACCCATCGCTTGTTCTTGACTTGTGCGTTTACCCTTGAATTGAAAGTCATCACAATCGATCATCGCTCTTCTTGATCTAATACCCAAAGGGTCACCAGAGGGATCTGCTGGAGTATTAAATATCAACAGGGTCAACAGTCATATTTCCTGGAAGGATGTCAACTTAACCAGGGCTATAGCACATAACTCCCTGCTGGAGTTCATTAACAGTGTGTGTAATTGTTAGGCGATCCTCTGCACATCGATCCACTGCACACCAGAACACTGCTCACATTTCCCCAACACCTTCATCGGGTTCCCACACGACTCCCTCCAGGGTTCGAGGCTCATGTGATTCGGTTTACCCAAAAGACCGAAAGCTCCGTACCTGGTACGATTTATGGGCTCGATTGCAACCCTTCCTGCACTGGCAGTTGCCATGGAGAACATACAGCAGAAGGGGCGGCGGAACACCTCCACGCCAATCGTTCACTTGTTCACGTGATTCAGAGCGGCGTTTCCCACGTGATCTTGGTGAAGTCACATGACCCCGAAACGCACAGTATATAAGGCTTGATGCACGGAACACTCATTGCTTCTCAGCTGTCTTCAGACCCTGTTTGGCGCTACGTTTTGGATAATACTACTGGTTTACGTTGATCTTGGAACTCTCACTTGGACTCCTTCGGATTATCCTTTTGTACCTTTGCTTGGACTGCTTACCGGTTGCTGGATTTCTGACACGACCCTCACTTGTCTTTGGATCATCCCTTGGTACTTAGTTGAACTTCTACGCCATTTCCTTTCTGGGATTCAAGTTATGCCTTCAACTCTACAGGTGGCCTATCCTGTATCCACGCTTGCCTACGGTCCTCTCGTTTTGGGGACCGCTTCATCTGAGTCTCTAACCTTCCTCCTAGGTTTCCTGGGTTTTCCAAACACCAGATAGGTAAGACTATTCAGATCCTTTGGTTATTGTGATATATTGTGATTGCCTGGTACTTAACCTCGTTCTTTTGCAGCAGCATCGGTGTTCCAGAGGTTCCGTGGATCCGGGAAGTAAGATCTCCCACCTGTGGCCCCAAAGGTTGCACAGCGGGTTTCTTTTGGTTCCCCTGTGTGACACTTGGGGACGGAGGTCTCAACGGTCTACATGACACTCAAGTCAGAACAGACTGAGAAGCCGTATAGTCGTGTTAGATAATGCAGGGGTCCACGGAAGAACCCATAGCTGCTTTAGTTCAGGCAATTACAGTATTAAGGGCAGATATGGCCGCCGCTAATACGGTGATTCACCAAAGGCTAGATTCCATACAGAGTGTTCAGCATTCCCTTCCTGCAGATTCTGAATTCGGGGATGCTACCACTTCAACCACACCTCCTCCGTTGGCAAGTACCCCAGCTCCAACTCCGGTGGTCCTCCCAACCCCTTCCCCTTTGGCCGCTCCTGAACGTTATCAAGGTGACCCCAAGAAGTTCAGGACTTTCATCAATCAGTGCAAGTTACATTTCCTGTGTAGACCTCTGGCCTTTCCTAATTCCACTGCTAAAGCGGCCTCTGCCCTTTCCCACCTGGCCGGGACAGCCGCCGCTTGGGCTAACCCTTTACTGGAGAACAATAGCCCGATTCTCTATGATTTTGATTTATTAGTTCTAGAGATGTCTCGAGTCTTCGATACCCGACACAAGGCACAGTCTAGGGATTTGGAGTTGTTAGAACTAACCCAGGGTAGAGGGACCTTGATAGATTACATCACCCGTTTCAACCAATTGGTCGCCGAGACATCATGGCCAGAAAGCAAGCGGGCGGTCATATTCTATAGGGGGTTGAATAACGCTATGAAAGATGCATTAGCAGTGATTCCTTCCGTGCCCACTCAGTATCAGGAACTAATGGATCTTGTCCTGCAGGTAGATGCACGTCGATCAGAGCGCAGAGCTGAGTTGGGTCTTTCTTCTCATCCTACAGTTGTTAGTACCCCTGCTTCTAGCACTGAGGAACCTATGCAAGTGGGAGGTCTACGTAGTCCTATCACGACATCCGAGAGAGAACGTAGGAGGGTGGATAATGCATGCTTTTATTGTGGTACCACAGGACATTATGTGAAGGAATGCCCTCGACGTCCCAAGAAGTCTCAGGTTTTTCGGACAGCTCGACCTTAGATCCGGAGACCAGGTCGAGTTTCCAGTCTTCATCTCCGGGTATCATCTTGCTTTTGCTTGTGTCCAACCCATCTTTGTACAGGCCACTCTTTGTCCCTCTACGGGTATCTCTCATGCAGTCACGATCATCATTGACTCTGGTGCCACTGGGAACTACATAGACATTGCTTTAGCCCATTCTCTCAATCTACCTTTAGTGGTAAAAACCCGACCTGAACCAGTTCAGGCCGTAGATGGCACTGCATTAGTCTCTGGTCCCGTTAGACACCAAACTGCTCCTCTGTTATTGACCATACAAGATATTCACACAGAGACGCTAGGTTTTGACTTGAACACCACACCTCAATTCAGTATCATATTAGGAATACAATGGTTACGTGAACACAATCCTCTGATTAATTGGCAAACAGGCACGGTGCTCTTTGAGTCTGATATCTGTCAGAACTATTGTCTTCCAACCCATCAAGTAACAGATACTCCTTCACGGGCCTTGGGAGCTCTTGCTCAACTCACGCTGAATGATGATGGATCAGAGGTTGTGAATTCCCACACCGTCAGAGGGGTAGTTACTGGGATTCCATCTGAGTATAAAGCATTCGAATCAGTTTTCGATCGCGGTTCTTCCGAGGTGCTTCCTCCACACAGACCATATGACTGCCCGATTGAACTAATCCCGGATTCTACCATTCCTTCGAGCAGGATTTATTCTCTGTCCCCCTCGGAAGAACAAGCATTGAAACAGTATGTACAGAACGCCCTACGACTAGGACATATCCACCCTTCTACTTCACCAGCTGCAAGTCCCATTTTCTTTGTACCTAAGAAAGAGGGGGACTTACGTCCCTGTGTGGATTATCGGCATCTTAACGCCATCACGAAAAAGGATAGATATCCAATTCCTTTGATCACACCTCTGCTGGACCACTTATCCCATGCCTCCGTTTTCACCAAGCTGGATCTTCGCGGCGCATATAATCTAGTGCGCGTTCGCGAGGGCGATGAGTGGAAAACCGCCTTTTGTACCCGTTACGGCTTGTATGAATATCTAGTCATGCCTTTCGGTCTATGCAACGCCCCAGCAACATTCCAGCGGTTTATGAATGACATATTCAGGGACATTCTGGACATATACATGGTTGTTTATTTGGACGACATCTTGATCTTTTCACGGAATCTTGATGACCATGTAAAGCATGTCCGGAAGGTCTTATCCCGTCTGAGGGAACATTCCCTATTTGCCAAACCCGAGAAATGTCAATTCCATAAAACGTCTGTTGAGTTTCTGGGCTTCCACATTAACCCTGGGGCACTATCCATGAACGAATCCAAGGTTAAGGCAGTCCTAGATTGGCCAGTTCCTCAGACACTCAAGGCCTTGCAGGCCTTTTTGGGTTTCGCCAATTTTTACAGGCGCTTTATTTCATCCTTTTCCACAATTGTGGCCCCACTTACGGCCCTGACCAGCCCTCAGGTACCCTATCGGTGGCAAAAGGAACATCAGGAATCATTTGAGGCTTTGAAAACCGCTTTCACCATCGCACCGATTCTCCAGCACCCCAATCCCGATCTTCCATTCATAGTTGAAGCGGATGCCTCTTCTTTTGCCCTCGGTGCGGTGTTGTCTCAAACATGTCCCACGACAGGCAAGTTGCACCCGGTGGCATACCACTCTCGCAAGTTTTCCAATACTGAGACCCATTATACTGTAACGGAGAAGGAACTTCTGGCTGTCATGGACGCCTTTCGTGTCTGGCGCCATCACCTCTTGGGGGCTAAGCATCCAATCACTGTATATTCAGATCATCGGAATTTACAGGATCTGGCCTCCTTAAAGTGCATCAATAGCAGACAGGTCCGGTGGCATCTATTTTTTTCCGCCTTTGATTTTCACATTACTCATCGTCCTGGAATCACTCATGGAAAACCGGACGCCCCGTCACGCTCTCCGGGTGGAGTCGAGTTGCCAACCTTCCACGATACTGTTCTTAGTAAGAGTCATGTGATTTGTCTTTGCACTCCCTCTCTGTCACTGTTGGATTCTGTGCGAGCATGGACGAGCAATCATTCTGACCAACTGCGGGATTGGGAACCCGTATATTGTGATGGTTTGCCTTTCGTGCATGAACGTCTGTTCCTTCCCACGGCTGACACCCGTAACCTGGCCCTTGAATGGTCTCATGATGCTCCCTTTAGTGCTCATCCCGGCCAGGAGGGCACTTTGCATCTCCTAAAGCGCTGGTGTTGGTGGCCCTCTATGAAGCGCGACGTGGAGTGCTATGTCAACTCTTGCGCTGTTTGCGCTCAGGCCAAACATCGAAGAGGTCGTCGAGTTGGCCTGCTGCTCCCGCTTCCGGTACCTCCAAGACCTTGGCATACACTGACGATGGATTTCGTGACCGATCTCCCAAAGGTACGGGGTTTTGACACCATCTGGGTGGTGGTAGACACATTCACAAAAATGGCTCGCTTTGTTCCTTGTAAGGGGATTCCTTCGGCCCCAGTCTTGGCGGATTTGTTTTTTGAATCTGTGTTCATGTTGTTTGGGCTTCCGTCTGTCATTATTTCCGATCGTGGGTCACAGTTCACCTCTCGTTTTTGGAGATCTTTGACTAAACTACTTGGCATCGATACCAGGTATTCTTCGGCCTATCACCCTGAGACTGATGGGCAGACTGAAAGGACGAATCAATCTATGGAGCAGTATCTTCGGTGTCTTATCTTGCAGCAGCAGGCCTCCTGGTTGAGTGCTTTACGGCTTGCCGAGTTCGCATACAATAATGCGGCTCACTCTGCTACAGGTTTTTCTCCTTTCTACGCCCTCTATGGTCAACACCCCAAGGTCTTGCCTGTCCCTGACGCCTCTGTCTCTTTGAATCCTGCGGCCACAGCTTTTCTTACGGATCTGTCTGCTGTTCATGCTAGTACTTTGGTCCATCTTACTGAAGCAAAGGCCTCTATGAAGTCCCGTGTTGACGGCAAGCGCCTGGCTGCTCCTCCCCTTGTGGTGGGTTCTAGGGTGTGGTTGTCTTCCCGTCACCTCCGCCTGGTGGGTTGTCGGAAACTGCTGCCTCGTTTCGTTGGCCCGTATGTGATCTCTCAGGTTGTGAATCCAGTGGCTTTTCGTCTGGTTCTCCCGAGTTCTTGGCGAATCCATCCTGTTTTTCATGTCTCTCTCCTCAAGCCTTGTCCTGATTCTTCCCGCCTTCGGGGGCCAGCAGCCCCGGTGTCCTTGGCCTCCCCTGATGTTTTTGAAGTGTCAGCCATTTTGGGTTCCCGTTGGTTTAGGGGTAGGCTCCAGTATTAAGTGGATTGGAAGGGTTATGGACCGGAGGAGCGTTCTTGGGTTTCCGCTTTGGATCTTGATGCTCCTCGGTTGGTGGCCCGGTTTCATAAGGATCACCCGTCCTGCCCACGGGGTCGTGGGCCGTTGGGGGGGGGCTATGTTAGGCGATCCTCTGCACATCGATCCACTGCACACCAGAACACTGCTCACATTTCCCCAACACCTTCATCGGGTTCCCACACGACTCCCTCCAGGGTTCGAGGCTCTTGTGATTCGGTTTACCCAAAGGACCGAAAGCTCTGTACCAGGTACGATTTACGGGCTCGATTGCAGCCCTTCCTGCACTGGCAGTTGCCATGGAGAACATACAGCAGATGGGGCGGCGGAACACCTCCACGCCGATCGTTCACTTGTTCACGTGATTCAGAGCGGCGTTTCCCACGTGACCTTGGTGGACGTCACATGACCCCGAAACGCACAGTATATAAGGCTTGATGCACGGAACACTCATTGCTTCTCAGCTGTCTTCAGACCCTGTTTGGCGCTACGTTTTGGATAATACTACTGGTTTACCTTGATCTTGGAACTCTCACTTGGACTCCTTCGGATTATCCTTTGTACCTTTGCTTGGACTGCTTACCGGTTGCTGGATTTCTGACACGACCCTCACTTGTCTTTGGATCATCCCTTGGTACTTAGTTGAACTTCCACGCCATTTCCTTTCTGGGATTCAAGTTACGTCTTCAACTCTACAGGTGGCCTATCCTGTATCCACGCTTGACTACGGTCCTCTCGTTTTGGGGACAGCTTCATCTGAGTCTCAAACCTCCCTCCTAGGTTTCCTGGGTTTTCCAAACACCGGATAGGTAAGACTATTCAGATCCTTTGGTTATTGTGATATATTGTGATTGCCTGGTACTTAACCTCGTTCTTTTGCAGCAGCATCGGTGTTCCAGAGGTTCCGTGGATCCGGGAAGTAAGATCTCCCACCTGTGGCCCCAAAGGTCGCACAGCGGGTTTCTTTTGGTTCCCCTGTGCGTCACTTGGAGACGGAGGTCTCAACGGTCTACACGACACTCAAGTCAGAACAGTAATAATCCTCCACTATTTCTGTCCCTGTTTGAGAAGGTTATTCCCACACAACATTCCAAAGATCAAAACTTTCATCAACTCACTACTTAACCATGACTGGTCCTACTGGTCACACTCAAGCTTCAGAGCTAGCAAAAATGTAATTGATGCTAAGTTTAGGGGTACTGATTTTGAATTAAAAATCATTTTCCACACAACTTTAGATTATAGTATTTTCAACTGACCCATATATTTGAAGAAACTCTATTTTCTTTGCTTTCTTTGCTTTTCAGTTTCCAGAGCATTTTAGGCAACACCATATTGTGCTCTGTGCTAGTGATTGAAGCATGCTTGCTTCTTGGAGCTTGCGAAGAAATGCTGTAGTATCTAGTTACTTTTAACCCAAACTCTTCTAGTTGGTCTTTAGCATTCAAAATTATTTCCTTTATGATTAATGATGGTATTTTTGTCTGTACTGTGTCCATGTGTTTATTGTTTGTATTTTTGATGTATGCTAAGTCACACGATTGGATGAGTTGTAGGCTTGGGATCAGCTTGAAGAGCACAAGTAAGAGGATTCTTGTTGGAAAGGGGTCTTGGTGGTGCCTCTCTATCATTTGTATTTTAAGGCAATCTGTTTTAAGAAGCAAGCCTCTCATTTTATCATCATGACGAGAGCTTGGCGGATTTTTTTACCATCTTTGAAGGGTCCACAGTCGATTTTTTATTTATGTCAACATTTGATGGACACCTCATTCTGTCAGGTAGATGTCCCGCCTGGATATAACCAATTACAATGGCATCCAAGCTAGTCATGATGGCGGTTTCAGCCTTTTTTGTTCTAACGTTAGGACATTTCATTCAATATAATCTTCTCAGACTTTATTTAGAACCTCTCTAAGGAGTAATTTGCCTTCTTCTGATCAGAGAGAGTGTTGTGCTCGTCATGTGCTGAAGTCATTGAGTAAGTCGAGAGATTCATTAAGTCTTCGATTTGAGGGGCATCCGCATTAGGCTCAAGGATGGCATCAGCCTCTTCCACATGACAGGTCAAGTTAAGGGTGGCATTGGCAAGAGTATTGTTTTCCAACGGCGTAGGTTCAGATAGATCTTTCTTTTTTTTTTTTTCCGTACTACAGGATTTTGGTGCTTTGCCAGTGTCGTAAGATTACTTAGCTTAGGAATTTTTTGGCTCTTGTTGAAGGAGGCTTTAGAATAGCTTCTTGGTTTTCTTTGTGTGGAAATGCTTGAATGAAAAGGCAGTTCATCAGGATGAGGAGCTTTGGTATTGATATTTCTTTTTTTTGTTATTGTCATTGCCTTTTTCTTCCTAGAGTTTCGATGGAATACTTCATAGACCGAGGATTCAAGTGGTTCTATCGAAGGAGAGAGACACAGTTTCTCTGGGTTTTGCACACATGGTGGTGAAACTTTATCAGCTGCTTCGGGAGGTGGTAGGTCCCTGGCCTGGCTAGAATCTTTCACTAGCAAAATCTCATGAGCCCTTGATTGGTCAAGATGGTAGGAGGGCATTTCGACAGATTCGCAAATGTAAGGGTTGGGCAGAGTATGAGGCAGTTGGATGTCAGAAAATGTTAACAACATGTGAAGGCCGGTAGTGATTGCAATGAGGGCTACTTCCCATGCTTTAGGTGGTTGCCAGTGGAATCCAAAAGAGGGTCTGGCCCTATGTTTTGAAAAAGACGTTTGCGTAGATGGTTTTAAAATTGGATGAGGAAGCCAGCGAGTCGGGGTACAGAAC
This sequence comes from Ambystoma mexicanum, assembly GCF_040938575.1. Lineage (NCBI taxonomy): Eukaryota > Metazoa > Chordata > Amphibia > Caudata > Ambystomatidae > Ambystoma > Ambystoma mexicanum. The sequence continues at coordinate 1,140,229,455 of NC_090927.1, forward strand.
TGGTGATGGGACAGCAATGAGTGGGCTGCAGAGGAAGCAGGAAGCTCGCCATCATGCATTTGGGCGAGAACTGAGCCTTGTTTTACCAACGGTGGTGGTGGTGGCATCGACAATAGCAACAATGAATTATCCAAGGGTATATCTGTCAAGGCTGAGTGGCTGAGCTACTGGCAAGCCCAGGAAGCGGGATGGAACATGAAAGAACTTGGGCTTATGATTGCGTAATGTGATTGTTAGCCAAAGGCGCCCCTGTTCTCCTTGGCTGGTGTTACTGCACTACTGTAGGAGTTGAGGTTAGGGTTTAACATGGAACTGGGTGATGAACTTTGAATAGAGTGGGTTATAATGTCAATTGGCCCCTCGTTCTCGCTTTCTTGGTGGTCTGATGCGGGAGCCCTATCTAGGACATTTTGCATGTTGGGATTCAACCTTTGCTGCTATGATGGCCCGCTACTAGAAGCAGAAGCGGCCCATAATGTTCTGATGTCCGCCGAGAACGAGTTAGATCGCGTTTTATTCTTGAAGGTAAAAACCTTAGTAGGGGGTGTTGATTCTCTGAAAGTGGGCGCAGCATGTTGAAGCGCTTCAATTTGCACAAAAGCTTACGTAGTGACAGGCATGGCTGAGGTCAGTTTGTAAGCCATGAGCTTGATTCCTCAGCTCACTCACAAAAGGAAAACAAATGTGGAGCGGAGATGCAAGGGAGAGCTGCACGCTGCACCGCTCACAGCGAACAGCCAACAGCACTCACTGTGCTCTCCACAGGTTATAAGGACTGGCCCAGAAGGAGGTGTGGCCAAGGATTGTTCTATTGAAAAATAATAAAAATAGCAATTACTAGGAGCTCTGGTTTATCCTTTAGAATCAATCATCGTCAGTAAGAGTTAGAACGTACCAATGAATGTAGCAGTAGCTGAAATCCAGTAACTTGTTCGAGCAGAAAGAGCAACAGTACCTGACACTGGAGCAATGAAGGACCCCTTCCACACAGCCAACAGCACTCACTGTGCACTCCATGTTGCACGTGCGCGATTGCGCATCACCCAAAGGTTATAAGGATGGGCCCAGATGGGGGTGTGGCTAAGGATCGTTCAATGAATGTAGCAGTAGCTGAAATCCAGTAACTGGTTCGAGCAGAAAGATCACCAGTAGCTGACATGGGAGCAATGGAGGAGTCCTTCCACAAAGCCAACAGCACTCACTGTGCACTCTACGTTGCCTTGCATTACATCACCTGTTCAAAGGCATAGGGATGCTCCATATGGTACCTAGCTCATGCCAGGTAGCACAGTCATCCCTATATTAAAAAGGGAAGCCATGAGGACCACAAAAATGATAGCCTTCTGGCAATGCTAGATGTGCCGGCGAAAATATTTGCTCGGATATTACTAAAAGAACTTGAAGAGTGGGCAGAGGGGGCTAACATCATACCCCTAAATCAAACCGATTTCTGGAAAAAATTGAATACGAACACCAATATTCTTGCCTTAACCACAATCATCCAGCAGGCAGAAATTAGGAAATTACCGGTCTATGCAGCGTTTATAGATTTTAGCACCGCATTTGATATGGTAGAGCATACTAGGCTGTGGAGTAAACTGGAAAGCAGATCTATTTTGTCGGGACTATTTAAAATGCTTATCCAACTATATTCCCTAACTAGGGTTAAAATTAGGTTGGCTAGACATGGTAGTACAACGGCTTGGATGCCTACAACTAAGGACCGGAAACAGGGCTGTAATTTGGCTCCCATGTGTTTCAACTTATATTTTTCAGACTTAGGGAAGGCACTGACCAATTTGTTCGCTATCCCTCCCAAGCTTGGATCTGTTCTGATCCAGAAGTTGGGATAAGCGGACGACCTTGTAATCCTTGAACTGACACCAGGAGGCCTTCAGGCTATGCTCAACATTCTGAGGAAAATTCCCTGGTGGTAATGTCGCCAAAACCAAGATAATGACATTTGACTCAGGGAAAAGGAAACGGAGGCCTAGGACTTTGGATCTTGATTGAAAACCGCTTAGTGTGGCCCGATCTTGTACATACCTAGGCCTACATCTGAATGGTAGGCTAAGTAGTGCCATCCACTTTGAGGAAATCAGTCTTAAAAGCAATGCCACCTTGGGGCACTTTCCTCATTTGCACAGAAGGGAGGTGGGTACTTGATTTGTTCTATGATATAGCTGTACCTGTCTAAGATCTCCTTGTTGGTACTTTATGGCGCTGAAATTTGGGCACCTTCTTTGTTGGAAGTACTTGGCAAACTGGAAAGATCTCTGCTAAAAAGTTTGCTTTGGCTTCCTAGGCGTACCGCGTATGAGATGACTCTCCTTGAATTTAACACCTCTCCCATCATTTGTAGGGTTGTAATGTGTTGTTTAACAGCTTTGTGGAAACTATGTAATGCACCGGCAGACACCCTGTTGGCAATGAAGGCTGATGCCTTTTCCTCACGGGAAACTCTGATGAAAACCAGTAAGTGGGGAGAATGTGTTATTGGGCTAGGAAATGGTTAACTTGGGCACCTGAACATGCTTAAACTTTCCCTTTGCCCTTATTAAAAAAAAACATGAAGGGTATATTAGCAAAGCATGACTTTGAGCAGGCCATGAACAATCTGTATACAAAAAATACAGCCATTGAATATGTGAGGTACATAGTCCTTAGAAACAAATCACGCACCTATGTTGAGCAATTTGTCAGCAACTACTTAGTCTGGTAATATCTGTAACAAAAATTTTACACAAATCTGGGGAAATCCAGGGTGCTTGTTATCGGTCCTCATGGGCCAAAAGCGACTGTCGCCTATGTGGGACAAATGTACTTGAAACAGTAAGATACCTGTTATGTGGTTGCCACTCTTTGAACAATTTAAGGCTGGAAGCAAGGAGAGCAGCTGGGATGGTGGCTGACATTTCTGGAGATTCCATATGGTGCGAATTTATGAGAGGCAACTACCATGCTTGCACCATTTATCTAACCCCTCTTTGGAGAAAAATGTAGTCGATATTTATGATTTTATGGGAATGAATCCACATCTCCTCTGAATGGGAACTAGACACAACCCTTTACGAAATGCTCATGTCCAGTTTTCAGGCAGAGGCGTGACCAGAAATCTCTACAAGAACTAATTTGAGCCGGGGAGCGGCCGCAGAGCTGCTCGCTGAGGTGCTCGCAGTCTGTGGGAAAGAGCACTCGGAGCAGCTGTTTACTACCTGCATTCATTCAGGCAGAGGCGTGACTAGAAATCTTTACGAGAACTCATTCGAGTCGCGGAGCTGCTCGCTGAGGTGCTCGCAGTCTGTGGGAAAGAGCACTCGGAGCAGTCTGTTTAATACCTTCATTCATTCAGGCAGAGGCATGACCAGAAATCTCTACAAGAACTCATTCGAGCCAGGGAGCGGCCGCAGAGCTGCTCGCTGAGGTGCTCGTAGTCTGTGGGAAAGAGCACTCAGAGCAGTCTGTTTACTACCTTCATTCATTCAGGCAGAGGCGTGACCAGAAATCTCTACAAGAACTAATTCTAGCTGCGGAGCGGCCGCGGAGCTCCTCGCTGAGGTGCTCGCAGTCTGTGGCAGTCCGCAGCCCACTGGCAAAGGAAATGTCTGCCCGACTGTGTGGCGAGGAAGGCCACTGGCTGAGAAGCCAATGGACGCGTAGCGAAGACAGCGGTTTGGAACACCGCAGCCCGCTGAAATCGCTTTCTCGCCAGAAAAAGGCACCACCAAACCCAGAACACAAAGTCTGGCAGTCGCACGGCCTGTTTGGCGTACCAGCCACAATTGCCATCACAGCCAAGCCAATGGATGCTAGCAGCGACCCCATTGCTAAAACTACAATTATTTCGCCGAAGACAGAGGACCGGTGCTCGCACCCCCATATCACTATTGCAGGCTTAGTCCTCTCACCCCAAGAAAAGCTACACAAGGAAACTCTATCGCCTATGCTCCCAGATGACTGGGGGAAAAAGAAACAACCGCCTCCCTTCAGAACTTGTGAACACACCATCATGAAGATGAATGATATGACACTCTGCAGCCCAGAGGATCACTTTCCAGAAATCCTTATTCCGATGCAAGGATCGGTCGATCAGACGGCTGCAGTGGGGACTTTCTACCGCATCCCATCACTTTCTGCCCTGTCATCGAGGGCCCTCCGGTCCAACCGACGCCGCTCACCCAGCCTGCAGCCCATCGCGGTGGTGACGAGAGGCATTGCTGACGTGGGTCGGGCACCGGATGCGGAGGCAGAGCCTCGGGTCGGGAGCCCAAGGGAAACCGATCCGCCAAGGATCAACGACTCGGAGCAAAGGGAACCTGACAGTGCTCCGATCCATCCAGAGTCTGAATCCACCCCCCAAATCTAGTCCAGCGGATAGTAACATTAGGCAGGTTGCCTCCAGCACCTAGCTCCCTGAAACTTCTTAAAAGGACTGATGTAGCCAGCAGCCATGAAAAAAGTCTGGGACTACTGGGAGTGGAGGATCGGTGCTTTTCTCTCTTTGAAAACTTACCAGAGGGTCAGGGTGTTGAGCCTATACTAAAGGGGACCACTAAAATCGACATCCACCCTGTTTCTGCCCGGGAGGACCTATCTAGTCCCCCAAATAGATACAAAAATTACAAGGAATCTGCAATTGACAAATGTTCATTCTCCACCATAGAATATTCGGATGAAGAAATCTAAACACCCACCATTAACAACGACTCACAGATCATCGTTCAACATACCATCAATAAGAAGGACCAATACTCAATGCCAACAGTGGCCAATCCCACAATGTTTAACCGATCATCTCTACCGAAAGTGGAAAGAATTCAAAGACAAAAAAAACTTTGCACTAATCATCTGCAACTCCCAACTCATAAAAAACTCAAAGAGAAAAATAAAATGAAATTCTTTTCACATGGGGTCCTTACCACAGAAACACTCTCTGAATTTTTTGTTTAAAAAAAAAGGAAAACCCAGACCATAGAAAAGGAAGAGATGTCAGACGCAGGTTCTCCACAAAAACACGATGACGAAAATGATTCACTGGGAAAAATAGCGTTCCTGAAAAAATGGCACATGAAACCTCGGCTGTTAAAGGAAGGTAAAGTTTCCTCCTTGGGCCGGGAGCCACCGCCCCAGTCCAAATCAGCAATAAATCTGTTGGGCCAACCAGTTATAAAGACCCCTACAGCCCATACAATCCAAACGGGAAACTTAAAACCGAAGATGTTAGAAAGCATGCAAGAGACATTAAATTCTGAGGCCAGCACTCTGTCTGAACACAACCTACCTCAAGAGGAGATGAAGGAGTGTTCCAAAGCATCAGAACCCAACCATCCTCAAAATCCAGTTCGTAGGCTTTCCACCAACTCCGACCCTTTAAAACCAGGCAATGTCATGGCCAACCAAGAGCCTCAATCCAGTTTTGCAGCCACAAAAACTCAGAGCAAATCCTCAAGAACTAGTGAAAAGGTGAGCAAAATCGGCCCGCTACTCATTCAAAAATAACAGACCTATTTTCCATCATGTCAACCTTGACAATCGCACTGGCCCCTTTCACAAAGCTTTATGAAGCCCTTAATGACACATCAAAAGATCAACTGACCTTAATCGCTTACATACAAACAAAATTAACGTTTCTTGAAAGATATTTTACCGCAAAGAAAGCAGTAAATCTACTACGAGGGATGCTTCCTCACAGACTGAACAACCTAAACACCTAGCAAGCTCTTCAACAATGACACAAACAGAAGAGATTCCAATCAAACTTTCCAATTCAGTGGATGTTCCTCGTCGGAGTGCAAACTCAAGGCACAAACTATATCAACAACTCTAGCTCACCAGCCAGACCCAATAAAACTCTCGAGCCCTGGCTGTTCAAAACCACTTCTACCAAAATCAAAAGAGACTTGTTCGACTGAGCTTGGAAAAAAATGGAAACTTCTTGCAAAGAAAAAGAATCCCATACTAAACAAATATCCTTCGGCTCAATGTATAAGGGAACCATCAAAGCTACAACCTTGTCTGCCATTCAAAGGGACGGTGGAGAAAGGAGAAAAGCACAAGCACAAGCTTGACTCATCTAAAAGGATTCCTTCGAGATGGAGTTCCAGAGTTCACAAAAATCAAACATCAAAAAGTCACTCTTCATCAAGTAGACCCCTACCTCAAACTCTTTCAAAGCCAATAACAGCGGCAAATGAGAAAAATCTCTCAAAACACAAAGAGCTGCAAGATCTAGGACCTCAAGAAGATCTACACATCAGCCTACCGTGAGGGAACACAGCAAGGACAGAAGAAAAAAAAGAGCAATGTTACTTCGATCAGAAAGAACTACAATAACCTGTACCTTCTCGTTAGAATGCATTTGGAAAGAAGACTCCTGTTTCATTCTAAACAGAAAAACCTTTCTGACCATCTTGCATCATATCCCATCATTCTGAAACCTTTCATCAGAGGAGATTACCATCATAGAATTTACAGATGCTGACTGCATAGACAGTGTCTATCTTCACATAAAATCTTCAACCACGAAGAACCTGCTAATTGAGGCCAAAAACAAACTAAGATTACTGAGCTATGATCTTAAAGAATGTAAGAACTACGAACAGAGGAATCGAGCAACTTCTCAAGAAAATCAACAAACTCTTAACAAGAAAGTGCCAGAACGCATGTATAAGCCCACTAGATCAACCTCTGGGCACAGAGGCAGAACCCATGACTCTAATACTCTGCAAACCAAGGAGCACCCAAACCGAAAATCCTCCTCACGGAATACAAGTAAATATTCCTCAAGTCGGTTCATTGAAAAAATAAGAGACAGTAGCAGGACTAGAGATAGATCCACGAGAAAGAGTCAAAAGGAAGACCACAGCAGAACATTGAGAGCTACCAAGAGCAAACAGACTCCCCCCTTGAGGGCCCAAAGAAGCTATTCACGTACCAATTCACTGGAAAACTAATGGGTGACGTCAGGCCCGCAAAAAAAAACTGGAACATAACGATTGACCAGGACAAACCAAAGCAGAGACACATGGACTCCATGAACGCCCTGAAGCAGACTTGTATGGAAGAAGAACTCAAACACTGGGCTTGGCTACCAGGAGCCTTAGCAGCAAAGCCTAGACTCTAGCAACTAGCAGCTGAGTCGGGAGTCGATTGTAACACCCTAGTTCTCCCCAAAATGGATGAGGCCAAACGCCTGACCCTAGGTTCATGGAATACCCAAGGTTTTTTACATTTGCTGAACACCTCTGATATCAATCTAGGGTCATTTGACATCTTCTGTCTCCAAGAAGTATGGATGATAAACAAGCATTCAATTGATGGTTTTGAGATCGCCTTTTCTCCAGCCTTGCAAGGGCCAGCTGGTAGACCAAGGGCAAGGCTACTTACAGCAATTTGAATAGGCTGCAATCTCCAATTAGCGAAAGTACTAACAAATTAACTTCACATACTGGCCACTCTAATCAGAAGATTCCCAGCACCACCTATTACCAAATCATGGAAAGGAACCACATACCTCATGATAAACATCTATTGGGACCCGAAAGAATTCTCTGCAGAGTCATTAATCCCTAGCATTGAAGAAATCTTAGACAAGGCAGGAAGTGACTACACAATAGATATTACGATCATATGTGGGGATCTGAATTCTAAAATCGCCTTGAAAAGACAAGTAAACACATTGGCCAAAAATCTAACACCGGCCAAGAAAAATAAAGGGTCAACAATCCCTGAAGCCATAATCAGAGGAACAAAATGGGCAAAAGTCATGGAAGCCTATGACATGCACAATTTACATTCCCTAAAAAAAGCCACTGAACCGGACATTCCAACCTGGGAATTAGCGTGATGTCAAACAACTCTAGATCATAAATACGTCTCCCGAGACCTCTTAATCAAGGTTACTCTCTTCAGTTTCATCCGCATCCTGCACAGCGACCACAATCTCTTGCTAACAACATGGAAAACTACTACCCCTACTAGCAACCCTCCTCGCCCTCAATGTTAGCTAACATGGAGACTAACATCAAGGGTACTCGATTACGGTTGAAAGCCACAGCAATCACCGACATAACTAAGCAATACTGTCAAGCCAAGAAGTCTGAAAAACAAAAAGAGGATCCATCGTTAACTTACTATTGCCCCCTTTTGTTACCCTATCAAGTGTCGTAAAAGAGTGGTAAACCATCAATAAAAACTCATCACAACAACAACCCGAGACTTACCACGAGGCGAGCCAAAAGAAAAGCAATTTGGTTTCCGTGTAAACTCAACTTTTATGAAGCCGCGATAGCCAACAGGCACTACAAAAACTGGCTAAAAGGATACAAAACCCAATTGTATCAAGAAGACTCTGAGGCGATGATAAGAACCCTCAACGGCAAGAAAGCAAAAGCCTTTTGGCCATTAATATCAACCAGAGGAGACCTAACCCAGGATGCGCTAGTGAGCAGTGTGACCGAAAAGACCTGGGTTACACACTTTTCAAATCTCTTCGGTACTTTTCCTTACTCACCTTCGGCTCCCACTGAGGATACTGATAAATGGGACATTGAACTCGGTAGAACCACCATCGAATAAAAAATAAAAAAATTCAAAACATCTCGTGCCCCAGGACCAGACGGTTTGTCAAACATGGACTTGAAGAAAAATCCAGGACCATGGTCCTTACTGGTAAGCGAAATATTCTAATCCTGTTCATCGACAAGATCAATACCTCCTTAGTGGAAAACCACCAATGTGGTGGCGATATACAAAACAGTGGACAGAAATGACCCAAACAACTACCGTCCCATTGCCTTGCTTGATAGTATTGGGAAACATTTTGGGTCTTTCCTCTTGGACAACTTCAAAGCATGGGTTTCATCCTCCAAATGATCAGATCCCTTCCAAACAGATTTTACAAAAAACCTCGGAACAATGGCAAACATATTCACACTCAGCATTTTTAAGGCGAAAGTACTGGAAGGCTCACCCCATCTGTTCCTGGCTTTCATTGATCTGTCAAAAGCATTTGACAAAGTCAATAGAGATACACTGTGGAAGAAACTTCTTAACTGAAACTGTCCAAAATCCCTGTTGGCGCTGATCAAAGAACTGTACTCGCAAACCTTGGTGAGAGTTTGTCTTAACGGTGCAGGACTACTCTCAACGAACATCGACACCTATCGCGGAGCCAAGCAAGGATGCCCACTAGCACCGGCGCTGTACAACGCTTACCAACACACAGAAAAAAGTGTCAAAGCCTTCCCGCCTACCCTGGGCACTGAAAAAGTTAGTTGGTTGATATATGCGGATGACATTATCCTAATCGACCAAACCAAGATTGGGCTACAAAGAAAACTAGATAACCTACACAAATATCTCAAGACCAATGATTTAGAGAGCAACACAGAAAAGACCAAAGTAATGTGTCTAGAAAAACCCACGAGGTGAAAAGATCCAGGAGCATGGTTCCTAGCAAAAGATCGGCTAGAAAAAGTAGAAACCTTTAGATACCTGGGAGTCACCTTCAGTAATAAAGCACGTGAATCACTGATGCAAGAAACTTTGATCCTCAAAAACAAAGGCCTGACTACCCAAACAATAGTAATGGATAAAAAGTTTGGGCGCTTCTCGCTGAAAATGGCAATCACATTCTATAAAGCGAAAGTGGTTCCAGCACTTACTTACAGTGCGGAAGCAATGCCGATGATTCCCGAAAACATCTGGAACAAGCTGAAAGGCTCCTTATGGAGGAAACTGCTATGTCTCCCTCCATCTACTCCGGTGGCTCTGATCAGAAAAGAGCTAAGTCTTACATCTCAAAGGAACTGTTGATCTCAATGGCCTGATGTTATATAGGAAAATACGATCTTCCAAAGAAAAAATCTTTGCTCTTATTTATGAGGAAATGGAGAAAATAGCCATCAAAATGTTGATAAACTGAACTAACAAAAATCACGCAATCTTGAGAGAAATAGGAAGTTCGAAAGAGGAACTTGTGACAAATCCAACAGAAACTGCTAGGAAATTTAAGGAAAGAGACTGGTGTAGCACGTTGGACAAGGCCATGAGCTACAAGTGCATTGCGTACTTGCCGCCATATGCTCAAAAACTGAATGAGCCCATCAACTACCTACTAAAACCTCCTAACAAGAAAATGTGTTCCATTTTCCTGAGAGCAAGGCTAAACATCTTAAAAACAAACAAAATCTTGGGAATCAGGGAAAAGACGGATGTAACTTTCTGCCGCTTTTGTACAGACCCACATTCAATTGAAAATCTGAAGCATCTTATCCTTAAATGCCCGGCACTTGCCTCTAACAGAAAAACTCATCTAGCCCACCTATACTCACATTTTTGCACATTGGATGAAGACTACTGGTGGGCTTATTTGATGGATGGAGTAAACCAAAAGCTGGTGATTGTGGTTGGAAATTTCTTGGAGAGCTTTGACCTGAATTCATTGCATTAAAAAAAGTTTAACTACACTAAGGATTGGAACTTTTAACCAAAAAATGTAAAGAAATAATTATACATCATGGAGAGAACCATTTTTGTAAAAACTGGTAAAACACAGTTAAACACAAAAAATAAAAAATAAAAAAGTATATATGAGGAATGTTGTGATGCTGTTTTGTTTTACTTTGTCTTTTATCATCTTTTTTGTACTATAGTGTAAAGTTGAATAAACAATGTCGCAAAATAAAAAAAAATAAAAAAATGTGTTGGGTTACCTCCATCCTCTTACATCTGAAAGGATTGGATTACAACAGCTGGGACAATAATACAGCAGGATTTCTCCCCAGCTGCAAATTGGTGCTAAAAGCTAAAATTAGGAATTTTGTGCAGCTCAACAGGTCTAAAAGAGAGAAACAAGGGACCACTGTCAAGGCCTACTTGCCCATTTCACCTGCACATTGGCCAATGGATTATTTGCATTGGGATACAAGCCTAGAGGCAAGTGGCTGCTTTTATGTTTTTTTTACTTTTACTCAGAGCCCTCCCGTTGACAATGACATTCAGTCGATTAGCAAACAAAGAGAAATCAGGGTTGTTGTGTTTATGTGGGTCTGAGACATTCAAACTTTAATGTAGTTTGTTTTATTTTGCCCTCATTCACTCCTATTGCTCACATATTGTGAGGGATCAAGGGGTTAGAAAGTGAGGCCAGTAGTTTATGGGGCCCTCTTTCACACACATCAGGTTGAGATGATTTGATATAAAGTGAATATACATTTTATATAAAGATCTGTATACACATTGGAGCAGCGGGTGGTAGTGCTGGCTGGACGACTGTGGAGGGTGAAGTGAGCTGTGAAGACAAGGACTGTGAATTTAGGATTTTGCAGAGTGATGCTGTGATGACGCCGGAGAGGGGTTTTGCCTTTAATGTTGTATGAAGCGTGTATCAATTCTATATATAGTATAGATGATGTCATGATTTTATCATTTTAATGACACAGGCTAGAGAGTTAGCTTCAACTACTAATAACATTAAACTTGGATATAGCTATGATATAGAGTGTAAATAGATGCTGGCAATGCAGACCTATGTGAATTTGCTTTATAGGCAAAGTGTGGTTTTATAGTGCTAAGATAAAAAACTTTTAAAACTATTGACTTTGGACAATGTGTGTTACCTTTAAATAATGAGAAACCTAAAGCAGGGATGAACTGTGTCCTATTGTGCTGGAGAGAAAAAAGTATTGTGTGCCAGCTGCGTGGTGAGTAGTATGTGGTTAACCCTGATACCACTACGTATACTAGTCTAAGGTGAAAAACTACTTGCACTCGGCGCTTGGCCAATACAGATTGTGATAATAGTCCAGATATAAAGTATCTCAAAGTCTTCAACTGATTAGTATTCTAGTTTATTGTCTGGTATTAGGTTAGCAACCACAGCCAACACGTGTTTCAACTTAAACGTCTTATTCAAGGCAAATGGGTATTTCTCTGCATTACCCACATGGGTTTTTATCTATAGATTATGAAATGAGTAGATTGGAGTGTCCTTTTGAGATAAGAGTTAGATATTGTAGATAATGCTAAAGCAAGTTGTCCCCCTTGTTGGCGTCAAAGATTTAGGATGAGGTGTCATGTCACTTCATGGATGCTCTACTTGTCTCACGTGACTCTATACAGGGCACCTCACCCTAAATCGTTGACTTGCCTTGAAAAAGAGTTTTAAGTCGAAACACGTGTTGGCTGTTCCTACTAACCTAATAACAGACAATAAACTGGAATACTAATCAGTTGAAGACTTGGAGCTACTTTATATCTGCACTATTATCGCGAACTGTATTGACCAAGCGCGGAGCATGAGTGGTTTTTCACCTTAGGCTTTTAAATAAATATATTAATTCACTTTACGGGCAGAATGTGGTTTATAGTGCTAATATAAAAGACCCAAAACTATTGGTTTTGGACAATGTGTGTTGGTTTTAAATAATGGAAACAATTTGTTTTATAAGCAAAGTGGGTTTTCCAGAGCCTATACACAAGTCCAAACTATTGCCTTTGGCAATGTGTGTTTCTTTTGACCAATGAAAGCAGTTCGCTTTATAAACAAAGTGTGTTTCACAGAGCCTGTACAATAGTTCAAACTATGGCCTTTGACAATGCATGTTTCTTTTAAATAATGAAAGCAATTCATTTTTATAAGCAAAGTGTGTTTCACAAAGCCTATAAAAAAAAGTTCAATCTATTGCTATGGCAAAATATAAATGACAGCACGCAAAGTGCCATTACTAGAGTTACACAAAAGTCTGCTGATCTGGACAGGGCACATTTGCTTTTTTTTCAAATGAAGAGTGAAACTTGTACATAAAACTATTGGTTTTGCCAGTGCTTGTTCCTTAATAATTTGCAAGGCCAATTTAGCACGGAAATGCTGAACCAAGTTGATACAGCATCAACACTTACCATTGAACTTTGACTTCATCATACCTATACAAGAACACGGACAAATGGTTTTGTCAATGCATGGTTTCTTTCTGAATGAACACACTGCACAGTCCCCTTAGAATTAATGCTGTTTAAAAATGCTGCAGGGGGCATGCTGTGTGTGCCAGAAAAAAATGACACTGCAGATTAGCTGGGAAACGTGGGGGGCAGTCGTGGGGAGGGGTTTTATATGCCAAACTCAAGACCATTGCATTTTCGCCTAGTGCAGCAGAAAACACAGATGACGGGCCTGATAAGCCCTAGAAAGCTCAACAGAATATAGAGGAGGGGGCCTGAAATACACAATATTGTTATCTCTGAATGGCCAGAGGGGGCTAGGTAATTTTAGTTTTGTTACAAAGGATCATTTTTGCAAAGTAAGCACACAATAGAATTCTGTGGGTTGTTAATTCTGTGGGTTGTTAATAAGAAAACTGTTCAGGGAGGATTTGTGTTTTCATCTCTTATAAGGGGGCTTCTGCCTGCACAGGGCTATCCCTTTGCATGGACTTGGGAATTCAGGCAGAGCTTCTGCCCACTGTCTTCACTGCTGCATGACTAAATGATTGGAACATCTGACTGTAACGCTTTGAGGAAGCCTTGTTATCTGGATTTAATTGGATTTGATCGTGGTTCTGGGACACTGAAGCATAGGAGACCCACTGCAAGGATTTTTGATTGAAAACAGCCATGGGCCTCATTACACGGTAGGCGGAGGACCAAGGTGCTATTAGCACCTTGGTCCATGCCGGTAAAATACCGGCAGCGCCTTGGAGGAAAGGGGAATTACCGCCCTATTCCAAGGTTGGCGGGACGGTAATTCCCCCTTCCCAATTCCCATTTTTGCCCCATAGGGCATAATGGGAATGGGGAAGGTGCTGATTACGGTACCGCAAATTGCGGTACCGTAATTAGCACCCTGGTCCCTTTGCGGGTTGGTTTTTAACGCCTGCCAAAAAGCAGGCATTAAAGTACCAACCTGCAAAGGGACCTCATAGTAAGGCGGTAAGGGTTAACAGTCACCGGTACCATTACCAGTGACCGTTAACCCTTACCGCCTTCCGTGTAATGAGGCCCATGGTCTTTTATTCTTATCAACATTGAGAAAAAAAAGGTGAGTTGTATTTTCTTTCAAATTAAACAACTGTATGTATTTTAATAGCATGTTTAAAAAATGAACAGTTATTGTGGGCTTTCACTATTGAAGGATTGACAAAACCTTTGTTTAAAAGGTGCTTGCAGACTAGTGTGATATTGTATTTCACCAATATTGCACGCTTTTCTTTTTGAGGCAGGCTTTTTAAATATAGTCTAGTGTTTAAAAGGCACTCAAATGTGCTAGCCTGTATTCTGTGGTTTTACATGTTGAATAGGATAGGTGTCACACAGTCAATCAGCACTTAAATATTAAAGCTTGGAAACTATTAGGTCAAAATTATACACAATGGCTGCATGGTTTTAAGTAATTCTGCAAATGTTGGTCTTTCAAGTTTATAACCTTACACCCTGCAGAGATGGCATTTTAGTACAAAATGTAATCTTCAGCTGCCAGCGCGGCTTGCATGACTTCAAACACGGTGCAAGTTTGAAAATGTGTTTGATAGTGTACACGTAAACAAATCTTAATATTTATTTATGGGGCTTGATGGCGAAGAGCTAAATGGCCTGTAAAATCGTACCATTTTTCCAAACTTTGTAGATTTACTGTTTGTTGTTGTTACAAAGGTTCAGACTTCAGTGAGGCGACAAAGTCAGTAATGTAATACAGCAACAATTAACCTTTAGGAATGACAAGTACCGATAAACTTGGTAAAATATTTCAAGCTGTGAAATATTCAGATTGTATCCAAATGCGTGCAATGTAAAGTTAGTATTTGAGTGTTTAAGTTGTATGTCAAACATCACACATGTTGCGGAAATGGTGTCGCTGAGATTTATTCGCACAAAGCACTGGATTGGATGACATTTTTTAAGAGGGCGCAAATGTGGGGCTGTTACATGTGTAAGGATATTTGGATTTTTTCCAAAGAGGTGTTAGGTAATGTTTAAAAACTGGCTTCTTTCAGGTTTTTAGGATGGTGTTAATCCATATTCTGGATTGTGTTCTATTTCTTGTGTAGTTACAAATATGCATTACATTTTATTTTACTTTGAGTGGAAAGGGGCACAAAAGTAAAACAAAGTGTGTTTATTCTCTGTGTGCAAAGGAAATGCAGATTGTTGGGGCAAGTGCAGCAGTATTATTTTGGCTTTGATATGTTATGTAAGACATGTTATGTATTGATGGGAATTGTTATTGTGTAAAAGATGACCTAGTCTGATTTTGTATTCTTTTTTGTAGAGACAGCATATTTTAACATCATGATGATGCATCAAGCAGCCCCCGAAGAAATGGCCTGTGCCAGCCAGCAAGCTTCACCCATTGGATTCATGGAGATTTGTGCATCTGTATTAACACATTTTTTATGTTTTGAGGGCCCGAGGATGGGGTTGCATGTTTTGCCGAATTGGGAAAAAGCATTCATGGATTGCAGCTCCAGCAAGGGCTGATGGATTGGGGGCCTTAACACAATGGAGTTGTTTTGCTGATGCATCAATGGACATGACTGGATTGCAGTCCCTGCAAGGGCCGATGGAGTGGAGGCCACAACACAACAGAGTTGTTTTGCAGATGTGGCATTGGACATAGCTGGATTGCCTCCTCAGCAAGGGCCAATCAACTGAGATTGGCTTTTCTGTTTTATCGACTGGGGCAGTGATGGTTTGCAGCGTCAGCAAGGGATGATGGAGTGGGGGCCCCAACACAATGGAGTTGTTCTTATGATTCGTCAACTGGGGTTTGGATGAATTGCAGCCCAGCCAAGGGCTGATGGAAGGGGGACCTTCAACGCAAAGGAGATCGACTTTTCTGTTTTATCAACAGGGCATGGTTGACTACAGGCCCCAGCAAGGGCCTATGTACTGTATGGGGGCCTCAACACAGCAGAGTTGTTTTTCTGATTAATCAACAGGCATCAGCAACAGGTGTCTTGGGAATGTATTGGTTTATGGATGCAGGTCCAAGGAACCGTGAAAGGTTTTGCTATTTTGTTGTCATGAGGGGGTATACATCTGGGGCGACACCCTATATCAATGCTTTAATTATGGAATACTATAGATAGTGGTATTGAACCTCCAGCCGGCGCTACAGGCTGTGATGGTGGTCGCTACAGTTTTTAAGTGTGAAGCATGGTTCTGTGACGTTGGGGATGGGGCTGTCATATGTCAGATGATTTATTATAATGCTTAAAGGCATCATGTGTGTTACACACACAGGGTGTGCGTTTCTATGCATACTTTTAAAACATGCCAATTGAGCTTCAGATCGTGCAAACTCTGCGCTGTGATGCTTGGGACAGGGCTGCAAGCTGGTTTCAAAAGGAGATTGATTGATTTGGGTGGGCGCTAACCCAGAAAGATGATAATTGTTGGCAGCGATGGCCACTGTTCAGCTGAAATGGTCTTCATAAATTCCAACGTGTCTATGACACCCCAACACACTGGTTCAAAACACATAAATATGACAGCGTTCAGAAAGACATCTACCAGCTTTTGCCATCTCACAGTACTCTTCAGGACACTTAAACTGCATGCAGTTATGGCCAACTTTCATGTCTGCAGTACTTATATAGGGCTGACACTGATTGTTTTCAGGCCCTCACAACCGGCTGTCTGCCAACATTAATTTTCCCATGTGTTAAAAATAATTTCTTTGGCATGGTGTTCTGTGGCATACAACTAAAGACAGTGGGAAGCCGTCTTGGCAATTGCGTATCTTATTTTTAGCTTTTATCCAATGCATGTTTAAAAAAAGAATGTTGCGCTGTAAAATGTAGCATGCTAAACCTGCATATTTTGCATTCTGGAAGTGAAATATGTGGAACTTTGTGATTTTGCAAGACTGCTGTCAGAAAAAATAATTAAAATAATTTGTACAACTTAAAATGTTATCATTGTGGTTGAAATCTTAAGAATGTGCTGTATCCATAACAATCGGTGTTTGTAAAATGTGTCCAAAGAAAAGAAGGTGGCTATAGAGGTTGCCAGGGAATAGTTGTTGCTTTCTACAAAAACGGGGTGATGGCCGCATTTCAGTGTTGAGCAAAGCTGAAGTAACTCGTTGTGTGCATTTGCTGAATAGTCACAGGATAGCTCAGACCTCTCACTGTTTAATAATCAGTGCACCTACTTCACAACTCGCAACAATGGGCCTCATTACAACTCTGGCAGTAGCCGTGCCGGTAAAAACGGCAGGCTGCCACCGGAGTTGCATTTTTTTGCTGGCACCTGGCTTTAGGGAATCACCAGGGCATTAAAGCTGCGGTGATCCATGAAGCCAGGTGCCGGGACCCGGGACTCAATGGGAATGGGGAGGACAGAAGCACCGGCACCATGTGCAACAGTTTCTGACCTGGCAGGCGGGACGGCAGCCGCTCACAGAACTCGGAGTGTGCCGGGCTGGTAACAACAGTGCCGGTACGCTTACGGGCACCATTTTTACCGGACCGGCACACTCGTAAATGTAACAACAGTGCCGGTACGCTTACGGGCACCATTTTTACCGGACCGGTACACTCATAAATGTATTGTAAGTGTGCCTTCTATGGTGCAGCCCTTACACATGCATGCCTTCAACACTGTGTTCACTGCAATAGTCCTGTGGTAACAAAGTCACACCCGATCAAGTTAAGTTCCAATGCTCTCAGAGCACAAACCATACCACATACAATGGGGTTTATAATTGGAGCCCCTTGGTGAGAAATGACTGTCCATCGTCTTCACAGTGCCATATGGGCCCCTGTTCATTTGGTACATTTTAAATTTAGTTTTATCACTAAAGTCTCCATAATACCTTGGCTCGGTCCATACTTTACAAAACTTCTTAATAAACAAATAATTGAAAATTGTACGGCATATCAATAATAAAAGCCATTGTGTTTTCAAAAAGCCTTAATTTGTTTTCTGTTAGTATGTAATTGACGCATGTCTAAAAATCCATATGTGCAAAGACATATTTTGATGATGGCACCGTTGGATACTAAGGCACCATTTCTTGAACCACTGTAAAACTCTGCATAGTAAGACCCCATTGTTTGTCTGTGGCTCTGTTTGTCTAAGGCCCATATAATATAAATGATTGTAGAATTGATAAGATTCTGCATGAAGACATAACGAACCTAGGAATCTAAATCCTTTAATTTAGATCAAATCAGTTCAACCTAATATCAAAACATTTTAATAACCGTTTTATACCCACTTATATAAAATAAACATTTAATATCAAATCAGTATCATTTTTTATATCATTTTAAATAAAATGTGTATTCACTTTATATGAAAACCTTATCAAAAGGAAGGTGGGACTAAGGCCGGAAACAGGGGACGTTCCTACCTGTCAAAATGTGTATGTGCGTTAAAGGGGGCCTCATACACAACTGAGGCCAATTGACGTTTTACCTGTCAATTTTAACGAACATTCGCTGCAGTCATTTTGCAAAAAATGCTAATTGCATGCAGGTGTGCACCAAGTCTTGCATTTACGTATTGTTGGACCCCTGCATGCAATTTTCAACACTCACTAAGCGGAATGTAATCACAAAGAGTAAATGAAGTTGAAATCGCATTTACCCATCGCTTTTACTCTCTGCTTTGTGACTAATCATTAGCACTAATCTATGGAGGAGAAAACGCTTTTGGATGTACAAGTGACCTGTGGAACTCACTCGAAAATATATCCTGGACTCGAGTGTTATAGCTTCTTAAGGGCACTTCAACTGCCTGTTTACGGTATGAATTGGGCCTCATAGCAATTCACGCAAGAGTTTCATGGAACTTACTGAGATTGTTTTGAAAAACGATGTTGAAGGTTCCAGTGGCGCAAGTTCAAATACTGTTTAAGCCAGATACGGACAAAGCGTACACCATCCTCTCACAATGGAACGGCCTCTGTCAAGACCTATTAAAAGAGTATGAGATCACTCTTCTGATGCTAACAGAAAATCTAGATCTGGCAAAGAAGAAGATTTGGAGATTAGACTGGATAAACACCTGCGATTTAAGATCCAAATCGAAACTGATGCACGAGGTACCAGGAGAAGCAAAAGCTTACGGTCAGCTTCACACCTACTTAACTCGCCTTCCGGATCAGCATGCAAGAGCTTTATACATGCGCTTTAGGCTAAACATACTGGCAACTAAAGAACATGCAGTCACCTGGTCTAAGCATGTTGAACTGGACCTCACGTGTCGATTTTGCAGCAAAGACAAGGAGACCTTAAAACATTTGACGTTCCTTTGCCCGGCATTCCAGCAACAAAGAGGAATCAACTTCGGTCCAGTGATTAACGAACATCAAGCCATTAGTGAAGAGGAGTGGTGGAAAGCACTCTTTGATGGATCTAGTAGACCAGTACTATTTGCACTTATTAACTTTCTCTGAGCACTAAAAGCCTGCTTGGACGAGCAGAAAGTAAACTTAGTGCTTAATTAACATCAGAGCAACTCGATGGAGGAGTTTGTCGGACTTATTGAGTACTGCGAGCTAAATACGGAATTACGAATCGATAATGTGATCAAGAGGGAGGGAGGAGAAATGTTGTTAATGTTTCTTTTTTTTTTAAAGGTTTGAACAAACCAATAAAAATAAAAAAATTAAAAAATTAAAAAAATAAACCACCACCTAAAAGCTGCACTTTGCAGGAAGCATTATATAAAAGATTCCTGTTGAATCCAACTGGTCTTTAGCAGGTTCTAAACCAAGACGTATTCTCTAGGAAGCCTTTGTTTTTACGCCTGCTTGAAAATCCAATGTAGGCAAAAAACGAAGTGCTTTTCCAACATGGAGGAGGAAAACAAAATGGAGATGCAAACTCTGCTTTGCGGCCCTTCTATTCCTTGGTAAGGCATCAAAATGGGATGGAGTACAAAAGAAATGTGTAAAGGCACTTTTACCCTTTCATTATGCACACCACCCATTACAAAATGGCCTCCTGCATGCAATTGTCAACACTCACTAAGCGCAGTGTAATCATGAAGAGTAAATGAGGGTGAAATCGCCTTTAGTCTTCACTTTTACTCTCGCTTTATGAGAAATAAAATGCTGCCTTCAAAGTATGCTGTGCATTCAGCGTTTCATAATGGATTCCTATGGAATCCGCCAAGTGTTTAGCAAGTGCTAAACCAAGATTCCATAAGAAGCCTTTGGTTTTATGCCTGCATTAAAATCGCATGCAAGTGTAAAACTGAGGGCTTTTTTCGAGGACTGAGGCGGAAAGCAAAGCAGAGATGCAAACTTTATGTTGCTGCCCTCCTACACCTTGTGAAGGCACAAAATGAGATCGAGCACAACATGAAAGCGTAAAGGCACTTTTATGCTTTCCTTTTGCACACCACTCATTACTAAGCGACTGCAGTGGGTTTTAGCATGGGTTTCAGTCTCTGACACCTGTGACAATGCCCCATTTTTGGGGTCAGTAGATGTCTATGTGGAAACCATTGGAGCCAAGTGTGTCACCATCTGCTCCATGATATCGGGCGTGGAGAGGGCAACGAGAGGATCTCCCAGGCTTCCCATTCCATCTGCAACCTGTGCAAGATAGCAAACAACGGACGAGGTACAACGCAGTACCCGAGGTGTTAAAAAAACTGGAATTTTGGTGCTTTAATCAAGGCCTATTGACATTTTGCATTTTGGGTAGACAGAAATCACCCATGTGAAAAGGTGCAAACAGCCGGCAGGATGCCAGGGTTGGTTTTGGGCACTCTGCAGGAGGTTGACATCTCCATATTAGTGGAACGACCCAGACCTAAGACTGCTCCCTTGCTCCCTTTGCCACGCTCACTCTGCCCGTGCCCCACAGAAACCCTACATTCGAACAAAAGAAATTAAATAAAGCTGTCCTCAACAGTAGCACACTTTGCAATAAAGCAGTGTTTATTTTTAATTATTGTTGCAGAAGGAACTAAAAAAAACAGCATTGGCTCACTCTTCCCGTGCACCACAGAAACCCTACATTCGAACAAAAGAAATTAAATAAAGCTGTCCTCAACAGTAGCACACTTTGCAATAAAGCAGTGTTTATTTTTAATTATTGTTGTAGAAGGAACTAGAAAACAGCATTGTTCATCAAAGGGCACAGGAATGCAGATGAGAGAGGAACAGAGGTGGGAAACACAAAGTGGCATTATTTGTAGAGTGTTTCTGAACCCGGGCACTCTGATGTCTGCATGGACTACTGTCAGGTGTCACAAGTCATGGCACAGAGGGTTGCAGATACCCCGAGCTCATAGGCAAGGATAATCAGTGCCCAAACATTTAAAAGCTTCAACACCACATTGCCTGTGTATGTTTTTCTATTATTTGTCATTGGTTAAAGAAAAGCAACCAATAAAAAAAGGCAATGAAGCAAGTAAGATCCGACCGCAGCTCCCATGCCGGCTCCATTTTGAAGGTGAGCATTCGAATCACTTCATAACTAATGGTGTGACTAGGAGGCCTGCAAAAATGCACGTAAGATTTAACATGGGCAGGTACGCTGACGTATAATCACTATGCGCTCAGCCAGAACCCTCTGCATAGGCAGTGTGGTTTCTGTTTAGTGACGCAATGTTGAGAACATGACCGGTGCTGTTAGTTTCCCTTTGGCCTATCAGTGATGGGAAACCAGAGATACATTTCCCAGTGCCCACTCACCAAGACAAAGGCCCTCATTACAGTTCTGCTGGTGTTACCGGCGGGATACTGACAAAACGGCCTTACCGTCTCGCCGCACAATATCTCAGTATTACTAGGATATTACAGGCGGCAGAGATGATGGTAAGTTCCCAGTCCATGGATTGCCTGAACCACCGGCACTGGTAACACTGGTGCCGGTGATTCTGCCATTTCTTTGCCGGTAGGGGCCTGATCTACGGGCAGGATAGGCCTCTGCTGGGAGAGCCAAGGCCCCCACCAGCAAACCTGTGTTTTGCCGTTCTGGATAAAAAAGAGGGTGGTAGAATGTTATGTTATTGTTATGTTATTGTAGCTTATAAAGCGCACGGTCGCCCTAGGGCATCATGGCGCTGGAAAAAGAGACTGCTCGGGCGAGGAAATAACCAGCATTATTTTCCAGACGTTCAAAATCATGATGAGGGCCAAAGAGTCTTGTATCAGGGCATGGAGAGTAGCACGTCTGAGCTAGTATTACAAATGTCGACAAGTACTCTTCAAAACCCTTAAAATACCTGGCTCGTCTGATGCCCCTCAGGCATTTGATCGGCTACCTTACTCCTTAAATACAGTAACTGGTTAACGGTTAGTTTGCAGCCTTGTCTATTGCTCCCTATGTCCTGATTGTACTGTACTTACCTAAAAATGTCGGGCTCCAGCCCCACATTTACATTTGCATGAATGTACCCTTCATTGAAGTGCCTTGTTATGACCATGCCTGGAAATATGCTAGGTGGCCTGGTACAATGGGCACCAGTAGCACTAACCAGCACAAACGCCAATGTCCACTTGTGATGTGTGCCCAGTTTGAACAGATATTATGGATGGGGCTACACAGCCCCATACTTAATGTGATGGTGCAGGGCGCCTGCCCTAGTATGCACTACATATCAGTCCACAAAGTGATCTCACCAAAAGAGGGCATTTGGCAGGCAACATAGATAGATTGTCCCAACGACTCTTCTGACCCCTGTCAACTCCCTCCCCTCCCCCCGCCACCAATGTCGTTTGCCGCACATATTCTGAGGGTGCTCAGCTACACACGCACAAAGCATCCCTCAATTCCTGTTTCTGAGTCTATTGCAGTGCCCAAGCCCCGCCCCGCCCCGCCCCCCCGATTAGTGTAAAACCTACATGCCCAGATGGGCAGGATGCAGGTGGATTCAGCTGCACACTGACAAAGATGGGGCCAGGTGCACCCCTCAGAAAGGGTGTGATGTCACAGACCAAAATGTGTATGCCAGACTTCTGATAAGCAGAGCATGTTACAACAAGGGGGGCAGGAGGTGCAGCGATGATTGCCACGCCACTGCACTGAACCTGGACCTCCTGCACATTAAATACTACTATCTGCTGTCACTTGATTTAGCCTCCCAACATTTAAACTTTGCTCCAGGTTTTTCTCCACATGCATCATGTGTGTCCTTTCTCTAATGTATGCAATTGTAACGTTAGCCAGCTGGTAAAATGATCATATTCCCTCACCAACATGGAATATTTCCCAAAAACGACGGAGCTGAGATATGTATGTTGCCATTGGCGGGCTATATTAATACATTTTGCAAGGTTTAGTGAGTCACCTCAGCGTGATGTTAATTAAGAAAAATGTGCTAAATAATTCGTACAGTAGCTACAAAAAAAGTTGCATACAAATGACAATTATTTTCTTTCATTCTGAGAAACATCGGCAAACCCAGCTGAGAAACTAGAAGGTTAAAAATGCAGCTCTTAGCTTTCCTAACAACCACATAGCAATTAATCAACTGTATGACATTCACGAGCCATACAGCATCTATTAGACACTTTGGGCCTCATTACGACCCTGGCGGAAGACCATGGTGCTATTAGCACCATGGTCCATGCCGGTAAGTTACTGACTCCGCCATGGAGAAAGGGGGAATTACCACCCCATTACAAGGTTGGCGGGGCGGTAATTCCCCCTTCCTCCATGGCCCTTCCCCATTCCCATTTTTGCCCCATAGGGCTCAATGGGAATGGGGAAGGCGCTAAGTACGGTACCGCAAATTGTGGCACCGTAATTAGCACCAAGGTCCCTTTGCGGGTCCCTACTTTAATGGCTGGTCTACACCAGCCATTAAGGTTGGGTCCCGCAAAGGGACCTCGTAATTAGGCGCTAATAGGTTTACGGCGCCGTTAACCCATTAGTGCCTGGGTCGTAATGAGGCCCTTATCTTAGTCATAAATTAGGTCATGTTGTGACGCAGCTGCTTCTCTCTTTGCCTGCCACTTCTGAGCACCCTGTTTGCTCTTGAATTCTCTCTTTTCTTGTGTCCAAATACAGCCGTATTCCGAATGGGGGAGGCGCCGAAGAAGTCCACGGAAACTGGCATTCCCTTTCTTTCTCCACTAATTCACCCCTTTCTGAATAGATTCCCCTCTTGGAGCTCTTGGAGCAGCAGGAACTCTGCAAAGAAACTCAGAGCCAGAGTGTATCCACAGGAGTTCCTGCCCTGGGTGGGGAATCTGACACCGAGCCGTGGGGATCAGTAGTCTGGCGTAGTAGGCTTGATTCATGCAAACTACACCCTACTTTTTCGATGACTCTAAAAAGCTTACACACAACATAAAAATCCATTGCTATGACGTCCTCTAAGATAATCTTAGCAGTCATTGTCAGAAATCAAGACAGAGTCACTGCATTTAGTGGTGACAGGCATATGAGCGCAAATCAATAAGCAGCCATATTAGCTCTTAGAGAATGAACAAAGTTTATTAGCATTGCGTTCCTGCAAGAAAAATTAGCAGGATCCCATCTTAACCCCACGGCTGGCCCTCAAAAACCCCTCAAGACGCTTGGCTCCATATCTTCGAAGTGTGCTACATTATACAGGGCCGGTCTTACACCAGATTGCACCCCAGGCGGGAAGCATCATTGGTGCCCTCCCACCCCCGACTGGCTCATGTCACTCCCAAACTAAACCTCTGTCGTGCGACAAAATCTCTCCTCAATATGAATAAATAATTGCTATATAAATGAAGCTAGTTTCATTACATTGTAATTCAAGTACTTTACAGAAGAATTATAATGTGAAAACACAGCTGTTGCTGTCCAAGTAAATGTTTTTTCTATCACCTGCTCTTAGGGAAGGCCTTGCCTGAATGCAGTTTCAAACTGTCCTTACTGGCACACTGCGGTGTGACCAGCCTGCCGGGGTCTGATGGCCCACTGACCACTGGCCCTGTGTTGCAGGAGTTCTGTTCATACCACCTCACGTATTTCACAAGGGGCAATACTAGACTAACCATATGAATAATTTTCGGATAGTAGGTTATCATTCCAAGATGGACAGTCTGGTACACTCTTATTGTACTCTTTCAAAATACCTCTCGGAAAGTGGGAAAGGGGACAAATAGCACCAATGAGGATTCCTGTATGATTTGCATTAAATCACAGAGCATTTCAGGACTATAACAGTGATCAGAGATCTCTACATTTGATAAACAAGTCTGTGATAAAAGGATTGTATGTGTGAATCTCTAAATGCATAACCGATGCACAGCTTGGTGCTCACATCACGGTTCACAATACTCACCCTAACATTAAATTGTTTGAAACCATGAACCATACCAGCTCATTTGGACAGCTTAAATTGTTGGATGCAAGTATTAAATGGCTGCAACATCTGGATTACATTAAGTTAAGTGAACTGTTGCAGCCCACATGCCCGCATCTTGGCACGCTGCCACACCCCTTAACAGTGGTTAGCTTAGCAGCACCAGCATTAGCAACACACTGGGCCTTATTACGGACATGGCGCGCCCGTAATCAAGGGTGCCGGTACGGGACCGGCACCCTTCATTACGGGATGCCCTATTACGAGGTTCCCTTGCGGGACCCGATAAGGACGCCTGGTAAAACCAGGCGTCCTTGGCGGGTCCCGCAACGGGACCAGGGAGCTAATAACGGGCCTGTTATTAACGGGATCGTTATTAGCTCCCTCCCCATTGAGCCCTATAGGGTCTTGAATGGGGATGGGTTTTTCCAATGAGGACTTACCGGGTCCTCCAAGGTTGGAATAGCCGGTAAATCCTCATTGGAGGAACCCGGTACTGGTACCCGGTATGGAGGCAGCCATGCCCTTATTAAGGGCATGGCTGCCTCCATACTCGTAATGAAGCCCCCTGACTTACATTATTCATCGGCAGAAGGCAGAAGCACTTGGCACCCGCGGGCTGCGCTGTGGCTGAGCCTCCTGACCCGTTCATGATTCTGCACAAATTACTACTGACACAGATTATTCTCAGGACAGCAGGTTAAGGAAGCTGAGTGAATCAACACTACTCAGCAGGGGTCAAGTCCTAAAAATTAAGGTGGGAGGACTCATCAACAAATGCAATGGGATGTGACGTTGCCAGAAATTAGCATAACAAGGTGAAATATGCACATTTCATTAAATTGGCTTTGCATAACCACCCAAATTGCACAGGACGAAGGGCATTTGCCTTTTCATAAAATCAACACACACAAAACCAAAAGAGGATATTTTCTTCTAGTAGTGTTTTTGAAAACATTAAAAGGTGCGCATGTTTAAAACTTTAAGAACCACTACAAATGTTTTCCTTGGGATTTGCAGTACCGAAATGGGACATTTCACCTTTAGCTGTTTGTTATTTTTCATCAGATTATATAATGCAGAGGTGAAGTGTCCGGCATACAAACCTTGGGGGCAATGCAAGGGTAGTATTATACATGCCGCATTGCATGGGAACGCGGTGCAATAGGCATCGAACGGGGCGTATTGCCAGTGGAGAGATTTACACACAAGGCAACTGATGGTCTTTGCAAAGAGCAGTGCATGTGAGTGATTGGGTACAAGGCGAGCCAGGTGCTGGTGCAAGGCAAGTCTGGTGCTGGCGAGATTGGTGCAGTCAAGTTTGGGTTTGGTAGTCATCGAGGAGATGAATTTTGGTTGGAGAGTTCGGGGGGACCGTTGGTACGTTTTCGGTGCCATTGATGGCTTTGGGAATATTGAAAAGGTCAAGGATGGATTTGGGGAACTGTAAGAGGATTCAATTCAACACTACAGCTAAGTCAACGCCTAGTCTATAATACTGAATGAAAACCCTTATTGATATATCTTTATGTCCAGTTCATGCGTTCTGGATGACTACCCCTATATAACACCCCTCTGTTGGAATCCCCCTGACCCCACTGAGGCAAGAAGTAGTTCTGTTTTGCAAGTTAAAAGGTTTATTTGAGACTTTAAACAATATAGATATATATATCACACTTTATAATACATTAATAATTGAATATCACACTTAATCTGATATGATAAAGATTAACAATGGAGAATCTGGCACTAGCACACTTCTTTATAATCACTAAGGAGTTGACATGAAATGGATAAGGTAGCACACTGGTAAATAGGGACAGAAGAATAATGTGGTAGAGAATGCTTTATAGATTTCAGATGGATGCAATGTTGAATGAAATGCAGTACAGAAAATACTCAATATGATTTCAACAAAACAATGCAATCACTTTTCTCTGGCAATTCACCCCCCCTTTTATGCAATGCAAGGAAATGGAAGGAAAAACACACAGTTCTCAGAAATGCAATCAAATGCAAAAAGACAACAGAAGTTTAAAACACAACCCAAAATGCTTCTATATGTGCTGGCAATGGAGTGAAAAATATGCTAAAATGCTTTTAATTCCCTGTAGAGGTTCAGGGTGAGTGGTATCTAGTTAATATTAGTCCAGGCTCACACTAGCAATGATTCAGGGATGATTAGCAGGTTAAACGAATTTCTGGCAAATGGAAGGCAAGCAGCAGCAGATTTTTTTTACACGTGGAGAAATTTGCAAATCGCGGTAAAATTCGCGAATGCGCCGAGCGCTATTACAGAGGAACTACAAGGACTATCACTATCGTTTTGGGGTCCTAGGAAAGCCTAGGATCTCAGCTTCCAGATGAAAGTTAATGCAAGTCTCTAAGACAAACAGTCGCGGAGATATGAGCGAATTAGTAAAGGTCGTTTTTGGTTTTACAAATTTTAAACGCAGCACTTTTTCAGTTTTAAAAATGATGGCAGGATAACACAATTGCTAAGCTGCAGTTCTACTTAGATTAAAAATGGATTGAATTATATGATTTTAACTAAGAGATGTGTGCTGAGTTTTGCTGAGTACTCACAAGAGATTTTAAACAGGAAGGCGGCTTTGTCACGATCTGGTCAACAGGTCTGGACTTCGGACGGTCTCTGGGCACAGCGTCTGGTCTCTGGAACTGCTAACATGGGTCTGGGTCAGCTCTGCTCTCTCTCTGGGTACAGCACTGCTTCTGGATTCTGGAGATTGAGGGATTTGAAGTCTCTGTTTATCTGTTGGCTCTTTGAAGTTTGATGGAGGTAAGTATGGATTTTTCCGGCAGAGCTTCCAGCTGCAGATGGAAATGAAGGTCTCTACCTAAGTTTCAGTAGTCCATTTATATGTTCTGCAAGTGGGTGTGTTCTAGCATCACTGACCCTACCTCTCTCTCAGCTTCTAATTGGTCAAACTTCCATTTCTCATTTGATTGGGGGAGCTAAGTTGTGTCAGAGTGATGTCATTTTTCAGCCTTGCAGAGAGGACACTCCCCAGTCAAATTGCACACATTCTATATTTGATAACAAAAGACATATTTGCACAGGTAAACATTGGTTTAAAATTACATGCACACATCACATATCACAGGAGATATACCCTGTCCAAACTTTGCTCTTCCTGGGGGCTTGCATTCAGAAATGGCACATATTTCACTTTTTAACTGATTTTGCCATTTCTGACATTGACCCCACTTTACATACATGTGCGCAGGGAGTAGGGACATTAATTGATGAAGTTTCAGATTTTTAACATGCATACATTTAGAGTAATATCCACTTTTCCGCTAAAACCCCCCTGAACATACCACCGGTTCTAAAAACCTCTTAAACTGTGGGCAGAAAAATCACAAGAATTATGGTATCATTTATAAAATTTTCACATGTCCGCTCTATGAATGATCCATCTTTTTAAAGTTATGTTCTGGCTCCAAAGGGGTGTGGTTTACCCTCAGCACAAGGTTGAATTTCTGGTTTTTCCAGTTCTGCCAAGCCAGCTTGCTCTCACAGGCAGTGCTCCTCCCCTTTCCTTCAGGAGTAAGCCACTTTTTACGACCATTTACGACTCCTGCCATAAACCATCTGCCTGGGTGAAGGGGGTTACATTGTTCAGAGCTCCTGTATTCTGTAGGGGGCTCCCCTTAATTCAATTATCAGAGAGATGGGATATCCTTAGTGTGGCCAGCAAAAGGCAGATAGGCCTGGGAACACAGTTGTGACTCAAGTTTCACTCCTGATGGGGGTAGCTGTCAAGCAAAATCAAGTTCCTTAAGCCAGACTTTCAGCTAACTGTCATGTTTTTTTGTTGCTTTTTAAATTAACTTGCAATTTTACACATGCAGCTAGAATGCTGATTCTAAGTGCAAAACTATGACATTTCAACAGTTACAAAGGCCTGTGACACCAAACATAGGTCACTCATTTAATCTAAACATTTTCGATTTTAGTGTCTTTAAATCCAGTGCAACTTAAACTGCTGACTCCATAGCAGTTTTGTTATAAGCATTGTTTTGGGCTCTTCATTTCCCAGATTTTGTAGGCACACAACACTCCATTCTACCAAATGTCTGCTGGTGTCCAGTGAATATTTTGCACATGTTGCAATGTTTGAAAATAGGCATTTTGAGCCTGCCTTCAGAGAAACACAGGGTGGTTTTAAAGCGCTTTGAAGCTAACCGGCGCTACTGTTTTTCCTTTGGCAACCCATTTCCCTCATGGCAACCCGGCCTATCATTCTTGCACTAGTGGGTGGTAAGTGAGGCAACCATTTTGGTGTGCGCACAAACTGCGCAGCTTTCCTGGATTTCGGCGCACATGTGGGTTTTCCGCCATCTTGAATTTTCTAAGCCCACAGCACCAAATGTTGTAGCATGATAGCTTAAACGTGGGTCAGGACACCCAACAAGCCCCCCCACGCGACTGCACTTTGAATTTGAGTCGATGGGGAGTCGGGTGCACAAGGGTTTTGACCCACGCACCGGTCTGTCCGCATAATCTTCTTCCAATTCTGCAAATGGCACAGCTCAGCATCTTCTTCTCCATCCGGTACTGATCGATCGGTTCTCCTCGCCGGTCCTGATGGGAGCATTGGGCGG
Organism: Ambystoma mexicanum; assembly: GCF_040938575.1. NCBI lineage: Eukaryota > Metazoa > Chordata > Amphibia > Caudata > Ambystomatidae > Ambystoma > Ambystoma mexicanum. The sequence goes on from NC_090927.1 coordinate 1,140,259,332, forward strand.
TACACAGGGCCCATCGCGTCTCTGCTCCCGGTCTCCGGATCGTCCTCCTTGGCCCGTCTCCAGGTTTTCTTTCTCCTAGGACGACAAAGGAAGAGCGGCAATACCTATTCATAGACGTTTTTTCCACCACTGTTGAGATAGTGGGGCAGCATATGCATTTCATCATCACGAAACATTACATTCTTATTTTGAACAAAAAAAACAGTATAACTAAGAGACAGTTTCATGCAAATCACAATATTTTAGAGACTAGATGTGGTATGTTTTATGATTGGAACTGAATTAGTCTGAGACAGTACCCGCTAGGATTCCAGAGGATTCCTCCAGTTGTTGCAGAGTGTGCCTGGGATGGCAACATTTCAACTGGTTTATGTGGACCCACTTGTCTTCCCCCTCTGCCAAAACGCCTTTGGGGATGCGGATCTTGTAGGCCACAGGGGAGATCTTGTCGATGATCTCAAAGGGTCCCTTCCATGTAGGCAAAAATTTGCGCTGCTTGGCCTGGTTCCTTTGGAAGTTGTATAGATAGACCCGGTCTCCCACCTGATATTCCTTCCTGGAAGTTTTCAGGTCATAGTGGGTCTTCATGCTATCAGCTGATCTTTCTAGATTCCGCTGAGCATAAGCAAAAGCATGTTGAAGGTGTTTCCTTAAATTCTCCACATACTCATGAGTTGTGGAGGCATTTATCAGTGTCTGCTCTTGGGTCCTATAGAGCAAATGCTGAGGAAGTACCATCTTGCGCCCAGTCATCAACTCAAATGGTGACATTTTGGTTGCAGATGAAGGGGTAGATCTGATGGCCATTAGGACCAGAGGTAATCGGATATCCCAACTTGGCCCAGAATCTGCCACAAACTTTTTTAAGATGCTCACAATTGTCCGGTTGTAGCGTTCCACTGCCCCAGAAGAAGCTGGTCTATAAGCAATATGCAGCTTTCTCTTAACCCCCAGTATCTCCCACATCTTTGTCATTACTTCACTGGTGAAGTGGCTACCTCTGTCTGACTCAATCCTTTGAGGTAGACCAAAACGGGAAAAGATGTGGTTAATCATCAAGGCAGCTGCAGTTTCTGCCTTGCAATTTGGGGCTGGGAGACATTCCACCCACTTGGTAAACAAGCATGTCACAGTCAACATGTACTTATTCCCCCTAGCAGAGCGAATCACGGGGCCTACAAAGTCGATTTGTAAATCTGACCATGGCAGTGTCATTCCCCTCTTTTGGAGAGGTGCACGATGCGTGAGGGATGATGGCTGAAATTGTGCACACACAAGACACCCCTTCAAGTATTGGTCGAGGTCCTGCCCCATGTGTGGCCAGTATGCAACCTCTCTTAAGATTTCCAATGTTGTGTGAAACCCCCTATGACCGGCAGTAGCCGCATCATGGGCGTGACTTAACATCAGGCTTCGGAATGAGGTAGGAACCACCCACTGGTCATGGCCAGCTTTGGATTCCCTTACCAACAAACCGTCTTGGATCCGGAACATTTTTGGACATTTCATCAACACTCTTAGGTCCTCTTTCCCAATGTAATCGGTATCCGTCAGGGGAAAGTTCTCAGGGTCCTCAAGGTGTTGGTAAAATTTACCAATTATTGGATCCCCCTTCTGAGCAGTAATCAAATCAGCATCAGGGGTCTCCTTACTCCATTGTGCAATTGAAAGGTCATTGTGAGCATTTGTCTGGGACCTAGTGATAGCAGTGACCTGGATTTCCCCCAACAGGGACTCAATCTCAATTAGATCCCCTTGGATGGCCCCGGTTTTGGCCAGCTGATCAGCTAAGTCATTTCCAGTTTTGTCTGGTCCCTCTACTTTGGAATGACCCTTGATCTTTTTCCAATAGATGGTCATCTCATTCGAGGTGACCAGATCATCAATGTTTTGGATCAACTTCCCATGTTTCAAGGGTTTGTTGTTAGCACATAACATGCCTCTGGTTTTCTAATTAACCAGGTGCTCCACGAACCCGTTCCGTACATAATCCGAATCTGTGATTACGACCAGTTCGCGGAGTTGATGCTGGACAGCAGTGAGGATGGCCTGATGCACAGCCATCAATTCTGCCGCCTGACTACTTCGGGGACCAATTTTGTATCCAGCGGAGGGTTCTGGGGACTCATTCACCCATGCATTCCCTACGCCGGCCACCAGTTCTTTCTCCCCGTTGTTGTCAACATGGTAAGAGCATCCATCCACATACACAGTGGGCATTCCCTCACACTTGTCTTCTTCAAAGACTTTGTGTGGGGAATTAAGGTATGCCTCCATGTTGTCCTTTACTTTTAGACTTTCGTCCTCGAGACAGTTTTCTCTGGCACAATCATGCAAGTCAGCCAGACCTTGCGCGAGGGGACTCTTCTTGTTTTGGCCATATCTGACCTCCACAGGAAAGCCTTGCATTGACAGAATCCAGGAAGTAATTCGGGAATTACTCACATTTCCGGCCCGGATTCTGTCACTTTGGAGATATTGCAGAGGCTGGTGTGGAGTCTCCACTATGATGTGTTCCCCCTGGATAAACGGGCGGTAATTCTTCAATGCCCACACCGTTGCCAGGAGTGCCTTCTCACAATCGTTGAATTTTTCCTCCACAGAGGATAAAGTTTTGCTCGCATAGGAGATTACTTTATTGACCTTGTCATGCTTTTGGTATAATACTGCCGTCAAGCACGTATTAGAGAACCCCGTCTCCAGGAAGAACTCCTTGTTTCTGACAGGGTAAGCTAGGCAAGGTGCTTGTGAGAGGCTTCTCTTGAGTTGTCTTACTGCCTCGGCTTGTTCTGGACCCCATTCCCACTTGACCCCCCCCTTCAGGAGGTGAATCAGGGGTCTGGTGATCTCTGCGTAGCCCTCAATGAACTTTCTGCTGTAATTAGTCAGTCCAAGGAGGCTCCTTAGTTCTCGCAGAGTTGTGGGGTCTTTCAGTTTCTGAAGTGCTTCCACTTTCTTTTCCTGGGGACAGAGACTCGGAGGAGTAATCTCATGCCCCAAGAAATTAACACGGGTTCTACACCACTGTGCTTTCTGAAAGGAAAGTTTTGCTCCGGCGGCCCTCAACTGGGTCAGAACATAACGGATCTCCGCTATGTGTTCCTCCACAGATGAACTTTTGATGAGGACATCATCTACATAAGCGAGGTTACCCCTCGCACCCAGGTCGGGCATGGCCTTATGTAGGAAAATATTGAACTCATTACCGGAGTTGAGGTATCCGAAGGGAGTCCGGGTCCATGTGTACAGCTGGCCCCCAAAGGTAAAAGCCAGTTTGTATTGGTCCTCCCTGCTGACAGGCACGGTCCAGTATCCATTGGTCAGGTCTATTGCGGTGAATACCTGTGACCCCTGGATCTGGGCAAGCCCTTGGTCAATGTAGGGCAGAGGCCATCGGGAAGTATGGACCCGTTTGTTGAGCTCCCTGAGGTCGGCGCAGAGTCTCCACTGGCCGTTTGGCTTTAATATTCCCAGCACCGGATTATTGAAGGTGCTGTGGACTGGACGGATTATTCCCCGGGACTCAAGGTTCTTAATTATTTCAGTAAGGGACTCCATTGATGCGAGAGGCAAGCGATATTGCTTCACAAACACATGAGTCATGCCAGGGTCCGTGGGGATTGTTGTTGTGTGGATGTCAGTGCGACCACAGTCATATGAGTCTACCGCAAAGAGATCTTGGAAATCCAAGAAAACTTGTTTCAACTTTTGCTTTTGTTCCAGAGTCACACAGGCATCAGCTAGGTTGACTCTCTCTTCCACCATCTGCCTGAAGCCTGGAAAGACTTCTGGTTTGGCTATCTCCGCGGCCTCCTCCAGCTGGGTGGAGAAGTCCCTGGTCAGAGTGCTGATTTGGACCGGAGGCTTCAGGTGGGAAAGGCAGCCCTCATGGACCTGGAAAATCACCTCATCCCTCCTGAAGTCACAAGTCACATCTTCCTTACCATAAGGGCAGGAAGTGTACACCAGGAAGTTCCCCCCATGCCGGGTAAAAATCCTATCTGGTGTTGTATTGTCATCCCTGTCACTGTCAAAACAGTCCTTGGGGATTGGTCCTAACAGTTCATTTCCAAGATCAATGGAGAAATGTCGGTCATCAACCGCCATTCCAATAATGGTGCCTGCGGCTAGAGTAATACTCTTTAAGTCGCTGTTATCCACCTCTATTGGAATGGTGTCATGTTCTATGTTGACTAATGGAGTTGGGTTTACCCCCAACCCTTGCTGTTGGAGAGAAGCATTTAGATGTATGTAAGCATCAGGGTTTTTCAACTCTTGTCCCCTTTTAACTTTCACTTCCAGGGAGAATTGTCGGGTCCTTTCTGGGATGGTGACTTCCTCTTTAACCTGAATTTCAACTGCATAAGGTAGCAATTGAGCTGACCGAAATGCTTTTTCTGGATCATCAAAGCCCATGGGATTATCCGCTAATCGGGACCAAGCTTTGAAGTTTATTAGGTCCAAACTAATGGCAAAGCGATTGAGAATGTCACTGCCTAAGTAAAAGGCGGCAGTGACGTCTCGCACGACCCAACAATTGTGGACTATGCTCTTGTTGCCAATGGAGATTTTGAGCATACACCTGCTTGGCAGGAGATGTTTGGAATTAGGTGCTTCCAGGTCCATTTCCCATTTGTCTATCAGTTTGAAGGTGGGAATGGCTGGATCTTTTGGGAGTTGGCGGAACATGGCTTCGCTGATGAAGCTCTTACCGTTGTTCACACACACTCGAGCGAGAACAGAGTCCTTCCCATCATTTAACTGGACAGGGATGAACAACTGCTCTCCAATTTGCTGAATATCAGCCAGGCTCTGAGCTGATTTCACATCTTCCTGGACTATAGAAGTGGTAGTTTCTGATTGTGGATTAGTATAGAATTTCAGAGTGTTTCCTTCCAGTGTGGAATACCACCTTAAACTGGAAGAAGGTTGATTTTCAGAAATAGAGAGGACCCCCCATCACCAGTCTGTTGTCCTACTGCTATTACTGTCACGTCTGGAATTTGGCTATTCTGGAAGTGAAATTCTATTTGGTCAGATTTTTTGTTCAACCATGTGGCAGGTGCCGTTTAAACTAACATGGTTGACACTCTGTTTTAATTTTATTGGTCGGCTAGTCTGGGTCCAGAGGACCTTGTTTACGCAATCTATTAGGGGTGACAACCTTCTCAGGAGGTCATTCCCTAGTAAACAAGGGGTGCCCTCTGGGGTCACAACTATGACCGGGTGTTTCAACTTGTGTCGCCCAATTTTAATGTCCAAATCTGCCGTCCCCTCGACGGGAATTTCCTTCCCGTCAAAGTTCTGGAGTTGTCCAGGAAGTGAGGTGAGAGGAATTCGGTAATTCTCTCCCCTTCCTGCATTCAGTTCATCAAAGGCCCTTCTGGACAGAAGGGTAGCTTGAGATCCAGTGTCCACCAGTGCCAAAATTGTACCCTGTCCCTGTACTTGTACCGGGGCATAATATCTTCCCTCCTTCTCCTCAAGGGGGCACAGATAATGTACATTTTTGGACAACTGGTGGGCTAATTTTCTGGTTTTGGACATCGCTAGCGAAGAGATTTGGGCAGAATTCTGTGGAGAGCCTTGGGAATCTGAAAGAAAAATTTGGCAACTGGAGATCAGAGCCATTGTGGGTTCCCCTGGCTCCGGTTCTGGGCCGCCCCCCCCTTTTTGGAGGCAGTCACCAGGATGGGTTTGAACCAGGGGATTTTCTTGCTGTTGGTTCTGGGATGAGATGGTGGGCGGCGGTAGCTCAGTCTCCACATCTCCCCAGTCTGGATTTGTATCCCTAAGGACCCATTTTTCTTTGGGGGGAGTTCCCCCCTCTCTGAAGGAGAAGATCCTTTTCCCAGGATCCTCTGAGGGTCCCTCTCCCTCAAATTGGAAGATCTGTACCTCCTCCTCAAACTGAGTCTGTTTGGGTCTTTTGTTTCTCCTACCCCCCCTCTGCTCCTTAGGAGGCAGACTTTCAGGGGCAAGAGATTTTGTTTCCGGTTCCTGGGTTTCCAGGGGCTGTTTACAAGTGAGGAAGGAAGCTTCCTCCAAGGCTTTACACCCCCCTTCCCTTTGTGCCTCCTCCCTGGGAACCGGTGAGTTATCGGGGTGCTGCCCCCGTCATTGTTCTGGAGCACCAGGTCCAGAGTTGGGTGCGTTCTGCGCCGGCATGCCGATCTGAGGGTTCTGCTGAGCCCTCAGTATGTGACCCAGATCCCGCGCCATGTTTTGAACCTGGCGCTCTAACTGGGAAACCCGCTCAGGTTGATACTGGGCCCTGTTTTCTCCCCTGGGCTGATCCCGGGAAGGGTAGCTGTCCCTCCTCTGGTAATACCCCGGGTTGGGAAGATTTGGGTACCCCTCCACCCTTGGCCTCCCCTCTCCCGGATTCAGTGGTCTGGGCTCAGGGAATTGGGGAAAGAAGGATGGATGGTTTTGGGGCTGAAAGTCGGGTGGATATCTGGGGAAAAAGTTCTGCCCAGGGTTTGGTAAATTTCTGCCCTCCGGTGGGAAGTTAGGAGGGAAGTTCCCTGGGCTAGGTGCTTGGCTGGATCCCCCCCCTTGGGCTGGAGGAGTCCACACATAACCCAGGATGGGTCGATTTCCCTTGTAACGGGGACTTACATAGTCAGGAGAGCGAGGGACCCCATTTGTGGGGCTGCCTCCCTGGCTCCCTGTCTGTGCCTGGCCCGAGGACCTTCTGGGCCTAGCATTATTAGGTGCAGGTAGGTTTTTAGGCCCCCCCATCTCCAAATCCAAAACGGGGGTGACCTTTACCTCTGCCACCTTGGCAGCAGCAGGGGTGCTGTTGGCTTTGGGGTTTTTCTGGGCATTACTTTTGCTATCTACCGGTTTCTGCACCTCATAGATCCGGGTCGCCTGTTCAATGACCCAGTCTAAAGATCTTTTCTCGTGGAAATCCCTCACGAGCTGGGTCATTATGTATTTGGGCAAGGCATGGAAAAACGTATTAATAAATTCTCTGCTATCCGTGCGCACCCTTCTTGTGGTCTGTGCAAAAGCCCGCTTTAACTCCTGCACAAATTCTTGTGGGGCCTGATCCTCCCCACATTGTAAATTGTAGGCTGCCTTGCGAGCCTCTTGGGGATTTCTGTGAACAGAAAAATGTTTTAATATGGCCGCCCTATAGGTGGACCACCTGGAATGATTTTGGTCCTCCAGCCCTCCAAAGAAACTGGAGTACTCTGGGGAGAATGTCCAGTTTACATATTGAATACAGCTTTGGCTGTCCTTCAAATGGAAAGTCTCCATCATTTGTTCAAACAACTCTAAGTGCTCCCAAACAGAATACTTAGCGTTCTTATGGTAAGGCGTGATGACGCTCCTGATCGCCTTAATCTGCTTTAAGGGGTCCTTAAGCAAGGCCCTTTTTGCCTTATTGGCCTTTTTGGTTCGGGTAACCCTTGTCCATTCGTCCTCTGACTCAGAGGCACTGCTCCCAGAGGTTCCTGTCTGCTCTTCCAGGTTTTCCCGGATTCTGCGAGCCTGGGAATGGCTGGCAGAATGTGGGGACCTGGTCTCCTGTGTCCTGCGCAGTTCAGAGGAGTCTTCAGATTCCTCCTTGCTGCCAGGATTTGATGGGTACCCCCTCCACTGACCTAACTGGGCAGAGGTTTTCAGGATGCCCTTAATGGGCCTACTCTCCTGGGGTTCCCCACTGAACTGTACTGTACTTGGGTGCCCATACCCGGATGCCCACCCCTCCATTCCTGAGTGGTACTGGCCTATGAGCCCCATACTTTTAGCTGGATAGTAATCTGCCATCCCTGTGGCCCTGTGCTCATGTGCGCCAGGGGACATGGGGGTGGTAGAGTCCAGGGACTGGGAGAGATGAAGGCCCCTGGTGTTAGGGCTCCTGAGGTTATGGTCAGGAGTCTCTCTTTCCCAGCGGACCTCATCTCTATCCGCCCCTGCTCCCTGTTGCAATGCAAGAGCCTGCATTTGTGCTTTCAGTACCTCAGTCAAGGCCTTACTAGACTCTATCAGTCTCTCCTGCATCGCTACCTGTTGTTGGAGCCTATCATTGTGTTGACAGAGGGCCTCATTTTCCCTCTGTGCTTCCTGGTTGGTCCTGGAGAACTGGGCCAGTCTTTGCTGCAGGAGGTTTACCTCCTGAGTCCCATCCCTACCGGCCTGCTCCTTTCTTGCCAGAGCATCTTCCACCCTCCTGGTGTGCTCTAACAAGTTATGGTTTTCTTTTTGGAGGTCACCCAGCCCCTGGAGGGCCAGGTGATTTTCTTCCATTTCCTTTTTTAAGTGGCAGACTTCCTGGCCTAAAGTGTCTCTTTCCTGACTGAGAGCCTGCATCTGTGCTGCCAGGTCGTCCCTCTGCCTTTGAAGGGCACCAGCTTTCCGGCGCTCTTCATCAAACTCTGCCTGGGTATCCAGGTCTTTCAGAATCAGTTTATTGCTTTCTGCCTTTTCCCTATCTAGGTGGCCTTGCAGGGTGACTACCTGCTCAGCACATACCCTGTTGAAGTCCAGTTGTTGCTCCAGCTTTTTCTGGCTTTGCAGTAGGGAGTCCAAACCTTCTTGGTGTTCCTTCTGCAAGGCCCGAAATCTGGTATCCTGTTCTGACTTTTCCTTTTGCAGCACATCCATATCCTCCTTTATTTTAGTGATGTACTGCCTGGTCTCATTTTCTGACTCCTGGCTCCTGTGCAGCCTTTGCTCAGAAGAGTCCAGATCAGATTGGGCCTTCTCTAACGCCATCTGTTGTCTTTTTGCCAGATCATGGCCTTCAGCACATTTATTCTGTATGGCTCCCATATATAAATATAAATATGCCGCTATCCTAACAATCTTGTCGTGTTCATCTTTGGCCTTAGGAGCCATATATAGTTCACTCAGGGCCACATGTAATGGACCCTGATCTCTTCATAAGTCTGACCCTGTTTCAGTGACCTGTCGCGTGATGGCCTGCAACCAGGCATCCTGGCCCTGCTCAGCCCATTCACCTCTCACAAATAGTTTATGTAAGAAGTGCTCTCTGGCTATTTTCATATCTACCAAGATCGTCATTCTAGAGATTGGTCTCTGTCCTGACTTACAGAAGTTTGTATTTTATTTTTGCAGAACAGAACTTTTCTTGGAGTGTCCCTTTTGAGGAATGCTTCACAGCGTAATGCAGCGTGGTGATCCGACTGGATATGTGTATCTGGTCAGCTGGCACGCTGTATTAAGCTGCACAAGTGGTATTCTAACCCAAACGTCCGGCCCGAGCCCCCAATTTGTAAGAGGATTCAATTCAACACTACAGCTAAGTCAACGCCTAGTCTATAATACTGAATGAAAACCCTTATTGATATATCTTTATGTCCAGTTCATGCGTTCTGGATGACTACCCCTATATAACACCCCTCTGTTGGAATCCCCCTGACCCCACTGAGGCAAGAAGTAGTTCTGTTTTGCAAGTTAAAAGGTTTATTTGAGACTTTAAACAATATAGATATATATATCACACTTTATAATAAATTAATAATTGAATATCACACTTAATCTGATATGATAAAGATTAACAACGGAGAATCTGGCACTAGCACACTTCTTTATAATCACTAAGGAGTTGACATGAAATGGATAAGGTAGCACACTGGTAAATAGGGACAGAAGAATAATGTGGTAGAGAATGCTTTATAGATTTCAGATGGATGCAATGTTGAATGAAATGCAGTACAGAAAATACTCAATATGATTTCAACAAAACAATGTAATCACTTTTCTCTGGCAATTCACCCCCCCCCTTTTATGCAAGGCAAGGAAATGGAAGGAAAAGCACACAGTTCTCAGAAATGCAATCAAATGTGATTCAGTTCACCCCAGCAGGCTTAGACAACAGAAGTTTAAAACACAACCCAAAATGCTTCTATATGTGCTGGCAATGGAGTGAAAAATATGCTAAAATGCTTTTAATTCCCTGTAGAGGTTCAGGGTGAGTGGTATCTAGTTAATATTAGTCCAGGCTCACACTAGCAATGATTCAGGGATGATTAGCAGGTTAAACGATTTTCTGGCAAATGGAAGGCAAGCAGCAGCAGATTTTTTTACACGTGGAGAAATTTGCAAATCGTGGTAAAATTCGCGAATGCGCCGAGCGCTATTACAGAGGAACTACAAGGACAAACGGTCGCGGAGATATGAGCGATTTAGTAAAGGTCGTTTTTGGTTTTGCAAATTTTAAACGCAGCACTTTTTCAGTTTTAAAAATGATGGCAGGATAACACAATTGCTAAGCTGCAGTTCTACTTAGATTAAAAATGGATTGAATTATATGATTTTAACTAAGAGATGTGTGCTGAGTTTTGCTGAGTACTCACAAGAGATTTTAAACAGGAAGGCGGCTTTGTCACGATCTGGTCAACAGGTCTGGACTTCGGACGGTCTCTGGGCACAGCGTCTGGTCTCTGGAACTGCTAACATGGGTCTGGGTCAGCTCTGCTCTCTCTCTGGGTACAGCACTGCTTCTGGATTCTGGAGATTGAGGGATTTGAAGTCTCTGTTTATCTGTTGGCTCTTTGAAGTTTGATGGAGGTAAGTATGGATTTTTCCGGCAGAGCTTCCAGCTGCAGATGGAAATGAAGGTCTCTACCTAAGTTTCAGTAGTCCATTTATATGTTCTGCAAGTGGGTGTGTTCTAGCATCACTGACCCTACCTCTCTCTCAGCTTCTAATTGGTCAAACTTCCATTTCTCATTTGATTGGGGGAGCTAAGTTGTGTCAGAGTGATGTCATTTTTCAGCCTTGCAGAGAGGACACTCCCCAGTCAAATTGCACACATTCTATATTTGATAACAAAAGACATATTTGCACAGGTAAACATTGGTTTAAAATTACATGCACACATCACATATCACAGGAGATATACCCTGTCCAAACTTTGCCCTTCCTGGGGGCTTGCATTCAGAAATGGCACATATTTCACTTTTTAACTGATTTTGCCATTTCTGACATTGACCCCACTTTACATACATGTGCGCAGGGAGTAGGGACATTAATTGATGAAGTTTCAGATTTTTAACATGCATACATTTAGAGTAATATCCACTTTTCCGCTAAAACCCCCCTGAACATACCACCGGTTCTAAAAACCTCTTAAACTGTGGGCAGAAAAATCACAAGAATTATGGTATCATTTATAAAATTTTCACATGTCCGCTCTATGAATGATCCATCTTTTTAAAGTTATGTTCTGGCTCCAAAGGGGTGTGGTTTACCCTCAGCACAAGGTTGAATTTCTGGTTTTTCCAGTTCTGCCAAGCCAGCTTGCTCTCACAGGCAGTGCTCCTCCCCTTTCCTTCAGGAGGAAGCCATTTTTTACGACCATTTACGACTCCTGCCATAAACCATCTGCCTGGGTGAAGGGGGTTACATTGTTCAGAGCTCCTGTATTCTGTAGGGGGCTCCCCTTAATTCAATTATCAGAGAGATGGTATATCCTTAGTGTGGCCAGCAAAAGGCAGATAGGCCTGGGAACACAGTTGTGACTCAAGTTTCACTCCTGATGGGGGTAGCTGTCAAGCAAAATCAAGTTCCTTAAGCCAGACTTTCAGCTAACTGTCATGTTTTTTTGTTGATTTTTAAATTAACTTGCAATTTTACACATGCAGCTAGAATGCTGATTCTAAGTGCAAAACTATGACATTTCAACAGTTACAAAGGCATGTGATACCAAACATAGGTCACTCATTTAATCTAAACATTTTCGATTTTAGTGTCTTTAAATCCAGTGCAACTTAAACTGCTGACTCCATAGCAGTTTTGTTATAAGCATTGTTTTGGGCTCTTCATTTCCCAGATTTTGTAGGCACACAACACTCCATTCTACCAAATGTCTGCTGGTGTCCAGTGAATATTTTGCACATGTTGCAATGTTTGAAAATAGGCATTTTGAGCCTGCCTTCAGAGAAACACAGGGTGGTTTTAAAGCGCTTTGAAGCTAACCGGCGCTACTGTTTTTCCTTTGGCAACCCATTTCCCTCATGGCAACCCGGCCTATCATTCTCGCACTGGTGGGTGGCAAGTGAGGCAACCATTTTGGTGTGCGCACAAACTGCGCAGCTTTCCTGGATTTCGGCGCACATGTGGGTTTTCCGCCATCTTGAATTTTCTAAGCCCACAGCACCAAATGTTGTAGCATGATAGCTTAAACGTGGGTCAGGACACCCAACAGAACGCAGTGTTGGGGGTGCTGCTTTGCTCTCTGTATTTCTATGCCACACACGATCAATATCAAAAGTGCTGCACGGTTCCAGCGTGTATTGGAGAGGCAAACCGCGGGCAATAACACCATTACTGTTTAAATGACCTGCCGGGTGCAGCGCTGGAATTGTGTGACCAGAGCGGTTCCGATACCTGCAGGATGCGGTTCACAATACGCAGATAGTAATCAGCGCCAATGGTTAGGGGCGGTAAGATGCGCCAGGCACAGAGATATGTTCTGGAACTTGCCCACTAATGATCAAGTGCATGATGCCTGGGGGCTTTGGATCACTGCAGCTAGATCGAGCTATTGGGGAGAATTCGTCTGCACTGAAACAGACGAGTGCATCCGGCGGTAAGGGGCCATTGCCATAGGGCATTGGAAGGGAATGGACACTGACAGGTGTCCATGCTACTGGAAGATGGGCACGGCTAGACACGTGGAGGATAGCTAAAGGGCATTGGTCTGGCACATTCAGCGAGTATCAGTATAACAAAGATGTCAGGTGGCTGATGCTGCTTGTATTCAGTGTCCAGTGCAGGGTCCGAATCCCCGAGGGGCAAGGACAGACACAGAGAAGGTATCACAAGGATGATGGCACAGCTCACACAATGCATGCCATGCAACGCAGTGACGGGGACCGACAGCTCCCCATCCCCCCACCAGCCCCGGGCCCTCCCCTCAGCCCAGGTCGTAGAACACACAGTGCACCGACCAACCATTAGGGCCAGCGGCAGCAGTCAAAGGAGCTGACAATATCACGGCCCCGGGCCATCACCACATCATGCCAGGCAGTGCCCCCAAACATTTACTGTAACCTGCGCACCGACTCCTCTTATCTCGTAAAGATGGGGAGGGGGCCGTCAACGCCAGCCCCAATCAATCCTTCCTGTGTCACTGTCAGTACACTGTGTGCAGGAGCATAGCCTGGCCGCGTATAGCCTGGAGAGGGGCACGTGCACACATGGGCCTGGCTGGCGCCAACGACCCCCTCCCCATCTTTGTGTGCAGGAGCATTGCCTGGCCACGTATAGCCTGGAGAGGGGCACATGCACACATGGGCCTGGCTGGCGCCAACGGCACCACCGCCACCTAAGGGGAAGTTAAGTGAAATAAAGCAACATATGTTGCTAATTTTCCAATTGCTGCCCTACCTGAGGGCCGAGGCTGTAGCAGTGTGCTTCTAGCAATAAACATTATCAAAATGATGAATGTGGCTAGCTGGCTGGTGCATGCGGCCTGGCCTTGCAGGAGGACCGGCTGGAGGCTCAGGCGAGCTATAACAAATGCAGCAGCAGGACCAGCGCCACTGACTGAGATGCCTGACACAAAGACAGGCCCTGGCTACATAGGCTGTTGCGGCACGTACCTCTCACCTCCCACAAACACAAACAATAAGAACCATTGTATTGCTCCAATAGTGCATCTTCTCTTTCCATTATTCCCATGCATCACATGGCAGGTGACTTCCAGGTATAATGACGTATTTTTATGGCAGTCTGTCCCATCCTCCTCAAAAGAGTGTCATATGTCCTCCACCCACCTACTTAGCTCCAGTCCCTTATGTGAGGCTTATTGTCTGAGCCAGCTGCATCCGGCCTAATATACAAAATGGCAGGCTGGTGTCCTTCACCTAGACCCCTGGGCTTCCTGAAAAGTCCAAGCTTGCATATTCCTGGGGGACACATGCTCTGTCTGTAGAATCAATCACAAGCATTGCTCCACACCCGTAGTCCATTAGGAATCCCTCAACAATGTCCCCTACAGTTTAAAAAAAATAAACGCTTGTGTATGCGAGCATGGCGAGGGCATCAGAAACAGGGAGAATGACCTTCAGATATCGGAATAAGCTCATGAACTGTCCCCACATCTTCACCCCCCCCCCTACGCAGACATCTCCTATCAAATGGCATCCTTCTACTTCCTTGTAATTCCTAAACTGGGGTGACAGGGCGTTCCCGAGCATGAGAACGTGTGGTCTTCCGGATTCCCGTGCCTGTCACATTGAATGCAATAAACCTACAGAATCCAGCGGAAGAAGTCCAGTCCGCAGAAGCAGCATCAGTTGGGCCCTTTCAACAGCAGTACTGGCATCTGGCGGTGTGAATTGTAAAAGAAATCTTAGAAGCACAGTATTTGCATTGGCTTGCACTACGGAAGATAGGCCTTTTTTCATTATTATTTAAATAAAGATTGTGTAAACATGCCACCCCTTTGTCCGACTCCTTACTCCAGCATGCCATAGTAGGTTTGATGGCATCTTGCATTAATCATTCACACAAGGTTAATGAGCATTGGTTCCTAGATATTCTGGGGGTAGGCCCATGACAGTTTTGCTAAGAGTAATCATGTCAGGTTCTCTTGCCAGAAAGCAGAAATATGGAACTCTCGCTTGAGTCTTGCATTGTTTCTAGCACTAGTCTATGCTGCAAAATCTGTCACCTCTGGGGTGGAGGATATGCCCTGGCAAACAGGGTATGTCGTAAATTATGACACTGCAGTACAAAGATGGACGTTACAAGACTTCCCCACACTGCATAGTTTTACTAACATGTCCAAATACTGCTTCTTCCAAATTGAGAATTTGCATGCATTATATTTGTAATTTATAACGGTTAATACCCAGAGGTTTCTTAGCGCAGACCCAGGGATCGAACCTGTGTTAGTCTGCATCATCTTGCTTCCGAGGTGAGCCCTTGCCCCTGTGCTATCCTCCCAAGACAAGTTATATACTAGTTATACACTAACTATGGCGCACTTGGTCCACCATACGAAGCCCACATGTGGTACCTCATGGAAAGTTGTGTACACCAAGTGTTACTGGCAACAATAAAAGCAACCACACAAGGATACACAGTCTGATCTTATTTGAGGTTGTATGGAAGCAGAGCAGTATTTTGGTCCATATGAGCATGTACAGCTTCAGTTAGGGCAACTCACAACCCTGAAAGGAAAAGTTGGTTTGGTCATGAAAAATTCATGACCTTTCAACAATTTACAATAATGAGAAACAAGTTTACATCACACTTATTTCCAATAATTAAAACAAAAGAAAAATTAAAAACTATCTTCCAATATATATAAAAATGGAAAACATAAAAAACATACACAACAAATGTTAAGGATTATGACTGAATAGAATCAATTTGTAACTTCATCAGTGCCTGCAGTTGAACGAAACTGAAAAACATGAAAAAGATTTTTACTAGATTTTACAGGTTACTTGTGATATTCTACTCCTTTGCTGGAATTAGAAATGCCTGGTTTATGGTTAGTAACTTTCCCTTTTCGGCCCAGTTGATATAATAGATTAAGTGTCATTTCTAACACTTTTTTTACTATGTGAAATAACAATACCAACTTCCAAGGCACTCCCAGGAGTGATGATTCACTGCACACCATTTCTTTCAAAGTTGCCAAGCACCAGAGGACTTTGCACAACTGCCCTACTTACTGTGCATTTAATGTAGCCCAAGAAGAGGTGAAGGCCAAAGGCAGTGGGACTCCGGTAGTGGGAGCAACGCTAAAACCTCTCATGCCTGCTGACACTAGAACCTGCAAAACAGAGTTATGTTTGTCCACCTCAACCTGTTTAACTTCTGCCAACAGTGGAGCATGGTAGCTTTGCATGATGCTGATAAACAAGCCTGTACCACTGCTCTTGTCATTGATATGATTTCACCCCAGCAATACTATCTTTTTTTTTATTTAGTCAAAAGTGCATGACTTCTTGTAGGATTTGTGTTAAAAGGACGTAAGGAGCCGTGCCATTAACCCAGCTCTAAGCTTGCACTGGATTCATCAGGCCCTGTGAGAAGGCAGCTTTATTAAAGAATAATTAATGTTGCCAAGTATAAATAATAATAATAATTTAGCATTTATATAGCGCTACGAACCCTCAGGCATCTGAGCGCTTATTATTACCCATGGTGTATATTTATCGACATAGTGCTCATTTATCGACCTCGGAAGGATGAAAGGCTGAGTTTGGCCCTGCGGGGATTCGAACCAGCAGACTCCGCACGGATGTCAAAACAAGCGCTCTACTCACTGTGCTATCTGACCGGGAAGTTTGAGTTCTTGAAGCTCAAGAAGAAAGATTAAATAAGAAGAAGTAAATATATATTTTCGATTGTTTACCGTTAATATTCTTAAATAGTTTCCGTAGAATAAAAATGTTGTCAATCTATTTCTTAGTGATTGAAGTAGAATATTGTACATGCATATGTTGAATTAGTTAATATTAAATGTGTTTTTATAAATATATGGTACATGTTAATTCATTTTCTAGATAAAATAGATTACAAGGGGGTTATTTCCTCAGGCTGAGTGCATACAAGACTCCAAAAGACTGTTGGATTTCCTTTTTGTAATAGTAGCTCAATGCCAGGATTGCCGGTAAAAGGTGACACTTAACTGAGAAATGTGTCAGAGAAGCAGTTTTTGCTGATGACACCTTTTAGCAAGTGGACTCTGGGCCTGGACAACTTGCAAGGCAGAGGTAGCATTGTTGGCTCATGGATGAGACAGATAACTTTGCCAAGCCTACTGTCTCGTCATAACCTTCAATCGGTGCAGGTTCTCACAGGCATAAGAGTCTTCAAAAGCCCCATAGTTTGAACTGCACTCTTCACCAATTTGGAAATCCTCTGAGGCTCAAAAATAACCTGGGTAATGTCAATCTTGTGCAAAGGTCTTCCAGACAAAATGGTACTCTGCTTTCTTATTGCAGCACGCTAACCATTCATAGGTATCTCGAAGTAGGCGCTTCACTGTTACTCAATAGAACAGAACTCAATAATTGACCACAACACTAGCATAATATGGACCTCCAAAGAACCCAGCATCTTCACCTTACTAAAGATATGCTGAAAAGTGTTGAATGTTGCATTTCCGGTCTTTTTCTGAGGTTTCATATTACATTACTACTCCTAAACATAATCAAAGAGCAGGAGCTCCCATCAGGGGCAGCCTCAAACTATATGGTTGGAAACATTATAAAGCTGTTCCCTGAGAGATGAGGCAAGGCAACCAATCCATCGACCGGAATAGGGGAAACAGTTCTTCGGGAGATGGGTGAATTTACATATCCAAGGCCCTACAGCACACTGCACACCCTTAGGAATAGGCAATGTGGAACTCCCAAGATGGCGGCCAGCAGAGGAGGATGTATCTGAGTGTCTCTCCCCACCGGGCCGCACAACCAAGCACATCAAAAGCAGTTCGGGCGAGAGAAAATAGAAAAGGAATCGGTGTGACGAACGAAAAGCAAGGGAACGCAACTGGGCAACAGTGGAGGACCTATAAGGAACCCGGCAGATGATCCAAGCAGCCGTGAGGGACGTAGCCGGGGCGGCGCCAGAAGCGGCAAAACAACAAGGCAGCCAAAGGGCCCGGGCATCGGACGGCGGGTTGCAATCAGGGTGCATCGCAATCGAGACAGACTGCAACCCGCCGGTCGGATCCTGGTTCCGCGGTCCTCCCTGACGCCCACTGGAGACAACAAAGCAGCCGGCGTTAGCCACAGGCAGGGATAGCCCACGTAGGCGCCTCAGCAGTGGGTGGGAGGTGAACCCGGACTGGGTGAAAGACACGGCCATAGAGACTCGAGCCCCCCAGTGAGCCGAAGCAGGGGCTGATCGGCAGGGCGCGGCCCGGCAAGGAGCCTCGTTCGCTCACAGGCCGGGGCGACAGGGCCCGGGATCCGGACTTAAGCACAGAAGGTCGCTGAGCCTCGCAACCCGAACGGAGAGAGACGTTACAGGCAACCGGGACACCCAGTAGCGCCGGGGCACAGCCGTGGGCCGGTGAGTCCCCCCTCCCCCTTTGAGCACACCGGAGGGGAGAGCGGTACATGGAGGATCCCTGTGGCACATGCACACCAAGAGTAAGACCCAGTGAGACACGCCAAAACCGTGCTCGAGTGATACGGCAGCCGGCAATCACACGAGACCGGAGATACCCAGAGGAGACTCTCCTGAGACAGCTAAGCTCACTACACGCAGCCACACAGCTGGGGGGAGTGCAGGCCCCATGAGAAGCACAGTACCCATATTATCTAGGCCCGGGTACCCCCCTCAAGCCAATATACACGTGGACAAGAAGGGGAAGTGGGGCGAAGAGGAGACAGGAGGAGATACAGCGCTGGGGTCACATCTGAGCAGCGCCCCCCCAGCCAGCAGACAGGGATCAGTGCCCTTAAGCAGCAAGCCTTCACACAAAGCGTCCTGGGAAACTAAAAGCCGGGACAGGCCTGGGCAGGGGACAGTAAACAACAGAACAGAGAGGTGATAAGACCCCGGAGGACCCCAGAGATGCCTAAACATAGAAAAGAAGGCCCCGCGCCAACACCGCGCTCAAGGGGTACAGCAGCCGGGATCCATACAAGAGAAGTACACAGAGAAGACACTCTAAGGGCGACCACAGGGAGTACAGCCAATCCCACCATAGGCAGCCCCGCAGCAGGAGGGAGTGTAGGACCCTGAGAGGGGCACAGTACCCCTCAACACAAAGAGCCAGGCACCTCCTTAAAGCCAATCCACGTACGGACAGGAGGGGGAGAAGTGGTGAAGAGCAGAAAGGAAAGAGGTTCAACATTGGGGCTACATCATGTCAACCACCCCCTGGCCGGTAGGCCAGGAACATTACCCAAAAGCAATAATCCCAAGTAAAAGGCTCCTTCCGTAACTAAGAGTCTGGACAGAGGATTGTAAGCAAAAGCCTGAAGGGGCAAGAAGGGATCGCCCTTGGAACCTACCACCTCAGGTCCTCTCTGAGGTCGAGGGCGAGGAGAGGGCGCAGAGATCCAAAGAAGACCACACACCGCCTTTCTGCGTCCATCATACTCCTGGACAGAGAGATCCTGGAACAGCGGGAGCGCCACGCATTGATGTCCAGGTCGAGGGCCAAAACCCCGGTGCAGTCCCCCCACCCCCAGCGAAAACAGAACAGAAACCCACGGCAGCTCTGGGGTGCACAAGACTCAGTCAATAATAAACCAAAGGAAGCCCTGCCTGACACACCAGCCCCCTCCCAACACACAATGGCGGAGGGCACGATGAATAGAGAGGATATGGAGGCCTGTTTCAAAGACTTACAGTCCCAGTTGCTAATGTCTGTCCAACAACAATTCAGGACACTACGGGAGGACTTCAAACAATCGCTGCAGGAAGTTAAACTAGACATAGCGAAGTTAGAAGAAAGAACGGGCATTCTCAAGAGAAAAGTCCAACAAGTGGAAGAAGATACACAGAAGTCCGACGAAGCACTGGAACATTTCGCCCAGGTCTCCGCCAACCTAGAACTCCAATGTGAAGACTTGGAGAACAGGTTGAGAAGATCAAACATACGGGTCAAGAACCTACACGAAACCATCAAGGATGGGGATCTGCTGGGAACAATAACTCAACTCTTCGTAGGCATTTTGGCAGAGGACCTTGAACCACAGGTGATCATAGACAGGATCCATAGAGTGGGCCCCAAAAGGACGGAAACATCAGGGGCCAGACTAAGGGACATACTGGCAGCCATAGCGGCTTACACCCAAAAAGAACAGATACTGTGTAAGGCACGGTACGCAACCCCTACAAGGATCATCGGCCAAGAAATACACTTATACCAGGACCTGGCACAATCCACCCTTCTAAATAGACAGATGATGGCCCGGTTGTCCACCACCTTACAGCCAATCAAGTAAAGTATAAATGGACATTACCATTTGGTCTCCTATTCACGTGGGAGGGGAGCCAACATAAGATAAGATTGTGTGAAGAAGGCGAGCGGATCCTAGGGCTACAGAACGAAGCAGAGAAACCCCAGGACCCCCCTCAAAGGAGACAAAGGCGTCCAAACAAACCAGAAGGTTGGACCACAGTGATGAGAAAAGGCAAAGGAGGGAAGGGCAAGTAAGACCACCACATCAACCTATGGAGAAACCCACCAACCTTATAGATCGCACGACACACCACACGAGACAGAAGACAAAAAACAGTCTCTGAATCACCCAAACAGACATGGGCAGGCCAGGGAAGTGGAGAACAGGGAGAGACTTGAATCCAAAGTGGGGTTTAGGACCCCCCACAGAGGGTTGCAAAATGGTTAGGAGGCTGGGAGCGCAGGACAATCTGTCTGAGAGCGATTAGGAACTCAGCCCCCCACTCAAGGGGAAAGGGGAAAAGGGAATGGGGGAAGGGTAGAGGGAGGGAGGGATGCCGGAGATCAATCAAGACAATGGAACAGCTAGGGTCAAGTGGTTGCAACAGAAAGAAACAATGAAATGGATCAACCATGGATAAAAAGAGACCGGGCCAATTGAAGATCCTATCACAGAATGTCAGGGGGATGAACACTCCAATTAAGAGGGCAAAGCTAGGCAGACAAGCATGGAGAGCGGGTGCGAATATTATCATGTACCAGGAAACACATAAAAAGAAGTCTGAGAAAGCCAAAACAAGAATAAGAGGGGCCTCGCAAATATTTCAATCCAATGCGGAGGGCAAGAGAGCTAGAGTTCTCATAGCCTTACAAGGCAAGTTGAAGGTGCTGGTCCAGAACTCACAAGCTGACAAAGAGGGAAGATACATCTTTGTAAATGTGACGTTGGAAGGGAAACGCCTCACCCTGGCATCCATTTACGCCCCCAATACAGGACAGGAGGGTTTCCTTAAAGGTACCCTGTCAGCGCTTGAAGACTTTGCGACAGGAGAAATCCTACTAGGGGGGGACCTGAATGTGGCTTGACCCCAAGTTGGACAGGAGTACCAAAACACGCACGGAGGCAAACACACCCTCGAAAACCCTGAAGAAGGCATTCGAGACACTGTCCCTCCACGATCTATGGCGAGTCAAGAAGGGGCAACAGCAAGGATTCATAAATTACTCGCACATATACAATTTACAATCAAGGATTGATTAGATTACATGTGGGCATCGACTGCCTTGGTTGGGAAGGTGTCAGAGAAAGACGTGGGCTCGATCTCGCTCTCTCTCTGATCACGCCCCAATAATAACCACCCTCAATATAATGAACACCGGGGGGCAGCTCTGGTCATGGAGATCTCCATCAGATATCCTCCAGGATGCTGTGATAGTAGAAACAATCAAAGGAAAAATAAACAGATACTTCACAGAGACCGACACGGGGGCGACACCCCAGGAAACGATATGGGATGCATTCAAAGCAGTAATAAGGGGCAAAATAATAGTCCTCAAGGCGAGAAAGAACAAGCAGCTAGCACAATGGGAAGAGGAACTAGAGAAGAAATTGGCGAAAGCAAGTAGGGAGCACGTGGACAACCCCAGCAAGGGGACTAAACTAGCCATGACACATATCCAAGGCCAACTGGGGCTGCTCCAGACACGAAAAGCAGAACTGGCCCTGTTAAGAACCAAACAGAGATACTACATATCAGTCAATAAGGCAGACAAACTCTTGGCATGGCAACTATGCGAGAAGGGACGAAAAATGACAATCATGAAACTAAAAAACTCACAAGGGGAGGCCAAAACAACCAATGAAGAAATGGGAGATATAATGAGGACCTATTATAAGACAGTATACCGATCAGAGAACCCAAACGAGGAAGACCAGAAGAAATATCTCGATGACATTGAGCTACCCCAAATATCAGAAGAAGCCAGACAAGCTCACGAGAGGAACATCCAGCCGGAAGAGATAGCACAAGCAATCAAGAAGCTACCAAGGAACAAAGCCCCGTGCCCGGATGGCTTCACCGAGGCCTTCTATAAGACATTCCAGGAATCCCTGATCCCGAGACTGACAATTCTATTTAAAAATATCAAATCACAAGGCAACATTACGCCATCGATGAATGAAGCCAAACTAGTGATATTTCCCAAACCAGGAAAAGACCCGACCCTACCGGGCTCGTACCGCCCATTAGCGCTAATTAATTTAGATGCAAAGCTATACGCTAAGATACTGGCGGACAGACTATCAGAGCACTTAACAACATTGGTGGCCCCGGACAAAGCAGGTTTCATTCCAAGGAGACAGACGGCAGACAATACGAGGAGGGTATGTCATCTTATAGAGAAGGCAGAACGCACAAATCTAAAGGCAATACAAGTAGCGTTGGATGCCGAAAAAGTGCTTGACAGAGTCGAATGGACGCAACTTTTCCTGACAGTGGAACATATGGGCATCGGGGATGCATACATGCGGATGGTCAAGGCCAATTACGGGTCCCATTCAATGAGGATATCAATGAATGGCTTACTGTCGTCAGGGTTGCACTGACCAGAGGCACAAAACAAGGATGCCCGCTATCGCCCCTACTGTATGCACTCTTCCTGGAGCCCCTACTAATTAAAATACAGAAGCAGCATCAGATCAAAGGTATCCAGATGGGAGGGGTAGAACATAAGACTATGGCCTTCGCGGATGACATGCTACTAGCCATATCCGATCCAAACCAGTCGCTCCCAGCATTACTCCGGGAACTGGAAACATTTGCGCCATCTGCGGCCTCAAAATTAACAAACACAAGTCAGAAATTCTAAATCTGACAATGAACCCAAAAGACATCAAAGAGCTGTCACGCGCAACAACCATGAACATCGCACCAAACGACATCACATATCTGGGAATAAAGCTAACATCATCAGTTACAAAACTTTACACAGCCAACTTCCCGAGCTTAATAACCCGGATAAAAGCCACTCTAGAGAAATGGAACCCACTTAACATCTCGTGGTGGGGCAGGATCGTGGCAGTCAAAATGACCATTCTGGCCAAGCTCCTCTACTACTTTCAGACATTAACGACAAAGCTTCCGAAAACGTTCTTCAAGTCACTGAACAAGATGATATCCGCCTACATTTGGCAGAACAAGAAACCGAGGATAGCAATGTCGACACTTACGGCATGAAGACAAGGAGGAGGAATGGCACTCCCCCATTTTAGAAGGTACTATGAAGCAGCACAACTCAGGGTGATAAAGGACTGGGCAGCGCACTCTCCCCCACCCATCTGGGCGAGGCAGTCGCCGGCTCCCCACTTTCAAATCTACTCTGGAGTAACAAGAAATACAGACATCCAAATACCAAAGCCAATGTAGTCCTTGGGGCGGGACTAAATTCATGGGACGAATCGGTGAGGCGTGGAAACCTTACAACACATCCATCACTTCTTACGCCATTGTTCGGGAACCCGGACTTCCGACCAGGAATGGAACATAGCGCATTCATCATCTGGAAACAAGCGGACTGCACAAACATTTCAGATATGTACAAAGGGGAAGAAATTAAATCATTTTGGGAGTGCATTCAAGAGGTGGGAGCATAACTATCGGACAAATACCAGCACACTCAACTAGCACACTGGCTAGCGACCCCGGCCATCAAGGAGGCCGCCACGAGGCAGCTGATGAGATTTGAAACGTTCATGATAACGGACACAGGCTCCCACAGACATGTCTCGAACCTATACCACTTCCTGTATGAACAAGGTGAAGAAGTTCAATGGAATTATATGAGGAAGTGGGAAAAGATGCTGTGGGACTCAATACCGCGAGCACAATGGAAAGAGGTCTGGCAAAAACTCCCAAAATTGGCGAGGTCTATCCAACTCAGAGAAACATGGCAAAAGGTCCTTTTCCAATGGCACCTCACCCCCGAAAGGCTACACACAATATATCCCAACACTACTGGGAACTGCTGGTGAGGGTGCCCGCAACAGGGTGACTGGAAACACATTTGGTAGAGTTGCCCAGCCATTACGAACTTCTGGAATGATATTAAAGAACAAGTAGGGAAAATGGTACCCGGAGCAGACAATCTAGATGAAATGGTCTGGATGGCAGGCCTTTGGAATCCGGCTCAGAGAACACACACGAAAAAACAGAAGAAAGGCATAATGTTGCTAATCATAGCAGCATGTCTGATGATAGCCCAACTTTGGAAGCAGATGGACCCCCCAACACAACAACAATGGCTTCAAAGGGTATGGAATTTCGTATCGATGGAATGGATGACATTCAGAATTCAGGGAACTCCAGAAGAATTTCAGTCGAACTGGGGTACCATTCTGACACATCTGCAGAGTGATTACATGCTACAATGGAGCCCACACAAGATTTGCATCCTAAACATTAACAAGAGGACAACGATCATTGACCACAAAGACGACCTCCGTCATCCAGGGGCAGAGGGTGGGCACAGGGATGGGGGGGGGGAGGTGGAGGGAGGTGTTGAGTTGACACTGAAGTTGTTTGTAAAGTTCAGTTGAAAAAACAATAAAAAATATTTTTTTTTAAAAAAGAATAGGCAATGCAAAAACAAACCTCAATCTTCTCAGCCTGACAGATGGAACACTAAACAAAGCATGAGAGTGCACGACCTATACAGTACTAAAGAACTGAAGTGGCTGTGAGTTTGATGCCTTGTCAGAATTGTTGCTGTTAATGGAAAGGCATGTACCAACTCAAGGGCAGACTCAAAGGTCTATATCGTACAGTAGGTTTAACACTAATGTAGAGAATCCACGGCCTTTTGAGAGACCTTCATAAACCAGTCACCAAAATCTGCCTTAGTGATGCTTCACTGAGGCCACCACCTAGATGAAAAATTAAGTGCTTAGAGCAAATAGGTGCCTATATTGGTAATGCACTTCCTCATCAATACACCTCACATGTCCTTTTTGGTTTCTTGTCAGGTATATTTCAGTATGCATCAATGAGGCTGATGGCAATAACCCTGCTGGGTAGCCCTATTGATGAATAAAAAGGATTTAGCCCAGGAAGAGTCAATAAGGACTTCCTGGGAAAGGTAAAAGTCAAATGAATGGCTTTAGAAGATGGGGTAGGGATCAATCATTAAAACACCTGCCCCTTTTGCTGCTTGGTGATGCTATCACTCGTGGAGCCTTCAAATTGATTGGAGTACTTTTCGGTCCAAACGGGAGTTTTGGCAGCAGCTGATTGCATTGAAGTAGAATTCATCTAATTTTTTCATCACATTTTGCCACAAATATATTTGGGGGATGGGTTTAGGCTAACAATTAATGTAGGGATGTTAAAGAAGGGGAGCTCTTGGGGGTCTCCCCGCATATATTTGCGGCAAAATCAACCAGTAAAAAAAGAATTCGATGAAATCTACTTCGCTAAAATCTTTTCGTCCAAATCACATAGAACCCTTTTCTGTTAGTTGCCTCTGGAGAAAAGTACAAAAGCTGAGGACTATCAAATGTAGGACAATTGTGGTTATCTGGCATGACCAAAAGATGAGCAAATGAATGGTGAAGAATCTAGTGCCAACCATGGAGTGCAGAAACATTGCAACACACATCTATCTACCAGCTGCCAATATGATACCTTTGACCCCAGGAATTTCCATGCAGAACAATATTGTCAGCAATTGGTTCTGCAGACCAAGGACTACAGCTTGCCCTCTATATGCCTCTTCTAGAGCCCCTTTTATGCCACAAAACTGAGAGTAAAAGGATGGACCTGCTGGGAAGAGTAAATAAAAGATGCACGTTTCCACAAGCAATCACAAACCAGATCGTTTTTCCAATGAGCAAAACATACACATATTGGAAATAACCCCAGTAAATGTGACATTAAAAATATCTGAAACTTCATACTCTTCATTATCATTGACATGCACAGAAGAAGTGGAAGAAAAGGTATGGAAATCTGCTGATGATTGGCCAGCTTGAGGTATGTCACTGACAAAGCATCTTCTTTCTCATTGCTGTTACCTGCAATATAATGTGTTACAAAGTCATGTTGGACAATAACAAAAGAAGATTTTGACTGCCATCTGTGTGACCTTGCACTTGACATAATGCTCATGGAATGCTATGATCTGTCTAAATCCCAAAAATAGAACACACTCCAAAGAACAGATTCAACCATTCAGAACAAGCTGACATCAAATCTTAGAACTCACGCTCAATAACAGAGCACATTCTTCTCACACAAGGTTAAGGTGGAAGAAAAATAAAAGCTACAATGTTCTACTAAATCATCTTCCTAGGTTTGAAACAGAACAGTCCTATTAGCTCTATCGATGATAGGTCTCCACAATGAACATTCTTAAAGTGTCAGGCTGATCCAACACCAGACCAAAATCTGTATACTGTTGTTTCATTGAGGTAAATTAACTTGTGGTAATTTAATTCACCAAAATGATGTTCGGTGGTGAAATTTGTAAGTGTATGTTGAGTAATAGTAAATATAGGGGTTAGGATGACGTACCTACCACTTCTCGAAATAGACTCATCATCAATTCCACTGCATGGCAACTTAACAATGCCTTACCCCAACAGACATTCACCGCTCAAAGGAGCATTAATCAATGCTAGGTCTCTAATGACTCATGCCCTTCACATCTCTGATCTTATTACTTCAAATGACCCTGACCTGCCAGCCATTACAGAAACTTGGCTGCATGCAGCAGTAGGCCCCTCCCTCACCCTTGTCATCCCTGATAATTACAACATCCTCAGGAAAGATAGATTGGATGCCAAACGGGGGGGGAGCCATCATTGCCAAATGTTCCCTGCCCACCCGAGAAATTAACAATCAAGACTTCCATTGAGAGGAACTGTTGTCAATCAAACTGACACTGTCCTTCACTGCTACCCTACCATTCAAGGAAGATATTTCACATCTCCTCTCACTGGAGGCCAGCCCCCCTTCCAGAATAGTCCTCATGGGTGATGTAAACCTAGGATTTAACAAACCTGCAGACCTTAATCAACTTTCCCTAGCTAACTCTATAGAAGCCTTGGGCTTCACCCAACGCAGCATATGCCTTACCTATAACAAAGGCTGTTCTCTAGATTGGTTGGCAGACCTCAAGTGCAACATCACCATCATGTCTAATGTGCCCTGCCCTTGGTCAGACCAAAATGTTAGATCTTTTTCCAATTCTTTGATCAATCAATCCCCTACCCTGATACCTCCTTTACCAGCCACCTTCACAATAAATGCGAGGAACATTACACCAGCCACCTTGCTTCCATTGCTAAAACCCTTGGCAGCCTACCAACCTACAATTAAGGACCCCAATACATTGGTTGAATTATACAACCAATCACTTCTACTCGCTATCAAGTTGGTGGCACCGATGAACAAATGCAAACCTTAGCCTTTAGCTCACCTTAATGACTGGTTCACCCCCAACCTCAAAGCCCTTCGCTCTACTAAACGAGCACCCGAGACTACCTTGAAGAAATACCCGACAGTCTCGAATAAAGATCACTTTACCTCTTTGGCCTAAACCTATATACAGGCTATACTCCAAGCCATAAGTTCCATGTACAACGACTAAATTGTCAAAGCTGATTCAGACACAGTATAACTCTTTGCCATACGGCAGGAACTCAAATCTCCAGTTCCTCCCCCCACCAGTTGCCGTAAAGACCTCACCTAGTGCTCCAATGTACAAAATGCCTTATTGGATAGAATCTCATCTCTGCAATTAAAAATCCTTGATAAGAAAAACAAACTTACTACCATTGAGGCTCTACCAGTCCAAAGCTATTCTCAGAGAGATATTCTGCCTTTTCTCACCTTCCCCCAGAAGCTCACTGTCTCCAGAACCCTGGTCCTCTCTAGGCTGGACTATTGCAACAGCCTCTTTCTAAATCTGCCTGTCTCTACTCTTCGACCTTCACAATGTATTCAGAACAGGACTGCAAGACGTGTCCTTGGCCTCAAGCCCAGGGATCGTATCTCTCCAGCTCTGAAATCTCTCCACTGGCTCCCTGTAGCTGCAAGAATCAATTTCAAGACCCTTTGCATCGTCCACAAGGCTTTCTGGGGCGTGGGACTGCACTACCCCCAACTTTGTCTTCCTAAACATCTTCCTTCTCGAGCCCTTCACTCATCCACCTCCAACTCTCTGACGGTCAGACGCTTCTCCAAGCAGAGAGTGGGGGGTAGATCTCTTTCCTCAGGTGGGGTCTCCCCCTAGAACAGACTCCCTGCCTCTCTCAAACTTGAGCAGAACCACCTCCAGTTCCAGAAGCAACTCAAGACCTTCCTTTTCACTTCTGCTTTCTCTCTTCCTCTCCCTTGCTGATGTTTCTGGCTGCTCAGCACACTGGTCACCTGGCCACCCACTGAAACTCGGGCCCAGGCTACTGCATCTCCAGTTGCCTCCCGTAACCACCACTAGCACTTCTCCCTTCCCTCCTCCCCGCACTTGGGTGATCTGAATGACTCAAGGCCTAGAATGATGGTTGTTTGTCCTCCTTCTGTCCCCCCTCCTTGTCTTGTGGCATCTAGAAACATGTGTGTGCAGGTGCGGTAGAAATGACTTATCATATCATATCATAGCCTTCACCACCTTCCCACTACACACACCTTGCTTGAGTTCCACCTGGTCTCTGACTCCGAAGTAACAAAAATCATCAAAGACCTGAATCCACCCAGATGTCAAGGGGACATCTGCCCAGTCTCAGCCATCAAAGACTGTGCATCAGAGCTCGCCCCATTCATCTCTTCACTCATTAACACCTCCTTCTTCTCTAGCACTGTGCCGACAAACTCAAAAGACGCTTGGGTCCTACCCCTCCTTAGGAAGCCTACCCTAGATCCAAACATCCCTTCCAACTACCGCCCTATCACGACAGCTTACTTACAGCTCCAAAATGACCTAGAAGTCGACAACAATCTCGGGCTGCGCCAATCCGGGTTCCGACCAGGTCACGGCACGTAAGCAGCACTCCTAGATTCAAAAATCCAAATGGTTTTGTTAAAAGACAATGGCAAACTGGCTCGCGTCCTATTGCTCGACCTTTCAGCTGTCTTCGATATGGTGGATCACAAAATTATATGCCAACACCTTTGCTTGGCAGACCACTTCTCCCCTAAAGCAACAGCCTTGGTCTCATACTTTCTATCGAATAGAACAATGAGAGTCTTCTCCTCTGCATCTGCCTCTCCAGCCCCAGTCACCTGCGGCATCTCTCAAGGCTCCTGTGTCTCTCCGACCACATACAATATCTTCATGAAGATTCTTTTTGACCTCCTTGACACCTTGGGGATCGCCTACACTAATTATGCAGACGATACCCAAATCCTCCTACCCATCTCAGGCACCTATTTCACAGATTCCAACACACTGGGCAAAGTCTATCAAACTATTCAGGCCTGAATGGCCATTCATTCTTTATGCCTAAACGACGACAAGATCAAATTGCTCCTCATCGGATCACAAACATTTTGTAAATAAACTTGACAGAGCCTACAAATACTTTATCATCGATGGGATCACTATCCCAGTCTCCAAAGAAGTTAAAACTTTAGGGTTTTATCTGGACTCATCCTTATCGTTAACTAGACAAGTTAACTCAATTGCCTCATCTGCGGCCTACACTTCTAAACTCATTAACGCCTGCAGTCCCTTCCTCTTTGCGGACAGCTGTGTCACAATTGCTAGAGCACTCAATGGGCCTGATTCAAAGAAGCGTTTTTAATGGCAAAATCCCATTGGAAAATGCTCAGTGAATCAGGCCCATTGTCTCCAGTCTAGACTATTGTAATGCCCTCTTTGCCGGATCTACCTGCAGCATCAAGAAGTTACAGATCATTCAAAACAATGAGCTAAGAGCAGCCCTAAACATTCCAAAAAAGACCACATATCGCATGCAAGAAAAAAAAATCACTGTCTGCCTATTCGAGAGCACATTCTGTTTAAAACTCTCACCATAACGAATAAAAGCCTCTAAAACACAGCACCAAGATACTTGTCTAGTAAATGTACTAAATCGCAATCCTTCAGATGCACCTGGGCCACCCACTCACACATTCTCACCATCCCCAGATTCAAACTACAAAGAGCAGAGTGTTGCAGTTTCCCGGTGGTGGCTGGCAAAACATTGGAATGCTCTACCACTACCTTTAAGGTCAGACCTGTCATTTTTGATCTTCCGCAAATGCCTCAAAACGGGGCCCTTTTCACAAGACTTATGAACAAATAATAGCCTGAATCACTGTCTAGTGATGAATTAGGGGTCCTAAATTTGTAAATCACTCTTCTCATTAGCTGTACCTCTGTACCATATGTATCTGATTCACAAACCTGCAACCCAGGTTTTGCATACAATGCATTCTTACTCATTAATTCCATAATTTCTCTGACAGAACTTTGATTCAATGAAAGAGAATGAATCAAGTAATTGCCTCAATGGACAATCAATAATTGCTTCAACATATCTGAAAATATCAAGTCAATTAATGTCTGCAAAATGCAAAAGGCATTGCACGTACTGGAAAGAATCACATGAGACGCAAGTCAACATCTCCAAGTGGTGTTCTAAAAGTAAAGTGCTGGTCATCAACACATCATGGAAGCAAAAGATAAAGAAAGTCAGCTGCAGGCCCAACCTGGTAGCAATTGTTGTGTCTTGTATCAATTTGAATATATCAGCAGTGAAAGATATTGTTGCGCTTTCAATTCAATATAGTACCAAAATGTAAATTTGGTTGGGTAAAAATATCAACAGAGCCCCAGCCAAAGGCTTAAATGGAACGATTACCCCAATTAACTAAATCATTAAAGACCATAGATGAGTAGAAATTTACTAGCTGAAAACCGCACTATCTTCACATTGCTTTGAATATGGTTAATCCTCTAGTCGCATATACACCTGTTTTTGGTGGTAGTAACAACAGACAATTGCTGAATCCTAAAGATGGAATGCTCTGTCCTTATCTAACCAAAAAGTTTTGTATTGACTGACGGAAAAGATTGATCCAAAGCTTATTCAAATATTTAGTTATCAAACAATAATGAAGAAAGCAGACATTTTATCAATTCTTTTTAACTCATTACTCATGAAGTCATGACACATGATTTTAAAATATGTCTTCAAAATATATGCAGGTTTGCAGTAATCGTTACTTAGCTGAGAAGAATACTTAGATCAAACTGTAGTAATCAGTGATCCTGGAACAAGCCAACATGTGTTTTGTGATAATGTGTTTCACTGAAGCCTCATCAAAACGTGTTACTTTCTTAAATTTAACAAAATGGAGTCTAAAGAGAATCTGACCATATTCCATTAATGAAAGGGCCATTTCTGAGCCAGGACATCCCCTTGAGGACTTCAGGAATGTTCTCCTGTTGTAGCCTAATACCCCGCTGACTTCATGCGATCCTATGGTACACTGGGATCTAAACCTATGATGACCATTGTCCCTGTTGAAAAAGACTCAGCTGGAAGAAGGGACTTGCAACCATTCTTTGTGAAAACTTCCCAATGGACAAGGGATAGTTTCTTTGAACCCTCCGCCCCTCCAGAGCAGTGGGCTGGAAGACCACCTCTGCAGCAGGTGTTCTCTGGCTTGCCTTGGAGCTTGTATGTGTTCCCAAAGGAAGGAAAAGGCACCAGCACCAGAAGGCTCCTCCAGAGAATAGCCGAGCCTGTTGTTACAACCCCCTTATTATACACTAGTCCATCTCATGAGTTCCAATAAGATTCTGACCCTCTAGTAGGTCTTTGAAACTGTTGAAAAGTAGTAGTTTGAGGGGCAGTCCAGTCCATGTTCTCATCGGCATCACAAAGACATAGTGAACACCCCACCCATCTGATCGGCCATAAAGCCCTCAACATAACACAGCCACTCTAAATTCCCCCAGGTGTTTCACCAAGTAGATACCAGTGATGGGCCTAGGTGTATTTGTCACCCATTTGAGGTTTCTCTAAAAAAGGCAGCTTTTCTTGGCCGACTGGGAGCGGTCTCAAAGCAGCCACTAATACCTATCTAACCTTCACCCCATGGAAGGCTTTCAGAAACTGAACCTTCCAAACTATGCACTCTGGCCGGTCCTGGCACCGCCTCTCCCACCTTCCCTATCATGCCCTCACCTCTGGGTGCACCAGTCTTCCTAGCCACCCAAACTCCTCCTTCATGGCTTACCCACCTCCCATCCCAATCACACTCTTCTCCTCTCATTCCATGCCCCCACCCTGCACTTGCACCTGTGCACCCATGAATAGATTGCCTGTCGCCCATCCTGGTGTCTTCTGATGCTCTCTCACATCTTGGCAGATTTGATGGCAGTGCCTCCTCTGTGACCCCTCAGTGGTCTAGGAAATGCTGTACACAGATCCAAAACAAACATTCCATTACCCGCCAACTAGAGGTCTCACCAGTGCCCTGGAACTGGTAGCATTCAAGAGGAACAAACCAGCTAATAAAACCCATCAGCTGCTGAGTTATAATCTTAACATGTTAAGGACATGATACTGTGAGAAGTCACTAACCTCTTAGAATCCCCAGCATACCAGGTTTTAAGAAACCTCAATACCGCTGAAGAATTTTTAGTGGGGGTTTTCCGGTCTCTGACACCTAACCAGAACTGTCCACTCACCTCAGGTACCTTGCTTTAATTTCCGACTCATCCCTTAATCAAACAGAGGTCCACATGGTATTGGATGAAAGCAAGCCTACTTTAAGGGAGTCCAATCCCTGTTCTTGAGACAGGTGGCCCTTGCCCCCCGAAGACATACCTAGAGTATCTTGTTCCACAGGAAGTGAAGGGAACAGGAAGGAAATAAATGTCATGTTAGGCAAGATTGTATGCAGTACCCTGTGGGAGACTGCACCAGCCTTGTACTCTTGGTAATAGTTAACCCATCCTTTGGTATAAGCATGTACTACACAGGTTGGTAGATGAATGAGCAGCGAGGCTTATCTGAAGAGGGGTCAATGTGAGCTATAGGGTTATTACACCGAGATTCACACTGTCAAGTATCCAAATAAACACTTACTCTCAAGGTTACTTGATTAAAAAAATATTTATTAAGTTAACAGTCAGATGAATAAGCCTTCTTTAGAAGGGAGCAAAATATGTAACACAATGATATACTTCAAAACTGCACACCATCAGTTTCATTAAATCAGTAGATACCCATTTGGGATGACACACAGACACTTCCTACACCCTGAGGTGACTTAAATAACCAGGACACTGTGGACATTGATATATCACTGGCACATTTAGAGCAATACTGAGATTAGTGTCAAAAGTAAAAGATGAGGGGATAAAACAATGGTTAACAAATATTCTCATCAGCTGTGTTCCTGGGCCTCAGTCGTGGGGACAAGAGGGAGGGCATCTGGGGACTCCTGCACTATGAATTGAAGGTCAGCTGCAGAAATGGGCAAACCTCAGATCAGCTGCAGTTTGCGGTTTCAGCTCCACCACGGTTCTCGGATAACTTTACGAACGTTCCTCGCATCTGGGGTCTAGCACTCTGTTGAGAAGGCTCAGGCTTGGTCATTCCTTCTTCATGGGAGTTCGAGGATCTTCCTGGAGCTCGCGTCCGACTTAAAAACGATGCACTCGATCTGGTGTTCCTCTCCCTGGGAATCGGTCCCTGCAGCAGCAATGGAAGTACAGCCAGCTCCGAGAGGATGTCCAGATGAGTTTGCTTTGGGGTGATTGGTCCCACCAAACCAAGGGGAGAAGTCGTCCATTGCAGGGCTTCTCTAGTCGAGACGAATTTGAAGCTTCAGCAATGCAGAAGGGTTTCACCGGGCAAACCAACGGTCCAGGAGTTGCAGCAAGCGTCTCTTCCAAGTTCCTCTTCGGATTCCTTTGTCCAGTGGTCGACTCTGCCTTCCAAGCAAAAGCCTCACCTTTTATGCAGCCCGCAGTAAGAATACACAATGGTAGGAAAAAGTAAACCACTGCAACAGCCATTAATTGTAGAAAGGGTAACATAAAAATGTTACATGAGAAGTAACCCATCCAGCACTCTATTGTAAGATAGTGTCCAACATGTATTATGCAATATCTATGCTCCCTCGGTGGACAGTGGTTCTTTTTTTGGGGGGAAGTGTTGCAGATGATTCTTGACTTGAACTCAGCTAATATCATTCTGGGTGGGGACTTCAATCTAGTTGATAACCCTTCCATGGATAGCACTGGACGCTCGGCTATACAGAGGAGGGTTGGGAGGAGGGAGGCACATTTTTGCTCCTTTCGGAAGCTGATTGGGGATTTTGATCTAAAAGATTGCTGGAGGTTATAACGCCCAGACTCCAAGGAGTATACATTTGATTCTGGTTCTCATAACACTTATTCAAGGATTGATATGTTTTTTACTGCTGGTGGGGCAACTACAAATCTTTTGCCTAGTCAAATTTGCTGTATTGCAATTACTGACCACGCGCCTATTTTTTTGTGCCTGTCTTTGAATTTTGAACGCTGTAGAAGTTTTCAATGGAAAATGAATACATCTATTTTACAGGATGAGACTATTTTAGAGAAAATCAGAACAGAGGCTGAATGCTTTGTAAGTGAGAATTCTTCTGGCGATCTTAGTAAGAAGGTTACATGGGAGGCGTTCAAATGTACGATGAGGGGCATTACTTTAGGCTTATCCTGTGGCAAGAGGAAAAGATTGGCAAAAGTGCAGTTGGAAACTGATTCCCGTATTGCTGAAGTGATGAGTGATTTGATACGTGATCCAAATGACATTGATAAGAAAATGGAACTGAAGAGATTGAAAAAAAATCTGAATGATATTTTGGGCGCTAGAGCTGAAAAAGATTTATATAGAATAAGATGTGCTTACTTTGAGAAGGGCGAAAAGTGTGACAGGTGGCTTACCTACAGATTGAGGCAACAGATATCGGAAGGTGCCATTAATTCTATAAAAGGCTTGCGGGGGGAGTGATCACTTTTGATCCATGTGAGATTAATGTGTTTTCAAGGATTTTTACATGCACTTGTATGAGAATGAGGCTGGTATTACTGGTCGTGGCGACTGCTTTTTGGATAATTTGGATATCCAGAAAGTCTCTGACGATGGTATGGCTGGTTTGAACAGGTCGATTACTGTTGATGAAATTGGGATTGCTATTGCCGGTTTGAATTCTGGGAAAACACCAGGGCCTGATGATCTGCCGGCCGAGTTTTACAAGATTCTTCCTGAAGCAGCATTGGGGCTCTTGAGGGACATGTATGTTGAGTCCAGGGAGGTGGGATTTCTTCCAGAATCTACCAATCATGCTACCATCTCGGTATTTCTGAAGAAAGGAAAGGTTAGTGTCTTACCTTCCAGCTACCGGTCGATAAGTTTAATAAATACTAATAACAAGATACTGGCTAAAGTACTCGCTTTACGCATTGAGTATGTGATTCAAAGGCTTATTCACACTGATCAATCTGGTTTTATTAAACATCGTAGTACTTCTAGTAACATTCGGAATCTTTTGTTGACCATGTCACAGGCCCAGAGTTTAGATGAGGACATGGCTGTGTTTTCTTTGGACGCTGAAAAAGCATTTGATCGTGTTAATTGGCAATATATGTTTTCAGTGCTGAGGGCGATCAATCTGGGTGATGAGTACATTTCTTGGGCCTCCCTTTTGTATGCTCGTCCTGCGGTGAATGTTAAGACGAATGTTTTTTTATCTGGAACTTTCAATCTTTGGAGGGGCACTAGACAAGGATGTCCGCTTTCACCCTTAATGTTTGTGCTGGCCATGAAACCGCTTGCTATTGCTCTACGGAACGATGTGTATTTGAAAGGTGTGTCATTCAATGTCATTCAATGGGGTTGACAGAAAACTTGGCTTTATGCTGATGACCTTTTTTTGGTTTTATGGAATTTGGAGGTTTCTTTGCCATCTTTGATGAACATTCTAGATCAATTCCATGTGGTGGCGGGATATAAAGTAGACTGGTCTAAGTCTGAGGTTTTGCCTATCACGGGAAGTTGTGCTAGATCATTGGTGACTAGATTTGGATTTCAGTGTTGTTTCTGCAAAATGAAATATTTGGGGATTTGGCTGACTCCGGTTGTAAATGATATGGTGGAGGTGAACTTAGGGGAGGCCTGCCGTGAACTGAAGTCATCTACGCAGAGGTGGTCTGTTTTTCGTTTGTATGGGGCAAGGTGAACGCCTTGAAGATGGTTGCGGCCCCAAAAATCCATTTTGTTTTGGGTATGCTCCCTTTGAAGATCGGTGCTTGTTACTGGAGATTGCAACTTTACAAACATTCCTTTGGGACGGGCAACCTCCTGTACTTAAACTGTGGAAGTTGCAGTTGCCTGTTGAAAGAGGGGGGCATAGGGTCCCCAATTTTAGGGCGTATCATCTTGCCTTTTCTTGCCAGTTTTTACTTCCTTTTATGGTTGATCCTCCAGGTGCTTCGGCTGTGGTGGAAGCGAGTGCTTTGGGCTCTCTTGCCCCACGAGCGATGCTTACAACTGTTAGCAAACGTGGTAGGAAATTTCCTTTGACCAAATTTTTTACGGGATGTGTGGAGGGGCTTTCACGAAATGTGTGGTTCAACTGCTTTGAAATCGCCTTCGGTCTCGATCTGGTTTAATAGAGCCATCACAGAGGCTGGCAAACCTATATTTTGGCCGGAATGGTTTGTTGGTGGAGTTCACTGGATTCAGGATGTATGCAGGGGTGGAAATTGGATTGATTTTGATGTGCTATGTGCCGATTTCAATATTGAAAATGTTTCCATTGCAGACTACAGGAAACTGAAAAGATGCATTGGTGAGATTAATGGGAGTGAATTAGTGGTTTTGGAACATCTGGTGGTGGGTGTTATGCATGCTGGACATAGTACCCCTGGACCTGGAACAACATCTTCACGCAGAACGAGTTATGCTCATAGAACTGCTAGACCGTTCTATTCTAAATGGAGATTGTTTGATGCACTTCGGGGAAAACGACGTCTGCATTATTCACGTTGTTAAAAATTCACGTGATTTAGGTTAGTCACGTGTGTTTTGGTTCAATCAGAAGCAGGAGGCGTGACTACGTCGCTCGCTGCTTCTGATTGAACCATTATGGCGTTT
This sequence comes from Ambystoma mexicanum, assembly GCF_040938575.1. Taxonomy (NCBI): domain Eukaryota; kingdom Metazoa; phylum Chordata; class Amphibia; order Caudata; family Ambystomatidae; genus Ambystoma; species Ambystoma mexicanum. The sequence continues at coordinate 1,140,296,357 of NC_090927.1, forward strand.
GGTAGCTGAAACCCTTGATCTGCGTCCTCGCATTTTCTTCAGTTACTTCCTTGGCTTCTTCGGCGTGTTTCCTTCCACACGCGAATTCCTGGAGCTGCTGTCTGGAAGTCACAGGTTGGCTGCACTGTCTGCGTGCTCTTCAGTCGCATGTATTCTGACACGCGGGTTCCTGATTTCTTCACATGCTGCTTTCCTGCCTACGTGAAGTTGGTCGCATGGAAATCTCACGCGGATGCTGTTTCCAAGCGCGGCTGTCCTGGGCTGCGTGTACTTTGTTTGCGGGTAATTCACACGCAGATTTTGGAATTCTTCAGGTACGGCTGCTCTGACTGCGTGCACTTTTGTTTGCTTATCGCACGCTAGCTACTCTACTCTTTACACGCTGTGGTCCTAGTTGCGTGTCCTTGTGTAGCATGTGAATCCTCACGCTTGCAAGAGCGGCTGTCCCGGCTGTGTGAACTCTGTCGTGTGTAAACCTGCACATGGGCTTTTTCCTCACGCTTGCAAGAGCGGCTGTCCCGGCTGCGTGAACTCTGTTGCGTGTAAACCTACACGCGGGCTTTTGAACTCGGTTGAACGTGTAATTCCACACGCATACTATTCTTTGCTTTGAAGTGAATCCCTGGCACCTGTGAGGAGATAACAGGTGGACTCAGTTCATCTTATTTCTGTTTCTACGTGGGAAAGGAAGTATTTCTTTTGAAGGTGATGGTGCACAGTACTTTGGGCGCTAACCTGTGGTGCACCAACCCAGTATCTAGCGTGAGCCTCGTGCCGTTCAGGATAAGTCTCCCTTCCTTTTCGTTGTTTCAACTCCTGGATTTCTTCAGAGACTTGGTGAAGACTTCAGTTCTAAAGTCCACAGGTCAGTGTTGTTAACTAGTGATATTGCTGTTCTATAGTAAGTTGATTTGGGACAATTTCTTAGGATCCTTTATTTATCCTAGGCTGACTTCCTATAAGCTCCCAAGCCCTTTCCAATGATCCCTCTCTCTGCCTGTTTCATCGGTCAGAGAGGGGTATCATTTGGAAGGTCTAATTTGACTTCAATACTATCAAGTCGTGTGAATAAGGATCCGGAAGAGCCCTACCAATTGTATCCTTTTTGGTTACTGTATCCTTTTCAAAAGATACCTTGGTGATTTATGACAGTGGGTTGTCAGCCTGTTGCAAGCAACGTGTATAGCCAAATTGTTACGAGCTACAAAGATAATACTGGATTGCTGGGTGAATGGAGTAGACGATTGGGTTGTGAGATTACTGCTGATATTTGGTTTGAGTTGTGTGCAAATGTGAGGCTGTGTTCAGTTAATTTGTGTGAATGCTCTAGGCAAATTAAAAATCTAAACAGAGTGTCCGCAGAGGCTCAAGGACAGGGGCATGTCGGATTCGGATGTGTGTTGGTGTTGTGGTTTGGAAGTTGGCACTCTCGAACATTTGCTTTGAGATTGTTTCAGGGTCAAGGGTTTCTGGCAGGAGGTTTGCACTATATGTTTACGGGTCCTGAATTGCAGCATTGATTTAGATTTTAAGATGATGGTTTTGGGCTGTGCTGTCTTGCTTGAGGACCTTTCCATGTCTGAGAAAAAATGTCTGCTCAGGGGAGCTTCAGTGTCCAAGAAAATGATCTTGAGGGGGTGGAAATCTCGGATCCCGCCTACATCGAATGATTGGATTGATGAGATGATTTCTTTGGCGGCTACTGAAAAAGGAATGTACAGGAGATTGGGGAAATTGCTAAGGTCTTTTTTTTTTTCTTTTTTTTTCTCTTTCTCTCTTCACATGTTATTTATATTGATGTTCTTCGTATGCAATTTGATGCAATTGTTTCCTGATGTATTCTTGTTTTGGTAAAATGTAAATAAAGAAACCAAAAAAAAAAAAGTAAGATAGTGTGCCTCATTACAAGTTTGGCGGTAGCCTTGCCGGTAAAACCAGCAGGCTGCTGCCAAACTTGCAATTTTTTCTGGCACCCACGAATGGGCAATTATTGGGTCTTTACAGCCCAGCCGGAATTAAATGCTCCCCATTCCCATTTGAGCCCTATGGGAATGGGGAGGTCGGATGCACCGGCACCATCAGAATGTTACCGGACCGGCAAACTTGTAATGAGGCACAGTGTATGCTGGGTCTAGAAAGTTACAATGTAAGTAAAGTCAGTTTTACTTCACTGCTCTTGGAAAACAGTAGTTTAACCAAGCGAAGGTATTTAAACCTTTGGGAAATCTGGAAGACTTCCCTGTGTCTCTGCACAGAAGGTGCTGGGTGACACAATGTAAAAAGATGATGCCTATGGAGTTAGTCAGACTCAAAAGTCAAAAGAAACACAGTGTTCAAATCAATGAAAAAATACATGAGAGAGTGGGAAAAAGGTCTCACTCTCTCCAGGTTAGAAATTAAAAGTCCTAATGTCCATCAAACGTGCTGTGGGTCTCTTGGGTAGAAGGGAATTAGCACATTTCTGAGAATTCTCCCTAACACGCCCACAGTAAAGCAAGATGGCGGGAAGCTTTCCTCAAGCCCACTTGTGCTGTCTGATGAACCTAACTCTACCCCTCTCTCAGCCTGTCCCTTTAAAGGCTATCTGAGGTGCCTCCTTCTAGTTTCAGGTAGCCTTTCATGTGGAAGTGTCTCTTTAAAGCCAGGTTCTTGGTAGGAGCTACTAAGTCTGGCAGGGAGGAGTTCCCCATTCTCCCAAAGAGTCAACAGAGGCAGGCACCCTGTCTTTTGTCTATTTCTCTGCAATGCAGACATCCAAGCTACCTTATGCTACATAGTATCTCATAGCTGGTCTGCAGTCACAGGGTTGACAATGGTAGGAATCCAATTTGGTGTGGCTTTTGTGATCCTTTTCCTATCAGTTACCATACTGAAATCGGTTTATTCTTCTAGTTTACCTTGCCACCAGACTGATCGATCCACGATTATATTTTATATTAGTAATGCTCAAGTAAATGCAGCCTCAGTCTGCAGGAGCCTTGTCCTCCAGGAGCTGTCAAAAGGGCACGTGTGAACCTTGAACCTGCCTGTGCCACTGGAGAGCAGCTACTGCAGCTCTGTCAGGAGACTGGTGCAGCAGGGCACATGCTGACAACATACTTTTGGCATGGAGTTTTAGGAATGGGTGGTGGGGGCTCCTGTTTGGCAGGCAGACCTCTCTGAGATGGAATGTTTGCATCATTTTATTGTTTATAGAAAGAAAAGCTAGGGCTGTATTACCCAAGCCCAATATCAATCCTTCACGGCTACACCAACCATTCTAATAGCAGTTAAAGGCAGGAGAGATGTGATGACATTGGAGGATTGAGTGTCTGTTCCACTATAAGGTGTGAGCTCTACTGAAAGTGAATCAATCCAACCTTGGATCCAGCGCCCAGTTCTACGTGGCATCACTGTCACTCCAAACCCTGCCTTTTATGCAGGTGCAGAAAACATCATAGCCTCATTTTGAAACCCCTATCAATATTCGCTAAATGCCGATATTGACAATGATAATACGGCAGTAACATTTGCACAGGGAAGCGCCTTCATGTTGGTCTCTGCCCCTTATGAAGACTTTGTTCCAATTTAAACAAATATTTTTTGCTTTTTCGTTCCAATTTGAGTTGCACATCAATTTCGGCAGTGCTGGTCATTTGGCTGGCTCTCGCCGGATCCGAGATCCGGCACCAGATGTGTAGCCGGATCTCGAGGCTCAGCGCAGGGTTACTTTAAAAATAAATTGAAAAAAAAGAAAACGCCTGCAGCGGCATGGGGTAGGAGGGCGTATCAGTTCATTACCGCCATGAGAGGGGTGGCTCCGCCCCCCTATGTGTACACAGCAGGACGTACAGGTCACAGCTGCAGGAAAAGCAAACTATAACTTCCTCTGGTGACCCGTGCAAGGGGTCACTAGCGGAAGTTACGGTCCCCAGCCACGACACGTTTATTTATTTATTTATGTGATATTTGTTGGATACATGGACCTGTGTTATTTAGTTATTTATGCAATGCGACAAACATTGCATAAATAAATATACAGGTTTAGACAAACATTGCATGAATAAATAAATACCCCTATTTACATTGAAACTCTCCCACACGATGCAGGGACCTGCAGGCGCTGTGCTGGGTGTGCTTCAAGTAAAAGTAAATGTTGCTTATGGTGAACAGAAATCACCCCGTTTGAATGGTACCCAAGGAGGAGTTTTTTTATAAAATGGGATGCAAAATGTGTATTTTAAATAATATTTACTCAGCAACACTGTTCAAAACTATCTTCCGCATAGTGAGGTAACTCATCACCGGTGCCATGGAAGTGGTTTGAAGTGGAATTGATATATAGTTTGGAAAAGAAGCAGCATGAAAGAAATAGCTCAGTTTTAAACTATTATTTTGGACATTTCCTTCGATCCGAGGGCAACTGCCAGCTCCGCCCACCCAAACGCTCCCTCCTCACTCCCCCGAACTCCGCCCCCACCCCGGACCTTGTGTGATCCCCCACCACATTTTTTCAATTTCCACCACTGAATTTCGGTTGTATTTTGTTCTGCAACAACTACAAAAGAAGGGCTGCGAGTTTGCTGACTGCTGCGCCGTGTATTTCTTGCGCGATTCAACGCTGCGCGCCGACTGCGACTGCTTTCTGTAGCAGAACGGGTATATCATCTAAATGCAAGTGGCTGATGCCACTTGAGGTTGAAGTACAATTTGTATCTCCTCTGAATGATGAGGGGGTGGAAATCTGCTAAGATCACCAAGTACAGGACGGATTTGAGACCTGGATAAGAAAAGAAGTGGCCAAGCTTCTTCACAGGTCACAGCTTTTCAATCTAAGGAATCCATTTAGGGGGCAGTTGCAAAGAGGAGCGGGAGAGACATATTGACGTGATGGATGCTGCTCCTCAGCAAGGACAAAACAGATGTTCTCTGGGCCGGTTCCCAAGGCACCACTCGGACACTTCCACGCACGCAGTGTGTTTGACACCGAACATCTTTCTTGGTGCTTAGATCAGTGGCCTGGCCTGGCATGGATTTCACTAGCTCAACAGATGTCTTTTTAAAGGAACTGCATGCTTTGAATTTAAATTCCTTCAACCTCACACTCAAGAACAGAAGCATAACCTACTGCAAAAAGTGAAATCTCACTTGCGAAGAAAGGCCTGTTGTATGTTGTCCATCTACACTGTAATGGCATTGTGGACCTTGAGCAGACACTCCTAAGTGGTCTGCCTGGTCCAAATGCACTCTCCTGTTCACTTCCGGCCAGAGACTCTGAGGCCCGAACCACTGGACATCCAGGGCAGTAACCTCATATGTTTTTTCTAATTTGCTTCTTACACATTTTGGTTGACCATTTCAAGATTTGAATTCATTTGGACAAAGTCATGCCCCGAAGAAGCGCCCTATACAGGGTGAGGCAGGGATGGGGGCAAACTGTGTGAACAGTGTATTATATGGGATAAGGTACCACCTAACATATTATAAGGAGATTGCAAGTCACTGAGGAGTTCTGTGACCAAGCAGAGGTGCTCTGAGGTGGCTTGTGATGCGCGTTTCACATGCTATGGGGGATATTTGATGTCTTATGGTACATGACTATACATTGTCATCCCATTTAAAACATGGCCTCTTGCTTAATGTACTGTAAGAGATGTTCCAGTTGCTGATATAAGCAATGTAGAATCAGGTTTCAAAACAACAAAAGAAATGTGTGCCTTGGAATGCGTTGCAGAAAAAGAGCTCAGCGAGTTGAATGAAAAGCGTCAGAAAGGTTTTCACTGTGTGCTTTAAAATAAGGACTAACATGCAGATTCTTGCTGTGAATTGTTAAACTCCGGCAGTGCATACATACAAATACTAACATTAACTTAAACAGTTCCTTATCAGTTAATAGCTGTAAAGTGTCACAGAACGGAATTTGTAAAGTGCGCCATGCTTTGATTAGGTGCTGCAGTGAAAACTGGAATTCTGCTCTGTTCTGACTCAAGACGGGCATTGTGACATCACAACTGAAGCATAATAGCTGATTACAGAGCGTTTTTCTATCTATTACATGTCAGTACTGATGATGTCACCACTAGCCTGTAATAAGAACATTATTTACTGGTTGTTATACTGGTATTGTAGGCTGCCATGCATTACCGAGATGTATGCTAGGCATTGATTGGATCTACTTTTGCCACCTGTGCGGCTGGGAGAAGGAATCTATATGAGCGGTACCAGTTGGGTTGCGCTCTGTAGCAGGACTCATGCAACGCTGCATGACCATCCCTGACAGTCTCAGGCGAGGTATTTATTATTTATTTGTACTGTGTCCATTGATGTTCTAGTTTCACTTTCTGAACCTTGCTACCATCTAATATTCAATATTATTGACCTTCAAAAATATGCTATTACAAACCATCTAGAAATCAACATTGAAAAAACTAAGATATTATGTTGTTTTCCGAATTCACAAAGTAAATCACAAAAATTTAAATGGCAATTAAATGGTAATATTCTCGAGGTTGTTGAGCAGTATAAATATCTTGGCATAAACATTAACAACAATAATATAGATCTACCATATGTAAGATCCACAGAAACAAAGATGCAAATAGCAGTCTCCCAAGCTAAGATTATTGAGGCGAAATTGGGGAAATTTACTATCTCTGCTATAATTACATTTTACCTACAAAAGTCCACAGCCATTACACTCTATGGCTCTGACACCAAAGCACCTAGGACTAAGCAATTTTGGTCAAGAATTGAGGGCATTTATTGGAAAAGATTCCTTGGTCTACCTAACAGCTTGCCAATGTTGATATGAAGACATGAATTAGGTTTACCGTCATTATTTGTGATGTATTCATAGCGAGTTCTAAATCTCTACAGAAAGATGTCTATGGTCTCTTGTCCTGAGTTGCTAATAAACAAAATAGCTATGTATATGCTAACATCGCATCATACTTTTCCACGTTTGTGGAGGGATCATGTGCAACATGTAATGGACACAGCAAATATCTCAATGGAACTGCTAATATCTAACCCTACGAAAGCAAAAACTAAATTATGGGAAACCGATTGGATTCACACAATAGAACAGTGCAATTGGTACACTTCGTTTAGGGAGATTCCATTTGAATGTAAAAAAATGGGGATTACTGAGCATTATCTTATCAAATTCCCTGCTGCTAATTTGAGACGAACATTTTTACGATTTCGGCTGAATCTATGTAACACAAAACAGATACGGGCCCGTAGAAGGCTAATAACAAACTCAGAGAACTATTGTCGATTTTGCTGCGTCCAAAACCAGAAAGAGACTATGCAACATTTTTGTACGGAATTCTCTGCTTTAACGTTCAAAGGTATATTTAAGCAATATGACCCGAGCGGCGGGGGCATTACCGACTCAGGTAATGCCCCGGGGCCCATAGTTATAGGGGCGAGCGAAGCGAGGGCCTTAACGAAGGCCCCGGGGCATTACCTGAGTCGGTAATGCCCCCAGCCGCGAGGGTCATATTGCTATTAGTACCCCGGCCCGCATTATATGCGTGACCGGGGCACTAAAAGCATTTTTTTCTGTCCTGAAAAGCCGCAGCATTTTGGGACAGAAAAAAAAAAAATGACCAAGAAAATGGCTGCCGGGACAGGGAAAACGGGAGTCCGTTTTCTCTTTCCATGGCGGCCTTCGGGAGCGGACGCGCTGGGAACACAAGTGTTCCCAGCGCGTCCGCTCCCGAAAAAAAAAGAAGCAGAAGGTAAGTGGGGTTGGGAGGGCGGGAGGGAGGGGAAGACGGGAGAAAAAAAAAAAAACGTACCTTCGTCCCTGCCAGGGGACGATGGAAGCCTCCAGCTGTGTGGAGGCGCGGAGTCTCCACATTGCTGGAGGCTGCCATCGTCCCCCACCAGGGACGCAGGAGCAAGAAGGTAAGTGGGGTGGGGTAGAGAGGAAGGGGAAAAAAAAGAAAAAAAAAAAGCTTACCCGAGTCCCCAGCGGGGGGCGGAGGCAGCCTCTCAGCCGTGGGGAGGCTTGGAGCGGGGATGGCCCCGCTTCAAGCCTCCTCATTGGCTGAGGGGCCCCCCCGATGAGGACAAGGCAGCTGGAGTCCCGGCTGAGAATCAAAGGATTCTCGGCCGGGTAAGGACCCGGCGAGAGCCAATCAGAATGCGTGTTGCATTCTGCTTGACTCTCGCCGGGTACTAATGTACTTTAGACCATACTTTGAACAATATAGATCATTGACATCGAATGATCTTTGGACTAAGCTGTATCATACTCGCCTCATTAAGGCCCAGGTAGCGATTGCGAAATTCATTAATCATATTGGCATTGACATGTGATACACTTGCCTGTGAACGAGTTGCTAGTTGCGAGTTGTTAATGTCTCTCTTCTTCGAATAACAGTAAATTGTAAATAATGATTAGATTTGTTGTATTGTTATACACTTTTATTTTCTCTTGTATATTATTATTATGTCTTAGTACTTCAACATTGTATGAATTGAAAAGAGGAACATTGTATGTATTAATGAATCAAGAGAAAATTACGTTTTAATGTACAGTTTTTATGTAAAAGTTTTTATGTAAATAGTTTTTGTTTATTGAAAAGTTGAGAAAAAAAATATTCAATATTCCCTGTGTCACCTTGTACCCTCAGGAGTCACCACCCCACCGATAGGCGGGTACACTCATCCACCGCCTTGGCAGTGACTCCTCTCCTGGGCTCTACTGCCCATCTGCCTCTCATGGTCCTGGGCAGTCAGCATGTGCATCGTGCTGTGGATCTCATCAACAGAGCTTGCCGTGCTCGTGCTCACTCAGAGCTCACATTAAGGAGAAGCAAAACGATATGATCTGGCGACATCATATCACCTGCAGGCTATAAGTCACGATTGGGTGGTTAGTGGGATTACTTAGGAAATAGCTTCAGCTTGGCCGTAGAAGTTAAGATCTGACTGAGTGGTGAGTGAAGGAAGCGACAATGTTGGGGTGTACTGGGGAAGTACTCGAGATGGCCACTGGGTGGTTTTAGGTATTAACAGGGCGCCATACAGACATGTTTGTAAGGGGGAGGCCAATGTTAGAAGGAACACACAGGGCAAAGTAAGAGCTAATGCTGTTGTTTAATAGACAACTATTATGTGTAGACTTTGGCCAGTTTGGGCTCTGGTGAGTAAATATTAGGATATTGGGGTCGGCAATAACTATGCAAGACTAACGGTGACATGCAGTCATTCCCTGAGAGACTGTTCTTGAGACATATGAAGGGTAGACGGGCAAATCACAAAGCGTAAAGATGTAAGATGTTTGCTTGTTTATGGGTTGCAGCTGAGTGCTAGACAGTGGGCCTCGTTACGAGTTTGGCAGTGCAGTTCAAAAGTAGTGGTGATTCCGTTAACAACACCTTTTTTGGCAGTAGCGGAATCACTGCCACTGTTACCGCACTGCTAAAATGCGAGTTTGATCTTGAAGTGGAGGATTAACGTCCAGCGAGGCCAAAAATCATCGGATTTACTGCACGGAATTACCGTTCAAGGAACATCAGCCAAAAATCCCCATGGAGTCCTATGGACTGAACAAATGGGGATATACACTGCTAGACAATCAAATGTAATCCCATGGCAGTGCCACGGGACTGAGAGTGTAGTAACAGTAAACAATTTTAGCAGATATACTGCTGACTTACTGGCAAACTCATAATCATGCCCACTGTCTTCTGTCCACTCTAGAGCACTATGGGAGGAAAAGGTGATACAACGGAAGGAGGCCAGGATAAAATCTAATAAAACTCAGCTGTAAGTGATGATACTGCGCCTCTCCCCCCACAGTAAGGGGAGAACCTGAGGAGCAGATTTGATATGAGAGGACAAGAGTGGAGCTGTCATACATTGAGTGAAGAGCGAGAGAGAGACGAGTTTTGGGGGATCAGATTATCTTCCTAGCACATACCACATCAATGCTAAAGCCTCGTCTTTGGATATCCACAGTGTCCACAGGTTGCCATGGTTGGAAAGGGTGTCATCGATCAGAGACAGCCAGCAGGTGCAACAGAGTGCTTTAGGTGAGTCCTTTTTTGACATTTTTAAGTCAAGCAAATACCAAAACACTTCAAAACAAATTTGAGCTCGAAGGCAAAAGACTTCGGTAGATAGCACTGTGTGGTGAGACCTCTAAGGTTGATGCTACTTGTGTCTCTTGAATGTCTGACCTTCTGCACTCCATGTATGTAGTTGCTACCTTTGGATTCACTTTAATCCCGGTTTCCGTGGCTCCTTTGAGGTATTTTGGCAATTCACTGAATGATGCAGTGTAAGCGAGGGGAACCCGGGGGACTTTGGTTTCCATGCCTAACACTGCGTCATGCAGTGAATTTTCATTGTGTGGCTGCTCCATGCATGCATTAGTGCAGTGTCAGTGAGAGAGAGAGGAAGAGAGAGAGAGGAAGAGAGAGATGAGGAAGGAAGAGAGGATGGAGGGGGGGAGAGTGATAGAGAGTGATAGAGGGGGAGAGGGTGTGTGTGTTTTTATCCCTTTCGCATATCTAGAAGTCAGCACGTGCTCACCTTTGAACTTCCCACAACAGTTTCTACCCAAGTTAGCATGAATGGTGGGGCTTCTTTATCTAACTGTAGTGCAGCAAAGACCCTACTTCACAGGCGATGAGCCACCCTGCAGGCCTCACCACCTCAAATTCACGCGATTGTTAATTCCATTGCCAAGGCCAGTCATGGTTCGCACTCCCAGAATATCTCGCGAGATCGGGCTGGGATGCCTTTTCATACGGGACTTTTTCAGCGTGTAGGTCTATCGCTAGCTTCAATTCTGTGCCAGGCAGCAGGATTTACAGACACACCGTTAGTAGACGGGGAATTCGCATGCGCTTGCGGCAGCGGTGGAAAGCAGCTCATCAAGATACCGTTTAAGGACGTGCAGATGGTGCCAGCTGGCAAGCCGTAGTATTTCCCCCCAGGCTACAGACAATCATACATAAATATTGAGGCTCGTTTTCCTTGTTATTAAAATTAACATTGCAGCAAGGCAGACGTGCAAAGCAGCTCAACGAATGGCAAGCCTTCCAAACAATCTAACAATACTTTATTACTCTTATAAACAAATTGCATTTTCTCAAAAAAGCCAGTCAGCTGGCTTGATGTTGTGTGATGATTTTCCTTCCCAAATAGTATAGTGTATATACATCAGTACAGCATGTTTCCATGTGCAAATACTGTGTGTTGTCAAAGGAAGGACATCATCTTAACAGAGCCTTGAAGCAAACGTTGCCTAAACATTGATATATGGTCCCATATTATTAATGTTTTCTCTCCTGTGTATTTTCAAAATTCTCTTTTCATCTATGTTAGCTTTTAAAATGTTTGACCACATTTTCTTACTTAGGCTTCCTTCATTTTGTGAACTGGTATCAATCACGAGCTCGGGATGCAGCCCCAGAGGAGAGGATGTCTAGTTTGTAGAGTCGATGTCGCATAAAAGGTGCAGGGTAAAATGCGTCATTTTCTCTCACCCAGCAGTAGCAGTACTGTCAATAATTGAGGTAGTCTTATATGCAGTGGTAGAAATAATAAAAGCGGTACTGGTACTAGTAGTGCCATTTGATATAGATTTTGAGGACAGGTTGACCGTGACAAGTAAAACATGCAAGATGCATCAAGTCAAATGTCATTAAGTTGTTGGACCTAAAGGTTATCAAAACCTCCCAGAGTTCATTTTCCCGTCCTCTTGTACTGAAATTTGCAAACCCTGATTCATGTTATTTGTTAGTCAACCTAGGGCTCAGCGTTTTCCCAAGACTGAGGCTCACCCTATGCAATGAGCCAATGAGTTTGTGGATACATTATCACAGCTCGGTTATGGGGTACCTTTGCTTGACCTTCCATAACTGGAAGATTGCCTGATAGCCACCCTGTCTTTTTGGCTAAGGAAGGCACCTTTCAGATTCCAGACATGTGTGAACCCTCTTCTGGTTGGTTTAGACACTGTCTATGTGGTTATCTGTTTGTTTATGATCTACCAAACAGACAATACACTCCAAAATGGTTCCATGGTAATGAAGGAGAGAAGTCCACATGCCTCTGATAGTAAATATAGTAAATATCGCTCTAAGGCTTTGAATTAATGACAGAGCACAAGGAAGGTAACATTCATTTGAATCTGGGTGGACTATCTTAGCGGTTTAATCAATAAAATGGTAAAGGCACGTCTGGTCAGGATTAGCACTCAAAGTCTAAATAGGGCCCCACACACTCGAAACGTTGCACAATTAATCTAATGTGAGATGAAGATTATTTCACGGTGCTCTCTGCCACTTTGCTGCTCTGGCAGTAAAGAAATCCAAAAAAATGCAAGAACAAACCTTGGATCTTGATGAGAGGAGGCATACCTAATCCCAAAGATTGCTTCACACACATTAAAGAAATATCTCAAAAGTGATCTTTTTTTACTGCGGCTTTCAAATCAAGTTGAACTAAATTTCAATAGAAAGATGTGGGCAACTATAGTTCAAGAGTTATACATCCGAGGTAAAGGAGCACGCCCAAGAATTTCTTGAAAATCGGAGTCAATTAAAAACCTGTCAAATCTTTACAGGCTTATACGCCCACCCTTTATTTACCCCCTTACACGTGGTGTCAATAGAATCGTCATTCTTCTAAGCACCTGGCAGCAGCTGCAGTAGGTGTGCAACAATGTGCTCAAAATGGCTCCTTTCATACCAAAGGAAGGTTTAGTGGCAATAGAAAAATATTACAAATAGAAAAATACTACCAAATGAATGTTAATGGAAATAAGAAATATACTAATAAAAAAAAGTATGCCACCAAAAAGAAAATTTGATAGAATAGAAAAAATACAAAAAATGTAAAAAATGTTCACTGCAAAAAAGAGGGTTCTTTCTCTGTTAAAGGGAAGGTGAGAAAACAGATAAACAGATAAAAATAGAAAATATTTCCTGACAAAAGAAAGGTTCAACAGAATTTCAAAAATAAGGAAAACATCATATTAAATTGGCTGCCAAAAGGAAAAATTAATGGAAATAAAAAAATACAAAAAATATTAAATACAAAAAAATGAAAGGAAATGTCAATGAAAATGAACAAAATACTATGGCCCTCATTACGAGTCAGCCAGTAAAATGCTGGTAATTCTGTCATGCCGGTAGTGCCACTACTGGCAAACCGACTGCCAGAATTACCGGCATATATCAAGTCCGCAGGTGCACGCTCCCCCCACTTTCTGGAAACGGTACTACCATCATGCTGGATTACCGGCAAATACTACAAAATGCTGGTGCTTCTGGCAAACTTCTGCCAGAATCACCTACAGCAGCACCCATACTGCCGGGATCACTGTTACCAGTAATTCTGAAGCCAGCAGCACTGGCGCCAGAATTACCAGCACCAGAAATAGTGTCATCGCCGGAATGGGAAGCTCGCCGGAGCCCATTTTGAAAAATACAATCCATTTAAAATCAGCCACTTACTGTTGCCATCCACCGCAAACAACACTGCAGGCATGCCAGGGAGTAACTAATCCAGCTTGTCAGAGGTCTGGCTCTGCAAGCCACGCTTTTCGGAGCCAGAACTCAAAGCCCTGACTGATCATGTAGTCCAATATACTAATGCACTATTTGGGGCTAGAAACCATTGCACCAGCCAAAGGAGGAAGACAACCAACCATATAGGAGGTGGCGGATAAGGTCACAGTAGTGGGGCCCAACCCACACACGCACATTGACTGCCACAAGTGGTGGGATGGCTTGCGGCTGCAGGTGAGGAATATCCTGGCCACCCATCGTAGGTAATCTGCAGCCAAAGGGGGAGGAACAGTGGCACACCCGACCCTGATGCTCTGGGAGGAGATGTACACCTCCATACTGCACATGGAGGGTATCAAAGGAGTTGAGACAGCAGAGGCCTGAGTCGGCCCACAAGGCGATGATGGTGAGTACAACAAGCCCCATGTGAATGCCAACCATGTGTCCAAATAAATGAATCCCCAGGCAAGGGAACGGGTCTGACACAAGTCAGTCACAGCAAAGGAGGCAATCTCACACACATATGGCAGAGGTTGTGGGCATAGTTAGCCATGCACAAGCACCATAGACAACACACACTGCCCCACACATGGATACATGAGTAGCGCCCATGTGTGCCAAGGGAGTACATGACAGGAAGCATAGTCCCAATGCGCACAAAACAAGCCACCATGGCAGACAAACAGTCAATATGCACTACCACCACCTGCAAGTAGAAGCGCACATCATGGCAAACCAACTACCCAAACAGCATTACAGGAGCAGGACACACACAGTGTAGCATCAGTATAATGCAGGCCCACAGACATGACTCACTCAAGACTAACTGCATGCTCATTGCACCCCAACTGGCACATCCTCCAACAGTGACAAGGCTGGTACCTCATCTGGCCGTGCAAGTGCAGGTGGGAAGACCGCACCTCTACAACAACCTACAGCCCAGCCAACTCCTGTGGCCCAGCCAACACCTGTTGCCAAACAGGCAACACACATCTCCAGTGGCCCCACGGTCTCTCCCGTACGCTACATACCACTGATGCCACACCAGCCACTGTCCTATCCTGGCATGTATAGCGAGGAGGAGGAGGAAGATGATGATGAATCAGATGAGCCCACTCCCCCCAACACCATCATTCAGCCTTGCCACCCTGCACAGCCCCCCTCCACCACTCATGCCCAACATCCGGGACATGGATGAACGGGTAAGTGGCATAGAGGACGGCACAGGGCAATGGCTCAGATGGTACAGCAGCAGCTGAACAAGTCTTGCCTCATGAGGGAGTGCATGCAAACCAGCAGCAGCCACACGTGTGCACAGGCCCTGGGACGCCCCACCGCTGCCCTTGTCATCCTCGCCCAAAGGGTCCGAGAGGGGAATGAGGGGGTGTCAGCAATTGCAGAGTCCCTCTCCCACACCCTGCATGTCACCCTGGAGCACTTGGGGGTCCAGGGGTCTGACCTGCCCTCAACTGTGGCCACCCTAGCGAGCTTGCAACAGGGCAGTCTGAGGCGCTGCTGCCAGCAGCTAACACCAACAGCTGGGCCAGCCAAGGGGCATGTGACCTAGAAGCCTGAGAAGTGACACTTATGGGATTGACACTGGGACATTTGGTTGTTTGGGGTGTGTGGGCAGGGAGATGGAATTCTCTGGGGCCAGGGTGTATGGGAGGGTGCAGGGGTTGTGTGGGGCCAGGGTGTGTGGGGAGAGTTAGGGGGCACAGGGTGTTGCAGTTTGAATTTTTGATTAATACATACTAGTTTTCACTTGAAGCAGTGAGTGGACATTCCTTCTTTTGGTGCAAGTATTTTTTGTGTGTGCGCATCATATACAGTAAGGTGCAAGGAAAGTGCAGAGTGAAAGGGGTACTCAGAAGAAGTTATCCAATGAGTTATTGATGGTCCATGCGCCCATCCCTGACCTCCATGTGCACGTACCTGTGCCTGGCTGGCGCTGCATTGTCATCATCGTCATCCTCTGGCAGAGGAATTTCCAGACCTTGGGGCAGGGTTATATTGCGTCTGACGAAGATGTTATGCAACATTGCACAGGCCAGGACTATCGGCCCCACCTTCTCTGGCCTGTACATGAGTGCTCCCCCAGACTGGTGTAGGCATCTGAAGCGTGCCTTCAAGAGGTCAAAGTTCTGCTCGATAGTCCACCTGGTCCTCACATTCGCGCTGGTGTATGCCATTCCCTCCTACATCTGGCAATCCCTCAGAGGGGTCATCAGCCACAGAAGCAGCGGGTATCAAGAGCCACCTACAAGGGGTAAGCACACAAGGTTAGCCTCATCTTGCATGTGGTAGAACTGTGTTAATTTGCCATGTCTTACACTTAGACTGTCTGTGTCGCTTAGCCACATCATGCATCTGATATGATGGTCTGGCTGTGCCTTTTGCTCCCTGCTGCCCTCTGAGACAGGCACTGCATCTCATATGCATTATGCTGGGTTTGTCTCCCTTAGACAGATTGCTGGGGGTAGGATATGCATTGCCACTAACTGAAACACATTGTGTATAGGCACATTATTAAAACCCAATAAATAAATTAAATAAAACTGACCATAGTGAGGACTCACCAGTATGCATACGCACCCTCATAGTCGGAACTGAACATGACCGTTCCTCCCCAGCACCACTGACTGAACGAGCTTCACAAAACCCTTAATGAGAACACACCATACGCATTCATGCATCAACACCACATGACGGATACCAAGCACAGAAGGCCCCAAAGCTCAGGGACCGGTTCAGCGACACTGAAGCTGCCAACAGCACGTCAAAGCCCTATTGCTCTTCTCCCTCTCCATCCTAGTAACAATCCACCCCAACACGTCTTCCATTGCAGACCCACCAGAAGATAATGAGACTATGCAAGTGGCAACAGTGCTCAGTACAAGACCCAATGACGTTCTCATTTACATGTGTGAGTAATGATCCTCAACAGTGGTATTGTCTATGACAGTGGAAACTCAATGGTCAGTCTGTGCATGCATAACCCATGTCTCAACAGGACATACGTTTCATGGCCCTAGGTGGCACAATCTACTTATACACTTGCTTTGGAGGGGTAGTGGTGTTGTATTCTGGTACCTGTACCTGTTTCTGAAAATACCCCGAAGAGAACACACCACACCAGCGCTGAAAACACTACATTGGCTACCAATAAAACAACAAATAAAATTCAAAACAATGTGCATCATGCATAGAGCAGTAAACAACCAAGGCGCTGAGTTCCTCAGAGACAAACTGCGTCTACATCAACCAACAAGAACGCTCCGATCAAGCATTGACATCCGCCTGGAACCGAAACCCTACAACAAAAGAAAACTTGGAGGATCTTCCTTCTTTCACCAAGTGCCAAAAACCTGGAACTACCTTCCAAAGTACATATGTAACACAAGAAACCACCTACTATTCAGGATACTACTCAAAACTTGGCTCTTCACGTCATAACTAGAAAGACCGGCCACACGGGCACACACATAACTAAAACATCGATGAACGAAGAGACAGACCCTGATCCACACCAAGCAATCGTCGGAAAAATCCCAAGGAAAATATCCCACGACATACCAAACGTCTAATAGGGAGACAGCCGTAATAGGACCAAACACCGAATACATAGCAAGACGAAAACAGAAACACCAGGACGACTCATCGATAGGACTCTAACCCTAAACTATAGCCATTCCCAACAGACCTAATCATGGCAGATAGCAAGGGAATAGGAAACCCTGTACCATTAGCTCCAATCCAGAGGGTGAGAAACAGAAATAAGCACCCACATTACCCGATGCTCATCAAGATACAACGGGAAGTACAATGCGCCATCACACACAAACTACAACCATACAATAGCCCTAAGGAAGTCACCCAGCGGAAACCAAAGAACGAACTGAAAGATAGTCCTGATAGGAGGAAACTAACGACTGAATACACAGGCTGACCAAGACCGATGCACTAGGACGCCTCATCAACAGCACTCTGACCCTGAACCATTCAAAGCTTCAACTGACCAGTGTCACATTAGATAACAGGAGAATAGATAGTACCAACCCAGTTCCACACCCGAAGAAAAGGTTCAGACACACCTATCACTTCATACGATACTCACTATGATACAGCTAGATCCGCGCAGCACCACCACAGCGAGATGGCCTATAAGGAACCAGCAACAACCCCACCCACAGGGATACAGCTCAAACGGAACCAGAAGTACCTGAATCAGGATACAGGCCCCACTAACCCTCAATTTTCTGCATACTCAACCCACACAAAACTCACACAAACATTTCTCTCCCACCAATCTGCACGCACTTTACCACACCGCATCAACAACACATAAACAGCACCTACAGCACACAAGGTC
The DNA here is from genome assembly GCF_040938575.1 of Ambystoma mexicanum. NCBI lineage: Eukaryota > Metazoa > Chordata > Amphibia > Caudata > Ambystomatidae > Ambystoma > Ambystoma mexicanum. The sequence goes on from NC_090927.1 coordinate 1,140,314,246, forward strand.
TCGCCCGATCCGATACTTGCACCAAAGCCCAGAACTCTGTTTATACTGAGCTGAAGCTGCCAACAGCACACCACCTCTCACACTCTCCTACTCCCCTCCTCCCGACTAACCCTACCTGCCCTCCTTCCTGTTTACAGATCCGCCAGAGCACCTGGGGACCAATTGCATTGGTAAAAGTGCGCTATATAAGTACCTTTAACATAACATAACCTGTAGTGCATTGCATGTGGATGTCATTTGGGGTTTGAAATGGCCTGGTCAGTGAATGATACTATTGCAGTCAGCCTGTGTGTTGTGGCCTGTCAATTGAGGCATGAGCTGTCAGCATCCCAGCATGGTCGCCCTGCCCTCCACACACACAGGCCAAAGACCAACTGGCCATGTGTCACACACTCATCGCTACAAGCAACACCATGATGCTGGGCCCGCTATCAATCTCCTCTGATCAACCATACCCCTTTGCCCATATGTGTGGTATCTTACTCTGTACCACAGCAAATGTGTCTTGCATGCCAACACACGAGGGGGAACCATACCTGACAACATTTCCTATGTCCCCTACATGCACTCACACATTGCCAGAGGCATCAGAGGAGGAGGAAGTTACAGGCCCATCTGTGAACAATACATCCAGGCCCTCAAGGTCTGCCACCACCATCACCCCCCTGCAAATGCCTACTCTGGCTACACTGAGAAGGAGGTCACACCATTTAACACTGCAACACAGCAGGGCCAACCCCACACCCACACCACTGGCCACCAGGAGCAGTGCAAGACACACTGCACCCACACCCGCAGCCGGAGGCACAAATACTGAGGCCAAACCTGCTGGCAGGGCAACTGAGTCACAGGGGGACACCAGTCCAGTGTCACCGCCTGCAGAAGGGTCACAGACCCCAGAGAGCCCTCCACACTGCCAGCATCCACACTCCCCATATAGTCCTCTGCGCCACCAGCATCCACACACCCCAGAGAGACCTCCACGTGCCAGCATCCACACTAACTGGATAGCCCTCCAGCGCCACCAGTGTGCACAGTCATTGATACACCTTCATATGGCTCCCCTGAATACAGCCCGTGGCCAGTGCAGAGACCAACATAGCACACACCAACACCCAGCATGCTTTTGCGCCATTAGGACATGGAGCCTAGACAGCGGGAGATGGAGGCAATTGGCCACACGCACTATGAACACCTGCAGGCCATTAGGGACAGCATTCAAGGGGCCAACCACAGGATTGTGCGGTACAGGGCCGAGACAACAGCCAGCATGGTCGCCCTGACACTGTACACCCAGAGGATCAGGGAGATGACTAAAGGCGTCTCTGCACTGGCAGAGGCCATTTGGCAGAGCACGGAGGTGCAACACCAACAAAACCTGGGGAAGGCGCTGTCCCTTCCAATTCAACCACGCCCACAGTGGGAACACAGCAGGGCACGCTGAGGCATCAGACACAGTGCCTTCTGTGCCGATAATCACTGTGGCCTGGCAGGAGAGGAAAGAGGCCACGGTTGTGAAGGACTCTGAGACACTTATTGCCATGAGTGGCCATGCTGAGGAGTTGGTGGTGGGAGGGGGTGGGGTTAGTGTGATGGGGAGTTGGTGTGGGAGGGGGGATAGTGTGATGGGGAGTTGGTGGTGGGAGGGGGATAGTGTGATGGGGAGTTGGTGGTGGTAGGGGAGGGGGATAATGTATTGGGGAGTTGGTGGTGGGAGGGACGGGGAGGACTATGTGATGGGGAGTTGATTCCATAGCAGCACGTTACATAAGGTCTCTGTCTGTGACATGTGCAGTGTACATGGTGGCTGTTATGTGGCAGTGTATTTCCACTGTGCATGTGGCATGCTGGGTTCCCCATGGGCCCTCCCTGGGTATATGGTGCCAATGGGTGGGCATTGTGGGCTGGCCGCTCATGGGTGCATGGCTGTGGTACTGGCGGGAATATTGTTGTTTGAGGCAATGTGGGCATTTGTCAGCATTGATTTAGTAAGTGCATGTTGCAATGTGGTACCTGTAGCCATGTTGGTGTATATGGTTTCTACTTTATGTGTACAACTGCTTCTCCATGCAGGTAAGTCTGACAAGTGCATGCCAGTTCCAAGACGTTGTAGGACAGATACTAGCTTCAGCAGTGGGGGCACAGCTGTCCGGATGTTGATCCTGCTCCCTATGTCATCCTGTATTGTGGTGAGCAGCTCTGCTATGGTCTGTCTCCCTGTTGAGGCGGTACAGGGTGACTAACTGGATGTTTTTGAGGGCCTAACCCTGGGGATAGGTGCACGCCTTACTTGTGCTCTCCTCCTCCTCCTCCCACCCCCCTGAAATTGATTCCATGTAATAATGTCGCCACAAAAATCTTGCCATGCAAAAATATCGCCGAAAAATGGCCGTTTTTTGTGGCGACATTATTGCATGGAACATGCGGGGGACACCCCCGCAACCCCCAAACTTTTTTTTGTCTTTTTTTTTTTATTTCTTTTTTTTTTTACCCTGTCCCCATATATATGGTCACCCAAATAATATCGCTGCGACCTTTTCACGGCGATATTATTTACGGCGACCATATATATGGGGATAATATTACCTGATACCCTGAAATCCCTGTGCCCTGGCCTGGTTATACTGCCTCCCTACTTCGAGGCACATCATGAGCAGCTGCCTGATCTCACTCACAGTGGCTAGTGGCAGCATGGTGTTGGAAACAGTGTTTGGGGTAGGGGCGTGCCATATGTAGCCCTCTGGGGGTGGATTGGGATTGCCTCTGGCTTCATTTCAGGAACCTGTGTTCATTTACCTCCAGACTCTAGCTGGAGGTAACCACACCGTGTTTTCAGACTTGTGATACGGCTGTATTTGCGCCTCGTGTGGCCGGCTGTGATAGCGCCGGCTGTGATAGCGCCAGCTGTATTAGCGCCGGCTGCTTTGGAAGCTGGTGGTATTTGCCCTTCATCCTGACAAGCAAAGACCAATAAAGTATTTTTTAAGAAAAGTGAATCTGTTGTCTGTTTCTTGCTTCATGATGCCTTCACAAGTTGCAGACAGATTTGCATCACAGAGCTGATGGGGGAACCAGACTTTATTCTCTGTCTCTCAGCTCTGTGCCGCACAAACATAAAAATGGCACAAGCTTGGATCTGCAAGTATCCTACAATCCAGCCATTTTACAGGGTGAGTTAAAATAACCCCTTAAAGAGAAGGCCAGACACTGTAAGAGTTACCTTATTATCAATCCAAATCCAAACTCCCATTTCTTCACTAAGAAACAAGGCTGCCGATAAAGCACTTTGGCCAAATGCTTCTCTATTGCTGGCTCTCCCAGATGGTGCATCAAAGGCATATACCTCGACTCGGACTCAAAAGCCAGCCAGGCCTTCCACTGCACAGTAGCCAGTCATATCAAAATACTATCTCCCTGGTCACACGTAGAAGGTATTTGTCTCTTACTTACAGAAAAAGGGCAGCTCAGAATATTGTTAGATGCTACCATACCGTGGACACTTCACTCAGAAAAAAGGATGGCTCTAGAGATCTACTTTGCTTTGTGTTGTGATCGTTTGTGACATTTATTCTATAGTATTGCTTCTTATTTTGATTCCATGTTTATATCTGTGCATTCAACTGAACTATTGTAAGAAAATAAGGATTGCAGACAAATCCACGAAACTACATTTCAGCTCCAAAGGTCTCAATCGCCCCCCATCCCTAGCCATGTATCACCCAAATATTACTTGTATTTATACCCTCTCTGTAAACATAGGGCTGAAAACAGCCCACGCCGATACAATATGTGTTGGGGGCAGAAGCCTGAAAGGGAGGCAAGTGTTATAACTACAAATAAATGCAACTTAATTCAGATTGCCACATCAGATGGCCATCCCCAAAATCCCCTAACTGCTGCAGCACCTGCACATAGTCTTCAATTGAACCATAGCAGCTCTTCCTGAGTGTCACGCACAAGGGTAAAGACGTACACCTTCTCCTCATATACCACTCTCATCTTTGAGAGCTGCAACACTGAGACTTCCAAACCCAAGCTCACCAGTTGTTCATCTGGGAACAGAAGCCAGACCTGACTTTAGGGTGTGATGGGTAGTAATTCACATAACTATAAGAAGCCACATCTGATGAGTTTTATACATATGTCAACACTGTGAGCCCGGGCCAGCTGTGGGCGGATTTTGTATGTAATGGTGGGGTGGGAAATCCCAGCCCTGAGAAGACCAGAGACCAGTCCTGCGCCCATAATCCGAAGAGTCAAAATAAACGACAAAGGTCTGTTTTATTATCGACCCATAAATCAGGGACAGCAATGAATATAAGACAATTACACGCTCTCATTAGTCTTAGTCTTGAAAATGGGTTATAAACATAAATCACTTCACAATTGATGTCATATTATACTCTGAGTTACAAAAACCTACAGGGTGGAGGGATTGGTTAGGAGAATCATCTATGTATGCAATGTGTAAGGGTTAGTATTCTCATTGGTCATACGCTATCTGATAGCTCCACCTGAGACCACTCCGAAATTGATAATAGTGAATACAAGTAATTTCTATACTTATGGGTTGGCCATTGCAACAATAATAGGACAACGTTATTCGAGAACGTAGATTGGTTGACATTGGCTTCACCAACCTTGATTACTTTGCTGGTCATCACCCATGAGCAACAATAATGGTAGGGGAGCAACACCAAGGTGCTGCTTTTCCCAATTATAAAACACCATCTCTGATTTCCTAGGCTACGAGCCAGGAATTTTAGTTTTGAACTTGGCTTTATCTTGTATCTTTGTTCTGAGAATCTGAGGAGAGTGAAGGACTTGGTCTATCTGAGTCTGGAGTTAATGAATAGCCCCTATTCTCCAACTCCAAGTCACGTCTGAGGCGACCATGTTTTTAATTATTCTGCTCATCTTTGCAAGGATTTTAGCCTATTTTAATGCGGGTGTCTTTACCCTTCCTGTCCACTAGAGACTTGTTTGAGCTATCCTTTGTCCCATATTAAGCCTTAAGTAATGAGCACCTGGTCTCAAGGGCTGCTTGTTTCTTTACTTAATCTAAGAGAAATGTGCCTTGTGCCAGGGAATTATTATCTTCTGTTCTCCTCTGTGCTAGTCCAAACCTCCCTTTTCCTCTGTAACCTTGGCAGGAGTTGTGCAGCTGCCGTCTGGTCTACTTCGATCTGTGCTTTTAGCCATTCAGCAAATCTATTCTTCCTGCAGTTTTGTGCTGCTCCAATGCCCCCATTCACTCGAACGTTGCTGCGTCGTCCATTTTATCCAAAATGATCACTCTTTACTGGTGCATTTCTGCATTAAACAAGCGTTATATGCATTCTTATGCGTCTTGCGTTTCAGCATATATATTGAATATATGTTTTATGTCTATTGAATGCAGGAAACATTCTTCATGTCAAAATGCAGTTTGCCCTAGTGTCTGTGTAATTTCATGGTGAGTGAGTATCTGCTTTGTATCTAATGCATCTATGTGTGTCAGGCTCGGCAATGCCGTCACTTGCTTTCGTCATCTTTGTTTATGGCATGTCCATGTCTGCTAGGGCTTGCAGATTCATCTCTTCTTTGATCACTACAGGGTGAGGCCGGTAGGGTTGTCTCAGTCCGTGGCATCTCTTATACTTGCGATATGGCAGCAGAGAATCTTACCATCCCACGCAGTGGGAACATTTGGAACTACGACCACTACAAATCGTTCTGTGCTACTTCCTTCATTAGGTCAGAGGAACAGACAATTCTCCTCTCTGGGCATTGATTGTTTAATAGCTAAAGCTAAAATGTCATGAGCAAAAGGCCCTGATGGCCCTGATGGCCTGCCTAACCTTGTTTTAAAGAAGGATTCCTTTTTATGGGCACCAATAGTGTCTAAATTATTCAACCATATTGCCGGGGAGCGCATCATCCCCTAGTAATGGAGAACTTGCTACATTGTACCAATATTTTCAAGATCCGAAAAATTACTGCCCTGTCGCCATCTTGGCCTCTTCCTCTAAAATGTTTGCTTCCTTATTGTTGGAGGACTTGACCAAGTGGGCTGGGTCTATTGGGAGGCCTAGCATTGTCCAGACTGAATTTAGAAAATTAGTTGAACCACTATTAATGGTTTGATACTAAACTTTTTGCAGGAACAGGCACAGTCGAAGGACCAATTGCCCCTTTTTATGGCTTCTGATAACCTGTCTAGTGCATTTGACTGCATTAATCGCAATTGGTATGGAACAAAAATTATATGATGGGGCATTCCTAGGAGTCTTTTGAAGCTAATTTATGAATTATATTCCAGTACTTCTATTGAAGTGCATTTTAGCCATTTGGGGAATGTGGACGCAATTGTGAACACCTGTGTGTGTCTCAGGCAGGGGTGTGTTTTAGCTCACTGCCTTTTTAATCTTTATTTATCTGATTTAATTGAACAATTGAGCCCCTACAGAAAATATCCCCCTTCAAATGTTTTGTTTTTTGATCCCCAGTCTTCTTTATGCAAACAACATCATTTTGTTTGACAAAACCCCTACTGGGTTGCAGCAAGCTTTTTTTAACTGTCTGTATGAATATTTGTGCAGAAATAACCTGATTCTCAGTGCTCTGAAATCTGCAATTCTAGTGACCTCAACATGCCAAACTTGACTATCATTTCAAATGGCATGTACACAAAGTAAGTGTTAAAGTTACAAATTAATTAAAATATTTGGGCTTCCTTATTTTATCCAAATCATCAGTGGAAATCTTTCATGCCAGATTACAAATTAAGCTTGCCCCCTTCTATGCTCAAAAATCTTCTGTCGTTATAGAAAATGTACTTTATATTGGCAGGGTCTTCCCTCAATTCTATACGGTCTTGAGATTTATAATTTTGACAGGCGGAAGTTAGAAATAATTGAGGGTGTGTTCTGGAAAAAAATGTTGAGCCAGCCTGCAGCCTTACATTATACTATGTTGTGTCACAAGCTTGGTATTCTGTCCGGCAAGTCTCACGTTCTCTGTGAGAAACCATCTGTCCAATCACTACCTGGTTATTTAAATCAAGCTTTGGTCAACAAAGGATTGAAACCTTTAAATTAGGTTCTTTTGTCACCAGGTTTTTTCAATGAGTTTTTCAAACATTTTTTGTATATATTTTTGGAGGGTTCCCTCCCACCCCCGTCCCAAATTTGTTATCGCTTTCCCAAACTGCCTACCCCTTTTGTCCCCTTACCCACCCCCTTTTATTTTTTTATGAATTTCTTTTGTTAAAAAAAAACGTATAGAAAAAAAACCTGGCGGCAAAATGACTGTATACCTTTCGATTCTTATGTGCAGGAATGTGATGAGTTTCTCCTTGTAATCGAATCTCAGATCAAGAACTTGCTAGATAACACAGCAGGTAAATATGTCTATTAAGTTGGCTCAATGGTGGTGTGATCAGGACTCTATCTCAAGTTATGGCCTATACACTGAGAATGGAAGACTACACAGACCGTTTGGAACATTACCAACCTACCTTGTGCAATTTCCTGACTTTTCCTATCGCCATTTCTTTCTGAGGTTTGGACTGAATTTACTGGGCACCCTTCAAAGGTGAGGCCCTAACCGAGGTTTGAGACCTGATGAGATGCACTATGGATTTTCTAATGAGAAAGGATCCAGTGAAATGCTGAAGCCCCTCCTGATTGCTTGCCCAAGAACGTACCCTCCTAGGATTAAAAATTATAATAATTTTGGAAGTAGATATGGGGACCTTAATCTTCCTTCTTTTTGGAAGAGACTATTGAGCAGGAATTCAACTGCTCTTATTATAGGTTTGGTTCCTTCCTAATTAGGATTCATGAGATTTTGGGTGAATGTAAAGGTGCATGTATAATGTTGACTTTTTGACACTACTTTTCGAAAGCTTTATTTTACTACTCTGTTACTATTTATGTTACTATGTGTATCGTATTCCATTCCTTGAAATGACATTTGTGTATGCATGGATTTGTATTTGTATTGATGAATTGTATCCATTATTATATGATTAATTGCGTTATTAAAGTTTTGACAAACTATAAACACAAATAAAATACATATGGGAGAATTTGTTCTTTGTCTGGATGAAGTGCTCTGTGGACCAACGTAGAGGTCCTGCCCACTTGTACAGTTCAGCAATTCTCATATGTTCACGTATGGCACATACTCATTGAGTGAAATCGTCATAGAGTGATTATAACAAAAAATAAATAATAGCTTCTTAACGAAAAATAAATAAAAACATGTCGAATTTGTGGTTGAAAGTATATATGGCGGTGGGCTAAGGGATTAAAAAGGTTGGGGAGGACTTGGGGGTAATACAACTAAGGAAACAGGGGCCTGGGGGCACCCCTCACGAAATAAAAAAGAGAAAGAACATTCAACAAGTTTTCGTTATTTTTCATTCACTTAAAAGGTTTTTGTTATTTATTTGTTATATATACATGGAATCAGAGAAATCAAGGCAATCGTAGAGGACAGAATGCAAAGGATATCTTACCTCAGTGTGAGGTCAAAGAAAATGAAAGGCAACCTCTTGAAGTGTATGGGCAATGGTACTGAGGTCCCCTGCTATGAGGTTGGGACTGGGGGGATTAGAGAATAGAGTAAAGAGCCCTGTCCCTAGTTGCCTGTGAGAGTGTTGTGCAAGTTCAGGAATGCAGGAGCAATAAAGCAATAACCAGAGGGGGGAGAAAGAAAGGCAGGAGGGGAATTGAAAAGGGTCAGCCAGACTTACATCATGGTGGAAGTTGAAGAGAACACGCTGGACAACATGGTTAAAATGAGGCGAATTGCTTTGGTGTGTGAGGTGGGAAAGAGAAAACATTGAAAAGGAGGACGGTGCCCTTGAAATTTGTGAAGAGAAAGGATGTAAAGACGAGTATGACAAAGCGGGCAGAATTGTGGGATAGTCAGGGGACTGTATAAAAAACAGAACTGGGGCAAAAAGATAAAAAGGGTGTTTGAATAGAAAGATGAGTTGGGCAAAAGAATGAAATGTGTGAGTTAGGGAGGCCATTGGATGGAAACGTGAACAGGGTAAAAAGACAAATGGTGTGGTACATAGTAGCTGTATAGAGAGACAAAGTTATCAGGCAGGTACCAGAGGTGTCTAACATTAACACTCTGAGTAAATCCAAAGGTGGGACCAGACAAGGTTAAAAATAACAGTTTCAATTTTTAATAGCGAAAAATTCATGAAATTTAAAACATCCATTTAAATAAATTGGTCCACAATACAACAATTGTCACATCTAATATATAAGGCAACAACAAGGAATACGTAACAGGCTGAGATGCCCAGTTTAAAAAGGTGTTACAAAAAAACACTGCGGGTACTTATCAACCAAATATTATAGTACCCAACCAGGTTTGGATAAGTGTGTCATACATTTTAGTCTCTGTTTAGAGTCCAGAGAGTTGTCTCGACATGTTTCTGTTCCGCTAGAGAAAAGTGTGGAACATTCATCAGGAGGGACTTTTTACAACGTAGCCTATTTAGCAATTGGAGTAGTAAACATTACTATTACAGTATCATAGCACCTATCAAGGTGCCAGTGGAGGCTCTCTACTAAGAATAGTAGGTGTAGATTGATGACCTTTGTGGCCCTTCAAAGGAGGGTCCACCTGTAGGGGTAAGAGCCGGAACGAATCACTACGATCCGCACAAATGTAGAAGGTAAGCGGAGGACCAGTCTACCGCCTTCGTAGGAGCGACTAAGTGTGTCCTGTGGCAGCACGAAGCGGCCGATGCTGGCTGCCACAGGACACACTTAGTCGCTCCTACGAAGGCGGTAGACTGGTCCTCCGCTTACCTTCTACATTCGTGCGGATCGTAGTGATTCGTTCTGGCTCTTACCCCTACAGGTGGACCCTCCTTTGAAGGGCCGCAAAGGTCATCAATCTACACCTACTATTCTTAGTAGAGAGCCCCCACTGGCACCTTGATAGGTGCTATGATACTGTAATAGTAATGTTTACTACTCCAATTGTTAAATAGGCTACGTTGTAAAAAGTTCCTCCTGATGAATGTTCCACACTTTTCTCTAGCGGAACAGAAACATGTCGAGACAACTCTCTGGACTCTAAACAGAGACTAAAATTTATGACACACTTATCCAAACCTGGTTGGGTACTATAATATTTGGTTGATAAGTACCCGCAGTGTTTTTTTGTAACACCTTTTTAAACTGGGCATCTCAGCCTGTTACGTATTCCTTGTTGTTGCCTTATATACTAGATGTAACAATTGTTGTATTGTGGACCAATTTATTTAAATGGAGGTTTTAAATTTTACGAATTTTTTGCCATTAAAAATTGAAACTGTTATTTTTAACCTTGTATGGTCCCACCTTTGGATTTACTCAGAGTGTTAATGTTAGACACCTCTGGTACCTGCCTGATAACTTTGTCTCTCTATAGAGTGACTATTATCCCCCCGGATATAGACAAAGTATACACTGCTAATTTTTGATTAGACAGCTGTATACCGGGTTTCCTCTCCTTGTAAGTAGTGGTACATAGTAGGTCATGTGTAATGAGCCCTCATCTTCTCCCACCCTCTGCTATCTTAATACACTCATAATGCCAGATAGCCATTCAATTACTGCCCCTAGATTGCACTTTTTGTCTTCCTTCCTTACTAATATTTACATCAAATCCCCTCTGTAGACCCCACCTTTTGCAAGTGCATAGCAGAGTTAAGTTTAAGTGTGACTGTCTATGGTGTTTCAGAAAATAACTTTTCTTAGTAACTCTTGAAAGGTTCTAAAAAAATTCTGAAACATTCACACAGTTCAATTTACATGCAGCCACCAGTACAAGGAAAATATCAGGACAGCTTCATAATTAAAAAAACAAGTCTTTTAATAGCATTTTGAGCAGCTACTTTAATATGGGGTTTTCAACTAAGGAAAGAAAAGAAAACTCACCTACAATATTTCACAATTGGCTGCTTCGATTTCCACGATGTTTGCCATGCACCTAGATCTTAACATGAATTGATGAACTGAAAAAAACCTTTGAAAATCGAGCTGCCCAGTTTTGAAATATTCAAGTTTTGAAATGCATCTATATATCACGCAAGTGCCTAATGAATGTGCATTTTTCATATGAAATGTACATGTTCATGTAGAAGAGGTACATTTTGTATATGTTCACTGCTATACAGATGAAACCTCACATCAAAGTCAGGACTGACTTTGATGTGAGATTTCAAATGTTTATGAGCAATGTAGGAGATATCAATTGTATACATGCAGAAAATGTTAAATTGCTAACCGCCTCCTGCACACAGAATAAAATGTAGGTCTTCACACTAATGTGTGCTTTCAGTGGAATGGGAGGCATAAAAGAAATGTGCAGAACGAATGTTCATCTATTATACATACTATACATGTATGTTTTGTACATGAACACTAATAAACATTTTAAAACTCACATCAAAGTCAGGTCTGACTAATATCAGTTTTCATATGTATATGAGACTTATAGGAGATGTAATTTGCGTATATGTATGAAATGTAAAACTCTATTGTTGTCAAACTCTTATTTTCTTTTATTGTTGTGCTTTGGCTCCTTTGTAAGAACCTTAAGCACTACCAAAGCAATACATAAACATTATACAACAAGATCCGAACAAAGTTATTAAAAATGTTTCACAGTCATTACAAAATGTAGACATACTATAATCATCCTTTAACTCTTCCTAAGCTAAAGTTACAAGGTTATCTAAGCAATATTATTAGATACATTGGTTTATAAAACTCTTATTATAAAAATGTTCACAGTAAAATGAACCATCATGGTAAAACAATCAATTTAGAAGCAACTTTCCAGATATAGTAGTTGGAGGCTGAGATCAGAAGTAATTCTGCTCCTAGGATGCTGCTCCAGAACTGATCGGTTGTAATAAAATAAATATTTGTTAAATAACTGGAGTAGCTCCGCTCATAGTAGAGCTGAGGTTTAGTGCAATTAGTAAGCAAATGACGTGCCGTCTCAACAGCAGAATTACAGAGTCTGCAGGTCCACTCTACCCAAAGTAAATTCAACCACCTGCCTGTATGCTCTCTACAAGGTAAAATATTTAAACGTAGATAGATAAGAAAATGACGAAGTTGAAATGAGCATAGTTCTGTCAAATCAGATTTTGGGCAGCCTAATTTAAAGCCTTGTGTGATAAACATAACATAAAGTCTCTTTTTTGCTAATACATCTAAGTTAGTTACCATCTCAAATATTCTCATTTTCTTCTTTAAAATTTCTAAGAAATTACGCATTAAAACATGTCTTCAGAGTCAATTTCCAGGTTACTAAAGTGATAAAGAGCTGTACAGCGTAATTCAGATAAAAAAGTATTAGAGAACGCCTTCAGATAGCGAGTAGGAAAAAGAGCTATCAGCAAACGCATACCAGGGGGAAACGTAATCATTTTATAGTATAGACTGCTCACTGTTGGAGCCACAAAGAGCGAACGTAGGGAAAACCCAGCTCGCATTGAAGAGCCTCCACTAGTACTGTTGCTGGAACTCCCAAGATAGATCACAATAATTCAACTCTCACAGCCCAAGATATTTTTGCTTCAGGTAGAATTGCCAGGCCATAGAGAATCCCAGGTATTACAGTCCTCTGGTAGATCAAAATCAAACACTCAATATTGTAACAACCCTTCTTTTTGATAAATGTATTAAAATAAAGACATTTCTTAAGGACTTTAGGACATGTATAATCTCCATAGAAATGAACATGGTGGAAAGCTCCATTTGGGAAACCTATATATATATATATTGCTTCACAATCTCTAAATATGCACCATTCTGTTGCCATCTTAATGTATTTGCTGTTCGTATGTCACCAAAGACCAATACTTCATTTTTTGCAACATTTGCCTTTAAATGGTTTTTGGTGACATAAAATGACAGAGCCTCTAGGGAATGCTGCAGCCCAATAGGGGTTAGGTCCAAAAGAACCGTATCATTGGCATAACCCAGCCAAGAGACTGGGATGCCATCAATGCATGAAGGAACGTTTTGTGCTGCTGTAATAGTTGGACCCAAATCTGCCACATACAAATTATAGAGCATCGGGGCCAACACGCATCCCTGTCCTGATTAGTTTGCACTACTAGTACCGTATCTGAGTATAAGGTGGTGATAAAAAAATAGTAGTGGAGGATCTATGCGTATGTCTTAAGTTTCTTCCACAGGAGTGAACAGGACATGAAAAGCCTTTGTAAAATCAATAAAGGTCAGCTAGACTTTACATTTGGTTTTGCTCTTACATGCTTTCATAACATAATGGAGTGTCCTTAGATTGGGGAGGGTATTAAATAATTTCCGAAATCCTGTTTGAAATGGGGCAAGCAATCCTTTGTCTGCTGCCCAACGAGATAACTTTGTCAAAAGAATGGCTGAAATTCTGAAACATTCACAAATACAATTTACAGGCAGCCACCATTACAAAGAAAATATCAGGACAGCTTCATAATTAAAAAAAAAGTTGTTAATAGCTTTTTGAACAACAGCTTTAATATGAGGTTTTCAACTAGGGTAAAAAAAACAAAACTCACCCAAAATATTTCACAATCAGCTGCTTCAATTTTCACGATTTTTGCCATGCACCTAGATCTTAACATGAATTGATGAACTGAAAGAAACCTTTGAAAATCGAGCTGTCCAATTTTGAAACATTCAACTTTTGAAATGCATATATATATCACGCAAGTGCCTAATGAATGAGCGTTTTTCATATGAAATCTACCCATTCATGTAGAAGAGGTACATTTCGTATATGTTCACTGCTATACAGATGAAAGCTCAAATCAAAGTCAAGACTGACTTTGATGTGACTTTTCAAATGTCTATAAGCCATGTAGGAGATATAAATTGTACAAAATGTTAAACTGCTAAATGTCTCCTACACCCATACAAACTCACAAATGTAAGTCTTCACACTAAAGTGTGCTTTCAGAAGAATTGGGAGGCATAAAAGAAATGTGCAGAATGAATGTTCCTCTGTTATACATACTCTACACATACCTTTTTTACATGAACACTAATAAACATTTGAAAACTCACATCAAAGTCAGATCTGACTAATGTTAGTTGTCATACATATATGAGACTTATAGGAGATGTAAATTGCATACATGTACGAAATGTAAAACTTGTGTATGACTCCTGCATGTATTAAAACTCACATCAAAGTCAAACCTCACTTTAATGTGACTTTTCAAACAAATAGGAGACGTCTAGGACAAGTGCATTTCATATGGTTTTACTCCAAACACTCATATACTTCTTTTATGCCATACAATCACATGTGAAACAATTACAAAACAAACACTAATAGGCCTTACTGCACACACACGTACAACACACACTCTTACAATATACAACCATATGGCACATGCTCTTACGACACACACACACTCTTGTGCAGCATACTCCTAAGCTTAAAACACACACTTTTGACATACACTTACAACCCACCACCCACTTACAACACAAATGCTTATGACAGGAACTCTTATGCCACTTACTCTTTTGCCATGTACCCTTATGGCACACGCTCTTAGAACACACATTCCGGACACACAATTTCAACAGACACACCACACACTTACGACACACACTTAAAACCACTCTTACACAACAGGCTCCTGTGCCACTTACACTTAAACCACACAGGCTTACACCACACCTGCTTATGGCACACCTCTTACAACACACTCTTACACCACAAACAAGCCAATATACTTATAGAACTTCCATTCATATGCTATACCCAATACTCCCCACCAAAAACACATTAAATTTGACAAACAGTAGACATAACAACGTATGGGTAAAACACTCACTACTAGACATTCAAACATATAACTTGTTGTTTAAACACTCACTTCATATCATTACAAATCCAACCCAAGCACTATCTTCAAATATTAGATATGGGTGAGGAATTTCCATCTGGCAAGGGAGTAGAAGCCCTGGCTTGTTTGATTTTTATTCAATTAATAATATGCTAGGGGTAATTCCATCACAGGTTGGGAAATCTGCTAATGTTATCTCCCTTTTCATAAGCTCCATGCCACAAGCATAGTACACCTTTACCCTGCTGCACCAGTAGTCTGATCTGCAGTGCTTGCCCTCCAGTTTCATAGAGTGGGTTCAGGAGTCACAGGCGCCCTCTAGACAGACGGATTGGCAGCCAAGTCTCTGATACACAGGGGCAGCATTTAAGAACATGCACCCCTGTTCTCAAAACCACATAACTATGAGTTACTATCCTGGTGTTATAAGATATGGTGGCTAGGATCTCTCATAATTATCCAAGCCACGTCAATCTGATATTGTACATGTGCCAGCACTGTGAGCACAGCTCAGCTGTGGAAGGGTTATGTGTATTCTGGTTAGATGGCTTGGCCCTGCCGTGTAACACAGCAGGAGATTGGATGGCTATGTCTGTCCTTTTGATACTTTGTGAGGTCGGGTAAAACCTCTCTCCAGTGATACAGCCATACAGCAGGGGCTGGCCTGAGAAACAGGCTTCAAGGGGCACACTGATCCCACAAGGACCAGCCTCACACCAGGTACTGCATTCCAAAAGGGCATTTGATGCTTTTGACAAGGGAAGGGAGCTGAGTTAGTGCAGACAGAGGGAGCTCAGCCCTGCTTGAAGATTCCACCATCATGTTTTCTCTCTATGTATCGATTCCTTCCTGTCCCATTCATGTCCTATAAACTTGTAATGCAGGTACACATATGAAACAAGAAAAAACTGCATAACATAAAACCTAAAAACGGCTAAAAACATTAAAATATAGCCTCATAAAAACTCACAATTAAAAGCAAAGCAACATAACGTGAGATCAAATCAGAAAACACTATAGTATGAAAGCCATATAGCAAAATCATAAAATCATCAGGAAAAAAGAACTACCAAAAACCACTCTAACCTTACAGGTAAAAAAGAATGTCTTAAGAGACATGTGAGAAACCAGAAGGTGTCTCACCTGCTGGTTGCTTGGAATATGTCATCCAGGAGGACAGGGTTCAGCCATCACTTTTGGATCCAGTTCCTGGGGGTGGACCAGTGCGGGAGGATCACCTGGGTGAGGGGTCTTTGGGGAGTGGGAGTGGGACACCGGATGGTGAGACGTGGTATCCCTCCCCCTGCAACACCTTGCCTTGACCAGCGTTTTCACATGGACAGCCCACTCTGGGAGAAAAAAGACACACACCCGAGCACTGTATCTGATGTATCCCGCTACTGTGGTCAGGCGAGGTCAGGCAATTACTGACAATCACTCACACCTGACTTCCATTAGACTTCCCCACATGGATAAAAGGCGGAGCACAAAAGCACACTCTGAGCGAGGCAAAGCAAACGAAGGTACAGTAGTTTCAAGGTGGCAGCTGGACAAAGCGAGAAAGACGGCAGAAGGGAGAAAGACTGCAAACCAAGAAGGGTTCGTAAGAAGGGAATTACCCATTACCTTTTTAGCCAGATGATGGTACTTTCAAGAAACCTCTGAGGCAGAAAGCGTAAGATCAGGAAACTTTATTTTATTTTACTTTACTTTATGTTATTTGTAATGCGTGCCATGGACCCTCAGGCATTAGGGCGCATACAACTAGACAGACAAAATAGGAAACATAAAGTGTATAGTCCAATATCCGTGACATGAAAAGAAGTGCAAGTGAGAGGCTCAGTGAAATAACAGGGTCTTTAATTCTTTCTTGAACACCTTCAGTGAGGTAAGGCCTCTTAGTGCTGCCGGGAGCTGATTCCAGAGCTTAGGGGCCCCATGAAGAAGGCCCCATTCTCTGCTTTCTTTGTTTTACTCCTTGGTAGAAACAGATAGTTCTGTCTGCTTGACTTAAGAGCTCTCTGGTTGACCTTCTCGATAATGTACTCCTGCAAGTAGGAAGGCATTAAACCTTGTCTGCACTTAAAAGATATGACCAGTAGCCTAAACTTGGCCCATGCTTCCACTGGTAGCCAATGCAACGAGTGCCTAGATTCTGAGATGTGATTTCGGCGAGACCAGCCAATCACAACTCTAACCGCCCAGTTTTGTACTATCTTGAGTCTGCCAGTGTCCCGCTTACGGAGACAAACCAGGAGGCTAATGAAGAAGTCAATCTTAGACCCTATTATAGCTCTAGCAATGGTTTCAGAGTTAGCCTGAGTAATAAGGGGTCTAAGGTGCGATAACAGTTTCACATAGTATACTGATGCAGAAACAACACTGGTAACATGAGACCTCATGGTGAGTGACTGTTCCAAGACCACCACCAAGATTTTGGGAAGGGGTATAATGTTATCAGCTCCTAACCTGAAGGAACTATAGGCAGAGTCTAACTTAAGAAGAGAGGCTGGGCTACCCACCAGCATCAGTTCTGTCTTCCCTTTATTCAGAGCTAGATTGTTATCTAGCATCCACTTCTCTGTGAGATTAAAAACTCTGTTAAATTCTTGTTCATCCCATGAATGACATCAGAGAAAAACAACACATTGAGTGCCGTCGGCATAGTTCGAAAACATGACCCCTTCAGAGCAAGAAGAAAGTAGCCATGAAGATGTTGTAGAGGCAGGGGGATGTACTTGCCCCTTGGGGCACCCCAAAGAGGACTGGAATTTGGGGTGCCTCCACCTCCTCGCAGCAAACTCTACTATGTCCATTATCCAAAAAGGATGTAATCCAAGATACTGCTGTGGGAGAAATGTTGTCAACCTCCACCAATCTAGAAATAAGAATAGAATGTTAGACCAAGTCGAACGCGGCTGATATTAGAAGGGAGAGAGAGCCCCTATCCATCCGGTCCAGTAGTCTAGACTTCAACTCGAGAAGTGAGGTCTCTGTACCAAAACATGGTCTAAATCCTGACTGGTGGGGGTTCAAAATAGAGTACTGAGAGAGGTGCTCTGAGATCTGGCCATAAGCTACCCTGTCTAAAATGTTTAACAAAAAAGGAATATTTGAAATAGGGTGATCGTTGAAGGGATTATCCCAAGGTAACGCCGGCTTTTTCAAGATGGGCGTGACCATAGTCTGTTTAAGATCATCCGGGACCTTGCCAAGATGCAAAGAGGTGTTCACAAACTTGCAAATGGCCTTTAAGAGCAACGCTGGACAAGTTTTTATGATCAAAGAAGAACAAGAATCACCTTTACAGCGAGTCGGTTTAAGCTGTTCAATAACTTTGAAACCAGACTAAAGAATACTTCATTGTGTGTTGGAGATACCAAAGGCCTTCCTGCATGACTGACCAAGGTGTGGAGGAGCAGAAGCAGCCGCTGTGGTATCGTCCTTGGCTCCAAGAACAAAGAAGTACCAAAAAGAGCAACAGAGCCGGTGAGTTGGGAAGACCGATGCAAGACTGGTCTGTGTTGAAGTCAAGCTTGCAAGTGGCAACATTGTATAACGAGTGCTGGAACGAACATTCTTAAACTGCTGGTAAATGTTTGAACTTAAGAAGAAAAGATACAATACCGTTGACAGAGTGGTCCGGCACCATGGATGTGCTCAATCCAAAGTCTCTGTAAGGTATCCTGCAAAGAGAAATGAAAGTAGAAGATTGATAAGAATAATTGTGTGAAGTTACTGAAGTGGTCCTACAACAGTTTAAGCAAAACCCATCGCACATTTGAAAGTCTTCTATTTTGATATCAAGAGGATCCGAGCCCTAACAAGGGAGATCCATTTCGAGAGCATCTGAGCCCGAACGAGGGAGATCCATGGTCCCAACCCGAACGAGTGAGACCAAGTGTGAATATTTTGACAAAAGGGGGTCTCAGCCTGAAGAGGGAGACCCATGATGAACATTGAAAGTGAAATATATGCATGTGAAAATCCTGATAGGAATGGAACTTTGAGACTTTGTTTGTTACGACGGACCCTCTGCAGTAAGAGGCTGTTATTGAAGAGGCTTTGGCAGAAGGCCCTGATGTCTGTGCTTTGAACTGTAGCCTCGTGGCCCGAGAAGCCAGAGTGTGTGCGAAGCTCAAACGTGCAGCGTTCCTCCATGCTGAAAACGTGGGGAAGGGAAGCCAACTGCTGAACCGTCCTGACATATTATTTGTGTTAATAGTAAAATTTTGGCTACTGCACAATAAATAAATATAAAAATAAAAAAATAAATATATTCTTTCTTGAACGCTTTCATTTTTGCATACACCATTGTCCCACTCCCTATTCTATTGAGAAGTAAGGATTGGCAATAGAGACTTGACTAGGACTGTGTTATTATTATTTGATGGTCATAGCTTGTTCCCATCCTTAGCTTTAGGTTTAGATAGGCCTTAAACCAACCCATTTGAAATTGAATAAACACTGTTGAACTGTGATCACTTGTCTGTCTTCACTGTTTGATACCATACCTTCCTTACAGACCTCATAAAAGAAATAAATGAAGGGTTGGATCTAAGCAAGCTAGGCAACTTGTTCCATAGAGAAGAGGCAATATAATCAAAGGAAGAGGTTAGAAGGCAATGTCCACGTATTCCATGGACAGGGATCGGAGCCCTAAATTAGGATGGTCTCGGTCCAATCACATGTGCGTTTTTGCCTTTCTGATTCATCTCTGGACTTCAGCCCTTAAAGAAGAATTAGTTTGGATCCTGTTGGGAGAGCGGTACATTCCAAAGCCATCAAGTTGTGAGTTGATGATCAGTAGTCCAAGGCAGCCCTGCTCCCCAACCATTCCCAGGGCACATGGGTGGTGACCTGCTGCTAGAACAAGACCTGCCTCTTTGACAGCCACACTGGTAGCCAGGATCTCACTGTGCCAGGACTCCTGCAGGTGTGGTCCAGCCTCTGCCATGTTTGGGAGACCAAGAAGGAGGACTACTCGTGCCCCAGAGACCCTGAAGTGGGATTCACAGCACTTGAGAGCCACTACAGCCAGGATTCCTGCAACCTCATTGTCAAAACACGTGATTCGAGCCCATTCAAGCACATTATAACCAACAGGACACTCGAGGAGCTGCCTTGAGACGCAGTCCTGCGCATTCAAACCAGTTTGCTGCTGCACTGTGTCCACTGAAGGGCACCATTGCCTCAGCTCGAACAAAAAAACATCCACTGCACCTGCAACACTTAAACTGCTGCTTCAACCTCCAGAATTTTCATCACCGATCCAGTTGATGATAGAACTGATCCTGGTGTTCTTCGCAAACAATGACCTTTGAGTACAGAATCGAACTAACTTGTCTTGCGCATACTGACATCAGCGGTCCGCCATCAAACCTCGACTGTTCAACTGAACCTGGTGACCCTCACAATCGGTATCGCTCGAGCGTTACTTCAAACTGCAGCATCCTTCAGTTCAGCCCCAACTCGGCATCTGCTTGCCATTTGGACTGCATTCGAGCCAAAATAGAACTGGCAGCAGCATATCACTAAGAAGCACGGTTGGCCTTTGTCGAACCACCAAGACATCACAAAGGTATCATAGCCTGATAATTTCCCCCAAGGTCAATTATGGGCCCTAGAAGCTGGCTACATGAATTTAACCCCTTTTGCTACATAGACATATCCTTTTTGAAGAACATTGTGGTTTTGATTGCCTTCCACCCAAAGTGCTGCATCTTGCTATCTTTGGATATATTGTGTTCTTTCTATAGCAGTGGCTTTTTGTAGTATTTTCTATCTAGTTATTATTGCATATGATGTGTTATAACCTTGTTTGGGCATTCTTTTATTTTGGACTGTTCTACTTTGCTGTTTGGGTCACTACTGTTTCAAATTCACACCCCTCTAAAGAGTATGTCCTTCCCTCGGGCCACATTACCACAAAAGGCGAAGTAGGTATAGCTCTTAACTGTGCCGTTTTACCTTGTTGATGGGGTTCACTCTTGTTCTGTAGAAGTGTGAGGGCTGAGTGGGCGCTTTAACCTCTACTCATACTTTTAATGGTTTTAACATTGTTATTTTCTGCTGCATATTGTAATGTAGTGTGCTTTAGAATTTACTGTATATGCTAATTCTGTAAAAATCCTTGTACTCCTGTGGGGCAGAAGTCAATTTGACACATCATGTTACATCAATCCCATAATTAAAGTGAATGTTATGTTTCAATTTGTAGCAGTAAAGATGTGAAGTAAAGACCTATGAGATTGAAGTAAGTTTTGGGTTTATTAAGAGCATACGCAACAGCAGGCTCTGCTCAAAACAGCAGGCACCAACTGCCCGTTTACCACTCTAGAACACCATATGTACATAAACACTCCAACATAGATCATGTGAGGTAATGATGGAGCTCAGACCTCACTTAACAAATACGATGCATTTACAACATACAACATTTGAAATACTTATAAATGTGATTATACGCTGACTGCTACCAGCCAGTGTGACATTTGCCAATCATAACACATCTCCTCCCTTACAACTTTGAACTGATTAATTCTACATAAAAGTCTGTAAGCCAAGATGGCTTATTCTTCACTCTCTCTGATCTCAGTTCTGTTCCAATATTGGCTTGAGAGTAATCAGCAAAATTCCCTTTAAGAGGATGTTCACTTCCCATATCACAGTGATAGGTTTGATTGTCATTTGCTTCATTGGACTCCAAATTGTCATTCTCCTCAACACCAGATGGGCACTTAACTAATTTAGACATAGACCAACATTCTCCTCCTTCCATAATAACCACATTCTCCCTTACAGCAGAAATCTTCTTAGGACCAATGAATCTGCTTCCTACACATTTAGGAGTTAACCTGGGATTCTTTATGAGGACTAAATCCCCTTTTTCCCACTTAATCATTTTGGTTTTCTTGTCCTCATAAAACCTCTCCTTATGCTCATCCTGTGCCTCTTTAATAAGTGTCATAGGGCCTCATTACACGGATGGCGGTAAGGGTTTACTGGTACCGGTAAGGGTACCAGTGCCGGTAAACCCTTACTGCCTTACTACGAGGTCCCTTTGTGGGACCCTACATTAATGGCTGCTTTTACCAGCCGTTAAGGACGGGACCCGCAAAGGGACCTTGGAGGTAATTACGGTACTGCAATTTGCGGTACCGTAATTACCGCCTTCCCCATTCCCAATGAGCCCTATGGGGGCAAAAATGGGAATGGGGAAGTGCCATGGTGAATGGGGAATTACCGCCCCCACACACCTTGGAATAGGGCGGTAATTCCACCATTCACCATGGCGGACTCAGTAAAATACTGACAGCAACCATGGTGCTAATAGCGCCATGGTTACCGTCGTCTGTGTAATGAGGCCCATAATCTTTTCACGGTCTATGTTGGCACTTTTCGCCATGTCCAACCAACCGGGACAAAGTTTTGTGCCAGGTTGCCTTCCCTTGAGAGACATAAATGGAGATATCTTTGTAACTGAGTGTGGTGTGGTACAATAGTTCCATATCATCTCTCTCAAGGTATATGACCATTTAAAACCCGGAGCCATCGCCAGTTGTATGCCGCTTTTCACAAACCTATTGCCCTTCTCTTCCAGGAATGTAGCACACTTTAAAGTTGTACCCCATAAGCTCTACCACCCACCTTGATATCCTGGGGGACCCCTTGGCCCTCTCAGAACTGCCCATCAGCTGAACTAATGGCTTATGGTCCGTCCTCACAAGGAAAACTTGCCCCCATAGGAAAGATTTAAAGTGTGAGATAGCCCATGACACGGCCAATGCTTCCCTTTCGATGATGGAATAATTTTTCACCACCCCTCTAAGTGGTCTTGATGCAAATGCTATGATGTGTTCGACCTTGCCAGAATCAAACTGGGTTAAAGCAGCACCCAAACCCAGAGTGCTTGCATCAACTGACAACAATGTCTTCCTGCCTGAGACAAATCCTCCCAAAGACGATGCTTGGATTATGCCTTTTTTAATCTGTATGAAAGTTTCATGACATTCTTTAGTCCAATCATACTTCACCCCTTTCTTAAGCAGATCTCTCAAAGGAGAAGATATGGTTGCAAATCCACTAACACATTTGTGGTAATACTCTGCCAGTCCCATGAAAGAGCGTAATTGGTCTTTGTCTTGGGGCTGGGGAGCATTATTAAAACTCTCAATGAGTGATTTCTTGGGGGCAATACTATCCTTGGAAATTTTGTGGCCTAAGTATTCCACTTCTTTGACAGCTATCCTACATTTGTTCCTCTGAACCGTCAAACCTGCTTCCTTTAATCTGTTTAATACAGCTCTCAACACTTTGTGATGCTCACATTCATCCTCCGCAAACACCAATATATCATCTTGAAAGACCGTTACTTTCTCTAGACCCCTCAACACTTCCGCCATCACCTTCTGAAATACAGACGTGGCCGAAGCCAGCAGAAATGGCATGCGATTAAATTTAAATGTGCCCTCAGTGGTGATAAAGGCAGTCAAATGTTGAGATTCTTTGGAAAGAGGGACTTGGTGATAAGCCGCCGAGAGATCAATAACTGAAAACAATTTAGGTTCACCAAGTGTGGAGAGTGTCTCTGAAGTATTAGGTTGAGGGTGTCTCTCCACCAATATATTTTGGTACAAACTGCGTAAGTCAACACACAACCTTAATTTCCTGTTGCTTTTGGCAACCAGCACTATGGGCGACAACCATTCCGTGGCCGTCACAGACTCGATTACACCCTTGTTCATGAGATCATTCAGTTCAGTACGCAGCTGTCCTTTCATATTCAACTGTACGTGTCTTACTTTATGAACTATAAGGCTGGACATCTTTTTTCAGCTTTATATGATGTTCAAATTGTTTGAGCCTCCCTAACTCCTCAGAAAATACCTCTGGAAACTCCCTAGACCACACATCTTCAATTTCAGCAATGGTGACAGGCTCAAGTGAACTCGCTTGTACTTTGACTCCTAGACTCTTTTGCTCCTCCCATCCCAGTCGGGAAGCACCTCTCCTTGCAACTAAAGTGTTCGCCTTGCAATTTCTCTCCTTGTTCATAACTTGTGCAGGAAATTGACCTAGGATCTCAATCAAAGATTCCCCATAGCCACATGGTTGAATGTCAGATGGATTGAGAACACTTTCATCTTTCTTCAAGGTATTCACTAATGTATCACGTGAGATGATAGTCCACGGTGAACATGTGTCCACTTTCATCGTGATTTTGCAGCCATCAATGGTGAACACATCCACAGGTCCTTTCGTTTCCCCGAAAATGGCTGATATTTCGAACACATGTCTGGGGCTAGATTCTTGTGTGGTAGCCACCTCCTGTATGTTATAGCTCATCCAGACATTTTCTTCATTTCTATTCATAGGTTCTATAAGATTTATTGACAAACTCTTGCAGACGTTGGCAAAATGCCCCTTGCGCTTGAAACAATCTACAAACTTGGCTGGACAAGAAGGATAATTCGACCCATGTCTAAAGCTGCCACACCTGGTGCATCTAATGCCCCACGACCCTTTATTATTCAAATTGATACTTGGCTTTCTCCTTTGGTCAACTGCGCATACAGCTTGAGAACTCTGTTTGTCAATTTTCAATTCCTTTACATACTGAGATGTCTGCTCTATGCTTCTGGCCAACTCTATCGCCTCCTCCAACTTAATATCCTTGGTCAGCAATTTTTCTTGAATTCTGACATTGTTCGTGCACCTCACAAGTTGGTCTCTGATTAGCGAGTCGGTAAGTGGTTCGAACTCACAGGTGTAGCTCAATGACCTTAATGAGGCAACGTACGATTGAACTGACTCCGATGATCCTTGTGTGCGCTGGAAGAACTTGTGCCTCTCAAAAGTCACGTTCTTTTTTGGCTCAAAGTGTTCTTTCAACTGCTTGAGAGCAAAGACATACTCATCTACATCTACATATTCTACTCCTTGATTCCTTACTAAACCATCAAACACACTGCACCCTTCAATTCCTAAATTATGGAGCAGTAATGCCTTCTATTGTGCTGAACTAAACCTATCCCCTCCCATAGCCAGCAAATAATTTTCAAAAATGTCCTTCCACCTATCCCACCTGATGGGGGGACGACCAGGCTCATTCAAGAAGGAAATGGGTGGAGGGATTGTTGCTGCCATGACCAAAACAGCACGATACATGCACAGGAAGCAAAACAGTACCCAAGGTAGGGAGCAATAATAATGAAGGTCACAGATGACAGGTTGTGCGGCCCGTC
This sequence comes from Ambystoma mexicanum, assembly GCF_040938575.1. Lineage (NCBI taxonomy): Eukaryota > Metazoa > Chordata > Amphibia > Caudata > Ambystomatidae > Ambystoma > Ambystoma mexicanum. The sequence continues at coordinate 1,140,339,368 of NC_090927.1, forward strand.
ACAGGTGCAGTTCAGATAAAGGGCAACTCAGCACTTCCCTTCAATAGCTGAATAAATCTCCCAAGGATTTCATTATGTGTGAAGCATAAAAACTGAATGGAGAAGGGTCGGAGCACTAGTGCTGTGGCAATGTTTACTGGAGTTCCCCAGCGGGGAAGCCTTCACAATGCCTGGAGCGAGGTAGCATCACAGAAGGCCTGCTGCCTAGCAACCGATTGCAGGGATCCAACTAAAGGCAGACGTAGCTCATGAATCAGTTGAGGCGTGTGCAGCAACCACGCCCCCAGCACGCGCACGCAGCCTTAACTGGCGCACGCACGGGCGTACCGCAATGGCGGCTCGTGAGCAACAGAAGGTGACCGGGCTCGAGCGGAATGCTCATATTACATTGGGGCGCACCGAGGCTCAAAATGAACATGCTCGGTGCCGGCGGCCCTCCAACCCTCTAAGCCCCTCCTGACAAGCTCCTGTGATTCCCTGAACGCCTCTCCCTCAGCCCGCTGTCGCATCCGCTCAAAGGGAGGGGCAGGTCAGCCGAGCAACAGCTCCCATGAGACGCCGGTAGATGCGGGGGCCGGTCCGCATCACATTGAGGTCCTCGTCGCCAATGTGAAGTAAAGACCCATGAGATTGAAGTAAATTTTGGGTTTATTAAGTAAGAGCATATGCGACAGCAGGCTCTGCTCAACACAGAAGGCACCAACTGCCCGTTTACCACTCTAGAACACCATACGTACATAAACACTCCAACATAGAACATGTGAGGTAATAATGGAGCTCAGACCTCACTTAACAAATAAGATGCATTTACAACATACAACATTTGAAATACTTATAAATGTGATTATACACTAACTGCTACAACATTTGCCAATCATAACAAAAGAGTATGTGTTGTACCTTGGCATTGTTATAAATACTGTTTGGAAACTTTCCTTTTTATTAGATTGACCATAACTATTTATGTGTTTTAAAAGGTTTCTACATTTATATTTATTTAAATGTTCCTATTTTTCAAAATATTATGCCGCTCTCAGACTTGGAGGGACTGTCTAGTTGATTTAATCTGCACATGCAACTGACATACTCAGTTATATGTGCTGTAAAGAGGAAAACAGCAAAAAGAAATGCTGTAGCTTGCAGAATGATTTGAAGGCTGTCCCTCTGTCTCACATATACTCTCCTGTTTTTATTTGTGTTTCTTTACAACTGGTCCTAGGTAGATCTAGATAATCTGAGGGAGTTTGTTGTCGGTTCTCTTCAGTGCACATGAAGGGGAAAAGGAGTTCCTACCAAAAGGGAATGGCAATGCTTTCTGTGTGTGCCAACAGGACCGCCTGCCTGTGTGTCAGAACTTTCTTTCGTGTTACTATGGTAACCTGGCAACTCCAGCAACGGAAGTGAATACAATAGTCAGCCTACATTTCAAGCAGCTGTACAGATTAGAATTGAATTAAAGCCAGTTTGTCTATAGGCTGTGTTACCTTTACCTTCTTACAGAAATATGTTTAACCGTAAAATAATTATGTCTGTTTCATAATGAATGATTATGAAGGAAAACAAAAATGTGATACAATCATGCATATTGAATACATGTTTTGATTTCAATGTTTATTTTTGACAATTACATTTGAATTTAATAGAATTCTCCATGTAAATCATAATTTGGCTGCCATTTCTGGAACCTGTCTGAAATCTACTGTTTTGGGCTCATTTAAGTGCAGGGTGAAAAACAGAGCTAATTTTTAAATGGATCTCAGCACTGGAATACCTTTAAGAGTGCCAGTTAAATAAGTGATTAGTAAATAGGGATTTTATTCCTCCCTGGGAAAGGCCTCACATTTTCAGGACAGAGGCAACGGCTGTGGAGTGTTGACACTTGTTCCCAAATCGCTATTAAATGTGCAGGTTTCATGTTTGAATCCTGCAGTGCTGACTCTGCCTTTAGACCTGCCTGAAAAATAAATGTGTCTGTGAGACATTCAATGTTTTTTGTAAGCGTCCTGTATTTCAGACCTGCAGAGCAACTAGGCCTGTGGGAGCCAAAGAAGGCACCACTAAAGTTGTATCATGGTGCAAATTCATGACAGTTAAGTAGTTATTGCTTCATACATCTGTGTTTGTGTTGGAGGACTTTATGCAGCCCACTGTGCATTGGTTCCTATTATCTATTAAAAACTGCAAGTGATTAAAAGAAATCAGAGCAGCACAATCATGTACACTGGATATAAAAAGCCAACGTCATTTCCTGTTTTGAGGTTTTCAGTTTAAACACTTTCATGAAAGCATTCTTCACTCAGCCTTTCTAAATATAGGATGCATAAGGAGGTAATGTTGCCCACTCTATGATTATAATCATTCAGTAAGTAAATGACCATATACAGTGGTAGTGGTTATTTGCTACTTTTCTCGAATTTGGTGTCCAACAATTTAAAGTGGTGATTCGTCACATTAATACTGGTAACTAACTGTTACCCTCCCCCTGTAGATTTCCTACTACAGACGCCCGCACCACATGAGGTGCCTTTTGACAACCAGTACATGCTCAGCCGCAAACAAAATAGGTATGTGTCTACGACGCAGCCCAATAAAGAACACACTCTGTATGGTCTCTCTTTTTTAGCCCTTTTCTTTAAACTGATCTTCCTTTATGAGTGTCACCTGTTTCCTTAGGCGCACACCAGTCCTAAACAACGTCCTTATGACAGTTCGGACCCTTCATCTGGGCTCATCTTCTACCCAGTGAAGGTTAACTCTCCCCCGAACCAGAAACACCTGCATAACAAATGTGTCGACTGTAATATCATACTACTAAGTCTGACAGTAGTATTTGAAATAAATACGATACACTGTATGCAACTAACCCTCACCTAATTCAACTGTGATGTTAACAACAGTTTTTTACTTTTTACTTGTTTCACCGTCCATTATAAGCTAAATGAAGCCTAGATGCGACATTTCTAAATTTGTTTTTCTTGTGTTTTCTTTTGTAAAATAAAATTGAATTTGTTTTTTACAACTACAAGTGACACTCACCAACTAGTTTTTAAACAGTAGTTTCCTGCTAACCTAGACCTACCTACTATATACGGTTGACCCGGGGTAGTTCCGACTCTCCTTCTATCCTTACAGTTAGGTTGTATTACTTTTTACAAACAAATGAATAGTAGTACTTTATGCCTCAAATTTCTCAGGATATCCTTCAGTTGTGCAGTTGCTAGTGGCAAAATGTTCCCGGGTAGCGGGTGAAGATTTATCCTTTTTCACTTTACATGATCGAAGCTGAAGTCCTTTGTCTAGAAGGATTAAAGATTATTTTATAATTGGATCACTCATGTGCTGAAGGTTTGGTCACAAGTTCAGACATGAGCAGAGACATTACACTTGGAGTCTTTATTTGGCCAGGCTTGAGCTCAACCCTTGTTTGGGTAGCACCCAGGGTGGGGGAGCCAACCAATCAAGTTGCTTGGATCACTGGCTGAATCCCACGATCCAAGTCTGCATTGATGGCTGCTTCCCCTACCTGCCATCTGCCCCCACTCTCCCCTCCCTTCCCCTCAGGTGTCTGATCCCTTTCCAGCCCCACTTTTTCTGATTTCTTTCGGTAGTGGCTGTGCAACCACTGTCGCTCTAGCCTCTTGAGCCGCAATGGAAATGGAAGAGGGGCTCTGCATGGAGTCCAGCCTTCCAGATACCTGCCGGCCATCTTAAGTAAGTATTTTGTTTTAATGAACGGGACACCATGAGGCATCCCATTCATTGAAACAAAATAGATAGCTCTTATTTTAAATCCGGGGTGCTAATAGCAATAACATCTGATCCGGCCAATCGAGTGGGGTGGTAATGGCACTGGGGCCCATCAGAAAGGCCCTGGTATTAGCACACTTGATCGCAGGCCCAATTGAACTTTTCAATTTGACCGAATAGTTTTGATTGTTTTTGGGGGAATTTTGGTGAAATTAAATTAAATATATATGTGGGGTGGAGTGGAGTGGGGTAAGGGAATAGGTTAAGGTGGGGTGAAGTCGGGGCATGGTGTGGGGGGTCTACCCCGCATTTCTGTGCAGAAAAACAACCAAATAAAATTCAGCAAAATTGGAAAAGTTCAATTATTTCGGTCATACAGACCTAAACCAAGGCCCTTGCGCCTTGACCCCCTGTTATGCTCACCTGATATCCCCGGGGGCATCTGGAAGACTCTGAAATCTGGAACAGTGGATGCGTAGTTGCCCAGTGCTGAATAATGAATCTGCAATTACAGAAGGGAGGATTTGTGATAACTGTCTCTAATGGGTGAATCTCCCACCTCCCTATGACCGAGTCCCTTCCCACTGGGTTCTTTTCTCACCTTAGTTATTTGTAGGGTGAGCTAGCCGTCCTGCGTTTGTTGTGCAGGGGTGCTTGATGTTTGTTGGCGAGCTGCCCGAGTTGCTTCACTGGTGCAGTACGCCTTCCTTGGGCCCAGGCCTGCTGTGACCCCGAATTTGCTGGTTGGCAGGTAGGTTTGTTAATTGTAAGTCTTTGTTCTGTTTATGGTGGGAATTTGTTAATGTCTTTATCTCCTTCTTTTCAGTTGTAAAGGTGTTGATGCTGGCGTGCTGGATGGAGAGGCATGTTTTCTAGGTAAGAGAAAGCGCGAAGCGCAGTGCCTTTATTGTCTTTTAAAGCTAACCTGTGTTTTCTTCTTCTTCTCCTCACAGGCCGCTGTGGTGCTGCGAGTGGATGAGAGTGCAATGAAAAACAGGCCCCCGGAATCCGTTAAGGTAAGTACAGCGCTGTGCGGTTGTTAATATTGAAAGCAAACCTGAATATGTCTCTTTTCCTTTGCAGTTGTTGCTGTGGTGCTCCGGATGGAAGCGTGGCATATTCAGGTAAGACTGATGGAATTCGATGTTTTGGAAGCGCGCGTTCTAATATTGTTTTTCCCTTTCTCATTATTGCAGGTCGCAATGTTCGAACAGCAGCTGTGGTAGCGGTTCGCCGGAAGTCCTTAAGCTACTACTCACAGGTGAGTGATGTTTCTTCTTCTCTCGGTTTCCACAGATTGCAGCCCAGTTGAGATGCTGAGTGCTGGATGGTGTTTTCTCAGGTAAAACAGAATAATCTTGTTCTGTTCTTGCAGGATTAGAGGAAGATGCTGAAGACCAGGAGCTGGACACGGTGAGCGTCATGCTGCGGGTTGCAGAATAACACGAAGCGTGTTTTGCAGTCAGGGTGTGGTTTATATAGCCCAGGTAAAGTAGTACCAGGGAAAGTAGTTCCAAGCCTGCCACACCCAAAACACTAGACCGCATGGCTTGGTTCTTAGAACTAGACTATGTGGGTGCTTCCATGTTGGATTTAAAGGCCCATGTACATAAATGGGACCTAGTTTGAACAGTCCTTCCTTCCTACATATGAGCCTGGTGCCAAAGGTGCCAGGACTGGCTCCAGGAGCCCTTTTGCAGTGGTTTTAAGCCCCTCAGGGTTCTGGTGGGAGCCTGCTTGTGGCACAACTTGTGTCCCCTCACAGTGGTCATGACACCCCCGGGCCATTACCACCCGATCCAGGCTGCCAAATCGGTATTATCATTTAATTATGAACACAAAATTCTCTGTATTGTGTTCTGCTTTGACACTCTTCGTGAATGGGGTCAATACTACTGACTTTTGCGTTTTAGTGCCCTTTCTGTTTTTTTGGTTTGTGGTCCATTAATCCCAGCTTGATTTTAGGATTCAGATGTAAGGGATCTTAGTCTGGTGTATTTTTTGCAGTCCTTTAATTTGCTAATGGTACCTTTATTGGTTCCAACTCATACCTGGTAGATTAGGGCTCTCTCTGAATTTTCCACTTAAGTTCCTTTCCAGGTATTTTAATTCCTCCTGTTGCCAGGCATTTACGGCTGGCCGGTCTCTTTTGTGCTAGGTCTAAATTGACCTATTGTGCATGTGTGTTGGCAGAGGCACGTCTGTTGTTGATTTCACTCTGCTCTCTAATGACCATTTCCTTGAATTGTGGTGGTGTTTGGTGCAGCATTTTCCTGTTTCAAGGCTATACGTATGCCTTGGTTTAAGACGGTCTCAGCTTGTGCATTTGACTAATTTCTGCTTTCAATTATTTTTCATAACTCGTAGATCTGTGAGGATTTGCCTCATGCAATGTAGCTATGAGTAAAATTGCTGCATTCCTTAAAACTAAGCCGGATCCACAGTGACCTGCCCTTCTGTGAATGGCCTTGTTCTACTGCCTCCTGGCACTTGTTTTCTTCTAAATTGTTGCAAGGGCAACAGGTCCTTGATATGCCATTCCTGTTCCTTGAGGAGATGCGCTGACATGCCTCCAGTTATTGTGGCAACTAGTTGTCATTTTTAGTGCTCAAATAATCAAACCTAATCCTTTATACTAACGTTTCAATTTAAGATATATTGGCGGTCTGCCCAAAATGTGAATGCTTAAGAAATCGATCATTTCTTCTAGTATTTCCTTAGTCTGGCATATTTGGCTATCAGTGGCACTGATTAATGTCAGACAAGTTTCCTGGGCTATTGTCATCCAAGTGATTTGATTGGAAGAGGTTGTAGCTGGGATAATGAGCAAAAGCATGTGATGCTTTGTATTGTTTGCACTGTGCTGTCCATCTGATTTGGGTACTTCGTGAGGGATGCCACTCTTTCTCTGATGTGCCTTTTCAAATGCCAAAGTACAGTGTTTTCCTTGGAGTTCCAGGCAGTGGCTTTAAGGGTCTCAGCGGGTTTTGGTTGTTTTTCACACTACCCAAAATGCAATTCAATGTCGCTGGGCTGCTGTTTTATCTTGTGATAAATCAGATGGCTATCACAGCACTAATGCCACCGCATGACCAGAATGGGCTTGTTATATTTCTGGAAGGATCCCAGCTTGGTACTTCCTCAGGGATTAAGGACTGTGGTGTGAAAGATGGACGTGGAGGTAATGGCCCAATTACTTACCAGCAATCTTCATTACTCAAAGTCCACCTCTTCTTCATCAATGTCCTTGGCACCCCTCCCCACCCTAAACCCATTGTGGTTTTAAAATGCTTGGTAATCAAACTGGAAGACTGTCAGGGGTGATTTTATATCCAGGTTGGGGCAGTGGTATTTAAAAAAAATGGGAAGTGCAAAACATTTTTTGAGTGGGTCTTGTGAAACAATTGCCTCCTTGTTGAGGACTCGCCTACTCGATTAAGGGCTGTGACATGGAAGGCGAACAAGGAGGTAAATCAGAAATTATGTAATCTGGTGACTCCCTCTAACAATTGTGTTGATAGTTATTACACTCAGAAGTAAACCAGTCAAAAAATACATGCCAAAGATATCACAGGGGCCATAATGTCTGTTGCTTGAAGATGCCTCACCACTCCCCCTTCACTCAATAATAACAAATCAATCAAGCCTTGTCAAACTGCATAATAATTATCCCATTCCTTAGAGAGGGTAGTTCTAAAAGAAAACTCTGGGATCCCTTCCCCCACTCCTCGCTAGGGCTTTCATTAAAGGGTGTTTGTGTTTTTGGTGATTTCAAGCCACACTCTAGACCGCATAGAGTCTGTGCTTGTTCTACTAACTTTGTAAAGCGATTTGTGGGAGTGGCTTTGCAAGTAATTTTCAAGCCTTAAGCAACTTTACAGAGCAATAATAAACCACCACTCGTCTCTCCCCTTTGTTTGGTGTTGGAACATTATTTCCCGAGTTGAATCACATGTGGCCAAGGACAGAAGCGGGAAGATGCTTTGCTCAAGACCTCATTATTTTTACCCTGAAAGATGTCAGTAATAGCACCAGCTCAATTCTTCGTATATAAAAAAAGGGCTCAGCCAGCCCAAAAGCCTCTTTCATTCGCTGACTTCCAGTCTGTTTGCAAACTCCCCCTTAGGCGAATTTCTTATTTCTGCACCACAAAGGATGATGGGAACCATTTTTGTCCCATAAATTCTGATTAGGTGGAGGACAGAGAGCTAACCTGTACTTTCCAAAAATTGGGACAGCACCCCCCACCCCCATTGCACCAACCTTACTTTTCAACTTGCAGTAAGGATATCTTCTCAAACCATAATCCCAAATAAGAATAACTATCAACCGTTTCCAGTTTTTCACTCCAGTCATGGAAACATTGTGGCAAATGTGCTAGTATCGCATGGCCCTCATTTTGGCTTCACAGTTGACAATGAGGTCGGTTTCCCACCAGTAAGAATGGCACACATGTATTGACCATTGTAACCCAACAGCTCTTTGGTCCAGTAGGACTGTGTCATCTACTTTGGTGAGTAACTCAAAACAGCAATTTCACATGGAGAAAGGATTTCCTATGTCAATGCTACCGGGAGGTCCCCCAAATAATAATTAAACTTATGGAGTACCAAAATACTGGACCTCAATCTACTTTCAGCTCTATGTGCCATACTAGAGGCGAGTATCCATCTGCATACCAGTCTAATCCCACCCCAAAACATAGACCAGTCGAAGATGGCTGGCAAACCTCCCCTAGCGGTGGGTGGGAGTGGGTATGGAGAGGGTGAGAGTGGTGGGGGGGCTTTGTAGGGGAGAGGAGCCAAGAGCTGGAAATGAGTAGGAGGGCAGGTGGAAGGGGGAAGGAAGTCGGCAATGCGTAATGACGGGTATCGGCAGGGGCCTCGTGAAATACATAAAAATAGAGGTGGGGAGGTGTAGGCTGGGGTTGAGGGAGTTCCTGTGGTTTAAGGGGTTGGATCTGGGGTGCCCATGTTCGAAAAGAAGGCAAGAGGGATTAGGATGAGAGATTTGCACAAGCCCATCCTATGCAGTAGGGGCAGAGCGCAGGATAAGGGCATATAGCGTAATCGGAAACAGCTCTTCATAAAAAAAATATGCAGAACAAGAGCCCACCCACCTTACTTTGGGAATTCTCCACAAAGTACAATTTGCGTAGAGAAAAATTCTGGTGTTAAACACATGTTCCTCGATTCATTTTCTTCATCCAATGTATCCCTCTTCATTTCGCCCACGGTACTTTAGCAAACGAGTCATGTGATTTTCAGATATGTACAATTCACCCTTGCTCAGACAGCTAACAGGCAATTTGATCTATTCTGACGGAGGCTAATTTCGCGGATGCATCGAGTTACTTACTGATTGTGGCAGCAAACACTTCATTATGCAAACAGGCAAACATTTTCTTTCAATTAACGTGTTTGCTAAACAATAAGGGTTTGCAGCTCTCTTGTATCATCTGAGAAATGTATAGGCAAAGTGACATTAAAAAGCAAACCTTGTCAAAGCCAGCAGTTTTAGCTTTTATGTAGGCATGGGCTAGGCCTTTGCCAGGCACTGCCATAATGGTGCGACCTGCACATAAAATGGTAACAAGTGGAACATTGTGAGATTTACTGGGCGTAAAGAGACCCTACCTGAGACCCAAACACACACGCCAAAACAACGGCTGACTTTGTCAATACTTTTTTTAACAAGGATGTGAATCATGTGATTGGGCACATCCTCGATTAAGACATTTTCATTACACTAGTAGCACATTTACAGCTGCAATGAATCTATTTACTCTCTTCAGACATAGCGATTCACATGGCCATAGGCGGTCAGCGGGTGGGTAAACAACCATAGGACACCCACAAGCTGCGTGCTCCTAGTTATAGGTCATCTCCCTCCTAGCTGTACTCGAATGCAACAGTGGGTAAACAACCATTGGACACCCACAAGCTGCGTGCTCCTCTTTATAGGTCATCTCCCTCCTAGGTGTATTCCAATGCGACTGTCGGTAAACAAGCATAGGACACCCACAAGCTGCGTGCTCCTCATTATAGGTCATCTCCCTCCTAGCTGTACTGCAATGCAACAGTGGGTAAACAACCATAGGATAGGACACCCACAATCTCCATGCTCCTCATTATAGGTCATCTCCCACCTAGCTGTACTGCAATGCGACAGTGGGTAAACAACCATAGGACACCTACAATCTGAGTGCTCCTCATTATAGGTCATCTCCCTCCTAGCTGTACTCCAATGCAACAGTGGGTAAACAAGCATAGGACACCCACAAGCTGCACGCTCCTCATTATAGGTCATCTCCCTCCTAGCTGTACTCCAATGCAACAGTGGGTAAGCATGCATAGGACACCAACAAGCTGCGTGCTCCTCGCTATAGGTCATCTCCCTCCTAGCTGTACTCCAAGGTAACAGTGGGTAAGCAACCATAGGACATCCACAAGCTGCGTGCTCCTCGTTATAGGTCATCTCCCTCCTAGCTGTACTCAAATGCAACAGTGGGTAAGCAAGCATAGGACACCCACAAGCTGCGTGCTCCTCATTATAGGTCATCTCCCTCCTAGGTGTATTCCAATGCGACTGTCGGTAAACAAGCATAGGACACCCACAAGCTGCGTGCTCCTCATTATAGGTCATCTCCCTCCTAGCTGTACTCCAATGCAACAGTGGGTAAACAACCATAGGATAGGACACCCACAATCTCCATGCTCCTCATTATAGGTCATCTCCCACCTAGCTGTACTGCAATGCGACAGTGGGTAAACAACCATAGGACACCTACAATCTGCGTGCTCCTCATTATAGGTCATCTCCCTCCTAGCTGTACTCCAATGCAACAGTGGGTAAACAAGCATAGGACACTCACAAGCTGCACGCTCCTCATTATAGGTCATCTCCCTCCTAGCTGTACTCCAATGCAACAGTGGGTAAGCATGCATAGGACACCAACAAGCTGTGTGCTCCTCGTTATAGGTCATCTCCCTCCTAGCTGTACTCCAAGGTAACAGTGGGTAAGCAACCATAGGACATCCACAAGCTGCGTGCTCCTCGTTATAGGTCATCTCCCTCCTAGCTGTACTCAAATGCAACAGTGGGTAAGCAAGCATAGGACACCGACAAGCTGCGTGCTCCTCATTATAGGTCATCTCCCTCCTAGGTGTATTCCAATGCGACTGTCGGTAAACAAGCATAGGACACCCACAAGCTGCGTGCTCCTCATTATAGGTCATCTCCCTCCTAGCTGTACTCCAATGCGACAGTGGGCAAACAACCATAGGATAGGACACCCACAATCTGCGTGTTCCTCATTATAGGTCATCTCCCTCCTAGCTGTACTGCAATGCGACAGTGGGTAAACAACCGTAGGACACCTACAATCTGCGTGCTCCTCATTATAGGTCATCTCCCTCCTAGCTGTACTCCAATGCAACAGTTGGTAAACAAGCATAGGACACCCACAAGCTGTGTGCTCCTCATGATAGGTCATCTCCCTCCTAGCTGTACTCCAATGCAACAGTGGGTAAGCAACCATAGGACACCCACAAGCTGCGTGCTCCTCATTATAGGTCATCTCCCTCCTAGCTGTACTCCAATGAAACAGTGGGTAAGCAACCATAGGACAGACCACAAGCTGCGTGCTTCTCATTATAGGTCATATCCGTCCTAGCTGTACTCCAATGCAACAGTGGGTAAACAACCATAGGACACCCACAAGCTGCGTGCTCCTCATTATAGGTCATCCCCCTCCTAGCTGTACTCCAATAAAAAAGTGGGTAAACAACCATAGGACTACCACAAGCTGTGTGCTCCTCATTACAGGTCATATCCATCCTAGCTGTACCCCAATGCAACAGTGGGTAAACAACCATAGGACACCCACAATCTGCGTGCTCCTCATGATAGGTCTTCTCCCTCCTAGCTGTACTCCAATGCAACAGTGGGTAAGCAACCATAGGACACCCACAAGCTGCGTGCTCCTCATTATAGGTCATCCCCCTCCTAGCTGTACTCCAATGCAAAAGTGGGTAAACAACCATAGGACTACCACAAGCTGCGTGCTCCTCATAATAGGTCATCTCCCTCCTAGCTGTACCCCAATGCAACAGTGGGTAAAGAACTATAGGACACCCGCAAGCTGCGTGCTCCTAATTAGAGGTCATCTCCCTCCTACTACAATGCAATAGTTTTGTCTGATAGGTGACGTCTAATAGCCAAAACTAAAAAACAAAAAGGCAACATGCAAGTGAATCATTCTGCTTATGGAACACTTGTAATTAGGCACGCTAAAATTTAAATATCATATCATATGACGTTATGAAAACAGCATTTTTGAGAGGTGATTTCAGATTGGACACCACACGTTGTACTGTAAATTGTCTGTAAGTTGAACCGTTGCCTTTTTTAGTGTTTTGGTCGTTCCACTGTACCAATATGTTGTTAATAAATCACATGCATGTTTGTGACCAATATGCCATCACTTCCCTTTAGGATATCTTAGTGTGTCCTTGCCAACACCAAGTAACCCTCATGGCATTATAAAAGTAAGCTGCACCCTGTACTCAGAACTTAGAAAAGTGGCAAACCTTCCATTATTGACACATTGGCAGGCGTCTCACCTCTTGGTCTTCATGCCATTGCCAAGACAGTGTTCCAAATATGTCCTGTTTTTCAGTTATTTGCAAGTGTACAAAAGGTTGTGCACTTGTCAAAGACTGTGAGCTACATTTTTTTTTGGTTTCGCATAAAATAGCAGAGGGGTTCAAAGCATTCAGCCTGCCAACTCTGTCGAATATTTCACAATGCCAGCTTGATTGGGGACTGTTCTGTGACTCTTGGGTATCCGAAAAGTGACATGCATAATTGAATAGACGCTTGCTCCCCAATTATGAGAGTCGAGTGAACAATAACGTAATAATCTTTGGTGTTTTCAAATTGAAAGCAATACAGCTCATCCACGTCAGTTTCCATAATTCCATAAAGTTCTCCTAATAAAATGAACTTGCCAAGTGCTATTAAACCATAACCATATGCTTGTTATTAAACAAAATTGCAAACAGATCATGTTTGCCAGAAATGTTCAGGACTAAGCATGGTCAAACGTGTTTGAGTAAAATTCGAATCTATCAAATGTCGACGGGTTTGATTGGGTCTAACTTCTCACGTTTCTTTCGAGATTCTAGTAAGAAAAAGGTTTGCCCGACTTTGATAATTGATTCGTATACAGCCAGATGCCTCAAACTTCTATGCATTTGCTGAGAAACCAGGCTGCATTAGTGAACTTTAGGCGAGTGTAGAAAGGGGGTCCATTTAGAATAGGAGCAGACCCTAATTAGACATAAAGTGGAGTAGGTCAGAATTAAAATTTGACTAGGTCCGTCTATTAGGGAATTACAGGTTAGGGTGCAATATTGGCACAGGTTTGTTGCAGAAGGGAACACAATCCCACTGGGGACAAACACACATACACATTTCCCAGAGGAGGTATGGGCTAGGCAGATAAGAACATGAATTCAAAAACACTGACCTGTGATTTTTGGGCACAGAAGAAAAGAATACAAAATCATAGACATTGATATGTGATGTTATTTTGGACACAGGAGAAAAGAGATCAAATCACACACACATTGACACATTATTGTTGGGGCACAGTGGAGGATCAATCAATCCTCAAAGAATAACGTGTGCACACTCACATAGTAGTTTCTAAACCATACAGGGCAGAAACATTGTCAAAAAGCAAGATTGCCGAAGGACATGGTACTTAAATTGGCATCATTCATTAAAATGAAGGTGCACTGGAGGAAAAAAAGCAAAACCCAGTTCATAGGCTCAGCAAATAGGCATGTAAAATATTGCCAGTCAAAAAAGAAAAAGTTATATCAAGTACCCCTAGAACACTCCACTTAAGGTGGTGTGTGTTACAAAACAAAAGAGGAACAATCTCCCTGAACTGGTAACCCAACCAAGGGGCTCACCAGTTCCTCCAAAATAAATAAGTTGAGCAGGTACTCCCATCAACATTAATAGGAGGAAAGTTGCAAAAAGTGGCCTTTACAGTCCACTGGCCCTGCTGAAGGGACTGCAACATTCTCCTGATATATGCAACGTTCCTCTCCCAAGTGGTTCTGAAGGCTGCGCTGTCATCAAGGTATGCCATACAAAAGTCTTCCAACCCATACAAAACCTTGTGGAATTAGCCTGAACTGGTACAGTCCTTCTGGGGTGGAGAATGCAGTGTTCTCCTTAGCATTCTCAGTCAGGGATATTTAGCAATAGCCATTGGTGAGGTCAACAGTGATTAGTTACTTTACAGCACCAAGCTTGTCCACAAGTATTTTCTACCATGGTAGGGTTGAACATCTGTCATTGTGACAGTATTCAGAGTCCTATACTCCACACATCTGTAGATCCTACTTTGGGAACCAGTAACACATGACTAGTAAAAGGACTAGAGAAAGGCTTAATAACCCTCAAAGCAAAAGTGCAAAATATTGTTGACCTCTGCCTTGATGTGAGACTTTATTTTTCTGACATCATGCTAATTGTTAGGTCTGTATTTGGTAAGAACATAGGGGCAAACTAAGCGACGTTTGATAGTCCTCTTGTTGCTGCAGTAGCTGCTTAGGGGAGAGTTTACCCATCTTAGTGGAGCCACTTAAAGAGATACATTGGAACAAGTGAGGGAGAGTTTCACTTGCCTCTTTATTCCTGTCTGAGGACAGAAGTAGGGCTCCCTCTTCATCCCTTAAGATGAAGGTCTTTAGCCTATTCATGTTGAAGACTCTTGGTGCCTCTCTGAGACTGCCCAAGTCTCTATGCCTTACAGGTTGAATGAGCAGGACCTCCTTCCAGGAGATAAATTCACTAGAGAAGCCTGCTGGTCAAACCAGTGTTTTACCAAATCTCGGGCTGCTTGTAACTTGCCATTTTCCTGGGACATCAATAGTGACATTCTTTTTCCGAGGATTTGTACATATTCAACCAGCTGGTAATCTTTCTTTTACAGGGTCGAAGTGCCCCCTGACAGGAGGACAAAGAGAGGAGCTTAACGGAGCAGAAACCAAAACCTTCCCGAGGTACTCCCTGTAGTCAAAAGGAAGGCATGGCAAGAGAAGATATCATTTCCTCCTTAAATTCTCTTTTAAAGCGGCCATCATGCTCTTTAAGGTCCAATTAAATCTTTCAACCATACCATTAGTTTGTGGATGGTAGGTGAAGAAAAACGTATAGGAGACACCACACTGTTTCCGCATAGCCTGCATATAAATGCACATGAAGTCGGTCTCCCTAGCACACAAAACATCTGTTGAGAATCAAACTCAGGTAAAACATTCCAGAAAGGACTTATCCACTGACTTGGCAGTAATAGTCTTAAGGGGGATGGCCTCATGATATCTTGTGGGGTGGACTACCATCACCAAGATACTTATTGCCTGGGGCTATTGGTGGGTCAAGGGAACCAACAATGTCCATCCCCACCGTTTCAAAAAGTATTCTCACCACAGGGAGACACACCAAAGGTGCTTGGATCTTGGCACCCACTTTCCCAGAATGCTGAAAAGTGGGGCAACTACTGAAAGAACCTTCTGCTTTTACGCCCATTTAGGGCCAAAAGAAATACAAGGATAACCTCTCCTTAGTTTCCTTGTTTCCAAAATGACCTGCAAGCGGGACCTAATAAGCCAGTTGCAGAAGGAAGGGTCCCACAGGCTAGGGGCCTATCAACCTGCTATGGTAACTAGCCAGAATCTATGGGTTCAGTGTAAATGGATCCATCTTTCCAATAGATCTTGTGCTTCCCAGGGAGTGAACCTTCTAATGGGGAGCAGTTATTTCTCATCAGGATTTGAAGGGAGGGGTACTCCCTTTGATACTTGCTGAACGTTTCCCTTGAGGTTCCACCTTCTGGAAACTTCTGGAAACATTTTGCAGCTATTCGTAGTTTCCAGGGTTGAGAATGAATTGCTTTTTATTTATTTGGAGGATGTATTGAGTGAGATCCTAGCGAAAGACAGAAATATTTCTTGGGCATTGTACTGGTTCATGAAGAGAGCTTTGGGACTAAGGAGAAGTATCTCAAAGGAGCACGGCAGGATTTAGTAAAATATGTTTAAATCAGAGACTTATCATTTAACTATTCAATAAGCAATGGATCTAATTTTTTTATTTATAATTGTAATTTTAAATGTGAATGTTTGTATTGTTGGAAATTACTGTTTTTATGTCAAATACACTGCATGGTTAGATTGTTTTTCGTGGTTGAAGCTTTGTAATGATTCTTTTCTGCAAGCCTGCAATTACCGGCAGATCAGTGCATTGCAAATATGAAGCAGGATCCTGTGGTAATCTGCCTACCATTTCTGGCATGCTAATGTGAGAAAATTCCTTGTCGAGTGCGGAGTGCCACATAGTCTGTAAGTCTACAGTTACCAGCAGAGCAGTGCAGTGCGAGTGTGAAGCAGGATCTTGTGGTAGTCTGTCTACCATTTCTGACGTGCTAACGTGAGAAAATCCCTTGTCGGGCGAGGATCGCCACAGAGTCTGCGAGTCTGCAGTTACCGGCAGGGCAGTAGAGTGCAAGTGTAAAGCAGGATCCTCTAGTAGTCTGTCTAGCAATTCTGATGTGCTAACGTGGGAAAATCTCTTATCGGGCGTGGAGCACCACTGAGTCTGCGAGTCTGCAGTTACTGGCAGTTTGCGGCAGGGAGTGGCATCTGGAGTATGCCTAAACTCTTCTTGTGCCCTTGTCATGAGTACATCTATGGGGAGGTGAGAGCTCCAGATTCCGCAAGTTGTGTTAGTGAAAAAACACTGTTTGAAACCCCCGACCCCCTGAAATGGCTACCTATGATTTACGCACACACTCGGTGGCACTCTCTGTCCCGAGTCCAGCCCAGTCTCTGACATTGTTTACTTTACCATGCCCCAAGCCCACCAGGCCCCTTCTGTGAGTCGAGAACTCAGGATTTTCCCTCTTATGGGGGTAGCAAGCTCTACACTCCCTTACCTGAGCCAGTGTCTGCATCTGCTGCAAATCCTGTGTTATTGGCAGACTTATCTTTAAACACGTCTATCCCAGATTTGGTTGGAGAATCCCTGAAAATCCAAGCTTTTAGGAATATAACCTCAATGATGGTGGTGAGGACTGGAAGGGGTGAGGGAATTCTGTTACCCTGGCTCAATTGAGGAATTTGTTATTTAAGGCAGTTCCATCATTTTGTTCTCTGGCCTCGGAGCAAGTGCACTTCCACCCCGCCCTCCAAGTCTCAACTCCAACATCTGTGATACACCCCTTGGCACCCCCCAAATCAGCACCTCCTGGGATTCAGATGTATGCGGTAGGGGATAGGGTTTTCCATTTTGGTAAATCTCACTGTCAATCTTTCTCTTTTCGGAAAGCAACTATTGGGGGGCCATGTTCATCCACTGGCCATCTCATTGATCCGATTCCATTTCAGAGATGATCCCGGTGGATAATGACTCCTTTCTGGCTCTTCTTACCAAAAATAAGGAAATCTTAAAAGAGATTATGGATCTAGAACTTGGTTCCTACTTCGACGGAGAGGATGTTTGGTCGCTGATTGCTGTGTCCGGTCCTGCTGTGACAGAAAATAGTATCCCTCTCAATGTGAACGCCTCCTACTCTGACCTCTCAGATCTTGACCAGAGGAAAACTGTCTCTTTGAATTCAGGTCCTATTGTTGCTTTGTTGATCACTGAAAAATAATCTCAAGTGATCCTGGAGGGCGAACTCACAGTAATTGCTTGCCAATTATCAGCTGTCAATTTCTTAACAACGGGAAACAGCTGCTGGCTGTCGAAGAGTGTGGGGGTATGTTCAACAGAACAACGGTTCGCACCATTTAATGTGTGTGTAGATGCACGATTGAATTTAAAGGGATTATATGACCAACAGGAGCTGGTCCTGAATCAGTGCAAGCAAATACTCATTTACTGTCTGTCTTGATGGATAAAGTGTCCTATATGGGATCTTTCTTAAAAGATCTGCAGTGGTCAATGTTGTTTGACTATCTGAGAAGAGTCTTCCCCAATGATTTAGTGGGGATGCAGGCCCTGATAGGGGTGCCATTAATCCCTCAAGTGAGGAGTGCCCCCGTAGTCAAGGAGGTAGCTAATGCTGTTTGCAGCCCTTGGATACGGCTGCAGACAGCTTTTTGAAGACTCGAGGGGGGTTATGGTAGTGGCATCGGTACATATTGATCTGGCTATTATGCAAACAGCTGAGGATTTCCTCTGTGAAGGGAGGGGTATGTGACTGGTAGTATCCCCTCAATGTTGGAGGTAGAGACATCACTCCAGGGAACTCAAATGCCTTTTGCGATCTTTAGAGCCCCCAAAGGGAGGACAAAGAAGGTACCTGAAATCTTTGATGCAGTCAGAACGCCAATTGGCGTCCTCAAGCAGACTACCGGCTACAAAGAAATAAAAAAACAGGAAGGGTGCTCATAGGAATGCTGGTAGGGGTTCAAGGCAATTCCTCTGGAATCGGTTGTTACCTCGCCTTCTTTTGAACCTCATGACACAAGTACATGATAAGCAATACCTCAGACCTCGCCAGTGACTTTGGATGTACAACTAATCACCCTTCCAGAAATCCTCCCATCTGGTCTGGGGATGAATGTGGGGGACTATGCCCACCCCCCACTGAAGCTCTTCAGCTGGATTTTGATGAGGCCGGAGGAGGCGAAAGGAGTCCTTTAACCAACACCGCTGTCCTTGAGGGGAGTGTCTTTAGATCTCTAGTATTGCAGTCTGTGGCCACCCCACCAGTTCATGCAATGACTGCCCATTGCCCGCTAGCTACAGACATTAATTTGAATCCACCAATTGATCAGGAAAAAAGAAGATTGAGTCCTCACTAGACCCTTGGTGAGCAGGCGGACAATAGGAGAATGCCCTCCTTTCCTTTTTAACATTGGAGGAACATCATTCCAAACTGGTTAATAAGGATCCAATTGATGTATCAGTCCCCCCCAAACAGGATTCCTTGAATTTGCAGCTTCTCTTACCTTGGGAGTTGAAGGACTGTGTCCAACTGATCCTGAATAGGACGGCGGTACAAAAATTGCTCACCAGAGTGCCTACATTATCCCATCTGAGTTCAGCTGTTTTTAAGCAGGTGGAGTTTTGGAACAATCTGAGACTAGATAAATTCATTCTTCACTTTGCTTCTCGACTGGTTGAGGAGTCTGTTTTGACAGCATCGGCCCAACTGGAGACTTGCGGCTTTTCTACCTCTTCCTATCAAAGTACAGTCCAAAGCTCTAATCCCCCTGTTCTGTCAGTCAATTCTGAGCCCAGTATTCAATCACAGGTTATAAGAGCCCCTGAGCCCCAAACAATCCAAACTATTACGTGTTCTGGGGATGGGCGGGCAGGTAGACACGGGATAAACCATTTAATGGGCAATATGGAGTGAAGGGACGGTATGGACTGGAATTGGGTAGCAGCCTGTTTGAATGCGCATACACGTTAGCAACTCGAATCTAGTAGGCCTGCTTCTCTTACAACGATCAAGTGCCTCTTGTGGAACTCTGGGGTCTATGTTAATTTACTGTCTGCAAGTGTTATTCCGATTCTTGAAGCCGATATGTTTTGTGTACAGGAGTGTTGACTCCTGGAGCCCCCGAGTGTGGATCGATATCAATGCTTGTTGAATCCAGCATGCAAAGGGGCTAAAGGAAGACCAGCATCCAGATTATTGTTCGGCATTCGGACTGATATTACATAAACTGCTACTACATATGCTGTCCCAAATGCCTTTATTGAGGCAGTGGAACTGGTTTGGGAAAATGCTCTGTATAATGAAATGCCTTCAACCCTGATAATCAATTTATATCAGAATTCCAACACAATAACCAAAGAAAGTTCTCTTGGGGCGATAGAAGATTTACTGTATGAGTGGCAAGCTGCTAAAAATGGTAACTCAATTTTGTTATGTGGTGATCTTAATGCCATATGTCTGGAGTCTAGCAATCAGAGTATGTCAGGTGGTAATTTTATGACAAGGAAGCAGGGAAATTCCTGGTTGGAGCTAGCTAGTGCGTGGGATTTGAAGATGTTGAATGGCATGGTAGCAGGGGACATTCCCCCTAATCCTACTTGGCATCGAGGTTCGTACAATAGTATTCTGGACTACTTCTTTGTCTCAGGTGAAATACTGCAAAATGCGGAATCAATGACAATAATAAAATCTCTCCTTAGCAACCACTATCGCCTGGTCCTGGGGATGAATGTAGCAAAAAGGTAACTTTCTAGCCACTTTTACGATCAGGAACTAGTGGCTACCCAGGGTAAGAATAGGGTCTGTTGGAATAAGTTGAATATGGTGAAGTTTCATGACATTCTATATCATCGTTTTCCTCCTGCTAAATTGGAGTGGGCACTCTCTGATATTGTCTATGAAAGACACCCTGGAGCAAGTTTACAAAGTGATGCCTCCCCCTAGTAATAGAGGGAACATCGTAAAAATCATGCCTTTGACCCTATCATACAGCTGAAAAAAAGGGATCTGAGATTGGCCCTTCGACTTTGTTAGCCACTAGAAGGGGCACAAAGAAAAATATTCAAGTTGAACCATGAGCAATGGCTCCAATTCTATAAATATGAACTTTTGTTAAACGATTCCCCAAAGATTCTGCAACTGGTTAGTGTGCTAGATGTGTCCTCCTTTTGGCGATCAATTAATAACCTTGTGTCGCCACAATCTAGTTCTCTGATTAACCCTATTGGGGAAAAAGGATGGATTGATCATTTCATAAAAATATATAAAGGGGACAAGGGGAACGAAGGTTGCTACACTGAACAAGGAGCAGACTCACGGCATCTGCTTTTTTTCACTGGAGCAGAAAGTTGCTCTAATCAAGCGCATTCAGAACTCTCGTGCACCGGGCTCAATGGTCTGTCGAATGCACTTATGAAACTTGAGCCCAAGTTGTGGGCACAATTGCTGGGTGTAATTTTTAAAACCATTACCTCAGCAGCGACCATGCCGGAAACATGGGCTCAATCCATTATTGTCCTGATTTTTAAGAAGAGGCAACAATGCCTCCCTGCTAACTATAGGCCTATTGCACTTTTAGATATCCCGGCTAAGATCTATGCAAGCATAGTGTTGAGCAAGTTATCAGACTAGGCGTCTGGTGCAGGTAGATTAGACCTGCTTCAAACAGGCTTCAGAAAGGGGACAGGCACGAATGCCAAGATCTTTATCCTGGGGATGCTTAAAAAAGAAGCAATAGCGAAGTCAAGACCCGTCTATATGGCGTTTATTGACTTCGCCATGGCTTTCGATAGCATAAATAGATCTTGTTTATGGGGCTGTACTGTCCATCTAATAGCGATTCTTATTGCTTTACACTCTAATAGTACTATTAGAGTACGTCTTAATGCCCAGGGTAAATTATCAGTACCGATTATGTCTAGGTGTGGACTGAAGCAAGGCTGTGCATTGGCCCCTTTATCAGCCTCTTTATCTTGGATCTGGCTGAGAACTTTCCAAGTATCTGTAGCTTCTTGCCAAGCTTGGCGGATACTAGTTTGGACTATTTACTTTATGCAGACGATCTAGGTATGCTGATCTGAACCATCTAAGTATCAATATAAAGAAATCAGAAATATTGCCATTCAGACATGGGATGAAGAAGAAATATAACAACTTTCGCTGGATTATCAGCAGTACGCCCATAGAAAAGGTGTTGAATTCTGTTATCTTCTTTGCATACTACAGGAGCTACAGAACAAAGTGGAGTTCCAAAAATACCATTGTTCCAAAATGCTGATGCTGGCTACTCAAGTTTGTGCAGTCAACTGGAAGTTTGGTCATTTCTCCCTGAGCCCAGCATTGACATTTTATAAAGCTACGGTGTTACCATCCATTACACATGGGGGTGAGAATTGGGATCTTCCAATTTTACTGGATTGTGATGCGGTGGAGGGTATGTTCTGGAGGAAGGTACTAGCCTGCCTAATGGTGTTCCTGCAACAGTCATACGATATGAGTTAGGCCTTTCTTCCATACAATTCCATCTCGTGTGGAAGAATGTGTCTCTATTGAGAAATATACCCTGCAATAGAGAAGGCTCTATATGGTGGCTGTTAAAGCAGTTGCTGCACAAGAAGTTTTTACCTGCTTTAAATGCCTGGGAAATGGAATGTTACTTGATTTTTGAAATGTATGGAATATCAAAAGAAACAGTTTACCAGAATCTGACTAGACTAAAAATGAGACTCAGTGAATGGGACTGGATTGACACAGTCAGTAAAGTCAGAACATATTGTTTATATGCTGATCTACTGGTTGATGTCAGACCACTTGGAATTTACCCAGAATACCTGATTAAATCACATAGTAGATTATGGCAGTCTAGGGTAATGAGGCTGCGGTTACATTTGATTCATACAAAAGATTGTGTCGCATTTGTACAGTGGTAGCAGAGGTTGAAACTATGCGTCATATACTGCTGCATTGTAGGACCTTAGAGGAAAGGTGTATGTTTTGTTTTGGCAACCTTAACCATCCCTATGTCCAGATTCATACTGAAAGAGTGTGGCAGTTGATTATGAATTCTCATGGTCACAATAAATGGATGGTCACAGCTATTCACTTTTTAAAGGAAATTCTGGACCCTGGTGAACTAGTAACTTGATTTGTTGACATTTGACACAAATGTTTACATTGCTGTTTAGTTCCTGTTTAGTTCCTTTTTTTATGGTATCTTGTTTAGTTCTTGTAATGTAATGAATTAAGATATTGATGCAATGTAATGTAATATAATAATTTTATGTTTTTATCTGTATGGTTTTGTTAAAGGTTAAAGTGGGTAGAGCCTAAAATTATACCTTACGGAAATTCAGGCTGCACAGACACGCCTTTGGTATTTCAGGGGATAAGCGGGGTAAAAGAAAGTGCACAGTAGTGCACCAGAAAAATAAGTAAAACACTTTTCATTGCCATCAAAATGGCATACACATTTTTATCAGATAAAAGAGGAAACCTGACTCAAAGTGACACTGCAACAAGCCACTTAAGGTGGCATATGTTAAAAAATGAAAACACAGGAAAACATGAAAGGAAGAAACAGTCACCCTGCACTGGTAGCCTTACGGGCTCACCAGTACCCCCAAAATGAATGCAGGTAAGTGAAGCTAAGAAGCCTCAAAACTCAACCAGAGTTCCAGGACATAGACAAAAAGCTGGGCATCCCGTAGAAATCAATGGGAGGAAAGTTGCAAAAAGAAAACATCTTTTCTAAAAAAAAACACCTGCATTTGCACACCTTTTTTTCAAGATCTGCTTCTTTACATGCAAGAAAGTGGTGTTAAGCCAGCCCGTTAGCTGGCAGCCAAAGCACACATATCAGGTGGCTTCAGATTTACTTGCAGTGTAGACGTTCTGAGATTAAATTAATTTAAATACGTTTTTGCCATTGCCTTTTCTCACCCGAAGGCGTCTCTACCCGGCATCACAGGCTTGGAATTTGTTACCCATTACAATCTGTCTTCTTTCTTCCTTGATTGTATTTCATAAAGTCTTTAAAACACACCTATTTACTTTAAGTTAAACACATGTTAGATGCTGTGCACATTCTGCCCTTTTATCTTCTTTTATTATTTTCATCATTTTGTTATGGCTGTGAATGGGCGCATTGCAATACGTTTTGTTGCAACTGCTGTAAAACCATGGCATGTATTATACACAAATCATACAGGTTATCTGCAGCTGAGGGTGCACTCCAGGAAACTCTAAAAATAATTTGAGTCATGGCCATACCTTTTTCAGATACTGCTGTAATCTATGTTGTGGCCCTTTCAGGTGACACATATAATTTTATTAATAATGTTATTTAAATGCATTTATTTATATTGTTTCCAATGGTGCTCTAAAGGGCCATGGTAGCTAAAATGCTCAACAGGTTTTTATTAGTTGCACTGGAGAACCTTTTAGATATCTATGTGCATACCACCGCAAAGTACTTTGTTGTACTGGCAGTAAAGTTACATGCATCTTCTTAAAATGTCAGAAGATCTGGTGCATGAACAACACATATTTGAAAGTTCCTTCTTCTTGGTAGCAGTGTCAACATTCTCTTGAGTTCAGCATCGAAGGTTATAAAAGAGTACCATAGCAAAGCACAGTGGCTGTGCGATACTGATCACTACAGACATTATGAAGGCATTCAACAAGACGCTCCTGCATATTTCATCCTTTAGAACAGCTCCGCCATATTACAGCTCACAATGGCACTTCTGGGACTTTTTGGTTAATAGGTAGTGCTGTTTGTTCTCTTCCGTTCCAAGGACCTGATTTACAAAAATAACTTCAATGGGACTTGCCCATGTTCAAACATTTTTGCAGATAAGGCCATAAGTCTCCTTGCTGTTTTATTTATCTTGGAGGATTGTACACCTCTTACTTAATTTGTCAACATTCTGTTGCACTCCAAGTAGTGCACGTTTTCAATTCATTTGAAGTTCTTACAATCAGAACTCACTCGTTTTTGCACAGAAGTATAAAATGTACCTCTTTACCAGTCATCAGGTTCTAATTTTCGACAGTGCTATGTCAGTGAAAAGCCTCTCCATCTAACAAAAAACATGCAAAAGGCCAGTTTTCTTCAGTGACGGGTGCTTCAGACAACGGGATTAACATCAGACCTGAGGCTGATTGAGTGCGCGCTAGCCTTTATTGCTGGCACGCACATAGGTGGTAATAAGGTCTCCAGAGACTAACAAAGCAGGGATAGATATCAGTATAGCAGTGCAGAGGTTTAAGGGAAACACATCTCTATTCTATGGTAGGATTGTGGTCCTGGGTGCTACTTCTCCAGTATCAAACAGTTTGCAATTAGGACTGTATAGATCAGAATGCTTCTCACAAAGACATTCACAGTTGAGGAGAGGTTCACACAAAGTCACTCACATTTCCTGACTAATTCTGAGGATCAAGGCCACCTTATGTGGTGAGTGGCAAAGGCTGGCCCTCCTGGGATTTGAAGATGATCATCCAATTGTTAGCTGATTTCTTCCCCATCTGTCGTAAGCTGATTGCAAGGCTGCAGCCATAGTTGTCATGCCCACCAACCAAGGCTGGACTGAGGTCGTCTCTAGATCATGTCGATCAGCCCAACAGGGCTCTGGCTCTATTCAATGGATCACCACAGGATTGGGTGATCAGTGAGCCTTCCTGGCAGGGATTCTCAATGAGCAGAGAGATGTTTTACTTTCCTTAATAGTGTTGCCAGTTTGCCAGTATCACCAAAGTACGGACTATAACAATCTATACATATACGTATGTGTGCATATAGTTTGCCTTCATGCTAGTGTAAGGCATAGTTAAGGTTAAGATGAAGTCTCTGTGGCATTTCTGAAAATGACTTTTCTCAACAACATTTGAACGCATGCATGAAAAATTCGGGAGTAATATTTCGAAGCAGCCGCCTGTGCGTGCAAAATGTCAGATTTGTACATTGACACGGCTTCATAGTTTGAAAAATGTTTACTTTGATTGTGTCTTGAATAGCTTTTAACATGGTGTTTTTCTCACAGGAAAAAATAATACTTTTTGGCTCATATATCTGAATGTTGACCTCTTCAATTATCCTAATTTTTTGCAGGCACCTAGATTTTATCTAGAATTTGTGCACATAGAAAAAAAAGAATATCGGCTTGGCCAACTTTGAGATATTCATGTTTGAAATGTATCTATATATGATGCATGCAGAGAATGAATGCGCAGATTTCATTCAAACTGTATGCATAGCATATGATTTTTAGAGTTCATACATTACACAATTAACAGTTTGTACATTACACAATGTACATTACACAATTAACATCTCCTAAAAACTCACATTACATGTACATTTCAGTTGACTTTTGTGCGAGTTTTAAGATGATGGAATAAATACACACTATTCATATGAACTGTACACAGAGTGCATGAGTTTTACATTTAATACATTACACATTTAACACCTAAAAACGCACATCCAAGGCAAATGACAGCTGACTTTGATGTCAGTTTTACAGTGATGGAGAAAATGTACACTTTTCATACAAAAATGTACACTTCAGGAAGCATACAATGCATGAGTGGAATGGAGGTACATTTTATATTAAAACTCTACACGTACATTTCTTATATTAACATTGCGTGTGTGAACACTAACAATGTGCTCCTCTATACACACCAAATACACACTTGCTTACTGCAAATAACATGTAGACATACGAGAAGTGCTCTCACATGCACATATGATGCACGGTCCTACCCCACATGTTCCTACCACACACAATCTTTTGGCACACACACTCTAATGACACACACTCCTGCAACAAGAGTTCCTACAACAGGTGCTGCTCTAACATGTGCTCCTGCAACAAACACTCTTATAATGCATGTTTTGATTACAAGCATACCTAATTCACATAATGCTCCTACAACATGCATGCCTACAACACATGGTCCCATGACACACATTCTTAAAACACATACTCCTGCCACACAGGCGTCTACAACATGCACTGCAATCATGCATGCAGAGCATATGTGTTTTATGGTTGGTGGAAAACTCACATCAAAGGCAATTCATATGAAATGTGCACAGAGCGCATGAGGTTTAATGTTCAGACAATACAGAATTAACATCTCCTAAAAAAAACACATAAAAGATAAGTCCCAGCCGACTTTGATATCAGTTTTAAAGTGATGGAATAAATGTGCACTTTTCTTATGAATTGCACACCTATTGTATATATTTGTCAGTTCTTACATTACACAATTAACATCTAAAAACTCACATCAAAGGCGATTGACAGCTGACTTTGATGACAGATTTAAAGTGATGGAATAAATGTACACTTTCATACTAAAATGTACACTTTAAGTGGCATACAATGCATGTGCAGAATGGAGGTACATTTTCTATGAAACCCTACTCATACATTTATGATATTAACATTGTGTATATATGAACCCTAATAACGTGCTCCTATGCCACACATACCTAAAACACATGCACTTGCTACACATAACATGTAGAAGTACAAAATGTGCTCTCACATGCAATTAGGACAGATGCACCTATGACACATGCAACTATGACACATGCTCCTACATGCTCTTATGACCCATTCTCCTTCCACACATGCTGCAACCACACACGCTCTGACCATATACACTCTTACAACATACTCTTACGATACACACTCTTACGACACACACTTTCTGCCCAGTCTTACGACACACACTCTAAAGCTCTGGGCCTCATCACGAGTTGGGCTGTAGCCCTTAAAATACAGTGGTAATGGTATTACCGCTGCATTTAATGGCTGGCCCTATCATGAATTGGGTGCTAAATGGGCTGTTTTACCTCCAGCTTTTTTCTGTAGGTGAAAATCCCATTAAGTGCCCTGTTTTCGGCAGCATTACCACTGGTTTTATTTGTGCGTGGTATTAGTGTCAAAAAGGCCCCATTGGATCCAATGGACCCAATGGGGAATGGGGATTTACCGTTAGCACCCAACCCGTGATCTGGCAGTAATACCACCAGACTGGTGGGCGCTAATGCTATCACAGTTGGGCAGTATTACAGCCGGGATACCGCCCAACTCATGATGAGTGTCAGGTTGCTTGATTGTCGTGAAGAGTATTGAAACCTCCGTCCCCAACTACCACAGAGAGAGAATACAAGATTACTCCCTATGCGATCATTGAGGCCACAGGTGGGTATTTCTTGCAGCTCGGATCCACGGGAAATGTTGAAACCCAAGTCAGCTGTAAAGAAAATCTTTATTAGCAATCAACTGAGCACAGTACAAGCAAACAGGCAGAATAAAGAACAGGGCTTACCTAAACTGCTGGGTGAGGAAGCCCAGAACCTAAGATAGTTGGTAATTCCGTGGATGGGCACGTGAGCTGGTTTCCCCGATGACAGTAGAGAGAAGAACTGTAGGCTGGTTAAAACCCAACTTGCCCTCCTGTAACTTGATGAAACAAAAGGACCAAAATCCAAAGTACTTGATAACGTAATGCATTGAAGAGACAAATGCCAAGTCCAATTCAGGGTAATCCAAGACAGTCCAAAAGGCGTTCCAAGTTCAAGATGATCCAGCAAACAGAGCCAAAGACGTGAGCAAAAGCAAATCCAAAAATAATCCAAGAGTCAAGAAGCCGTGAAAACACAAGGTATCCAAACGCTGTACAGAGTCCTCCAAAGAACAGCTGTGAAGCGCAGACGTGCGGAAGTTCAGCGCTTAAATAGCGGAAGCTTCAGCGTCACCTGATCCGTGACGCATCACGTGACCCGCAGACGAGACTCGTGAGCATGGTCTCCATGATCGCGGAGTTCACTTTCTGCGAACAGCGTCCTGTAGCCGGCGTCTGCGAGCTCCCTCTTGCAGACGCCATGTCAGACGCCAATGAAGGAACGGAGAACCCCTGAGTCTGCATGTGTGGCCCTTGGGGTAAACCCGCTCACGTGACAACCTTCCACTGTGAGGGACATGGAGTGGAAACCTGACTGGGGTAACTGGTGTATTGTGAGTGTTGCCTGTCCTATTGTCTGACCCTGTCCTATTGTCTGACCTAGATGTTTGCGAAAAAGGGACAGAATGAGAGGACAGCGTGACAGAGCCCCCCCAAAGGCCCACGATCCCGTGGGCACAACGGATTATCCCTATGGAAACTGGAAACCAAACGAGGGGTATGTACATCACCCGCAGGAATCCATGAGCGCCCCTCCGGGCCATAACCCTTCCAATCCACTAGATACTGCAAACCCCCTTTGAAGAAACGAGAACCCAGAATAGCAGACACTTCAAAAACATCCGGGGAGGAAGGGGAAACTGGAGCTCCAGGGGAACGAAGACGGGTAGGACCAGGGCAAGGTTTGAGAAGAGAGACATGAAAGACGGGGTGAAGCCGCCATGAAACCGGGTCTCGAAGGCGATAGGCCACGGGGTTGATCACTCGGGAGACCACAAAAGGACCAACGAAGCGGGGCAACAACTTGTGGCAACCCTGTAGATGCAGATGACGAGAAGAAAGCCAAACTCTATCCCCCACAGCAAACGAAGAGGCCACAGAATGCTTCCGGTCCGCGGCAGCCTTCATGGAATCCTGGGCTTCTTTGAGGTGCAGCAAGGTCTGCGCGTGGACAGCCGAGATGTCTCTGATGCAAGAAGAGGCAGCCTGATTACCAGAAAGCGAAAAATCCAGGATGGGCAGGATTTTAGGGTGCTGACCATACAAGACATAGAAGGGAGAGAAACCAGTGGAAGAGTGCACCGCGTTGTTATAGGCGAATTCAGCCATATGCAAGATGCGAAACCAGGATTGTTGAAACTGGAGAATCAGGCAACGCAGATACTGCTCCATGGTTTGATTAACTGTCTCGGTCTGTCCATCCGTCTACGGAGGGTAGGCTGAAGAGTAACGTGAATCGATCCCCACTAATCTAGTCAAGGCGCGCCAGAAACGAGAAGTGAACTGAGGACCCCTGTTGGATACCAAAAACTGATGGTAAACCAAAAAGGCATACGATGGACTTGAAAAACAATCCTGCCAGAACAGGAGCAGAGGGAATGCCCGAGCACGGAATAAATCGTGCCATTTTGGTGAACTAGTCTACCACAACCCAGATGGAATCAAAACCTTGAACCCGGGGAAGGTCCGTCACGAAATCCATCGTCACGGTATGCCAGGGCCTCGGGGGTATGGGAAGAGGCTGCAGGAGACCCAACGGTCGTCCTTTCCTATGTTTGGATTGGGCACAAACAGAGCAAGTGTTAACATAGCATTCCACATCCCTTCTCATGGAAGGCCACCAACACCAACATTGTAGAAGCGAAAGTGTTCTTCGCTGCCCAGGATGTGCATGAACAGGGAGATCATGGGACCATTCAAGAGCCAGATTGCGAATATCAGTGGTGGGTAGAAACAACTTGTTCTGAAAGAAAGGCAGACCTTCTTGTAATACCAAATCCCAATCTGAACGTAATGATGGGTGTGTGGAAACCCACTTACAGACCATATCCAGCAGAGTCAGAGAAGGAGTACAGAGACATATCACATGTTTCTTATCTAGCAGGGACTCAGGATAGACTGGCAATGAAACCCCCCCAGGAGAGCGAGACAAAGCATCAGCCTTACCATGAACGGTACCAGGACGATGCATGATCTGGAAATCGTAAGCAGCAAAAAACAGATGCCACCTAACATGTCTGCTATTCGAGCATTTCAGAGAAGCTAAATCGCGTAGATTCTGTTGATCTGAGAAGACCGTCACCCGATGTTTTGCACCCAGGAGATGGTGACGCCATACTTGGAAAGCCTCTTTGACAGCCAGAAGTTCTTTTTCGGTCACTGTATAGTGACACTCTGTGGGTGTAAACTTCCGGGAATGAAAGGTGACTGGATGCAAGCGTCCAGTAGAGACACATTCTTGAGACAGTATTGCCCCTAAGGTGAACGAGGACGTGTCCGCCTCAACTATAAAAGGGAGATCACTGTCAGGGTGTTGGAGGACAGGAGCAGTGGTAAATGCAGCTTTTAGGGCATCAAATGCAAGTTGTTGATCGTTGGACCAATTAAATGGAACTAGAGGACTGGTCAATAGAGTAAGAGGTGCTGCTATGGAAGAAAATCCAGAAATGAATCTTCTATAGTAGTTAGCAAATCCCAAAAAAGACTGTAATGCTTTAAGATTGGTGGGAGTCGGCCACTCCAAAACCGCTTTGACTTTGGCATGGTTCATAGTGAGACCATCAGGAGTGATGTGAAACCCTAAAAATTCAATGTTGTCAGTGTGGAATTGACATTTTTCGGGTTTCGCAAAAAGGGAGAACATGCGTAAGAGTTTTAGTACCTCCCTTACGTGTCAGATGTGTTCCTCTTGAGAACGTGGAAAAACGAGAATGTCATCCAGGTAGACCACCATAAATACATCGAGTATATCACTAAATATTCCATTCATGAAGCGCTGGAATGTAGCAGGCGCATTGCAAAGGCCGAAAGGCATGACCAAATATTCATATAATCCGCAACGAGTGCAAAAGGCTGTTTTCCACTCATCACCCTTTCTCACACGTACTAGATTATATGCACCTCTGAGATCCAACTTAGTGTCTACTGAAGCATGCGTGAGGCGATCCATAAGGGGCGTGATGAGAGGAATAGGATACCTGTCCTTTTTAGTAATGGCATTTAGACGTCGGTAGTCAACACATGGGCGAAGGTCTCCCTCCTTCTTTGGGACAAAGAAGATAGGGCTGGCTGCTGGAGATGAAGATGGACGTATGTGACCCTTATGTAGGGATTCTTGAATGTAAGTTTTCAAGGCTTGTTCCTCAGTGGGAGATAGCGAATATATACAACCCTTTGGGACTACAGAATCTGGTAGTAATTCAATAGGGCAATCGTACAACCTATGAGGTGGAAGGATTTCTGAATATCCCTTATCAAAGACATCCAGGTAGTCTCGATAAGGCTCTGGAATTGCCTCACCTACAAGACCAACAATGTGCGTGTCTGCCAAGGTAATAGGAGAAGGTTCCAAAGTGAGTTGTGAAACAGTACTGAGAAGTTGGGCTGCAGTGCTCTCAGTAGAAGGTGTAGTAAGGCAAAACTCCTGGCAAACTTCTGACTCAAAGAACACAGAACCAGTCTTCCAATCGATCTAAGGGTTATGCAGATGCAACCAAGGGATGCCTAAAATAAGGCCATATTGAGGCATGGAGATCAAGTCAAAGCTAATGGTTTCTTTGTGGTTAGTTTGTATGACCAAAGTAAGAGGTGCTGTCTGTTGTTTAACTGGGCCAGAGACTAACGAACTCCCATCTATGGTCTGTACGGGTTCTGGTCGGGTCTTGATGATAAGAGGGAGATTAAGTGTGTGGGCCATATTGATATCGATATAATTGCCAATGGCACCAGAATCGATGATGAAATTTACTGAATGTGAGACCTCAATACTGGGTTGTAACAATGCATGTACCATCACGGGTCTGATGGTGCCAAACGCAGGTACCTGGTCCGGGGAGTGACTTATAGCGCTCGAACCCATCCCCGGGTCTATGGTCGAGCTGCCCAAAAATTCTGAGCTTCAGCCTTTGGGCGACGTGGACATTCTTTCACAAAGTGACCAATCAACCCACAATAATAGCAAGCATTGTCCACCCTCCTGCGCTCCCTTTCCGTGGAAGTTAAAGGACTACGTAGACCTCCCGGGTTTCAAAGACACGGGACATTTCTGTGACCAGGAGGTCAAAATCATATAATGCTGGGTTATTATTCTCAAGAAGTGGGTTGGCCCAGACAGCGGCTGTTCCAGATAAATGTGATAACAGAAAGGCGGCCTTAGAAGTAGGATCGGGGAAGGAGATAGGTCGACACAGGAAGTGTAACTTGCACTGATTTATAAATGTGCGGTACTTGGTGGGATCCCCCTGGAATCTTTCAGGTGCAGCCAATGGAAACGGAGTGTGTAGAATCACAGGAGCAGGAGTGGTTGGGGCTGGGGCCTGGGGAACTGGGGAAGGTGATGCTGCGTCCCCGAACTCTGCATCTGCAGGTAATGGGTTGCGGGTACTCTGAATAGCATCTAAACGTTGGTGAAGGGCTGTGGTGGCTGCAGCCATGTCCGCTCTTAGTACTGTGATCGCTTGAATCATAGCTGCCATGGGGTCATCCGCGGCACCCTGCATACTCTGCATGACAAAGAATAGCTTCACAGTCTGTCAGGTTGCTTGATTGTCGTGAAGAGTATTGAAACCTCCGTCCCCAAGTACCACAGAGAGAGAATACAAGATTACTCCCTATGCGATCATTGAGGCACAGGTGGGTAGTTCTTGCAGCTCTGATCCAGGGGAAATGTTGAAACCCAAGGCAGCTGTAAAGAAAATCTTTATTAGCAATCAACTGAGCACAGTACAAGCAAACAGGCAGAATAAAGAACAGGGCTTACCTAAACTGCTGGGTGAGGAAGCCCAGAACCTAAGATAGTTGGTAATTCCGTGGATGGGCACGTGAGCTGGTTTCCCCGATGACAGTAGGGAGAAGAACTGTAGGCTGGGTTAAAACCCAACTTGCCCTCCTGTAACTTGATGAAACAAAAGGACCAAAATCCAAAGTACTTGATAACGTAATGCAGTGAAGAGACAAATGCCAAGTCCAATTCAGGGTAATCCAAGACAGTCCAAAAGGCGTTCCAAGTTCGAGATGATCCAGCAAACAGAGCCAAAGACGTGAGCAAAAGCAAATCCAAAAATAATCCAAGAGTCAAGAAGCCGTGAAAACACAAGGTATCCAAACGCTGTACAGAGTCCTCCAAAGAACAGCTGTGAAGCGCAGACGTGCGGAAGTTCAGCGCTTAAATAGCGGAAGCTTCAGCATCACCTGATCCGTGACGCGTCAAGTGACCCGCAGACGCGACACGTGAGCGTGGTCTCCATGATCGCAGACTTGACTTTCTGCGAGCAGCGTCCTGTAGCCGGCGTCTGCGAACTCCCTCTTGCAGACGCCATGGCAGACGCCAATGAAGGAACGGAGAACCCCTGAGTCTGCATGTGTGGCCCTTGGGGTAAACCCGCTCACGTGACAACCTTCCACTGTGAGGGACATGGAGTGGAAACCTGACTGGGGTAACTGGTGTATTGTGAGTGTTGCCTGTCCTATTGTCTGACCCTGTCCTATTGTCTGACCTAGATTTTTGTGAAAAAGGGACAGAATGAGAGGACAGCGTGACAATGAGGCCCACAGACTCCTACAACTTGCACTGCAAAGGCAAGCACTAGGATGACAAGCACACCTATTAAACACGAGCCTATTACACACCTACCACATATGCTCTGACAACACATGGTACTATGACAAACATTCTTACAGCACATACTCCAACCACACAGGAGCCTACAACTTGCGCTGCAATCACATACACAGAGCATATGGTTTTAAAGTTGGTACATTTCAAAATGTGCATCACCCTAAAACTTACATAAAAGGCAAGTTATACGAACTGTGCACAGAGCGTATGAATGTTACAGTCCGTACATTACACAATTACATCTCCTAAAAACTCAAATGGAAGGCAAGTCACAGCTGACTTTGATGTCAGTTTTAAAGTGATGGAATAAATATACAGTTTTCATACGAACAGTACAACGTATGAGTTTTACAGTTCATACATTACACAGCCTCTAAAAACCCAAGTGAAAGGCAAGTTACAGCTGACTTTGATGTCTGATTTAAAGTAATGGAATAATTGTACACTTTTCATATGAGAAAGGAACACTTTTCATATGATAATTCACACTTAAGGAGGCATACAATGCATGAGCAGAATCAAATGACATTTTATATTAAAACCCTATATGTACATTTGTGTTATTAACATTGTTTATATGAACACTAACAGTGTGCTCCTATGACACCCACATTTAATATACACATGCTTACTATGCATAACAAATAGACATTTGACATGTGCTCCCACATGCACCTAGTTCATGTTTTTGTACAGCTCACTATTAGCTGTACAAAAACTAAGAAGAGAGAACCAGGTACAGAGATACATTTTGGATTTCTATGAACAAGGCATAGACAGATTACATCTGGGAATGGAGAGTATTGAAAACATACCCCCACGTAACTTGGATGCTCAAGAGTCATTGACTTCTGCCGACATGGTGAATTTCAATAGCGTATGCATGCTGAATGACCGCCCACCATTAAAAAAACACATTTTAGACGAGTGTAGGATGGTGGAGAGCTTGGAGGAACTGCAGACCCCTGCGCTATTGCTTTATCTGGTCGAGTGTTTCGTTGAATCCTGCAGCCTGGCATATGGTTTGCTTCGGAAAAAGCTCAGAAGTTCCCAATGCTAGAGTGTATACTAGTGAGTGGGCAAACCTTGTTGGCAATGGCGTTGGATTATGTTAACATCCTGGGTAACGTTAGTTGTTGAAGAAACACGAAAAGCTCCATGTTATCTTAAGAAATGCATATCCCCCTACATGCATACAAGGCACTTGCGATCAGGTACTCAAGGACAATTGGAAGTTCCATGTGCAAAAGAAGCCAGAGGATGCAGACGATCCTTCAATGTCCTGACGCCACAAGTATGGAATACACTCCCTCTGGCGCTTCGCCTTGAGAAATGTCACTTAGTGTTTAGGAAGCAACTGAAAACCTGGTTGTTTGAATAACCCCCCACCTCGACCTATCTTAGCCCAGTACCCTAACTAGTGTGTCCTGACTGGCCCTAGATTATTGTCTTTGTGGGTATGTTGAATGCACCCTGTTGCCTGCGGGCTATGCCGCTACATAAACAAATAAAAGAAAAAAAGTCACATCAAAGACAAGTGACAGCTGACTCTGATGTCAGTTTTAAAGTAATGGAACAAACATACACTTTTCATATGCAAATGTGCACTTTAGGAGGCATAAAATGCCTCACCGGAATGGAGGTACATTTTATATTGAAACCCTACACATACATTTGTGATATTAACATTGTGCATATTAACACTAATAACAAACTCTAACTATGCACCTCTCCAATGGCGCTTATATAACACGTACTCCTACAGCATGTGCCCCTACAACACGTATTCCTATAGCACGTGCTTCTACAACACACAGTCCTACGGCACACTATTATAAAACATACTCCTAAAACGAGCGCACCTATGACATGAACTGCTTTTACTCACTCTTGACACTTGATGTACTTGACTATCTGGGTGTCTCTTATACGAATTATGCTGACGACACCCAGATACTCATTCCCATCACTGGAGACTACTTGACTGACACTAAGGCCCTGAATGACGTCTACTTGGTCATCCAAGCTTGCATGGCACAACACCAGTTATGCCTCAACGATGGCAAGACTGAGCTCCTCATCTTGGGCACTACGCAACGCCTCAGTAAACTTGAGCCGTCCTACCAATAATTTATCATCGATGGCAACACCATCCAAGTTTCGAAAGACACTAAAACCTTAGGCTTCTACCTTGAGGCCACCTTATCCCTAACTCGACAAACAAATGCAGTCAGATCTGCTTCATCATACACCTGCAAACTCATTGCAGCCTGCAGGCCATTTCTGACCACCCCAAACACGGTCACACTGGCCAGAACCCTCATCATAGCCAAAATAGACTATGGCAGCGCCCTCTACCTAGGAACCAGCAAAGAGAATCTAAACAAACTACAAATCGCCCAGAACAACGCTGTTAGAGCGGCCCTTAACATCCCGCGTAACCACCACATCTCTGAATCTAGATCCAACCTACACTGGCTACCTGTCAAACAGAGAATTTCTCTGAAAGCTTTAGTCCTTACCCACAAATGCCTAGCCAACCAAGCCCCCCCGTACTTCTGCAGCCAGATATCCCGCCACGCACCCACCCGCCCTCAAAGAACCGCCCAGACCCACTGTTTAAATATCACGAGGTTCAAACTTCAAAAGGCGGGTGGCTCAAGCTTCCCCGTCCTAGCCTCCAAGCTCTGGAATGCCCTCCCCTTTACCATCAGATCGGAAGAATGCTTTAGTGCCTTCAAGTCCAAAACGAAATCCTGGCTATTCAATCAGCCATGAAATTCGGATTTCATATGTACATGGGAACCCTGTAAAATGCCCCAGTAAAATGCCCCCAGTAAAATGCCTGCGCTAACCCCTACTCTGTAATGATGTGTATTGATGTCTGCTCTGAATCCTTTGCAGTAATACTTGTCCTGTATCTAATGTTTGTATATATGTATGCTCGTTTTGTAACCATGCCTAAAGTTGCGCCCTGATGCCTCCGGGCCTGACGGTGCGCGTTATAAATAAAACAAATACAAAAATCCAAAAATTCACACTGTTATCACCCACACTCCTGACACATACTCATACAACAAGTACACCTACAACAGGTGCACATATAACACATGCACATACCACACACACACCTACAACACATGAACCTACAACATGCGGATGTACAGCATGTGGATGTATGACATGCGCTCCTCTCATAAAATACCATCTGACTACACATAGGGCCTCATTCCGAGTACGGCGCTAACCAATGGCGCTATTAACACCTTGGTTGACGCCGTACCCGGACCGGCAGCGCCTTGGTGTATGGCGGAATCACCGCCCCATTCCAAGGTTGGCGGGGCGGTAATTCCCCATTCACCAAGGCTCTTCCCCATTCCCAAATGAGCCCCCATAGGGCTCAATGGGAATGGGGAAGATGCAAATAATGGTGACCGTTCATTACGGTCACCGTTATTGGCTTGGAGGCCCCTTTGCGCCCTCGACTTTAACACCTGCTCAAAGCAGGCGTTAAGGGCGAGGGCGCAAAGGGAACTCGGAGTATGGCGGTAAGGGATTACTGCCACTGGTCTCGTTACCGGTGGCCGCTATCCCTTACCGCCATACTCGGAATGAGGCCCATACTCTTAATACACACATACAATCACACACGCTCCTACAACACACATTCCTTAGACACAGGCACCTTCAAAACATGATCCTACAACACACACACACTGCACACAATCTTACAACACACGCTCTAACAACACAGAAACGTACAACACATAGGCTTATGCCACGTGCTTTTATACAACATGCTCTTATGCCACTGTAAGTGTGCAGAAGTAAGACTCTGACATGGAGGGGTTGGTTACAAACTTATATTCAAAGATGCAAATGGAAAACAAAACCCTAACTCGTGCTAACTCTAAGAGGAGTTTATCTGCCTCAATGGAAATAACTAGTGCCAGAAGGTCCAAAGTAAAAGTCCCACTGTCGAGTGTCAAAATCCTAACTTTGTCCCATACACACTTAGCTAACTAAATCAAAGGAGATGTCTTCTTGATCCAGAGGGGCAACTCCCTTGTCCTGGACAAAAGGCAGTTCTTATCTTGATCAGGTTCTCTTCATCTAACTACAGCCACTTCTCGGCTGTTGGAGAAATGTCCTTCTTTCCAAAGCCTTCCTCAGGCTTACAAATCAGTTATTTTGGGTTCTCAGACCCTGGTTGGTAGCTTTGGCTCATACTCGCCAGCTATTGCACTGAAGAGGAACAACCTGGATACTCTTTCTAAGCTGTCATAGGTCTGTGACCCCCGGGTACAGACCTGGTTCCCTTTCACCAAATGCTGCACTTATGAAGTCCTGCCCGGGCGCTCTCTCCAAGCTTTTAGGTCACTGATCATTGGAGCAGACATGGTTCCCTTTCACCATATGCTGCACTGTTGAACCTTTGCCTGTATGCTCTCTCCAATCTGTAGACTTGGTTCACTCTCCTGCCAAGCCTATGTACAATTCCATGTACGATTTGGGTATGAGTCCCAAACTCGCCTTTCCAGCTTTATTCTTTCTTTCTGTAGACTTGGATCACCCTCCTGCCAAGCCTTAATACAAGTCCAGGTACAATTTGGGTGCAAGATCCAGACTCACATTTCTTGGTTTATCAACAACCTCCTTGACGTTTCTGAGCCCCTGTGGCTTCCCATGTACCTTGTGTTATGGCTTACACGTGTGCTGGCTCCCTTGAGGCAGCTGGTCTCACTTGCATTATGCCAGGAATACACCCAGTACCTCCGTTATTGCTGGCCAACCATCAAGTGATAAGATATCCCATTCACGACACATTGGTATACAGCCACGTTTTTTGTCTATTCATAATAAAATTAGGCACTGTTCACCACCTTTTAGACATCCTCTCATACAAATCCCAGCTACATCACCCAGGGAAAGATATGTCTCCTTTAAGAAGTGTTGGCAGTTGCCTTGGAGATTAGAGCACTCCTGTTAACGTAGCAACGTTACTCTCACGCTACTACCTGTCATGTGATTTGGCTTCTTAAGCCCCTCCTTTCTAGACTTCCGTGCTTCTGATTTTGTGAAATGTGTTCTTGCTACGTTTACCTTTTGATCTTCTGGTTCTTTAATTGTTCTCGCTTACGCTTCATGGACTGCCATTTTCTTGTGCCCTTATTGTCAAGTTTGCCTACGATCTCAATGTATGCTTAAATTGTTTTTGACCTCGGAATGCCATACTGGATTGTCTTGCTGTTTCCCTGGATATTTGCTGCCTGAGCCGTTGCCGACCTGGATTTCCACAAACTTTTGCCTTTGCCTACTCCTTTGGACTACGTATTGCTGCATTGCTTACAAGACACGGAACGCTGATAAGGATTGCTGTTGACCTCTTCCCGGAATCTTTCACCGACAGTAATATTGCTGGCTGTGACATCCACGTTAGCCTCAAGGTTCTCTTTGCTTACCCGCCCAATACCGGCTAGAGACTGCCGCTGTACTGTGGCCGGAGAGCAAGGAGCGTCCTCGTTTTGTCAGGTTTGAACTTTTGTGACTTCCTGGCCATAGACGTACGCGTGTCTACGGGAATAGTCTTCACCTCCCTGAATTATCTTGTGGCTGACTGGGTTGTTATCACGGCGCTGTTTCCTCTGATGAAAGGGTTGAGGTGAAACCACGGTACCCTTTCCTTCCTACTGCTATCATTTCTCCCTACAGTTCTTTTCTAAAAGACTCATTGGGTACTGTTCTGTTTTATAACTCAGGTTCATCTCTTATATTCGGGAAGTGGTCCTTATTCCTGTACATTCCAAGTTCCAAGTCTGTTCTAACACACAGGTTAGTGTTGAGTATAGATTCTTGTTTGTACTACAATCCAGTGAGTATTTTTGTCTGCTAATCCTGACATTTCCTTTCCGGTTTAGGAAATCTGCAGTCCAGTCCGAGTCCATTCTCCCAAAGAATAAATCCCTTGGTATTGGTTATTGATCATGCACAGGGATGTATTGTTAGGCAGAATTTGGCGCCTACACTACGAGGGCAAATTATCAAGATGGATTCTGACATAATCAGAAGCCTCTTACCATGTACCCGAACGAAACCCTTGCCCAGATTGTGCAGTTGGTGTCAGACCTATGTGGTGATATGACAGACGCTCATGTCTCCACACAACAGCACATAGATGCAGTACAAGCCAGAATGCAACCTCCTGCCCTCCAAGAGCCTGATCTTGCTCAGGGTTCAGGTTCTGATTCAGGCCCAGGTAGGCAGGAATCTGGTCCAGTATATATCACTTCCCAGTTTCTGCTTGCTCCTCGAGAAAGGTTTAACAGGGACCCCAAAACATACTGTACCTTTCTGAATCAGTGCCATCTACATTTTCTGTGTAGACCTGTTTCTTTCCTTGATTCCACCACCAAAGCTGCATTTTTGTTATCACATTTAGGGGGCACTGCCGCTTCATGGGCTAATCCACTGTTAGAACAGGGTAGTCCACTGCTTTTTGACTGTGACGCCCTAATAGAAGCCATGAACAAGGTCTTTGATACTAGGTATAAAACCCAGGCTACGGATCTTGAGCTTTTGGGGTTGCAAAAAGGCGACTCTTCTCTATTGTTGTACCTGGCTAGGTTTAATCAGCTGGAGGCGGAAACAGGATGGCCTGAGGACAAGAAGGCATCCTTGTTCAATAAAGGACTTTCTGATTCTCTAAAGGATATCTTAGCAACAGTGCCTATTGTCCCCTCAACTTTCCCTGAACTCCTTGATATGGTGCTCCAAATCGACGCTCGTACGGCAGAGAGGAAAGGGAAAAAAAAGGCATTTGGTTCCTTTGGCCATGACCACACCTGCTCTGGTTACAGGGGGTCTTGAACCTGTGCAGATAGGTGCTATAAGAGGTCCTTTATCTGCCCAGGAAAGCGAGTCAAGTAAAAGGAACAATTTATGCTTTTATTGTGGCTCCTCTGAACATCTGTTAAAAGAGTGTCTGAAGAAACCCAAGCGACAGGGAAACGCCAGAGCTCGGCAGTAGATGGAGTCGAACTGCCGAGTTCCACGGTTTTTGACTCCGTAAACTCCAGACCATTCACTATTCCTGTAAGATTCTCTTCTTTGGCGGAGCAGGAGTGGTTTATTGATGCCGTAGTGGATTCTTGGGCTACGGGCAATTATATTGATAATATCTTTGTCAGAAAGTTAGGTATCCACATCATCCCCAAACCACATCCGGAAATGGTCAATGCAGTGGATGGGTCTACTTTGCTCTCAGGTCTTGTTACTGAACAGACGATTGAAGTAACCATGATCACGTCTAATGGGCACCAGGAAAGCATAAGTTTCGACTTAATTGCTGCGCCTCAATATCAAATGATCTTGGGTCTTCCCTGGTCAAGACGCCACAATCCGGTGGTAGATTGGCATTCTGGTGAGGTGGATTTTGTTTCCAACTATTGTGAGAGTCTAGGTTTTCCTGCCGATTCTGAACCAGCTAACCCTTGTCGCCCTTTGGGTAATGCTTCAGCTTCAGTTATGGCTATTTGGTCTTCTCCGATGCCCAAGGAATACGAGAAGTATAGCGACGTGTTTGATGCCAGAGGGGCTTATGTCCTTCCACCTCACAGACCCAATGATTTCCCAATCGACTTGGTCCCGGAAGCGAAGAATCCTTCCGGACGCATATATTCTTTGTCTCAAAAGGAGGATAAGATCCTTAGAGAGTATATCGACAAACTATTACAGTCAGGATTCATCCGCCATTCTCGTTCTCCAGCTGCCTCCCCCCTTTTCTTTGTACCGAAGAAAGAAGGGGATCTTCGACCATGCATCGATTATCAGGCCTTAAATGCTATAACCATTAGAAATCAATATCCCATTCCTTTGATTTCTGTACTTCTAGACCAATTAGGTTTTTCAAAAATCTTTACCAAGTTGGATCTTCGTGGTGCATACAATCTGGCCAGAATTAGACAGGGGGATGGATAGAAAACCGCTTTCGAGACTAGATACGGATTGTTCGAATATTGTGTAATGCCTTTTGGTCTATGCAACGCACCAGCAACTTTCCAACACTTTATAAATGATATATTCAGAGATATCATGGACCAGTTCATTATTGTTTATCTCGATGATATACTTGTGTATTCCGAGTCCTATGACCTTCATGTACAACACGTTGTCAGGTGCTACAATGATTGAGAGATCACTCATTATATGCCAAGTTGGAGAAATGTATATTCCATGTTCAGGCAGTAGAATTTCTGGGTTACAAAATCACAGACTGTGGGATATGTATGAGTCCGTCTAAAATTAGTGCAGTTCTTGATTGGTCAATACCAAAATCTCTGAAAGAACTACAGTCATTCTTGGGTTTTTCAAATTTTTATCGTCGTTTTGTGAGGTCCTTTTCAGAGATAGTAGCTCCTCTAACAGCACTCACAAGCAGCAAGAGATCGTTTGAATGGAATTCTGCAGCCACCCAAGCTTTTGAGGCACTCAAAGAAGCGTTTACCTCGGCTCCAGTGTTGCAACATCCCAATCCAACGCTTCCTTTTATGGTAGAAGCGGATGCTTCAGATATTGCGCTGGGGGCTGCTTTATCACAACATTGTCAGGAATCAAAGGCTCTTCATCCAGTAATTTACCATTCAAGGAAACTCATTTTCGATGAACAGAACTACATCATTACTGAGAAGGAGCTATTGGCAGTTAGAGATGCATTTATTGTATGGAGACATAATTTGCTGGGTGCTTCCGTGCCTGTTCAGGTTTTTACGGACCACCGGAATCTAGTCGCCTTGCAATCGGTAAAATGCACTACTGCCAGACATGCCAAATGGCATGAATTCTTTTCCATGTTTAATTTTACGCTCACGTACAGACCAGGTTCTTGGCATTCGAAGGCGGGTGCTTTGTCGCGCATTCCTGGGTTCTCAGCTCCGTGTGCCACCCAGGGGTCTTTGTTATTGCCACATCAGGGGGTATGTGGCTGTACTGTGAACTCTTCCATGAGATCAATGTTAAAGGCGTGGGTTGATTCGAATGCTCAAACCATCTCTGATATGGGTATTGATATTGTGCAAAGTTTACCGTATATACACAGCAGGGTTTATCTTCCCGATGACTTGACACGCACTTTGGCCCTTCAGTGGTGTCATGATTCTAGATTCTCTGCCCATCCTGGCACAAGGAAAACCT
The DNA here is from genome assembly GCF_040938575.1 of Ambystoma mexicanum. Lineage (NCBI taxonomy): Eukaryota > Metazoa > Chordata > Amphibia > Caudata > Ambystomatidae > Ambystoma > Ambystoma mexicanum. Next base: position 1,140,382,156 of record NC_090927.1, read on the forward strand.
TGGAGTTGTTGCATAGGTGGTGTTGGTGGAAGACCATGCTGTCTGATGTGGCACGTTATATTTCCACGTGTGCTTTTTGTGCTCAAAGTAAAACTTTTCATACAAGACCCATGGGGCTGTTACAACCATTGCCTGTGCCAAGGATTCCTTGGACTATAATTTCCATGGACTTTATTGTGGATTTACCTCCTACTCAAGGGTTTGACTCCATTTGGTTTGTTGTGGATTACCTCACCAAATACGCTTTGTTTATTCCATGTCGGGGACTGCCTACAGCTCCTATTTTGGCTGCTCTGCTTGTTAAGGAGGTATTCCGGTATTTTGGCTTACCTAGTATCATTGTTTTGGACCGTGGTGCACAATTTACCTCTCGTTTCTGGAGAGCTTTAACCCGCTCTCTGGGTATTGAGGATAGGTACTCAAGTGCCTATCATCCTCAAACTGATGGGCAAACGGAGAGACTTAACGCCACCCTTGAACAGTATTTAAGATGTTTGCTTATTCAGCACCAGGACTCCTGGCTATCTGTCTTGTCTATGGCAGAGTTTGCCTACAATACTTCGGTGCATTCTGTGACCAACTCCACTCCATTTTTTGCTCTTTTTGGTCATCATCCTCGTACGCTTCCTATGTCTCCCACCTCGGCGGAAGGTAATCCCGCTACCCGTTCCAGTGTTGCTAATTTGCTTGCACTACAGGCTGGGGTTCGGCGTCACTCATTAACTCAGGTGCCTATTGCCGTAAATGTTTGAAAATGAAAATGTATTCAGCCAACTGCACATGACCAACTCATGCCTTACATCGATTGATAGCTGCTTATAGTATAACGCTCACTACTAAGTGAGTGGGGGTTTAAACTTGACTCCTGCATATACAAGCCTGCTAACTGAAATTGCATTTAGTTTGCCAACTGCATCTAGCCTGCCTGTACTCAGCAATTTTAAATTGTACTCTGCCATCTGAAACCATACCTAGCCTGATAGTCGCATCTAGCCTGCCTGTACTCAGCCATTTTAAATTGTACTCTGCCATCTGAAACTATACCTAGCCTGATAGTCGCATCTAGCCTGCCTGTACTCAGCCATTTTAAATTGTACTCTGCCATCTGAAACTATACCTTGCCTGATGGTCGCATCTAGCCTGCCTGTACTCAGCCATTTTGAACTGTACCTAGCCTGATAGTCGCATCTCGCCTGCCTGTACTCAGCCATTTAGCATGTACACTCTAGGTCTAGGTAAACGTCCTCTAGCCGCCAACTACAGGACAGCTTGGCTACCACTCTACATTGCCTCCTCCATCATACTAGTAGTACAAACACTCAGCTTGGCCACCAAAGCTAAGAACACATTGATCCTCTGCGCCATGTCCTCTCCTACCCTTCTCACCCTCCCTATTATGCCTGACACACAACAACTTAATACAGGACTTAAAGTAAACCAGCATCAAGAAGGTACTACCATACAAAGGCTATGTAATACTGCGGACAGAAACCTAAAATTACGCACTCGCCTGTCCATACTGCATGAGCTACCAGCTAAGAAAATTGAACAACTAAATCCCCTAAAAAAACACCTACCCTTGAAGGTAACTGCAGAGTTTACTAGGAAATACTCCAATCCCAAAAGACCCATACAAAATTGCACTAAACTGACCGCTAAAGATAGACCTAGTACCACTCACCCCAACTCAGAAAGCCATGAACCTTATCTCAAAAGGAGCGCTTATAAACGCTAGGTCTCTAGTCGCACACGCAATAGAGATATCAGATATCATTCTTAAAGACAACATAGACTTCCTGGCCATCTCAGAATCCTGGCTACATGACGCGGCAGGTCCTGCCTTACCATTAGCAGTTCCTGATAACTATACAATCCTACGAGCTGACAGACACACTTCACGAGGTAGGGGTCTAGCAAGCATAGCTAAGATCAGCCTAGACATGACAATTATCACAACCTCTACTATGAAATCCTGTGAATGCCTCATGGTCAAAATCGCCACCGCTAATTCCCAAACACTAAACATCTTTCTTATCTATAGACCACCAGGTCCTATTGGAACCTTCGCTGAGGATATCGCTACATCCCTGTCCAATAACCTAAAAAATACCTCCCAAACAATAGTGCTAGGTGACTTTAATTTAGGCTACAATGACACTAAGGATATCCAATCAACGGCTATTGCTCTGACTCTGAAAGAGTTGGGATTCTCCCAGAAAGTTAACCTACCCACCCATAATAAAGGTCGAATCCTTGATTGGATAGCAGAACACAACTGTGAAGTAAATATCACGGATACTGTACCTCAGATTTGGACTGACCACCACCTACTATTATTTACAGTGACAACCAACCCTGCCACTGCCCAGTCCTCACTTGCCCCACCTGTGCCCACGAGGAACAAAAAATTCATGACAGCGGAAAAATTGATGCCCGTCATAATACCTAAACTGAACTCAATCCCAGACAATATGGATCCTAATGTGCTAGTTGAACAGTAGAATAAAGCTATGAACTCAGCCCTCGACCACATAGCTCTGCTCAAACTAAGGAATAGCAAACCGAAAAAACATCTCAACTCATGTTTTAGTCCTCATCTAAAAAATGTTAGGCTGATTAAAAGAAAACTTTAAACCGCTATGGAGACTCTCCCCATCAGCCGAAAACAAACTCAACCTTTCCAAGGCCGCATCCCAATACAAGAAAGACATCTTATTAGCCAAACAGGAAACCTATAATACTAGAATATCTCAATCTAAATCTAGTGTCAAAGAATTGTTTAGTATTCTGAAAGAACTGGAAACACCCATTGTTCCACGACAAAACTGTACCAAGTACAACAAATGGTGCTCTAGTATACAACTTGCCTTAACGAATAAAGTAGCTAACCTATAAACTAAAATTGCCCTCACGAAAGCATCTCTAATGCCTCACATCCCTCAGAGTATAGCGCCACCACCACAGCCTAAACAAGAATCTCGATTCTGCTTCTCTAAGGTATCGACCATTGAGGTAGAAAAGGTCATTCTGGGACTTAAACCGTCCAACTGTAAAGGCGATCAATGCCCAGCACAACTTATTAAAGATGCTGCGACAGAATTATCACCATTCATAACCAAACTGATCACCTCCTCCTTCACCACAGGCACTGTGCCGAACAACTTAAAAGAGTCTTGTGTACTGCCACTATAAAAGAAGCAAACCTTTGACCCGGCCATTCCCACAAACTTCAGGTCTATCACGACTGTGCCCTTTCTTCTAAAAATTCTAGAAAAAGTGGCTTACATGCAAATACAAAACTTCCTAGAATCCAACCACCTACTCGGAACCCGCCAATCTGGATTCCGCCCGCAACACGGGACTGAGATAGCTTTAATTGATCTTAAGGCCCAAATAGATGAGTGCAGAGAAAATGGCCAAGCAGCCCTACTCCTCCTTCTGGACCTTCAGCTGCATTTGATTTAGTTGACCATACAGTCTTATGGAGCCACTTAGACTCTGCAGCCCATTTTTCTAAAGAGGCTATAACATGGATCAAGTAATTTCTGAGTAACCGAACTATGAGAATCTTCTCTCCATCAGACTCAGCAGACCCGATCCCTATAACCTGCGGTGTACCTCAAGGATCTTGTGTGTCACCTACTCTTTAAAATGTATTCACAAAGCCCCTCTTTGACGAAATGGATCATCTGGGTATCGTCTACACTAACTACGCAGACGATACCCAGATCCTCCTTCCGCTTTCAGGAGATTACGCCAAGGATCTGGCTCTAGTGAATAGAATCTATAGCATTGTTCAGGCATGGATGGCCACCCACGGCCTATGCCTGAACGATGACAAAACTGAGCTCATTATCCTAGGCACCCCAACCTACATATCCAAACTCAGCCCTGACTATGCCAACTTCATTATCGATGGGAATAACATAAAAGTAGCTAATGAAGTGAAGACCCTAGGCTTTTACCTAGACGCCACTATGAACTTTGCTAAACAAGTCAACTCTTTAGCCTCTGCTACTGCATACACATGCAAACTTATCAGAGCTAGTAAACAATTCCTCTCCACAGACAGTTGCATTACGCTTGCCAGAGCCCTTATACTTTCCAAATTGGATTACTGTAATGGACTCTACATTGGGGCGAATAAACAGACCATCCATAAAATTCAGGTCCTCCAGAACAATGCCCTGAGAGCAGCTCTTAAGATTAACAGAAATGAGCATATATCTTCTGTAAGAAGAGAATACAAATGGCTATCCACTTCTGATAAAAATTCAACTTAAGATCGCCTCCCTTACCCATAAGTGACTCAACAATAAAGCACCACCCTATAAACTTAGGCACTGTTCACCACGTTATAAACATCCTCTCATACAATTCCCAGCTACATCACCCAGGGAAAGATATGTCTCCTTTAAGAAGCATTGGCAGTTGCCTTGGAGATTAGGGCACTCCTGTTAACGTAGCAACATTACTCTCACGCTACTACCTGTCATGTGATTTGGCTTCTTAAGCGCCTCCTTTCTAGAGTTCCGTGCTTCTGATTTTGTGAAGTGTGTTCTTGCTACGTTAACCTTTTGATCTTATGGTTCTTTCATTGTTCTCACTTACGCTTCATGGGCTGCCTTTTTCTTGTGCCCTTATTGTCAAGATTGCCTAGGATCTCAATGTATGCTTAAATGGTTTTTGACCTCGGAATGCCGTACTTGATTGTCTTGCTATTTCCCTGGATATTTTCTGCCTGAGCCGTTGCCAACCTGGATTTCCACAAACCTTTGCCTTTGCCTACTCCTTTGGATTACGTATTGCTACATTGCTTACAAGACGCATAACGCTGATAAGGATTGTTGTTGACCTCTTCCCGGAATCTTTCACCGACAGTAATATTGCTGGCCGTGACACCCGCGTTAGCCTCAAGATTCTCTTTGCTTACCCGCCCGGTACGGACTAGAGACTGCCGTTGTACTGTGGCCAGAGAGCGAGGAGCATCCTCGTTTCGTCAGGTTTGAACTTTTGTGACTTCCTGGCCATAGACGTACGCTTGTCTACGGGAATAGTCTTCACCTCCCTAAATTATCTTGTGGCTGACTGGGTTGTTATCATGGCGCTGTTTCCTCTGATGAAAGGGTTGAGCTGAAACCACGGTAAGACCTCCTCTACCCTTTCCTTCCTACTGCTATCATTTCTCTCTTTTGTTCTTTTCTAAAAGACTCATTGGGTACTGTTCTGTTTGATAACTCAGGTTCATCTCTTATATTCGGGAAGTGGTCCTTATTCCTGCACATTCTAAGTTCCAAGTCCGTTCTAACACACAGGTTAGTGTTGAGTATAGATTCTTGTCCTGTCCGCTAATCCTGACATTTCCTTTCCGATTTCCTGTCCATTCTCCCAAAGAATAAATCCCTTGGTATTGGTTATTGATCATACACAGGGATGTATTGTTAGGCAGAATTCGTCACCTACACTATGAAGGCAAATTATCAAGATGGATTCTGACACATTACTCCGGTAACTCTCGGGAGATTCCCTCCTCCTGCAGAGGCTCTGCAGGTTTCTTCTGCTCGGGGATTGGATGCTGGTGTGTTTTTGCGGTTCCCGGTCTGTGGGGCACCTGGAGTCTCAATCCACTTCTAGGCCTCCCATCCTGGACCGGCCCTGGACTCTTTCTCCCTCTGCACGGGGTCCCGGTCAGTGCCTGTCTGCACCTTGTGCTAGTCTTGGCTCTCGCGGTTCCTCCTGGGAGGGCTTGACACACTGTCAAGTTCTCATTGGTTTTTATCTTACTTTTGCCAATCACTGTTCATGAACAACTTCACTGGTGACAGTGGTTCTAATGCGTACTCAGTATTGCTCTACATATACTCCTCGTCTCAGTACTAGGTAAGTATTGAGAATGTAACTCCCTTGTACTCTTCCTTGTCTCAATACTAGCAGGCCGATTCATGGAATAATTAGCGCGGCGCAAGTGGCCAAAAACGTGCGATTCGCAGTGGAATAGCGAAAATCGCAGTGGAATAGCGAAAATCGCACGAAAAGCAGCGCACATCGATTCATGGAAGGCCGTGCGCGAGAAAACCATCGGACGTGCGATAAGAAAGTGCGCGGCGCACGTTGGCGCACAGGCCATCTAACGGCATGCGCCAGGTCACAGCGAAAATCGCACAGTCCACAGCGAAAATCGCACATAGCGCGGCGCACGCAACAAAAGTAGGCGGAACACGGGGCGTAACACTCGGAATGGGGAACAACTTGCCAAAATGTGGGCGTCACGGGGGAAGCACAGGGTAAAAGTGCGCAGAACGCCCACACGCTCGCCTACAACACGTATTCATGGAATAGAATAGGTCAAAAAAGCGCACGCTCAAACCAGCGCACAGGCACAAACACGACCGCCACAAGAAAGCAGGCGGTAGCGTCTCAGCGGCTGTAAGAAATGTGCGCCAAAAGGTGCGCCAACAAATAGCACCCATATACTGCCATGATGAATGTCCTATACTGTGGCCCTCCAGGACAAATGAGGTGCAAAGGGGTACCCACAAACACGGACACGCTGACAAAAAATACGTGTGCGCGGGAAGTCTCACACGCGATTTGGCCGGGTACGTGGATTTCAGGGGTGCGCGGGAAGGTCCACACGCGATTACAGCAGGGTACGTGCATTTCAGGGGTGCGCGGGAATTTCCACACGCGAATAGCCTGGCCGCGTGTATTTCAGGGGTGCGCGGGAAGTTCCACACGCGATTACAGCAGGGTACGTGTATTTCAGGGGTGCGCGGGAATTTCCACACGCGAATAGCCTGGCCGCGTGTATTTCAAGGGTGCGCGGGAAGTCCCACACGTGATTACAGCAGGGTACGTGTATTTCAGGGGTGCGCGGGAAGTTCCACACGTGAATAGCCTGGCCACGTGTATTTCAGGGGTGCGCGGGAAGTTCCACACGCGATTACAGCAGGGTACGTGTATTTCAGGGGTGCGCGGGAATTTCCACACGCGAATAGCCTGGCCGCGTGTATTTCAGGGGTGCGCGGGAAGTCCCACACGCGATTACAGCAGGGTACGTGTATTTCAGGGGTGCGCGGGAAGTTCCACACGCGAATAGCCTGGCCGCGTGTATTTCGGGGGTGCGCGGGAAGTCCCACACGCGATTACAGCAGGGTACGTGTATTTCAGGGGTGCGCGGGAAGTTCCACACGCGAATAGCCTGGCCGCGTGTATTTCAGGGCTGCGCGGGAAGTTCCACACGCGAATAGCCTGGGCGCGTGTATTTCAGGGGTGCGCGGGAAGTTCCACACGCGAATAGCCTGGCCGCGTGTATTTCAGGGGTGCGCGGGAAGTTCCACACGCGAATAGCCTGGGCTCGTGTATTTCAGGGGTGCGCGGGAATTTCCACACGCGAATAGGCTGGGCGCGTGTATTACAGGGGTGGGCGGGAAGTCCCACACGCGATTACAGCAGGGTACGTGTATTTCAGGGGTGCGCGGGAATTTCCACACGCGATTTGGCTTGGTACGTGTATTACAGGGGTGCGTGCGAAGTTACACACGCGATTAGGCTGGGTGGGTCCTGTCACCCTCGACGGCCCCTGCAGGCAGCCCACAAAACAGGGGACTACCCTGCACACCTGCTCATGTCTCCCACCACCCCCACCCCCCCAGTCACCAGGGGTACCCTCCACCAGGCCCCCACTCATGTCTCCCACCACCCCCACCCCCCCAGTCACCAGGGGCACCCTCCACCAGGCCCCCAACCATGTCTCCCACCACCCCCACCCCCCCAGTCACCAGGGGAACCCTCCACCAGGCCCCCACTCATGTCACCCACCACCCCCACCCCCCCAGTCACCAGGGGCACCCTCCACCAGGCCCCCACTCATGTCACCCACCACCCCCACCCCCCCAGTCACCAGGGGCACCCTCCACCAGGCCCCCACTCATGTCACCCACCACCCCCACCCCCCCAGTCACCAGGGGCACCCTCCACCAGGCCCCCACTCATGTCACCCACCACCCCCACCCCCCCAGTCACCAGGGGCACCCTCCACCAGGCCCCCACTCATGTCACCCACCACCCCCACCCCCCCGCCACCAGGGGCACCCTCCACCAGGCCCCCACTCATGTCACCCACCACCCCCACCCCCCCAGTCACCAGGGGCACCCTCCACCAGGCCCCCACTCATGTCACCCACCACCCCCACCCCCCCAGTCACCAGGGGCACCCTCCACCAGGCCCCCACTCATGTCACCCACCACCCCCACCCCCCCAGTCACCAGGGGCACCCTCCACCAGGCCCCCACTCATGTCACCCACCACCCCCACCCCCCCGCCACCAGGGGCACCCTCCACCAGGCCCCCACTCATGTCACCCACCACCCCCACCCCCCCAGTCACCAGGGGCACCCTCCACCAGGCCCCCACTCATGTCACCCACCACCCCCACCCCCCCAGTCACCAGGGGCACCCTCCACCAGGCCCCCACTCATGTCACCCACCACCCCCACCCCCCAGTCACCAGGGGCACCCTCCACCAGGCCCCCACTCATGTCACCCACCACCCCCACCCCCCCGCCACCAGGGGCACCCTCCACCAGGCCCCCACTCATGTCACCCACCACCCCCACCCCCCCAGTCACCAGGGGCACCCTCCACCAGGCCCCCACTCATGTCACCCACCACCCCCACCCCCCCAGTCACCAGGGGCACCCTCCACCAGGCCCCCACTCATGTCACCCACCACCCCCACCCCCCCAGTCACCAGGGGCACCCTCATGTCACCCACCACCCCCACCCCCCCAGTCACCAGGGGCACCCTCCACCAGGCCCCCACTCATGTCACCCACCACCCCCACCCCCCCAGTCACCAGGGGCACCCTCCACCAGGCCCCCACTCATGTCCCCTATCACCCCCACCCCCCAGCAGTGCAGGGGCAGCCTCCACCAGGCCCCCACCCATGTCTCCCACCACCCCCACCCTCCTGCCACCAGGGGCAGCCTCCACCAGGCCCCCACCCATGCCTCCCACCACCCCCACCCCCCCGCCACCAGGGGCACCCTCCACCAGGCCCCCACTCATGTCACCCACCACCCCCACCCCCCCGCCACCAGGGGCACCCTCCACCAGGCCCCCACTCATGTCACCCACCACCCCCACCCCCCAGTCACCAGGGGCACCCTCCACCAGGCCCCCAGTCATGTCACCCACCACCCCCACCCCCCCAGTCACCAGGGGCACCCTCCACCAGGCCCCCACTCATGTCACCCACCACCCCCACCCCCCAGCACTGTGGGGAACCTGCCAGCAGGCCCCCACACATGTCCCCCTGGCCCGAGGTCCTGACGAAACACAATCATGGCAGTAATGGCCAGCATACCCAGCACAAACACCCAGGCAAGGATTGCATCCACCCACATAGTGAATGCAATCACATGACACAACCCCAATGCCAAGTATGCAAAATAACACATGTCCGTCACACACACATACACAATGTGTGCAAGTGAATGTCAAAACACATATCATGACATGTAACAAACCAATGAGAAAATAACACAAGTGTAAGAAAATATAAAAAATGTATTAAATACCAAAAATAAGTGAACTTTTGAAACATACAACGATGTGGCTAAGTAAATAAATGGTCCATGTCCGAGAACAAAAGTGATAAACAAAAAAACAAAGGAATAAAAAATTAAAATGAATTTGTCCAAAGCAATATCATGTCATAGGAAATTAATGAAAAACCATTACGTCATGGTGAAAACAATAAGAAATTAAAAAAATGTATCTCCCAAAAAAACAAACTATATACAGGAATGTTCCAGGGTCCATGAGCCCAACACCAAAAATGAAACCTACCACTAACTAATGTAAAATATATGTACAAAAAAGTGGCCATTGTCCGAGCGGTCCAAAATAATAAAAATAAATAAAGGAAACCTAGCACTAACTAACTAAATAACTATATACAAAGGCAGCGGGCAAGTCCTGCGGCTCACTTGGTGATGTTGCTGGCCAGGGCATCATCGAACTCCATGTCGATGTCCTGGAGGCTGGACTCTGTCCTGGCCCCGAGGTCTCGCAGGGACAGCCCCATGTCCACCTCAAACTCCCTGCAAGCTTCCTCGAGGCACTCAGCCCGCCTCAATGCCCGACGCATGGAGAACTCCGCCCTGACCATGGCGAGCCGCTCCTCTTCCACCCGCTGCCGCTCCGCACCTATCCGCTGGCCAAACTCCTCCCACACGGAACACACCACCATCCCAGGGTTGCCCTGCCCTCCGGCCGATGCCTGCCCCTCTGATCTTGATGGCCCCGAGCCATGATGCCTCCCACGTCGAGCCCGCTGCTGCCTCCGACGCCACTGCCTCTGCCAGCACGACGGCATCCAGGCTGATGGAAACCACCGACGCCGTCGTGCACGTGCCCTGCCCGATGATGCCGTCACATCTTCCATCTGCTGGGGCCACTTGCTGTGTTGTCCACCCCTGCTGGACCTCCGACTCCCAACTGTGGCAGGGATGGGATCCCCACCGAGCTGGCTGCATTGGTCGGGGCAGGTCCACAGGGGGCCCTGGTGGCATCTGGGCCGGAAGACGGCAAGGAGAACGACCGGTGGATAGCCTGCACAGAGGAGGAGAGGGCCGTCAGATTGGCCAACACATGCAGGAAACCCCCGAACATGGCCGATCCCAATTGGGCCACGTCGGCACGGTGCACTTCGTGATGACGTGCGTGCTCCTCCCGGAAAGCACGCACGTCATCACGAATCACAGCCGTGCGCATCGCGACCCCAATCAGGACCTTCTCCACGCGGCCAGGGGTTACCACGTCCGCAGGTGGAGGGGAGTCAGGTGACATGGACATCCCCTCTACCTGCGGACGGGCCTGGGACGGGGCATCCCTGCTGGTGCATGGTGGTGCACTCACAGGGTCAGGGACAGTGACATGCACAGGCCCCTCCACGGTGACCTGTGCTGCCTCCTGCCCCTGGCCCTGGACTGCACCACTTGCACCAGCAGGGATGCTCCCACCAGGCCCCATGTGTGCACCAGTGTCGGCCTCCTCCTCCTCTGTGCAAACCACCAACCTGGATGGCTCCTCACCGTCTCCCGCCATAGCAGGCCCCTGTGGGGGCTCACCCACCCCTTCCGCTGCAGCCGTGGGGGCATCCCTGCCGCCTTGCTCCACAGCGCCGTCTCCGCCCTCTTCTTCACTAGCCGCTGCGTAGAGGGAGACAAAGGACACAAGCATCAGGCTACTGTACAATGGTCCCCTAGACAGGAAGCAATAGCAGATGAGCACCACTGTCAAAGTACACTTCCATCATGTCCCTCCACAACACATGGGTCAGTCCAGGCAAAACACACACAGTAACAGGCATGGTGCATGCCATGGACATTTCCATGCATGTCCAATGGACTCTAGAAACATTCAATGATATGTAACTCACATGCATCATGGCTCATGCATATCACATGCACACACTTCACCTCAGTCACATCCATCTGGCCCCAAACACACCGAACACAGGCGAAACAAGGGTAAGTTGGGTGCGTCACTGAATCTGTGCATTGTCACACACATGTGTCATGCATCCATGGCATGCACAAGTCACAGACACGCAGGTCAGGCACACAGACATGGCTACCATATATGTACCTGGCATCAGTACCCATCCTTCACCCCCATCCATGTCCAGGTACAGAGACTGGCATGCTCTCATGTCCAAAATCTGCATAGGGCTCCCCATGCCACATTTCAACACATGCAACAACCATGTGGGTCACACATCACTGGTCGCACATGCATTACCATGATGTCCCTGCACACATACATGCATACATGGCCCATGGCACACATACAGGCAAGTATCATAGAACCAGCACACCGCAACATGCCCTGTCTCACACAGTAATGCTTGGACACATACCGCTCATTTCCAGACAGGCCTCCCTCTCAAGGACCTGGGCGTGGAGCGCTGGGCGTACGCGTTCCAGGACCCTCTTCTGGATGGAACTCATGCGGCCCCGGCCCCCCTTCATGAGGCGCCGGGCCTTCACAAGGGTCCTGGACCTCAAGTCCTCCCAGCGCTTCTTGATCTTCTGGACGTTGCGGGTTGCCACCCCCTACGCGTTGATGGCAACCACACAGTCGGCCCAGATCCTCTCCCGTCCTTCCTTGCTGGCGCGGGACGATCCAAAGAGGGCATCATACTGCCCCAGGACATGCTCCACCAGGACACCAACTTCGGTGGCAGTGAAGCTGGTGCCCCTCTGCCCCTCTGGCCTGGGGTTGCCACTGGTGCCAGATGTGGAAGTGCCCGACATGGCAACCCCAGAGGCAGGTGTGGGTGGGCAACTGGGTCCTGGGGCTGGGCTGTGGAGCGATGTAATCCCAGTTGGGAGTCTTCAGTTCCAGCAGGGGTGGACACAGCAACTGGACCCCTGCAGATGGCTGATGTGCAGGCACCAAAAGGCAGGGCACGGTGGCAGCAGGCAGGCAGGCAGGCAGGCAGCAGCAGATAGCACGTGGGAGGCTGCTCGGGGCACTGGGGGGCAGTAACTCGGCCTTCTGGGCAGGAGCGTGGTGTTCCGTGTGTTTTCGGGTGGCCAGCTTGATACGGAGTGATTTGGCACGTGAAAATCCTGCACATCAGCGTGAAATCCGAGGAAAGGCCCTTAGCGCGTAAGCGCGTCAGCACGCATACGCGATTCTTTTGGACCAGAGTCCCTCAGCGCGTAAGCGCGTCTGACGTGACCTGCACGGGCGTTCCCCACTCAGCACGTGATGACGGAACACACGTGGAAATACTGCACGTCAGAGTGTCATCGCGTAATTGGCCTATGTGCATGTATTTCATTGCGTGTAATTGGACAAAAGTGCGCGTACACGCGATTGGCCTATGTAGGTGTATTTAATGGGTGCGCGGCCACTTACACACGCAAGTACGTCAGCGAACCTGTATCCCGTGGTGCGTGTGAATTACCACACGCTATTGGACTGGGAACTGGATTCCAGGGGTGCGCGGGTCACACGCTGTATCCCGTGGTGCGTGTGAATTTCCACACGCTATTGGACTGGGAACTGGATTCCAGGGGTGCGCGGGTCACACGCTGTATCCCGTGGTGCGTGTGAATTTCCACACGCTATTGGACTGGGAACTGGATTCCAGGGGTGCGCGGGTCACACGCTGTATCCCGTGGTGCGTGTGAATTTCCACACGCTATTGGACTGGGAACTGGATTCCAGGGGTGCGCGGGTCACACGCTGTATCCCGTGGTGCGTGTGAATTTCCACACGCTATTGGACTGGGAACTGGATTCCAGGGGTGCGCGGGTCACACGCTGTATCCCGTGGTGCGTGTGAATTTCCACACGCTATTGGACTGGGAACTGGATTCCAGGGGTGCGCGGGTCACACGCTCGCCTAGAACACGCGCAAAGCATAAAATTGCGGACTTTAACAATAACAAGCTCAGACGCCAGGATGAACATACCGTTCCTAGCAGCAGTGGCAGTGGGCTACCAAAGGAGGAGGAGGAGGATAGTCAGGGCCAGAATATTCACACCCAGAACCAGCCTTTTCGGATGCCTGATGACCAGGTGTATGGGAGGTACAGGTTTCCACCACACATCATACTGGACCTGGTGAGTGAGTGGGAGGATGACCTCACATCACCCACCCTGTGCTCCCAAGCACTCAGCCCCCTGGAGAAGGTCCTCAATGTACTGCACTTCTTAGCCACTGGATCATTTCAGCGGACAAGTGCCATAGTGGGTGGGGTGTCACAGGCCACCCAGTCACGCTGCCTACACCAGGTCTTGAACATCATGACTGCACGCCCATCAGTCCGCAGGCACATATACCTGCCCAGAACACCTGCAGAAAGGCATGCTGCCGCCCTGGATTTTTACGCTGTGGCACGATTCCCCAAAGTGCTAGGTGCCATCGACTGCACCCATGTGGCTCTACGTCCCCCCAGGGCATCTGAGCACATCTATCGGAACCGCAAGCACTGGCATTCCATCAACGTGCAGGTAGCATGTAATGCCAAGGGAATCATCACCTCAGTATATGCCAACTATCCCGGCTCCACCCACGACAGCTTCATTTACCGAATGTCCACCCTAAGCCGGGACCTAGAAGCTGGGCGGCATGGCGATACATGGCTGCTTGGTGAGTATGTATGCCACTGCACATGCATGCATGTTGGATACTGAGCAAGGTCACAACCCCACCAATGATACCAATCACCACCTCCACAGGGGACAGTGCCTACCCTCTCAGCCCCCACATGATGACGCCAAATCGGAACCCCACCACGCCACCCCAGGTAAGATATAACACAGCCCACATTACAACCAGGGGCATAGTGGAGCGCACATTCGGAGTGCTAAAGTCACGCTTTCGCTCCCTTGACCGTTCTGGCGGGCAGCTGTTATACGCTCCCCCAGTAGTGTGCAGGATCATAGTGGCAGCATGTGTCCTGCACAACGTTGCAACACGCCGGGGCCTGGCCGTGGACATGGTGGTGGCCCCACATCCCCAACCACATGCACAGCCGCTGCGCATGGGAGGGGAAAGGGCACGGGGGAGGCAGCCCGTACACAGCTAGTGGCTAATTACTTCACATAGAAATCACACCCCTGTGGAGTGCACACTGCCCTGGCACATTCCATCTGACAATCAATGATGACTCAACCTGACACTGATCCTGAATGTCTGGAGAATGAACCGGGAATACCATGTCAGCCTGAGATTGTTCACCTGGAAGTGTCACAATGTGTGCATCCCTACCCACACAGACACCACCAATGCAGTTTTGTGAAGTTACAAATTGAAGCAGCTAAAATGAATACCCACTTGCAAAATGCAACAAGAGGACAGTGCCATGTCAGCCAACCCAACCCCAGCACCGCCACACGACACACCGTGCCATGTCATGCTAATTGCAGGTAAACAAAGTAATCCCCACAACATGACATCAGTCTCACTATGTACAGTGGCACTATTAGAAACCTGCAACACCTGAAATGCTCACAGCAATGCCGGACCAACAACATACTTGAGCACGTAGTACCATTAACATGACATCACAAATGTTACATATTAGTAGTCTCACCACCTGGAAATGCCTGCACTCCCACCACTACCAACTGTGCAGTGTTGTCGCCATGTAGAGTTGTAGGTGCACTGCTGCCAACATGGTCCCCATCTCCAGACTAGAGGTCCTTGTGTGGACATGAGGAAGGGACCTGCAAATTGGGAGGTAGACACAGAAGAAGAGTTACACATCAATGCAACATGCAGTGTACAACACAACAGCAATATGCACTATGAATGTATACACAGTATTGACTACAGACTGGCCACACAGCTCATGGGAGTCCAACGTCACTGTGTAATTCACTGTCACTTGGGCACACCCTTTGCAAGCCCATGGAAACGGGAAGCAGGAGGGGTGTGTGTGACTCAAACCCAAGCCCTGAACCAAATACATTACAAGCCTGCATGTGCCCAGCCACAATGCAGCGTATGCCCACAGGAACCACGGAAGCCAACAGATCGAAGCCAACAGATCGAAGCCAACAGATCGTCCCAAAAAAATTGGGAATAAAAGAAATAAAAATAAAAATAAAAATAAGAAACAATCAAAAATGGCCATTGATGGGCCCGGGGGGGTTGGGGAGGCCACCCAGGAGGTCCGAGGACAGGATGCACACCAGAACCCACCTGCGTGGATCCTGGGAAGATAAAACACCTCCATGGGCTCATGGCCCACACGGCTACCCTATTGTGGGAGTATCACTGCTGTCGCTATTATCACCCTGTGCAGCTGCATCCGGAGGTGGTTGCACTATGGGAGGCAGCCCACGCAAAGCCCTAGTCTGCTCCTCCATGGCTGCAAGCATGCGGGTGTGGTAGGTCTGGTTCTGGAGGATGAGTGTGCGGAGGTCCCCATGCAACAACTCACGGGATGCCCGGACCTCCGCCCTCGTTGCCTGCATCTCAGCTGAGAGCGTACGGGTGAGACGCTCCAGCTGCTGTTCTGTCCTTTGGTGTGTTGAAGCCTCAAGCTCAACAAGAGTCGCCCTGAGGTGAAGGAGCTCCTGCCTCAGGGCTTCCCTGTGGCCCTGGGACTCAATGGAGATGGCCTCCTGCAGAGTCGCCAGTGCCGCCCGCCTGTCCCTGTTGGACCCCAACATGTCCTCCCTGTGTGACTGGCAGATGGAGTCGGTTGCCTGCTCTAGTCGCTCCATCAGCCTTTCTGGGGGGACAATGGAAGTGGCCACCCTATCCATGGCCTGAGCCATCATCTCGGATGATGCAGCCTGTTGGGTTGCCATACCGTAAATGGATTGCTCCCATGCGGTATTGCCGGGTGGCGTACGGCCACCACGTCGGCGGGCACCACACCTGTCTGGGGCAAGGCGAACTGCGCCTTGCTGTGCCGGCACTGCCTGAGGCTGCAGGACTGCATTCCCCCTCTGATCTGCTGGCCCAGGAACAGGATCAGATGTCGCGGAGTGTGACCCTGCATCCGTAACCACCGAAGGCGTAGCTGCCAACACTGACATCCCCATGGAGGGTACTGACCCTGGTGCAGGTGGGTGAGACAGAACAGAATACCTCCCTGGAACACTCACCTGCGACGGCACGTAGGTCTCATCCGAATCAACACCTGAGTACAGCTCGGGGGAGGTGCAGCCAGAGACACCCCTTGAGAGCACGACCTGCAGCACTTGTGGGTTCTCCCCCACCACCACACCACGTCCCTCACTGGTGGTTGGTCGGCCCTGGGACACCTCCTGGGTCTGCACCATCTCCACAACCCCAGCAGTATCAGGTGCGTCTTCCCCTGCAAAGACATGAAAACAAAGAAATGGAAACAGGCATTAGCACCATGGCACACATTGAGGGCTGAGAAGCAAGAGAACCAGTACTTGATTGACACATGTCCCACATGACTAAAACCCTCCCATGCATGCACCCTCACTGCGTATGAAGTGCAGGCAAATGGCACACACTGATGACACCAAGATGGAAGATGAACACATTTTCTGCATGCTGCCTGGCAGTGGCATCACACATTGGCCTGTGATTGGCAGGTTAAACACACATGCCATCACACAGATGGCATGTACCATTGCTATTGAGTGAAGATGGAGAGGAGGGCAGCACCTATTCATTCAGTCCAGTTCCCGCATGTAATAGCTTTTCTATTTCTAACAGGTCAGATTTTTCACCTGGAGCTGCCAGTCTGAAATGGTCCAATTGCACAGGGACATGTGTGTACAAATGATATCCAGGTAACAAAGTCACTCCACTTTACCATACCCATGTCAGACATGTGACTAGTGGACAGCGACATGCCTAGTGAAAGTGGTGGAATGCAAACAAACTGACTGAATGAACAGTGAAGAAGAAGCAAATATGTTGTGGCAAGGTGACACTTCAAGGGCAACTGGCGTGCAGTTGGGCTAGATGTCTACTGTTGGCAGAAGGGATACTGCTATGGCCAAATGCAGCTGCGCAGGAAGGATTGCAGCTGCGCAGGAAGGATTGCATGAAGCACATGGCTGACCCATACGACTCAGGCGCACACACTCTCACCTGGCACCCGAACAGAAGCCCTCACACACACACCATGCACATGGATGACACACACATGCATGTGCACTCACCGGACAATGCCTCGTAATCAGCCAGATCTCCCACGCCTTGGATCTGTTCCTCCGTGACGTAGGTCCCAGCGACTGACTCATGTGGAGTGAGTTCCATGTCTACTACTGGAGACCCACCTCCAGTCACTAGAGTTGCGGCATGACTTGAGGCCAGCTTACTCTTTGCCCTGCGCTTTAGGTAATTCCAGCGCTTATAGCAATCATTGGCTGTGCGCCTCACAATTCCAAGGGCACTTACGATGTCCGCTACGGTCTGCCAGTGTGCCTGGCGTTGTGCAGGTGTGGTCTTGGATCCTGCAACAATGACCATCTCGTTGTCATGTCCGGACACATACTCGACAAGTGCATTCAGTTCATCATCCGTGAAGCTGGGCTTCCTGGACGGGCCGGACTGTGTAGCCGTGTCTGGGGCATCAGCCTGTGCCGGACGAGCACTCTTCCTCTTCCGCTTGGAAGGTGGTGGTGATCCTGAGTGTCCTGCGCCGCTCTGGACACTAGGGGCAGGAGCCCTGGTGGACTCTGTATCAGGAGTGTGGGATTGCACACTCAGCATGGGAGTTGGTGCAGGCATTAGCTCTAGTGTGATGGTGTCAGGGGGAATGTCAGCAGCATGGACTAGGACCGACACTGTCCTGGATGGGTGTGTGGGGGCTGGGGTGGATGGAGCCGCAGCTGCCCCTGCAGCCTCTCCGCCCTGCCTACTTGGTGCAGCAGATGACCTTGCTGCCCCAGATCCACGTGGCATGATGGCATCAACGTGCACCAGCGCACGTGTCGTAGCCCTGCTGACCTGGAAGTCAGCCATGGAGTCAGCCAGGTCTGGTGCCACAATGGGCTGGTCCAACAAGGGCTGAGCATGGATGGTGTCAGCCACATCAGCCTCAATGGGAGGGGGGGGATTATGGGTGCCCGTGACTGGTCCTCCACACATGGGGGGACAGGCTCAACCTGCAAGTTACGACCACGTCCCCTACCGGATCCACCACGGCCACCACTTGTGGCTCTTCCACCTTTGCCACCCTTACGGAATCCTCGCCTCCCAGCCATGGCACTGATGTTAATGTGCGTATGGGAGTGGATGTAGACTATTGTCCTGGGCAATTGGGGGTCAAAGGGGTTGGGTACCAGATGGTAATTGTACCCTAGTTCTCTAGCAAGGCTGAATGTAACCCCTGGGGAAAGATGACGGGTCACGCAACGCACAGGAGGCCCAAAAAAGGGAGATGACGTGCACGCAACCCCTCCTAGACCACGTGTGCAGAAAGAAAAACCTGCACTACGCTGTGGCACCCAGAAACACAAGAATGAACGTATGCGTGTCACACGCAGCCTAGAATGACCTCTGAAGGGGTAGGCTACACACGGGGCTATCACAGATGTTAGATACGTGCGTGACTCACCGTCTGCCAGGTAAACGAGCGTGTAAAAGGAGCACGTTTGGTTGGCAACACCCCCGCCAAAAGAAGATTTGTCCGCTGTCTGAGGAGACAGGACAACAGTAGAAGGGAACACTGTTTGAGGGAACAGGCCCAGGTAAACCAGTAAAGGAGAAAACAGAGAAAAAGCTGTCAGAGGTAACAGGGAATACGAACTAGAAACGCCGTGAAGTAAATCGCGTGTGAAACGACAAGAAGTACAGAATTCACCCACTCGCTCTCCACGAAAAGCACGTACAAGGAAAACGTGTTCTACACGTACCTTTTATACAGGCCCACACGTCCAGCGTCACTTACGCGGCGTGTACGCGCTAGGGCCATTTCCACCAATTACACGCTTTGTCACTTCTGCGTGTAGGGCCATTTCCACCAATCACACGCGATTACACTCTGACGTGCAGTCTTTCCACGTGTGCTCTGTCATCACGTGCTGTGTGGGAAACACCTGTGCGGGTCACGTCACAGACGCGCTTACGCGCTGAGGGCCTTTCCTCAGTTTTCACGCTGACGTGCAGGATTTTCACGTGCAAAATCACTCCGTGCCAAGCTGGCCACGCGTACGCACACGGAATACCACGCTCCTGCCCGGAAGGCCGAACTACTGCCCCCCAGAGCCCGAGCACGCTCCCACCTGCTGCTGCCCGACTGCCTGCTGCCCCTGCACTGCTGGGGGGTGGGGGTGGTGGGAGACATGAGTGGGGGCCTGGTGGAGGGTGCCCCTGGTGGCTGGGGTGTGGGGGTGGTGGGAGACATGAGTGGGGGCCTGGTGGAGGCTGCCCCTGGTGGCTGGGGTATGGGGGTGCAGGGTGACATGAGTGGGGGCCTGGTGGAGGCTGCCCCTGGTGGCTGGGGGGTGGGGGTGGTGGGAGACATGAGTGGGGGCCTGGTGGAGGCTGCCCCTGGTGGCTGGGGTATGGGGGTGCAGGGTGACATGAGTGGGGGCCTGGTGGAGGCTGCCCCTGGTGGCTGGGGGGTGGGGGTGCAGGGGGACATGAGCAGGTGTGCAGGGTAGTCCCCTGTTTTGTGGGCTGCCTGCAGGGGCCGTGGAGGGTGTACAGGGAACACCTGTGAGGACCCACCCAGCCTAATCGCGTGTGTAACTTCCCACGCACCCCTGTAATACACGTACCAAGCCAAATCGCGTGTGAGAATTCCCGCGCATACCTGAAATACACGTACCCTGCTGAAGTCGCGTGTAAAACTTCCCGCGCACCCCTGAAATGCATGCGACCAGGCTATTCGCGTGTGGAACTTCCCGCGCACCCCTGAAATACACGCGCACAGGCTATTCGGGAGTGGGACTTCCCGCGCACCCCTGAAATACACGTAGCACGCTGGGAGACATGAGTGGGGGCCTGGTGGAGGGTGCCCCTGCACTGCTGGGGGGTGGGGGTGGTGGGAGACATGGGTGGGGGCCTGGTGGAGGGTGCCCCTGGTGGCAGGGGGTGGGGGTGATGGGGGACATGAGTGGGGGCCTGGTGGAGGGTGCCCCTGCACTGCTGGGGGGTGGGGGTGGTGGGAGACATGGATGGGGGCCTGGTGGAGGTTGCCCCTGGTGGCTGGGGGGTGGGGGTGGTGAGAGACATGGGTGGGGGGCTGGTGGAGGGTGCCCCTGGATGCTGGGGGGTGGGGGTGATAGGGGACATGAGTGGGGGCCTGGTGGAGGGTGCCCCTGGATGCTGGGGGGTGGGGGTGGTTGGAGACATGAGTGGGGGCCTGGTGGAGACTGACCCTGCACTGCTGGGGGGTGGGGGTGTTGGGAGACATGGGTGGGGGCCTGGTGGAGGCTGCCCCTGCACTGCTGGGGGGTGGGGGTGCAGGGGGACATGAGCAGGTGTGCAGGGTAGTCCCCTGTTTTGTGGGCTGCCTGCAGGGGCCGTGGAGGGTGTACAGGGAACACCTGTGAGGACCCACCCAGCCTAATCGCGTGTGATAATTCCCGCACACCCCTGTAATACACGTACCTGGCCAAATCGCATGTGAGAATTCCCGCGCACCCCTGTAATACACGTACCCAGCCTAATCGCGTGTAGAACTTCCCACGCACCCCTGTAATACACGTACCAAGCCAAATCGCGTGTGAGAATACCCGCGCACCCCTGTAATACACGTACCCAGCCGAATCGCGTGTAGAACTTCCCGTGTACCCCTGTAATACACGTACCCTGGCCAATCGCGTGTAGAACTTCCCACGCACCCCTGTAATACACGTACCAAGCCAAATCGCGTGTGATAATTCCCGCGCACCCCTGTAATACACGTACCTGGCCAAATCGCATGTGAGAATTCCCGCGCACCCCTGTAATACACGTACCCAGCCGAATCGCGTGTAGAACTTCCCGTGTACCCCTGTAATACACGTACCCAGCCAAATCGCGTGTGATAATTCCTGCGTACCCCTGTGATACACGTGCCCTGGCTAATCGCGTGTAAAACTTCATGCGTACCCCTGTAATAACCGTACCCTGGCCAATCGCGTGTAGAACTTCCCGTACCCCTGTAATACACGTACCCTGGCTAATCACGTGTATAACTTCGCGCGTACCCCTGATATGCACGTTACCCGCTTTGCGTTCCTTGTTTGGCAGCCCTGTAGACTGGTCCAGGGTTAGCGCAGCCCTTTGCGATGATTTAGCGATTTTGATGGCTTTTCCTTGCGCGAGGGCGTTCTTGGGGGCGTTACTGGCGCTGCTGCAGGGTCGCTGCGATACTCTGCGCCACGGCTGGTTTGGGAGCCTGAAATCCATGAATACGCTGTGCGCGGAAATCGGTTTTAGCGCACGTGCCTGGCGCAGACAATCGCACGCGGACACTCTGCGCCAGCCGCTTGCGACACTTTTCTGCGAAATTCTATGAATTACCCTGTAAGTGTGTATTGAGTTGGTAACTCACTAGTACTCCTCCTCATCTCAGTATTTTCCACTTGAGTAGCCTTAGCAAAGTTGGTAGGGTGTAAGGATAAGTGTGAAGAGGAATGGGGAGAGGAAGGAAAGTTGGGGTGATTCTGGAAAGGGGCACCAAGGTTATGTGCTGGGTGGGAATACCGTGTTCTCCCAATGTGGTCATCACTGGTTCCACAGGGAGCTTCGCCTCCCATGAGATCGACTTGCTGAGTACCACCCCCATGGGGACTATCGGATAGCGGCCTTTTCACACCAACATTTACAAGCCAAATGGCCAACACATGACTAATGGTCCCCCCTCCTTATTGGCGTTTTAGGAGCACAATACTGAAATTGTGACCAACAGCCTGAACAATGTTTTTAAATACAATTGTCCAAGGAGTGATTGGCTGCGTTTCCTATCCCAAGCTTAAACGTGGGTGGGTAACAGGCTTACTGGAGATGAACACGCAATTGACTATGTCTAAAACATGCTGGCCTTCAGTAGTTTTGCACAACCTGTGACTGGCACTACCGTATTCCTTCATGCCACTTTGAGAGCAGCCCAGCACGTTTTACTTTCAGGTCATAAATGCTCTTCACTTCTCTTGAGCCTACTGGCCTTGCCACCAGCCTCTCCACTTTTGGCCTTCTTGGTTTGGGCAATGAAAGCTGTCTGCTTAGGACCTCTTTGTCTACTTCCTCGTCCACTCCTCACACCTTCCACCTTCTCGAACCTTCCTCCTTTTTCAACTCTCATTCGTCTTCCTCTTTCTCTGTCTCGCCTCCAATGCCAGACCCTCCATTGCAAGTCTTCTTCTCTCCTTCTCCATCTACATCTCCAGTCCCCCTCCTTCCTTCATTACCAGCCTCTCACTCAGAAGTTTGCTTCACTCACCCTCCTGCCTGATTGCCGCCCCCCTGTAACTCCAGCCTTTTCCTTTATGTCCTTACTTTGCCGGGGATAGGGTGACCTAATGTATATATATTTTGTTTGCAGCCATAATGTGTACCTTAACCTTTATTTTAGTCCGTGATAGCCATTTGACTGCTGTGGGTGGGGTTCATTATTTGCCCAAATTGTAGTAGTACTTGGGGGCTAATTGCATGCATGAGCTCACTTATGGGGAGCAAAGTAGCTCACCTGTACAGCATATGGACACAACGGACACGCCAAAGGTCCACCATTGGAAAGCCCAACTCTTCCTGTTCGAATACAGTCCAGGCCTCGACCCAGTCCCTCCACCTTTGCCCTCACATCATGGATTAGTCCCCTGGAAAATCACAGTTTTTCAATTCCATATCACCACTTCTTTCTCTGCAAGCGCTATATTCCTTACCCATGGATGTCGCAATTATACTTCAATCAGTATGGCTGCTCCATAACTATTGCTTTGGGGTGAGTACTGCCCTCTTTAGTGGTACCAATTGTATTTTGCTCAGCCTCACTCTTATTAAGGTGCTCCAATCAGTTTTATTCTAATCACATCATTTCCAGCTCTAACATTTCTCGTGAATTATATTTGTTCTTGATGACCTTCCTCATCTGACTGCACCTGCTAGTCAAGTTCACTCTTCCAATTCCTTGTGCAGCTAGCTGGTATCATTGTTTTCTCAGAGAAAATGTCCAAGATTGCGAAATACTTCGTTTTGTTGATTTATAGTTTGACCTGGGTGCTCCTCCTAGCTTCAGGTCTTCTCAACCTATGTGCCCTGAAGTGATGAATCGTCACAGATTACGTCAGACAGAGATTGGAGAGTTCTGCTGACCTCAGAGGAGCTGGATGTCACACAGCTGGGCTTTGCAGATGTTCAAGGTGCGCAGAGAGGCAAACAGGCTACCATGTTGCTCCAATGAAAGCAGAGAGAGTAACTTCGACCTGGTTTCCTGTCCCCTTGGTGCCACAGAAAGCCCACAGTTAGTTTTTCACTGGTGTATCACTGGCAGGACAGTCCATGCAGCAATGAGGGGAAGAGGAGTCGGAGGTCTCAGTAAGGTGAACACAAACGGCAGTCCAGGGGACTATCAAGATGGAGGCTGGCTGATAGACTGCTGAGACCTCCGTTCTGGGAACCAGGAAAGGGACCTGTGCATGAGAGAGCTTCCCATAGCCACACTGATCCCTGTCAGTCAGCCTCTGCTTTGCAGACACTCAACTGTAAACTTTCTCCTCAGACACCTTACTGACAGCTAGCTGAGCAGAGGCGTTGCTAGTGGGGCCGAAGGGGATATAGCCCCGAGTCTTTTGGTTGTAGCACCGGATAGAAGCTCAGGAGCTACAACCAAAAAGCTATAGCTAGCCACGAGTCCTGCCAGTCCCGACATTAGCTTAGCCTCGGATCGTTTCCACACCTAGCAACACCCCTGCAGCTGAGAATGTTCCATTTGCAACAATGCTGCAATTGAGAGTCCTGGCTTGGGTCTATAACCATAGAGCAATGTGGAATGTACCATTTTTAAACCGTTCAACCTTTTACATTTTCAGCATTTTAGCCGTAGGAATCTGTTCCTCTCATGCGTTTAAGATAATTAATATGTAAAAAATACAGAAAAACCTCAATTCGCATACTCCTTATTACATATGTTAAAAACACATTTCACAGTACATTTTACTTGCAGCTGTGACAGAACGAATGAGAGGCTTTGCTCCGGAGCTGTTACTGTGTACTTTTTTTGTTTTGGGCCTATTTGGCCAATTTCATGGATAATATATACTGACCCATTTTAGGCGTTAGGTCAGCAGTAAGTTATTTACTACGGCATGCCTGAGAATAAAAATCACAAAGTACATTCTGTCTATCTGTGTGAGAATCTTTTTCCAGCTAGGGAAGAAGCGCCCGCTGAAAATGGCCTTTCGCGTAATTATAGTTAGCATATCTAAAGAAGAAATTAAAATAGAGATATTTCAGCACTAGGACAATCATTAACAGAATAGCTCTGCTTGTGGTTTCTTGATCTCAGAAAACAGGGCATGGCATGGACAGTTCGTTGTCAGAAACCAAGATCACACACAGTAACAAGGCTGGTTTGTCTGTGCAAACCGAGTAGTGCTTGAAAGAAGGACCGTAACCCCCTCTTTGTAGGCCTGTTGAATGGGAGAGATGACACAAGGCCTAAAAGGAACACCTCATACATGTAGGACATGTTCCTCTAACATATATTTCAATAACATTCTTGGTATCAAAATAACAATATTCATGCCTGTGCAGAGTCTTCCAATTGGCTCCAGGGGTTGCATATAGACTCAACATGGATTTGTTTGTGATCATACAGAGGTCACATTTATTCTCCGAGGAGTGTGGTGGGTGGTGCCATTTAGGCATTGATGTGGCTCGTTCTTTGATTTTGCATTTGGGAAGAGGATGTTTCACCTGGCACCTGATCGGGCATTGGTATGACCTGATTCTGGATGCTTGCCTACGTGTAGCTTAGCCCCTGTTTGCTGGAACCAGAATTGGGGGTTTCATTGAAAGCAATGGGATGGGTCCTTGTTGGATATTGGAGTTGTGCAGAAAATGTACCCCTAGATGATAGTTGACTTCTTCCCTGTCTGTCCCAGGTGGCTTTTCAGTCATCATTGTTGAACTCCACCCCAAAGCCGGTGTGCCGTGCTGTGAGCTAGCCACCTGTAAAGGGTCCCCAGGAGTTCACCACATTCTCAGGATTCTCACAATCCTAGCACAGATTGCAGATTTTCATGAGAGCGTTCCAAGCTCTGGGTTCTTAATATAGAACCTCCTGGCTTAGAATCTCAGAGAGCCTTCCAGACTCAGACACAATGGGAACCTTCCTAGATCTGATTGTCAAGGAGCACATCAGACTTGGGTGGTCTATAAGCAGTTCTCTCTTGGTGAGTTTGGCAGTCCCACCGTTTTTCCTTTGCTGCTTCTCTAGAGATAAGTCATATTTATTTTCCCTAGTGAGCTGGCCAGTTCCACCAGAATCCAGGTGATGGCTCCTGGCTAGCCTGTGTCTCTCTGCTACTCTAATGGGGTTGCAACTCTCTGCCTTTTCCTGGGCCCACATCAAGAAGGCTTTATATTTCTCTAGCAAATGTATCCTGACCTCCTCCAAGGCTAGGCCAAACTTGTCTCTCCATCTTCCTTTCAGCACCCCATTTTGCTGTTGAAAAATGTTGGTCTGCCACTGTTGACTTGTCTATCCACATCCTCCTCCCCTCCATCCCTCTTCCATCTCCAACCTCTCCGTGCCGGCAATGCCCCCTCTTTTGTCAATCTTCCAATCTCTCCCAACATTCGCCGCCTTCCTCCTCCTCCTTCCACATCTTGCCCTTCTCAAACAGCTTCATACCCCTAATTGTTATCCCTTCCTTTCCTTGACTTGCCTCCAGCACCTCTCCGCTATCAACCTCTCTCAGAACTCTCTAACCTGGAATCAGCACCCTATTATGAAATAAGGGAATGAGGGCCTTACTGTGGACATGTGCACCCTGTTGGCAGTGGACACCAGTATGGTTGGTGAACCCTCCTATTGCTAAGTTGTATCTTC
Source organism: Ambystoma mexicanum (assembly GCF_040938575.1). Taxonomy (NCBI): domain Eukaryota; kingdom Metazoa; phylum Chordata; class Amphibia; order Caudata; family Ambystomatidae; genus Ambystoma; species Ambystoma mexicanum. Next base: position 1,140,408,667 of record NC_090927.1, read on the forward strand.
TAGTGTTCATGTGATTTGCGGATGGCCACTGGCAATGCAGGACAAAGCTTTATCTGTTATGGTAGCTGAGGAATTCTCGGTTGTCATTAATTGGAACATCTCCATCTATTATCTCTACTTCTACTGCTCTTCCTCACCCTAAGGCAGGTCTTGAGCTCACTGTGCTTAGTGTCTAAGGCTGTATGTTATTCATGACATCTAATAATGCTGAAGTGTGTCATGGGCTGATTGTGACCACACAAGGATAGGGTAGGTACCCCAGACATCTCATGGACCTATTAGCATGGAGACTCCCCATTGAGAACCAGAACAAACAATGCATATAGCAGGGCAGTTCCCTAAGTCAACAATGTATTAATTGGAAAATCTATATCCACACATTCTCTCTCTCAATGTGAAATAGGTCAAGAAAGCAAAATCATATAGGTAGTAATTGCAAAATATAAAACATAATTTCTTTTTTTTAAAATTCATAGATGTTAAATTCAAATAACAATTCACAACATATGGGAAAGGGTCATGGGTATGGCCTGTCAAGGGGGTCTGAGAACCCATCTCAATCCTGGGTAGGTGGCCTACGAGAGCAGCGTCAGAGCCAGATCTAGCTCAGAGGCTAGTGTGGGGGGTGGGTTGAGAGTGAACCCTGTCCCAAGCTCACTGGTTGCCTGAAACTGTGTATGTACATTGGTGCCTCTTTCTTTACCCAAAGCATATATCTTTCTCTGTCCTGGCAAGGTCTCTCCGTCTCTAATCTTTCAGGCGGTTACAGAGAGGCAGCAACATCCAGAGAAGAAGTGGGACTACACGTAACACAATGCACCTGGGCCCAGCAGACAATAACCCTTCTGGAACAGGAGGGATGGACTGGTTACCCTAATGGGAATGCAAAAGGCTTCCCCATTCTGGAGCCCAATAGGGGACGAAACACCCACTGTAGGCAGCCCAAGCATAGTACAGCGGACCAGCAGGTCGGGGTGGAACAAGCAGAGAGTGACAAAGCACTAGGAGAGACAAGAGAACACTCCCCAAAACATTCATGGACAATGACGTATTTGATCCAGCAGGGGAACAGAGAACAAGCAACAACAATGATGAAATGGCTGGGAGCTGGAAGAAAGAAAGATAGTGAATGGAAAGAGGGAAAGGGGCTAAGAGCCTTTAAGAAGATTTCCTGGGAAAATTCTAGCCCACAAGGGAAGGAGATGGGTGTAAAGACTGCAGGGGGGTGTCTGTACTCCTGCTCTCTGTATGGCAGAGGAGAGGCACAGAGGTCCCCAGCCAGGATTGTCTATTATTGGTAGCAATGGACGGGCAATCAAGGCTTAGCTCTCAGGTGGTGATGCAGGCTGGTTCTTAAGTACAGTGTAGTCCCCAAGCACCCACAAAGGAATGCCCACACACTATGTTAGTGAAAACACAGTTCTTTATATAAATAAGGCTTTGATTATGTACACATACAATAACACACTTTGTGCTCCAACAATTATAAAATGGTAAATATGTAGTCTCAATGTGGTACCACAATTACTCTTGATTCCATTGAAATGCATCAACTGTACTCAGTTCAAATGTCATACAAATCAGTTAATAAAGTGAACCAACAATAGACATAGGAGGAAAGCAGGTTGGTTAAAACAATAGGCATAATACTGGCCCCTACCTCTAGGCACAGTTCTGTTTGAGGATCCCCCACCTGGGCAACCTGTAAATAAAGATATAAAACAAGCCCAGTCAATCTATTGTTTCTAAGAGTCTTATTTCCTTCTAATTAGTTCTACCACCCCAAATGTACCTGGAATAGCAGAGTTCTTCGATGAGGCATCGATGTTTCCTTCTTGAGTGGCACCCTTTGAGGCCGGCACCACGGATCGTCGATAGGCCTCGAAGAAGGTGAACCTTGGCGTCAAGAGTCATCGATGAAAAGGTTCGATGGCTTCGAGCAGCAGCTTCTGTCCTGGCGGTTGTCATCAACGGTCGGTTGTGGACGTCCTGCAAAGACGAGGCGTACGGTGCACCTCGACGACAAGGGTTCGTTGCCACACAAGAGTCTATGAAGAACTTTGGCCGAGCATGGGTATTGAGTCGTCCGGTGCCTCTGCGGTCTTCGGGTGGCAGGAAACCCACCAGCGGATTCGCCTCGGCAAATCGGCAGCCTCGACTTTCGGCTGGCGAGAAAGTCCTTGGATTTGAATGTCTTAATCAGGCAGAGCTTTGCGCTCCGGTCATCAGCGGCACGGCGTCAAGCGATCCCCACTTCTGGGCAACACGGCTTTGACGGGCCTCCAGTGGTTATAGCAAACCTGCGAACCCTGGTCGACGATGGTGGGCGGAATGTCCGGTGCTTCTCTTCGTTCTCCTCGGCAGTCCCCGTAGCGGTCAACAGCCTGTCAAGGGTCTGACTTCCAGGGAGCTTTGGTGAAGGTTAGCGGTGCACAATGTTCCCTCATAGCTCAGGAAGAGGTCTCCTAGCCAGGTCCTCTCTTGACTCTGTCCTCGACAACTTGACAGCTTTCGGATCGGGTCAAAGCAAATGTAGCAGAAATTCTTCTTCTTCCAGCTGGGCTATAAGGATGAGCATCAACTTCAGCTTCTGAACGATTTCTACCAGGTAGAGGCCCCCAGATATACTGTTTGGACTCTCATTCATTCTGCTGGGTCACACTCAGGCAATCAATCACTCAGAAGGGCATTCAGCAGTCAGGCAGTCAATCAGGCTCACAGTGCATTCAGGCCATCCTCCTCCCTCTCAGACACTCACAAGAAGGAATCTGTATTGCGACAAGTACCCAGCCATTCAGCACTCCACACTGCATTCATACCAGTTTCAGGCAGGGCTGTCTCAGTCTTTGTGTCACATATTAGAAACTAGACACCCATAACAAGAAGTGCATATTGGTCATCCACTCCATTCACCCAGGTCCCACCCCAAGGGTGTACCCACAACATACAGTCCCTGGGAAGGCTCCAGCCAGTCTGGCCTGGACTTCCCCACAATACCATATATGGAACTTCCACCCAACAGCCAGTCAGGGGGAAGTAACAGAGTCGGGGCTTCCCAAGACTTTGGGAAAAAACAAGGTAACAGGCAATAGAAAGCAAGAGGCCACAGGGGCTGTCTTGTCTCCTATCGGGAATAAAATGATTCCAATGGCAGGGCCTGGGTATCCCTAAATTGAGGATACTCAGAGCACCTGTCAAATTCAGCATGGATGGAGCTGCCACCAGCCCATACCCTGCTCTATGGGCCACACACAGGTGGCCAAAAACATACACTAGGAGTACAGGGTTGTACCCCCACCCATGGGTGCCATAAGGGTATCCCAAGGGTCCCAAACCAAAAAGAGGAAGAGAGTCCCACATAGACTCCTGGGCGGAAAAAAAGACAGAACACACATGACAAAGAAATAAAGGACAAGGATATGGAGGCCCTGTCCCTCCAATGCATTTCCAGCATCACAATAGGAGATGGGTTTAGTTTAGCTAGAGATTAGCTGAGGGAAACAGTTTATTCAGGATCCAATGGGAGCATAACTCTCCTTTTAGGCAGGAAGGGGAGGGCTATAAAAAGCCAGCTGAATCAGTCTATTTGGTGTCCGGGTGAGTTTGGAGGAAGATCAAGAGACCAGAGAGTGTGCAACGGAGGCTTTTTAGTGTGGTTGGAGAGAGTAAAGGTAAAGTGTTGGGATTTAGAATGTTGTACTAATTTTTGTTGTATGCATGGGGGTGAGTGAGAGAGTGACTGCGGATACTTTATGAAGGAGGTTAAGAAAGAAAGAAAGGGAGTAGTTGAGGCTGATAGCAGGGAAGTCATTTAGGGGTCGCCAGTGGTCGCATCTGAGACCCCTGAGTTCTCCCTTGATACCCATGTGGTCTCCATTGCTACCCCTAAAAACAATGTAAAAACACTTTTTTAATTGAGGGTCCTGGGCTGTGGTGGTTCTTGGTTTCTGGAGTGCCTCGTTTTCTAATAGCTATAGCCTGTAAGATAGCTCAGTGGGTTGAGCGGTCGCTACTGCAACGTGTGTGTATGATCTGCAGGTTTTAGCTTCGATTCCCGGCAAGGTCAACTCAGCCTTTCATCCTGCTGAGGTTGATAAATGAGTACCAACCTATTTGTCCATCACAGCAATGGGACAATTACTGTCAGGAAAAGGCTAGCTTCAGGTCATCCTGCAACCGAATAAATCATGGACGCCGATGAGTGTCACTGGGTAATCTAGTGCTGAATCAGGACCTCGTAGTTCATCCCAGGTGCAGCACATAAATGAGACAGAAGCAAGAGGGAGAAAAGACAGCCAGCATGCACTGGTACTCTGACCCCAGCACATATATTAGCTAGTGCAGGTCAATTAAAGTGAACCACACTGTTAGGTTGAAAGCAGATAGCAGTACCTCACCGGTGTCAATCGACAGAGTCTAAGGGTTCAGGGAAGGTGTTATAACTGCACAGCTGTATGGTCAGGCTGCATTTCATGTAGTGTACATTCTGTATATCTGGAAAGATAAAGGGACAGAAGTCCTCAAAATAATCTAATTCGTATTTTTTTTAAAAAAAATGAGCACCTCAATCCACGGGCATGTCCCTAACTGTGAAACGCTCATTAGCTTCGAGTTAAATTTGAGTGGAGACGTGATTCAGCAGTTTCGGTATTCTCTCATAAATGAGGATAAATCACTATTTCAAATTGGTGAAGCTGTTTATTCTGCATTCTACAACTGGCCCTTGTGTGGGTTGGCAAATTACACGTGCCCAAGCGCCAACACGTGCTTTGACTCTTTCCACGGTCCTTATCAAGGCTGGGCTTATTCTGCACACACATTGATTAGGGGCATTGCCCAGCAAGAGAAAATCTGCGCAGATGAGCTATTCCTGTCCCTACTGGGTTTAGCACAAATAGAATTCCAGTCTCCTGCTTAAGGAGAGACCAGGCCTCATTGGCGTCGCGCGTGCAATGACTATACAAAAAATGCCATTTTAAAATAGCAAATTCCCAATTCAAAACAAAGCATGCCTGCTGTAGGTCGTGCACATGATATTAACCCAAACCGGGCAACGCGGCTATCTCCCAAAAAGAGATTTGTTAATACAGTTGATAATGGGTGTGAACAGTGTTACATTTGCAGTATTCCAGATCTGCAAAGCAACTTAAAAAGGGGTGGTAGAGGAACAGGGTCACCAACGGGGAAGCCTAATATTTATATTGAAGTGCACAGGCCCTTATTTCCCCTGGTTGGACTACATGGACCAATGCTCAGCTTTGACAGGATCACCTCGCCCATTGAGCAGCATAGTAGCAGCTGCACTGAATGGTGTGGAGCGCAAGTATGCTAGTCTTCCCTGTTTTGAAGATGGGGGTCAACCATAGAGAAATGCTCCCTGTTTTTTTTTGTTTTGTTGTGTAGGTTGGATGTCCAGTCTCACCTGGGAGTGTGACGTCATCACACACCGCCATCATATCAGATGGATCAGGAAAATGACCCAATCTCACATAACAATATCTCACTATAAAAAACACTACGCTATACGCCCAATGTCACTTACCCTTCGGGGTGTAAATAATTCAGCTCCTTCGATCTCCCGATGAAGAGTATTGTAACGCAAAACGAGTTGGGCTTTCTACTAAAGTAGAAACTGTGAAGAAGAAAAAAAGAACGTTTCAAAATTAATTTCCCATGATGAATGTCTAATTTTATGTTCAGGCTATTTAAATAATTTTGAAATTGCTTCAATGTATTATGACTTATTTAAAGTAATGGTTTGGCTAATATTTGGCACTAGTGTGCAGGGGACAGGAGTTCCCACATCCTTGGGAACTTTGTTTTGTAGTGCATATGTGTATGGTCCATGTGCCAGAACCGTTGTTTCTCCCATGCACCTTAAATTGCAGACTAATCATTTAAGAGTACACAACATGATGAATACCGTAAGATTTACATCTCAAAATAGGTCTGCATTGGTAAGTGTCTTTGTTCAAAGTTGATAAAGCAAGCATGATAAGGGTTATTATGTAGCTAGACTTGCATTTTAATGCAGCCAGCCTAGCCATTTCCTATTGTGGTTTGACATTTTATATTGGGCATCTTTGATTAAAAAAAACAAGCATGATAAATGTCAATATGTAGCTAGTCTGGCATTTCAATGCAGCCAGTCTAGCCATTTCCTACTGTGGTATGACATTTTGTATTGGGCATCTTTGGTAAAGCAAGTATGATAGTATGATAAGTGTTATTACAAAGCAAAACTGGCATTCTTCATGCAACCAATCCAGCCATTTCTTACTGAGGCATGACATTTTGTATTGGGCATCTTTGATAAAGCAAGCATACATGTTATTATGTAGCTATACTGGCATTTCAATGCAACCACTCTAGCCATTTCTTATTGCGGTATGACATTTTGTATTGGGCATCTTTGATAAAGCAAGCATGGTAACTGGTATTATGTAGCTCGTCTGGCATTTTCCTACAGCCAGTCTGGACATGTTTTGAAACTTTGACATGCATTTTTAAAGGTAAAGCCAAATGAAGTATGTTCTTACGTGGGTCTACAGCCATATAGTGACAGAATAAACATGTACATGTGTTCTTAAAGTATAATTACTGGCCTTATGCACAAAGAAAACATGAGTAGGTTCTTATATGGGAATACTAGGGTATAATGGTGCAGTCAGCATGGAAATGTGTGGGAACAGCCAGTGTGAACATGTTTTATACCGGCACATATTGTGAGTGGATGTGTCATGAAAATGTGTTGGAGAAAATCTCCTGTGCACTGCTGGTGACTTGCATCTATTGGATCTTTTCATGAGTTACCATACAAAACCAATTGCAAGCTGTTTGGCTTTTTACCCAATTTTTTTAAAAGGTGTGCTCTAAAATGCACCAAGCCCCCAAACCTCATTTTATTGGTGTGGCCTCAGTCACTACGCTGGGTCTCTGTGGCATGTAGGGGAAGTACATTTACACCCATCCAGTTAAAACATTCACAAGTCGCCACTGCTTATTTTGCACAAATGTTTTACCAATGTGGAGTTTCAATTTTTCATTCTGATACAGGTCATTGATTAGTTTGGGCACTTGCCTATTTGTCTTTCCAATAAAGAATTTATTGCAGGGGCATATGATGGCATAAATACCGTTTTTTGTCTTACAGCTGGTGTGATTATTTAAGGACCAAACAAACGTTTTGTAAAAGGGCATGCTGTGCAGCGTCCACAAGGCATACAGCCAAGGATGGGTTCAAGACGTTACGCTGCTGTAAGGGATAATTCAGCAGTGCTTTCTTTCTAAAGAAATGTGCCAAGATGTCCTTAATGTTCTGACAACGGAGTAGGGCAAATAATGGTTTCTGGTTGGAAAATCTGTAAAAAGTGGGCATAGGCCCTGATTATATGTTTGCTGGTATCAACGGGATACGGGCAAACTGCACTTACCGTCTTGGCCGCCTGATATCCGATTATTACCGGGATATTACGGGTGACAGACAGACAGTAAGTTCCCATTCGGATGGATTACCATAGAACTCCATGAGAAGGGATTTCCTGAATCACCGATGCCATTAGTAACAGTGCCGGTGATTCAGGCATTTGTTTGCCACTAGGGGCCTGACCTCCTGGCAGGTCAGGCCTGCCGGGTCATCTGTGGCCCATACCAGAAAGCTTGAAGTGTGCAGGTCCGATAAAAATGCTGGAGCCGGAATTACCAGACAGGCACACTTGTAATGAGACCCTTGGGACCCAATAGTCAGTCAGTGCCTTTTATGGTGACTGGGGGGGGGGGCACAATAAAAGCTGACTTGCAAAGACACCAAAGGATTGAGAAACAATGGTGGGGAAAAGTTGCACAGAGGAATTCACAATACACATAAGTTCCCTACTTGTGTTTGCACCCCTAGCTGGGCATCAAGCTTGCTGTGCATGGGGCCAAAGTGGCACCTTACTGGTGACACCCAATAAGGCCAAGGCACGTCTCAGGTTGCCTATCGTCCTGTATACCAGGCTCGCTGATTGGCTAGCTCATTTTCCCAGGGTGCTTATTTGTATTGACGATTCAGACTTACACAATCAGCCTTACCATAAGATGCTGCCTCATATGTGGGCCTGGCCAGGATGCAGGAGGGAGAGGTGGGGGACCAGGGCGGGAGCACACTTAAGGACAATGTAGTCTAAATATATGTGGAAATTCACTTGTTTAAATGTCCTTTAATCAAATGGTGTTTTTTGCTTTCTTTCAATGTGGACATTCATTTTTGTGGTTGCGTTGTGTTTTTTGGGTTTGCGCACGTTTTGGTGATCAAAAAAGAAACATGGGGAGGCACAGAAAAGGATACAAGTATTAATAGATATAAAAAATAGAAAAATAGCACCTTTTGTACAAACATGCAGAATCTGATCCAGCTTTATGAAATGCTGTCATTTGTATTGTAAATATTTTACAACAATATTCTAATGTCAGCTCCTCTCACAAGAGAGCACCTTTTGCCAGAGTTGTTAGAAGGAGCAGCCTGCACACTCTCCCGCACAGCAGGGAGTATAAATATTTCAGATTTGAGTCACCCAACTCAAACATTTTCCCTGGTTAAAATTATTAGCAGGGGCCTCATTACAAGTACAGCAGTGGGGGGGAAAAACGGTGGTGCAGTTGCATTACCACTGCATTACTGCATTGCTGTACTACAACTTTGGTGATAAGGCAAAGGATTTTTCTCCAGCTAAATCCTCCAATTTACTGCCATAAATTGCAAAATCAGCACAATTACTGTTTGTGGTGATAACACCGAAATCCCCAGGGAGTTCAATGAACTAGACAATGTGGATTAACACCGCCTACCACCACTTGTAATCCCACTGTAAATCCGTGGGACCAATTGGCAGTAAAGGTAATTCCATTTGGTGGTATTTCAGCAGATTTACCAGCAAAATATCACCAAAATTGTAAGGAGGCCCAATGATCATTGTAGATGGACATCTCTGGGAGACCTGGGGCAATACACGGCTGTAGCCTTTCTCTTTTAGTGAGCCATGATCAATTGCATACGTTGCTCTTGTTATTAGACGATCTGTAAAAAACTGTAGAAGTTTGTCTTCTCTCTGAAAGCCTTTGGATTATGCAAATGTGTGCTGGGTGAAAGAGGAGCGATAAAATAAAATCTGATAGTCTTACTCATGATCTCACAGTCTTTAACAGTGATACTGATATCAATGTCACAACACTTGTGCATGCAACCAACATTCTGCTTTTTGTGAGTACACCATGTAGCACAAAGCAATCTATCATCTCAGTCTGAGGTGAGGTACCCACAGACACTGGAGGCTATTAGGCCCGTAAGGAAGAAGGTCACCACAGACATGTAGACCCCCCAGGACACATTTATCAAGAATTTTCTGGAGGGAAATCTTAAACTAGACAGGATGGAAACATGTAGGAGTGTCTGTGCCTGTGTTGGGGCTGGGATCTTGCTATGACTCACCATACCACGTCCTTTCTGCACGAGCCCCACGCCTTCTGCATGGCACCGCTCTCACTCGCTCCTTTTGTGTCCTCCTAGTAAAGACGTAAGGGACCCCTGCGTCCCTGGTTTATTTTTAAATAAGATTATTTAGGGGCCTTCCTCGTCACAGGTTAAGCACACCCTCCTGACCCCTGCATCCAGCTGCTTGTACCCGCGACAGCAGAGACCGCTGCAGACAAATGAAGGGCTCAATATCTTTGTTGCGGTTATAAATATTATTGTTATTATTATTATTATTATTAGTATTGCATTTATTGAGCGCGGACCTAGCTTCCCGAAGCAATGGAGTGCTTTACAGAGGTATGCAACAATAGAGATACACAACAGAGCACTTTATAGAGGAATACAACAATACCAATACACAACAGAGTGCTTTACAGGGGTATACAACAGTGCAGATGCATAATGGAGCGATTTTCAGAGGTAACAACAGAACAGATATACAGCGGGGTAGGATACAGAGGGGCAAAGAGGAGGGGTGCAGCTGTACAGGGTGGTGGCGTCTAGCAAGTCAGGTGGCTCGGGGATGATGTGATGGACTAGGTGTTGAGGAGGAGAGACTCCTTGAAGAGGTGGGTCTTGAGTTCGTTTCTGAATTGTCTGCGCGTGGGGGCGAGACTAATGCTGACAGGGAGGAGGTTCCATAGTCTTGGGGCGGAGGCAGAGAAGGCTTATTTTCAAGTCCTTTCCTTTTTGCAGCGGCAGATTTCAAGTCTGCATGTGTTCTGGCTTCTTCTAAGTAAAGCGGTAAGTTAACCCACCTCAAGTCAACTGATTGATTCTTGATTCTGTGAGTAACCAGCAGTCACAGATTCATATTCTGACAGGGTTTACTCAGTCATATATCCTTCAGAGGTCTAACAATCGAGCACCATTGAAGTCGTTGATGATGACACCTATCATTACAGCACTTAGAAGTAGGAGGAGTCAAGCATGAGGTGCTTGAGAAAACATGACATTATTATGACCTTTTCAGAATGATAAATATGCACAAGAGGTTGCGGTCGATCCCAATAAATCCCAGGATTGGTTTCAATTTGTTTGTGGTGATTTTGTGTGGAATAAAAGGGAAAGTGTACAATAGCATAGTGAAATCCAGCTCACGATGCACTTTTGTACGTGCACGACCTCAGGCAGGCTCAGCAGTAGGGTCAAGTCTGGAGGGCTAGTAACTTCTGTCAAGCCTTTTTCAGAGGTATCCTGTCTGAATACGTTTGTCTTGCAGAACTGTGCTCATACAATTATCTAAATCACAGGTAACCCCAAGCCTGTCAGCTGTAGCCGAAGGTCCCCTTTGAAGGCTGTGTGTTTCAAGGCCATGGCTTTCTCCTGCGTAAAGCTGCATCAATCTACTCACAAAGGTGGGTGTAGGTTAGGGTTCACGTAGTGCCCTGTGTAATATAAGAATATTGTAGACCAGCTTGTATGTGGGCTTTCCTGTTTTCGTATTTCTTTTTGTTTTGAATTCATTTAGTGGTTTTCTTGTGCTTTGAAAGCAAAGTGGAATATGTGTGTATCAATGTTTACCCACTTGTCCTCTAAAATAAAAATCAATGCAAGATATATGTGTGTGTTTTTCCAGTGTACACAACTATGTGTTGCATGTATTCCTAAGTGTAGATATTGTTGAAGCAGCAAAGCCATAGAGATTATAAAGCTATTTCAAACAAATATCTTCCTTGCAAGAAAAATATGACCTATTAAGAATAACTTGTAATTTGGCACCAGGGTCACTTGTTCGCAAGGGATCTATGTCATTACTGCGATCCCCAGAAGTCCGACCGCCGAAAATGCCAATTTCTTTCTTTCTGTATTTATTTTCAACCCCCTTTACACCACACACATATGCGGTGGGAGAACCCCTGCATACTTGTATTATATCCCATGGCACCTCTCACATATATGTGTGGTGTAATGGGGGGTGGGGAAAAAAAGAATTTTCGCCAGTCAGCGATCTGGAAGCGACATTTTGGTATATTTCCGTTTGCAAGTTGCTCGCCTTCTCTTCAAGACTATTACAAAGCCCAAGGATGGCTCTCATTATGTGTTTAAGGCAAGCCTGGTCCCCAATTGAAAGCCAGCCGTCCTTTAATTGTACAGTGGAACGTATGCGTGGGGAGCGAGAACTTAATGAAAAGCTCTCCAAAGCACAAGGGCCCGACTGATGGCATTTTTTGCACGGTTCAAAGTGACTTTGCACTGCTGAAAAGTGACTTTGCACTGCCGACACAATCCCTGATACATGGACCTGTGCAAAGTCAATGCCAAAGTCATCTGTGCGGTACCAAATGACTGCACTGCACTGCATAAGTACTCTTTGCACAGTTCCATGAATCATGGCTAAGGTGTGTAATAGTGGAATGAGCGGCTGGGAAGGGTGGGTTCGGTGCTTGGAAGGGTTGGTTGGAAAAGGTACATGTGCATTTATGATACAGTGAACCTATGTAACGTGCAGGATGAAATGAAAAGGAAGGACACAGGCAGCTTTTGCTGCAGAGAAGCTGATCCATGAGCATGAAAAACCTAGCAACAGCTGCATCAATCAGGGTGAAGCCCATGCAAGCTCTTTTCTTCACTGCCACTGCTGTAAGTGGCTCCTGAGAAAAGGGTTCAGCAAATACAAAGCAGAGAAACAAATAGTCATTAAGCATTACAATGGTGTTTTTCTGGAATCCACTGGAAAGCAAACCTTTGATCTTGGTCGGCATGTACCGGGTTGTATCGGTTTAATCCTAAATCCATTAAACGCACATGTATGTCAGGCCCTTCAGCTGGCAATTTCCCTTTTTGCATTCCTGCATACATTTTGCCATACAGAGACATCTGTAATCTTTGGCTCGTGAGGTCTGGCTCACACCTGTGGTTATTAATGTGGTTATTAATCCTGCCATCATTTGGTGTCCACATGATATGGTAAGAAATAAGTACGTTGAAATGTATTACGGGTAGGTAGCAACTGGGGGCACCCTTTCATACCACTGGGGGTCAATGCGCACTGCCAGACACTGGCCTTTGGTTATGCCCAGACCTGATTCCTGAGTCTCCTACGCCTTAGCCCCAGGATAGTACTCTTCACTGGCAATGCCCATTGTGGCTGAAACATGTCTGTGGTTGTCTGTGGGCTGGTGCAGTGGGTATGTGACATAGAAGATCAGGGTGGACTGCCTTTTTCATGGGTGGGACATAGGTCTACTTTGCATATGGTCAGCCACCTTCTTTTTTTGTATTATTTTGTTTTATTGTGGTATAGTCAGAAAGAAGCCTTTTCACAAATACATAAGAAACATTGAACAACATAAGCATTAAGAAAAAAATACAAGTATTTCAAAACGCTAGAATGAGAACGAAAGGGAAGAAGAAATAAGAGGAAAAAGAAACAAAGAGAAGGAAAAGAGAGAAGCAATGCCGAATAAAGGAAGCTAAGTAAAGGAGAAAGAAAGAAATGCATGCGTGTAAAATTAAAATAATCTCATTCTTCCCTAAATTAATCATTAGCCCAATTCCTCACAAATAAGTACATCTAACATTGCAATTTGATACAACATAAAACATTTAAAATCTGAGTCCCTCCACCTTCCGTAATGGCCAGGCAGACTGAAAGCCAATGGGCTGAAGGGTTCCCCAAAGCAATACCAGAGGTTATGAATCATTCAAATGAGCTACCAGATGTAAAAAGTATAGGGAGCACCTCCCCAGGATGGCCCGCTACACTGGCACACGGCCACCTAAGGGGTTTATCCTCGACACATGCAGATCGCCCTAACTGGGTCTTCGATGTGTCGCATTAGGTTTACCTAAACTGTTTCTTTGTTTTAAGGTTGGCTTAATAAATGTCTTTTTTATGCTAGAGACATGTTCTTGCGGCCTGCATCCTCTGAGTGGAATGTTGTGCAATTAATTGGTTGTTGTGGTAGGGCCACATCTGCAGTCCCCATACCTTTCCTTTGTTCCGCCTGCCTTTTTCATCTTTAGGTCGCATTGTATACAGTCTGATGCACACTACAGGGGGCAACACAATTCAGCGAGCACCTCTTGGGTCAGCATCAATACCATGACCCATATAAATCCCACTTTGGGAACAGCACCTCAGCTAATGGAGGTAGGGAGCGTTCTAGGACAAGGCAAGTATTGACACTTTTCTGATACAGATGGTTTCATAGAGGCGCGCACCAAGCAAGAGTACCTGCGGAGTACTGACTGGTCATTTGCTCTGAACGCTGCTCTAACGTGCTCCGGATTGAAAATATAATTTCCATTGCACCCCGCTGAACAACCTGAGTACTCTATCCAACATCCTGGACTTCAATCGCTAATTACAGCTATTTGCAAAAGCGCCAACGCTAACTCTGTATTTTCTATTTTACACTTGTAGCCACACCCACCTCTTGTGACGACTACATGCTGTGCCTGCACGTGCACCAGCGTGCGTGCACCAGCGTACGTGCACCAAGCAAGAGTACCTGCTGAGTACTGACTGCTGACCGCTGTGCCCCGGTTCAGCAGTGCAGTGCTTGGCGGCACTCTATGACTGGCCTGTGAAAATCACCCGCGATTTTCTCATCCTTATTGCTAAAAGTCTCTTTCAAGTCTCTTTCAATCACAGGCAAAGCTCTCACGAGCGCCGCTGCTTGATTTTCCTTGTTTTTACTTTCCCCTCGTAACACATGCTCCGCCTTACATCAGGTATGCCTCAACCTCCGCCCCGCTTTGACATGCAGATTGCCCTATCAATACGCCCAGGTTTGCACATTTCCTCACTGGCGTCTGCTGCTTCGAGGTCCATGCCCCCAACGCCTGACATTTAGAAATTCCTAACTATCAATGAGGAGGCACAGGGTCCCGCCCCCAGAATCCCAATACCGCCGGTCGGTTATGCCAAAGCAAAATACCTGTTTGTATTAAACCCCCCTGGTCACACGGAAACTTACTTAGCCCCTTTACTATCGGACAGAATTATGCAAGAGTGTGCTTCATCGACCGTCCTCAACTTAGATGTAGACTCCTTTTACAGGCCAAGCTATTATCCAGATAAGCTTAATGAAGGGTGGGCCCATGGCCTAAACCAGCCCATGGATACCGAGAGCACTCCTCTATTATATTCCCAAGTAGTGCAATACCAGCCAAAGCTAAGTGAAGCTGAAGCTTTTGCAAAGAACCTGAATGCAAGAATACTTAATATGACTACTAGCTTCCCTTCCCCATCCGCACACTCGATCCAAACCTCTCCCCCGCCCAAAACTGAGCACCAGGGTAACCCCATGCATGTTAAACTCACTCGGAATGGTCCAGAACGGGTGACCCAATCCAGACTCTCTAACTCATCTGAACTATATCCCACAGACTGTCCAAACGACATTATTTCACCCGCTGACCTAGAATCCCCCATGGCCGCTTCCTTTGCGAAGCACAGGCCGCGTCTCTCGTTTATATTTCGGTCTATAACAAACCCGGCGCTTGACTCAGCCCTCACCGCCATCAATATGACTATATTCACACTGACTAAATTATTCCGCGTCCTCGATCAAAGAGCCTCAACACAAGCCACATTGCTAAAGACTCTGACTACCAAATTAGACTGGCTTGATTGGAGCTTGCCAAACCGTTTGAAAGTATACGTTGTAATGAGGAACCTGTCTTGATAATCCATGACTCGTCTGCTGATCTACCTATGTAGATGCCACCGACTGAGAGGGAGGGCTCGATTCATGTTTCAACCCCCGCCCCCCGCAAGCTCCATCACGGAGCAAAATGTGAATTTACCTACTCCCTCACCGCTCCATGATGAGGTGACTTGCTCTGGTTAGGCCCTCCAACACCCACATTTGGAAATCCCTCTGCATGATGTATTCTGTCGTGCTACCCAAAACAAAAGAAGAAATAGAAACAGAAAACGTACATCCCAAATTGGGCCAGAGCCCAACTCAATCACTGAAAAAAAGAAAAAGAAAAACACAAAAAATCTACCGTTACCGATAAAAAACGAAAATGCCAAGTCCAAAACAAAAGCTTTTGTAGCAAATATTTCGACCCACTCACCAACATGTGAGTCTCCACCGGAGACATAGCCAATTGCCCAGCAACATAAGACCTCCAATGTGCCTCCAGAAAAGGCCCTCCCTCTCGGCTTGTGCGTGGCACCACCCAAAGGTGAGAAAGCTGCAAACGCTTTTACTTCCAATGTTCCAGTTGTTGAAGGTTCCAATGATGATGCAAATATTGAGGACAAGAGCATCTCAAATGATGAATTTATGAATTTGGCAGTATATTCCAATAACAATATTTCAATTTCTGAAACCGTCCATCATAGTTTGCATGACACTCATACAACCCTTCCTAACCAAAAACCGACTTTCTGTGTAAACCTGAACATTGATCCTTCAACGTTTAGGACGCTTGATCAAAAACGCAATGATATACTTGACCGAGCTCCCCTTTGCTAAGGACTCAACCACTGTGAATGTAGTTCCTAGCTCGGCTATTTGCATTGCGCCCTTGAACTCTAATGCTGATCTCTCTGCTCCTAACATAAAACTGATTGCAGTTTCTAATAGGAATGATTCCACTTCGGTTATGCCCATTTCTCAGGCTCAAAACGAAGCATCACTTGATGCCAAGCCTAATCATCATAACAACTATGCCTTAGAATCTACGATCCTACAAGATGAAGTCATAAGAATTACAATGATCGATAGATGGCACTCTGATCCATTTCCTAACCGTGTAACATTTCTAACAGTCTTTCATGCCATCTCGGCTCTAAAATATATTAATTAATCTGGCATCCAGGCTGTAAGATATCCTATCACAGCCCATCAGGACACTGTCAAAGTAGCAATCGAATTGCTAATTGCATAGAATCTTGTCTGGCGAGAAAGACATTCGCTCCAATTTAAAGTTCTACTTCTGGAAACTGTAGTGCCTCCCCCACCGATTGAACATCTTCCCCAACATTTAAACCAAGCCCAATGGCCTCTTGACACAAATACTCGACAGAATCTATCTACTAATGAACAAACATGCTGTCATTTAAAAAATGACTCTCATAAACCTGTTCAGATATCTGAATCTAAATAGGCCTGGGCCACACAAGCAAGAGGCAATGGTCTTATGCCTACTGCACATTTGCATAATTGCTCAACTAGTACTCATGCTTGCTCCCTAGCTTCATGGAATACAAAAGAGTTTTCCTATTTATTAACTAAAAAGCCCACACTTTTAAATAACTTCAATCTAGTATAACTCCAAGAAACCTGGATGATGACCACTCCCTTCTGGCCTGATCACCAAGTTGCAACGGTTGCGGCATCAAAAGCCACAAGAGGCTGACCGGCTGCAGGTTTACTGATAGCTGCTAGAAATGACTCTGAGCTAGCTCTCGAACCATGGTCATCACCCGACCCTGGCATCCAAGCAGTCAAAATCTCCACTACCAACAGAAATCATCCCCTCTTTCCAACTACTGGAATAATAAATATCTACTGGAACCTGGCCTCTCCCACTGAAGGCCAATTCATGGTTAAAATCGAAACATTATTAGATCAGATCCTATTGGACCCGGCCATCCTGACAACCATTATTGCAAGAGATTTTAACATGAATTGTTTCTTACTCCCCAAATTCGATAGCAATTCACGGGCATCAAAGTGTTTTGCACTGATGAAAATTAGACAGTTCTCTATGTTAAATGGCTCCTCTGACAAAGACTTTCCACTGATTGCTACATGGTCCAGAGCTGCGAGCTCCTCTATATTAAACTACGTATTTATTTAGTCTAATACGAACAAATATATAGCCACCTTCCAAGGAACATTATCCTCCGCTAGTGATCACAGTATATTGGAAACAAGATGGTCACTGCATATCTGGGGAAACTCAATTATTAATGCTCTCTTGAGCTAAACAACTCAAGAAACCGACTTAAATGGAACCCTAGATTAATAGCTATCCTCCAGCAGAAGCTTGTTGGAACCAGTCAAAACAATGAGGGACTGACTCAAATATTCTACAGTGATTATATTCAGATGATCAAATAAACACTTCCTTGGCTCGACCGCTATTTACGCACAAGAATTCTTCGAACCCAGTATTACAAAATCTTAAATGCGAATTACACCAAGCTCTTTCAACCACATTGCTTAGTATAAATAGATCTTCACTGAAAACTAGATACAGAAACAAGATTAAACAAATTTTGATACTCCAAAGACAAGCGGAAGCTGAGACGATGCTAAAAGCTCTTCTATCCAAATTGTCTGGCAAAATCTGGAGTGTTATTAATAATATGCCCCCTAATGCCCACAGATCGCTATTGATAAACGTAATAGCAGAAACAACCTGGACCAATCACTTTCAAAGTCTTCTTATGAAACCAGGAATACCACCAAAGACCCCATTTATGGGGACACCTTATCTAAACGAATTCAAATTCGACGCTCTGGATATATTGATAATAATTAAAAAATTGAGTTCGTCCAGAGCACCTGGCCCTGAAAATGTATCTAATGCAATTTTAAAAGCCAATCCACAGGCATGGGCGGACCTTATAAAAATAATATTCAAAAAGATTCTGATAACAAGAATAATTCCACCATCTTGGCAAGAAGCAATACTAATACCAATTTTTAAAAAAGGAGATAGATACAAACCAGATAACTTAAAATGGCTGACAGAAAATAAATTGTTGGAATTACACCAATCTGGATTTGTCTCTGGCACTGCACTAAACCTCCCAATACTCTCTGGATTAGAACTTCAAGCCATCCAAACAAAACAACCAGTGTTTCTCGCCTTAATTGATTTTAAACAGGCGTTTGATTCCGTACCACGTCATATTTTATGGACCAAAATTTATCATTCCAACTGTCCCTCCTATATCAGCTTTCTAATTTAACAGTTTTATTCTAGAACCTCTGTTAAAATAAAACTCATGGGCGACAGCCTTTTATCAAAACGTATAGAAACAAACATCGGACTAAAACAAGGCTGCCTTTTTGCTTCGATCCTTGTTAACTTTTTTATTAACGATATTGATCTAATTTTTAACTCCAATCGTTCATTCCCCCCATGACTAGGAAGCTCTGAGATATCGTATTTACTGTACGCTGAAGAAACACTCATTGGGCTGCAAAGGAAGCTCACAGCCTTAACTCTCTATGCTGAAGCCAACAAGCTTGTGATAAACACAAGTAAATCTAATATTCTAGTCTTCCATCATCGTACTCGGAAAGCGGGATATAAATTCAACTGGTTTCTAGCTAAGAACTCTCTTGCCCAAATATACCAATATAAATACCTTGGAGTAAATACTAACTCCCATCCATCAGACCAACCTTACAAATGCCAACTTAGTGCAAAAATGAGACTGTTACCCATCCAAGGTAAAGCCCTACAGAAGAAATATGGGAGGTTCTCAAGATTACCAGCAAGAGAATTTTACATGCAGAAAGTAATTCCGATTATCACTTATGGCAGCCAAACGAAAACATCCCCTAAATCTGTCAAGTGGGACACCATATAGGGAATTTATTGGAAAGCAATTCTACCAGTGCCTTCAAATACTCCAATTTCATTCGTTAGATTTGAGCTTGGCTTGATCTCACTCTCTTCTCTGCCTCAGTATCCTGGTTAATGCTATCCACATATAGGAAATGCTTACTCTCTACAACTACTTCGAGAAACCTATTCCCAGCCCTTAAAACCCAGCTTGAAACACTGAACTCAGGCCCCTTTGAAGACTGGAAGCAAGCTTGCCTCCAAACATTACAAACGGCTGACATCTCAATAGCTTTACTTCTAGAAAATCCTGATAAAGCGAAACTCAAGCTACGGAGATACGATTGGATTGCTACATGGGACAAGTGCACCACATATGTCACTTTTAAAGTGGGTGCATTCATAATGAAACCCTTAAATGAAGTCCCATTATACCTTACGAAATTTCCTGACCGAATATATGCTGAATTCTTTTTGCGGTTCACCTTAATCTGCTACCAACCAAAGCTAAAATTGCAACATATAATAAAGAAAGAAATGTAAGTAAAACCTGCAGATTTTGTAAAATAGACGACATCGACAAGACCACGGAACATCTGCTAACTGAATGCCATACACTTGCAGATACAAGGAAATTGTATCTTTACAAACACTTTAGACAAATTAACTCTTTATCAAAAGAACACTTTTGGTCAGCAGCGTTTAATGCCACTAATACCTCTTTGATTATTGATACGGTCCAGTTTTTCGCAGAGTTAAACATATTTAACACACACAACTCTAAAGCGACTTTACACACAAAATGTAAGAGATTAACTCAAATGCATGCTTCTGAGCATTGTTATAAAGGGGTTGTATTCCACTCTATAGCTTTCCCTAAAGCCAGTCCTGCAGACTATGATATAGCACACTTTTATTGATTCTATGATTGTAACTATGATGACTTAACCTCTTAGCTGTCCACGCCTTCAATTATCTTGAGTTTTTAACATGGTATCCTGTGAAATTAGATTTTTTATGAAATGAACACAATATTATCTGAAATGCAATGTTTCTATGACTGTAATTATGTTGATTTTTAACTTCTTACCTGCCTACGTCCTCAATGATCCTAATGAGTTTTTTTTAACATGGTATCCTCTGAAATTATAACTTGAACACGATACTATTTGAAATGTAATGATTTTATGATCTAGAACTGTTAACCCGAGATATTGTTATCCTGAAGTACATTAATTATGTCTATAACGCAGTTAACTAGGAAATCATACTGGAATTAACATAGTGCACAATTCTAGGTTCTAATTTAAGCTAATTGAACATCTTAACATGTGATTTGAACATTATCTGGTTTTATGTCCTTTTAAAAATTGTTAAAAATTTACATATCATAACCGAAGTTAACATCCTATACAAAAAAAATATTAATTGTTTTATGTATAAAACACTTTCAAACATTGTGTAAATAATAAAAAAATGTGTATATAACTGACAGTAATCTAACTATTGAAAAAGTTGATATATCACCTAAAAAAGTTTTTAAAATAAAAAATAAAAAATAAATCCAAGCTTGTGGGTGCAGCTTGCAGCTATGTTGTGAACTAGAAATCTTTAATAATGTGGTAAGTACCTTGTGGGATGCTGGCAATTTACCCCAATGGGGCAAATACCATTTGATGGCAGTGGCACATGGACCTGGCCTATTAATGGCAATTTCCTAGAAATGTGATACTAATCATTGGCAATGGGAACAAACGCCTTGGCATACGATGACAATAAATGGCAAAGCAGCCACCCTCAGTCAGCCTTCCCAGTACTTGTGCCAGACATCCTACATGGCCAAAGGAAGTTACAACTGGGGGGCGTTCACTTAGGTTAACGCTCTATATATCTATATGTACAGATTCAATTGGCCAAGATCCTTCAGTTGGGCAGTACAGTAGGTGTTTTTCTGGTGTTGTAAGTTATTGACCGTATCAAGCATCTAACAGCTGTTTTTGACAGTCTGTGCAGGCTCCTGTGAGGATCCAAATTCATTTGATTTTGACTTTGATTACCACCCCCAAGCACTGCTTGTGTCGTGATGGCTCCTAGAATTGACACACTACACTTTGGACAAGGTGGTCAGTACATTCTAATGTCATGTCTGCTGACAAGGCATATGACCTTCCCTATTTAGTGTGCCCACCCCCTGGCCAGGATGTGAAATACAGTACTGCCCTCATATATTCTACAGTCCAGTCACCCTGCTCATTTTGCAAAGGTACGTTTTCTCCAATGGCCAAATGTTTAACATTTTAAAAGTTTTGTTTCAATCAAGTGCTAGTCAAACAAGACAAAAACAGGTATTAGTAAAGCCAACAGTTCATCCTTCGGTATAGGTAACAGAAAGAGCGTTAGTGAGGACTGTGTGAAAAAGGGCTTACGGGAAAATGGGAGTGATGAGGAGTGGGGGAATATGGGTAAGGAGGGAAGGAAAGACATATGAAGAGAGAACGATTGGTGATGAGGAGCAAGGGAAATTAGTAGCGAGGAAAAGAGGGACAAGTGGGAAGCAAAGAGCAAAACCTGCAAGGTGTTGTCTGCAGATGTAGAGAGGGTTGGTGGTACAGTGCACACAAGGGGACAAATAACACCACTGAAACATACTTCATAGCACTTCTGGCAATGTCAGCAGCAGGATCCAGTAGAAAATTATTATCTTCACACATGCAATGCCTGAATTAATTACATCTCTGTTGGCATTATATCAAGCAACACGATTGACATGACAGACACATTACTCAAGAACACCCATGTCCCAATCCTGTCTTCATATACAATCACAACAGGTGTGACATGGGATAAATTACTGAATACAAATTTCAGTAATGGATGTCAAAGATATCTTTTGAAAGGTGTCTGTAGAGATAACATCAAATGATTCAAAATAATATTTTGTATACAAATATAGAACTATATTGAATTTGATAAAAATGGAACACGTTCCATTTCTGGGTGTCTAAAAACATACCCAGCATAATTGTGTCACAATCATTTCCCAACTAAATTGGTTATTATAAATTCAACAAACCATATACCTCACTGTATACCTCACCAATCAACAGCACGCAACCACTCTGATACAAAGTATTCAGGGAATGTTCAAGTTCACACACGCGCGCGCACCCGGTTTCTCAAAAATCAGAAACTCACTGGTCATTTCGAGAGTTTACTGTTGCAGCACGGATCACACAACCTTCTTCCGTTAGGGTCGGGCCCCAGTTCCTGCCCCTCAGACACTCCTGGGAGGTCCTCCACCACAGGGGAAAGAACAACCTGAGTAGCAAGGAAAGAGGCAGCTTCCAGGCACAGCTCCCCTCGTATTTTCCAATCTGCTCCAGGGAGTCCCAGCTCCCATGCTACGCTGTATGGTTCTCTGCTGCAGGCACCAATCTCCTGGTCTTTCTCCCGGCGTCTCTCTTTGACACTGAGATGGGCTCCATTTACACACTTGCAGCCCCTTGACAGGCTGCAGGTGTGGATGATTACTCCACCTTGCCTGACCACAATTAAAGGCACATGCCTGACCTTCACTTCTCTTACCAGGCATCTTCCTCGTCCCAATACTAGAGTGGTATATGAGCATAGTCTTCATTGCTCTTAGCTGCCTCTTCTTTGTCTCAGTACTGTCAATGGTCAATTGTGGAGAAATTAGGGGAATTGGCCTATAGCAACCCATGAAGGTTGGGGAAGGGCTGAATTGATTGTCAATAGGGAAAGGGGGATACCATATTGCGCCCAAGGGCACCCAACTTCCAGTCCACAAGGAATCTAGTACATCCTCCCTCGGTATCCAAGAGCAATGGCCTTTCCCTGGCCACTTGCACAGAGGATCCAAGGGTTTTAGGAGTGAGAACACTCTCAGGTTTCTCACATGAGCCTTTTAAGAAAATGGATCGACTGGAATACAACTTTACATTATGATAACTTCCATCTGCAACTAATCAAGGCCAATGTTTTGTGTGGGCAAATGTTGAAGGATAGATTCAACTGCACATCATTGAGTGATTTCCAATCCAGGCCCAAGTGGAAGTGACCACTGAGAGATTGACTAAAATTGTGTTATCCAAATAATTTATTTATTAATCTTTAGCAATTATTTTGATCGAATATTTGGTGAATATTGTCATTTTATGATTTAATGTAATGTGAGGTATATGGTGATGGCATCAGTGATGTGATTTATAATGTCATCTGTGTTCTCATACAACACGTAATAAGTGATGCCATCAGTGATGTGATCTGTGATGTCATCTTTGTGGTCATAGCCTGCGCAACAGGGGGCGCAAAGTTAAGGTGGCGTTAGCTGAATTTCAGGGGTTTTGATGCATCAAGTTCTCACTTTAACGTCCCTGCAATTAAAGTTTTTTCCTTGAATTTCAAAGGTTTTGATACAATGTATTACTCACCTTAACGTCCCTGCAACTAAGGTTACGCTGTCCACACCCACCTGTGTCCTTCACTGGTACTCTGAAAAGCAAGGATAGCTATAGCATTGTGCTCGCCTTGGAAACAAGACGACACAAAGCAACACATAGTAGGTACCAACAAATAAAAAATAATTTGTATACAGTGAGGCAGGGCAATCAAACCCAGAATGGGTGTCCCAAGGATTGTCTCTTGTGTCCAAAATTTTGATAATCCTCCATCAGAAAAAAGGAAAAACGGTATAAAGGGCTAAATAAAAAAAATTAAAGACTGTGCAACACATGCTTCATAGTGCTCGTAGGAAAAGCATGCTAGTCCCAGCAGTGCGTTAAAAAGTAGCTAAAGAACAGTTAAAAAAGGAAATGCAATAGAAATGAGTGTAGGCATTACAGGTTTGTATACAGAAGTGGTTTGAACAATAGAAAGCGAAAGAGGACGGTATCTAGATTCGTAGTGTGTGAACTCCATTGAAATATATTTCAAAAATAGACAATTGAGTCCTCTCGAGGAATAGCATTTTGAATGACTAATAAACAAAACATAGTTCAGGGTAAACCTTTTTGTGTTTTTTTGTGTTGCTGGAGTTTTTGTCTTTCCCCAGAAAGGGTCACTTTGCACTATGCTCTTTATTAAACTCACATTTCTATCTAAATGTGTTTTCTCTCATACTGTTGTGTTGACAATACTATGGCTGAGAACTTTACGCTTAGCTATGATGATGATCAAATTCGAGCCATACTACGTGGCCCCTCACTTTTTGATCCGGTAGGTCTAAATCAAGCTGCAGCCAATTCTAATTCTGGCAATGACTTACTTAAACTAAAAAAGAAGAACTTTCACACCATTTCAACCTCTCGCAGACTCCATCATCTCATACAGAAATGGTAGTCTTAGGTAAAGCGTTAACGTTTATTTCAACTCGCCCTACAGATTGGTTTATTGTACAGACTGAGATCAGGACATTTTCAGAGCCATCCAGCTCAAAATACTTTTCCAAGACAAAGAGAACTCTATTGCTGAAAACGATACAGGGCTCCGCCCTCCATCTACATTTACAACGGAGGATAGTATTATGCCCAAGGATCTACTTACGTTTGAAAAATGTGTATTGAATGATTTCAAAAAAATTCAAACCTAACATATTGCTATGAGATATAATCTTACGCATCAAAAATGACCGGCTATACGTTCTCTCACAGATATTTCCCAAATTGTCATTAAACCGGCTGATAAGGGCGGAGGTATCATTGTGATGAACTGTGAACAATACCATACTATGGTTATGGAGCTATTAAATACAGCAGGCAGTTATTGCCGACTCCGGAGGGAGCCAACCAAAGAAATTCAAAATTCGATACAAGATATTACAAATTATGCACGAGAACGTGCATGGATCTCCCACAAGGAAATGGAGTTCCTCAACAGAGCACAATGATCTATTCTAAAATGTTATGCCATCCCAAAAATACACAAGGATGTGGATAATCCACCTGGCAGACCCATCCTTGCAGGGTGCGGCATGATTCTAGAGCCCATTTGTCAATTTATCCACTAGACTGCTAGTTCGGCCCGGGCTACTCCATCTAGGAACATCAGCCTGGTTAGACCTGTGAATTAGAATGACACAAACAGTCATTTGATTTTATTCCTTCCTTATGTATCAAATATTTTTAGTTTTTATGTTTGCTACAAGATATTAAAAATGGCCTTCAGATCTTTATTGAAGTTCTTTTTCTTTAATACGTTCTTTTTTAAGTTATTCAATCATTCAACCGGATCCCAGCAGGCA
Source organism: Ambystoma mexicanum (assembly GCF_040938575.1). Lineage (NCBI taxonomy): Eukaryota > Metazoa > Chordata > Amphibia > Caudata > Ambystomatidae > Ambystoma > Ambystoma mexicanum. The sequence goes on from NC_090927.1 coordinate 1,140,433,929, forward strand.
GTTGTCGCCGACTTCCTAGGGACCCAACCAAAGAAATTCAAAATTCAATACAAGATATTACGAATTATGAACGGGAACGTGCATAGATCTCCCAGAAAGAATTTGAGTTCCTCAACAGAGCACAAGGATCTATTCCAAAATGTTATGCAATCCCAAAAATACACACGGATGTGGACAATCCACCTGGCAGACCCATCCTTGCAGGGTGTGGCATGATTCTAGAGCCCATTTGTCAATTTATTGACAAGTGTTTGCAACCCTTTAGTCAGAAAACTGCCACTTACCTTAGAGACACCACTTCAGTGATCTCACTATTTGAAGGTAAACAATTCGATCCCACAACAAACTTTTTGGTCTCCTTTAACATTGTAGCGCTATACACAAACATTCCGCACAATGAGGCCATTGAATGTATCCACTCAAGTTTGACTCATTCTTTACCATCTTTCCAGGCACCAGTGGATTATGGAACTACTCACGTTATCACTCACCAAAAACTTTTTCAAATATCAAGAACATTTTTTTTAACAAACACAAGGCACTGCCATGGGGGCAGCACTTGCCCCCAGCCTGGCGATCATTTTTATGGCATCCTTTGAAGGAAAATCCATTTTCTCAGATTTAAATCAATTTCGTCAATACATTGACAGCTGGCGACGGTATATTGACGATATAATTTTCATTTGGCACAGCACTTATGACAATCTTAATCCATTTTTGACATGGCTTAACCAATGCGATACAACAATTAAATTTACGATGACAGCAAGTAACTCTCAAATATCATTTTTGGACCTTCTTATTCAACATCAACACAATAAACCCATCTGTTCACTATACACAACACCGACTGATCGCAATATTCTTTTACATTTTGCCAGTTTCCATCCACGAAACCAAAAAGAAAGCCTTCCGTACTCAGAGTTCCTGAGATTAAGGCGTAAATATTCCTTTCTACCTGATTATGATTACCATGCTCATAATCTAAGTAATACATTTAGACAACGCAGTTACCCTAAAAAGCTCATTTCAGACTTTTCCAAACGAGCTAGGTTTACTCCCCGTGAAACCCTTTTTGAACCTAAAACTCAGCCCCTACAAGAGAAATTGGTATGTGCTTTGACATACAGTCCACACACCTCTATGATAAAAAAATATCAAAAATATTCTGGTCCGTGGCTCAACTACTTTTGCCGAAAGAACCATTACCTATTTTTGCCATGAAAAGGCAGAAAATTTTGAGGGACCAATTGGTCCATGCTTCCCCTAAAAAACACTCTAGATCAATTGCAAGCAGTTGGGATTTGTGGCCCTCACTGGCCACTTCCCTTGTGGCTCATGCTCGGTCTGTAAGTTTGTGTACAGAACTAAAGCCTTCACCATTGATGGCAAAACATGGGGCCTCCGGTACCATACTAAATGCAAAACACCTTGGGCCATCTATTGTATTGAATGCCCTTGTGGGCTTAAATATATTGGCAAACATCACGACCTGTGCACACCCGAATAACTGAACATCGATCTCGCATTAGATGCAAATCCATCAATTCACCACTAGTGAGTCATTATGTGAGATACTTTCCCCCTGTTGAATTTAATGAAAGTCTTGTTTAATATATTTAATAATTGTTTTTCTCCTTTTTCTTTGTTTAATGTTTTGCATTTTTGTATGTAAATGTATTGATAGGTACCACATTATTATAAATTGTGTGATTGAATCACTGTTAGACAGATTTAGTAAATGCCATTAGTCTATTAACTATTTCAAAGTTTTCTTCACACGGGAACACCTTGTTGTTATTGTCAGTTGTTTACTCCATTTAGTTCCCGTTGAATATGGAGTTCCTCTTTGTTTTCAGTTACTTGCCCTCAGATCATTTCCCCTCCTCACCCCATATCTGTATTTCAACAATACTCTGCTTTATAATGCTAACTTCAAAAGTGCACATACCATAGTGTCACTCAAATATATAAATCCTTATAGAACTATGTTAGGCAAAAGTGTACAATTGTGGCATTATTTCCCTATCTTAACTTTGAGACTACAAATAGCGGACTGCAATTCAGCAAAAGGCAAAAAATGGTCTCTGAGTGCAAAATTTTAAAGGATTACCATTAGCACGGTTTTAAAAAAATAATGCAGATGCAGTGTGTTATGAGATATTTCAAACTTTGAGAACTCACAATGTTTTAGGCAATGTGCAGTGAGATTAAATTATGTGTCATGGAGCACACAGTTTGGTTTAGCAGCGTTCTCCAAGCAGCACACCTCTTTTTGGCACCATCATTTTGGCATGGGCCAATTTGGCACGCCCATTCCGCCGCAGCGCCCATTTCAGCACACCCTTTTCAGCTTGGAAGCTGCCACGTCTAAATGACCTAATGCTAAATAAGATCAAAGGACTGCACTGCAAAGAAAATTTGCCAACTACCACTTGCGTTGCTTTTCTTTTAATTAAATTAAAGTCATTACATTTTTTTTAAAAACATGCAGCCTTGAAACTTGGTCTGCCAGAGTTTAAGATACAGCATTTAACCACTAAGCCACAATGGCTTGGTGCTTGATGTGGCATACATTTCATACTTAGCCTATCATTTAATATGTTCAATGATAAAGGCTAGATATGCAACTTGTGAAAATTCAAACAATAACATCACTGTAGCATAATGGTTAAGTTCTGCCTCTTGCACTTCTTAAGGCCCGGGTTCTCTGATAGCAGCGTCTAGCATGAATGTGACATTTTTTCTGTTTTATAAAAATGCGGGTGCCGTGTTTTATGAGATATAAAACTAAGATAACACATAGCATTCAGGACTGTGGACTGTCTGCTATCCATGCATTAACCCAGGAACGACTCTTCTTAGTTTCAAAGCGAGGAAGGATCCAGTCCCCTTAGGCCATGTTTCTCTAAGTGTTTTTCTAAGGGGGGGCCCATATATCAGGCAACATTGCCTTACTGGGCTGACCCCTTCCTCACTTCAAAGCTTACCAGGGTTCGTCCCAGTTACTGCATGGGTGTGAAACCCACTGTTTCTGTAAAAATACCTCTTTTTTTATTATTGACTGGGAAACTACAAATACCAGAATGCAATTCAGCAAAAGGCAAAAAATTATCTCTGAGTGCAAAACCTTCAAGGACTGCCAATAGCACGGTTTAAAAAAGTAAACTATTCAGATGCCCATTCGGTCGCCCATCCATGCAGTAACCAGAAGTGGCTCAGTTTAGCTTCAAAGCGGGGCTGACCCTGCTTAAATTCAAAGCAAGAAAAGGGCCGGCCCATTCCTCTAAGTGGTCTTGTAAGTGTGGCTCATTTATCAGGCAACATGTGCTGACAAGGCTGGCTCCTTCCTTACTTTGAAGCTAAATAGTGCCTTTCCTGGTTACTGCATGAATGGGAGACCTGGATCGCAATTGAGTTTGGCCATGGCCAGTGATTTTTCTCTGCCAAATGTTGTCTTCCAAACTCCCCTCCAACTCCCAAATTTCACTCAGTGTTTTCTAGCCATCCCCCACCAGGCTTGCATGCCCTAAGATTGAGGCAGATATATTGATTTTGAGGGACAAAATGGTGTGCCTGCATGCACCTGCTCCTGGCCCCCATGCTGTCACCTACAATAGGTAGTTGGAGTGCGTGGAAATGGGCAAAGGAATAGCCTACTGCATGAGTAGCATTTTGGGGTCCAAGGTCTTCCCAGGGGACCAGTAAGTAAAAGGAAAATACACAGATCCAAAGGTGACCAAGAAATGCAAATTAAGTACACAGGCCATAGGGGATTAAACAATTCAAGTTAAATACACAGAGTTACAGGCAACCAAAATATTAAACTAAAACAATTACAGGTGACAAATGGTAATATATTAAAGTGAATTTTCCAAGCAGCCTCACAAACACAAACTGCCATGACAATTTTTGTTTATTTTGTTACCCAAAAAAAATGTTTAGAAGTCAAATTGTTCTATTTTGCCAGTCTATTAGCTTGACACAAATTCATGCAACAGCGCTAAAGGAGCAAGATCAGCCACACACTTGCTTTGGCGAGCTTGCACTTGGAAAACCTGAACACAGCCTCAAAGGGCAAATGGCAAACGCTGCTCATGTCCTATTGTAAAATGGGCCACCGACACCTGCACGGTAGGCGTTGACACATGCAGGGTAGACGTTTGTACTGGTTATGGGCATGCATCTATTAGAGAACGCCATCCTCCACTCTTCACAATCACAATAAAGCGACACCGACGAGTCAAAACATAATGCAACTTGCCATAAAAGTAATATGCATTGTTTGTTGAAAAATGTTGGCAGGTACAAAACTATTTCAGAAAGATTGCTCTCAAAAATCGTGACTGCCAAAGTGTGAATGTCAGGGCTGTGTTTGATGGACGTTTTCAGTTATCTACACCATGTGCTGTGAATAACTGACACCTGTTTTACAGGCATGTCAAAACACGCCTTCATTGCGCAGTGTGAATTCCGTTCCTCAATGTTTCAGGAAGTCATACATCTTATTTTGCAGCCCATCCGTTCTTTATTCTGTATGATTAACTACGATATTGACGGATATGGAACTATTTTGCCATTGGTCTTTATTGCAAGAAACTGCTAGTCTCTAGAAGGCAAAGAATGGCATTATGAGTATTTTTGAAGGAATGAAGTGCCACAAACAAAAGCTTTGCACATTCGAAAAAAGGAGAGCAGTGTGGGCTCCTGTGGAGAAATGTCCGTCTAGCCGCCAGGAGTTGGGTAAAACACAACTTCCTTCATTGCCTGCGTAATCCTGACTGTCCACTTTCCCCCTACCCCTTCCCTAACCCCAACGTCACTTCCCCAGGGTCTCGGCCCAAGCGTGTGCCGTCCTCTCCAACAATGTCAGAGGGCTACGCGACATGACAAGCAGGTAGGTCCACTTGAGGTACGGTAGCTGGTGGTGTGCGTTGGTGGGGGGTGTTTGTTTGCGGTGGGGTTGCTGGTGGTGTTGGATTTGGGGCAGTCGGTGGACCTGGGGGCGGTGCGAGGTAGTGGGAGCCTCGCCTGAAGCGCATGTGTAGGCGTACAGGCCGGGGTCCCGCCTGTCTGCGCGCCGGTCTTCGGGGGTTGCTGGTTGGTGTTTTGAGTGGAGGGGAGTGTGTGTTTGAGGTACAGTAGCTGGTGGTGTGCGTTGGTAGGGGGCGTTTGTTTGCGGTGGGGTTGCTGGTGGTGTTGGATTGAGGGCAGTCGGTGGACCTGGGGGCGGTGCGGGGTAGTGGGAGCCTCACCTGAAGCGCATGTGCAGGCGTACAGGCCGGGGTCCCGCGTGTCTGCGCGCCGGTCTCTGGGGCTCGCTGGATGGGGTTTTGAGTGGAGGGGAGTGTGCGTTTGTGGTACGGTAGCTGGTGGTGTGCGTTGGAGGAGGGCGTTTGTTTGCGGTGGTGTAGCTGGTGGTGTTGAATTGGGGTAGTGGATGATTGTGGTTAGGTGGCTGGTGGTTTGTGTGGAAGTGTGGGCTGTGTGTTGATTGGTCGGTTTGGTCCACATCATCCTTTTGGATGGGGAAGCGCCTGCGTGGGTCCGCCCACGCATTCGATAATTAAGAAGAAGAAGAAGGTAGGTCCACACCTGTACCGAGCACACTCTAATCACCAGCAGATGCCAGTTTGGAGACACTATATACAAAAATATACAGACAGTATTACGACTGCACACGGCGGTGCGGCCTGCGGGGTGCACAGCCCCCGACCACCCCTACATCCGCATCCGACTAAAAGGGTACAAGCCCATGTTATCCATCTGAAGTATGTGAGATCGCAGAGCTGCCTTGGAACGACCTGCCCCTGACAAAAATACGATACAACTTTATCAACACTGCGTAGCCCACCAATGCCCCCCCCCCCTTAACCCCCCTTAGAAAAACAACAAACAACGGGGAGCTTGAAAACATTTCAAAGTCTACAATGCAGAGATAATCCTTTTTACGACACATCTTAACGGTGTCAGTAAATCAGAGAAAACGTCTCTTCAATTGGTTGATAGGACGCCACTTAAAGGGGATTTAAATAAAATTGGGTAGACATGGATCTGGATTTCGCCAGAGCATTAGGAAAACACTTTTTTACGACAATTGATTTGCGAGAATACGAAATTGTGTGTGGTGTTAGTGTAGGATTAACAAGGGAAAGGTTACACGGCTGCTGGGGGATTATTATGTTAAATATTTAAGCTCTCTTTGCTGCTTCGCAACTCCATAATTGAATGCTAAGGAAAAGAGCTTAAGTCAATAATGTGTCCTTGGCGAAGTCTTGCGGAGGGCGCCCTGAGGAAGGTGCTCCTCGATTTACACCAGGTTGTACAAGGCTGGGGGGTCAAGTTGCAAAGGAAAGAGCAATGAAGTGACCAAATATTTTTGAACTTTTGTGGCTGTCCAGCAAAGGCGTTGCTGGGGTGTGGAGGGGAGGGGCGGGCCTGAGGGGGCTATAGCCCTGGGTCTTTTGGTTGTAGCACCAGATAGAAGCTCAGGCGTTACAACCACAAAGGCTAGCTTGCCCCAGTCCCAGCAGTCCCGAAATTAGCGTAGCCCCAGATCTTTTACAGACCTAGCAACACCCCTGCTCCAGTTTTAGCAAAGCCTAGGGTTGAATAGGCAGGGGAAAGAAAGTCACCATGCTTAACTTTAGTCCCGCTAGAGCCACGGTGATAAAATATGAACCCTTAAGTTTAAGTCCCCAGAGCACAAAACGAGCATTTCAAACGTGGTGTAAAAGTATTGCAAATAGTTGAACCACCCTTTTAGTCCTTTGCAGGATTGCCTTTGTTTTTGTGGGTCGAGTGGGCTACCAAAGGGATTACAGTTTCCCCCTCGCTTTCCTGCTGTACTCGCAAAAACCGATGCTTTTTTTCACCAGCCTGTCATTTTCATGCTGGCAGAAAACCATTGGATTCCTATGGAATCTGCCTCCTTTAATTACCAGGTAAGCACATGGATTGTATAGGATGTTGCTGTAAATACCGCCTGCATGCGTACAATGAGAGGCATTTACACTTCTTTGAAGTACAGAAGAAGCATGGTAACATGGGCCCGCCAATTGTAAAAGGCTTTTTTGCGCTCCGTAGCACAAAACACACACTTTGGGAGCCTGAGGAGCATTTTCAAAAACGTGTTCCCTAGAGTTGCCAATTTCTGGCAATGGCTGTGTCCCCATAACGCAGCTCCATAAAGAGCAGCTGAAGCACTCTTTACTTTATACATGTTGATTACAAGGGATGCAGCACTCTCTCTCTCCATGTGCGACAAAGAATGTCCTAAGGCCACTGCTAGTTTTTCCCAGAATAACCTGTGATCCAGTGTCAGTGAATGTTATGTTACTTGGCATTTATATAGCGCCTTATATATCATTGGTATGACCTCAAAGCGCTAGTAGGTTGAACGCCCTCGCGAACCGTAGTTCAAGTCAGTAGAGAGAGAGAGTGTTGGATGGTGCGGGGGTGCACCGGATATGTGTGCAGCTGGTGTAGTTGTTGGATGAAAGCTGCTTCCTGGCGATAGGTGTGATGCTGAAGAAATCAGTTGGATGTGTTCAGTCTGGTGGGTGGACACCCAGACTGGGTTCTGGCTGCGTTAGGTCTGAGTAACGCCTATGCGAACAGCTAGCCGGAATGTGCTCAGCTAGGTGCGTTTTATTAGGGTGATGAGGTGTTCATGGGGTCATATTCATATGTGAACAGCTAGGCCGAATTATCACTGGTATAGCTGTGTTCTAGTTGAATGATGGTGTATAGTAGAGAGTAAGCGTAGTGGTGTGATATGGTGTTTATCAGTAAAAGCGCCTGAGACCAGGCACGTCAGCAGGACGATGGGGACGTACATAGCGACATAAAGATATATAGCGACAGTGAATCTTACTCATAGGTAGTCGTAATTTTTTACCTGCTCGCGATTAATGCCATCTACTACCAATGGGCATTCACAGGGCTTCGATCTCATAGGGCTGAATACCAATATCTTGGTCTTGATTTTGTTCCAAATCTGGCTTAATTGATGGCATTTTCTGACAAAACATTTGTTGCAGTAGTCGATAAAGGTCCCAATGAGAAAGGGGGTTCACATTGCGTGCTCCTTATTGGTGACTGGGGAGGTGGCAAAGTTTAAGTGTTACTTTTAGTGTTACTTTGTGTTTGTCGATACATTTTGGATTCGCACACGTGCAGCAAGATGCTGTCAAATCTGTTGATGCAACATAAATGCAATGTAGAAATCACTGCACAAGGACGTGGTAGTGTTGAACATAATTATACATAAATATACATACATACATACATGCGGGTCTTTAGGGACTATGTGTGAGACAGTTGGGGTACATCGGATATGGTGAATACACAGATGTGTATGCGGCAATTCCTCTCATAAGTTAGGGATTGTGCAGGCCAGAAGCCCGGGTTGGCGAGATGAACTCTGTGTGGCTGGGAAAGCTAGTTTAACAAGGTTGAAGGCTGAGGAAGGGCAGCAGGCGCCTTCGCTCATTTCAGATGGTCAGTTACGGGCAGGCTCAGGGTTTTACGACCTGTTACTATTGTGGAGACGAGATGCATTCTTTTTAATCACATGGGATCCTGTTAGTCACTGTTCAGGGTAGTCCGGCCATCTGGTTTAGTTGAATAATAAACCCTGTGCTTAAGGGCAGACTGATCAAATGGTTTATGGGTTTCGATCAGTTTCTCGAGACCATGCATGTTGAATTGGAAGTCGTACAGATTAGTGTGAAATTAGGATTCCAGCAAGTCTGGGTGGATACGATATTTATTGCCAGCGCAAAATGGAACTTGTTTATCCCTCCCCGTCCTCATGTCGTTGAAGTGTCCTTGTAAAAAGCATGTGCATCATGTTTGGGGTTAGAGGTCTTTGGCTGGTCGAAACTTGTAATTGAATGTGTAACCATAGGACGACGTCATGACCTACCACGAAAGAATCACAAAAAGGGGTGTGCTGTAAATATGAGCCGATGCAAAGATATTTTAAAATGGGATGGTAGTTAAATAAATGCGACCAACGAGGGAGTGGGTTTAAAGAAGATTGGATTTCTTTTGTATAGGTTTGACCAATCATGTGGGGGGGATGATTGTAATAAAACATATGGAAGTGTTTTAATTGTTGGAAAATGTTTAAAATGTGTAAACTTGTGCGGTTTGAGGAGACTCTGGTTAGTTTGACTCTACAGCATCATCTAGTTCCTCCCGGCCGTTTGTACAATAAACTTGCTTTACGGACAAATGTGCACACGCTTCTTAAGAGGTGGGCCTACTTTGGGTTAAGGTGATCACAGGCTCATCCATCCAGGCAGCGCTTGATCCCCATTGGTAATATTGCTAGCAACACTGCATCATCAGCGAAAAAAGAAGGGTGGTAAGATGTCCGTGCATAACCTCGGGGATCAATCCTTTCCTCCGAATATTTAGCCACCAATTCCAGGATAACGTCATTAATATAGAGACAGAACAGGAGCGGGGCAAGGCCACAGCTTTGCCACATGCCCCTGTTGACCTGAACTGCTCAGTGGTTTCTCCTGCAAGTCCCCACCTCACTACAGCTGTGTTGTCTGAATAAAGCTGCCAGATGACAGCTAGGAGCATATTGGGTACCCCCTCATTAGACAAAAGTTGGTCTGGGGACACAATCGAACATGGTCTAAAGGTCTACAAAGACTGCGTACACCCTCATTTTGTTCAATACTGCATATTTTTGTAGAACCAGGGACAAACGAAAGCATACATCTATAGTGCTGGTCCCTTGCTGGAAACCAGCCTGAAGGTGGAAGATAAGATTGTTTGAGGTTACTGTTGTGTTTTGTGTTCCCTGCCTTGGTCCTGCATGAACGCTTGCTTGAGAGAATGCCTGGTGGAATGTATGCCTGTGGAATGTTGTGGTGTGAGTGCCACTGTAAGTTTCCACAAATGTCAGTTGGAGTGAAGCAGCCTGTGAGAGTGGAGGCCGGAGGATGTCTCCTGTGTACCTTCTTACTTACCCTTGGACTTACCTGACGTATATACCTTGTCACTGGAACTTAGTAAAGAAGTTCACTTCCCTTACCTGCAGTATCAGATCTTTCAGGATTTGGATTGGAGTTTGGAGTGGATGTGGCCATAGTGTTGATGGTTTTATACTTTGGTCAAATTACCCAGTGTATTTCCCTTGTGCTTTTTTCTGTAACTTTATTCTGTTGAGGAGGGAGATGTGTTGTTGAAGCAGCCTGTGAGAGTGGAGGCCGGTGGGTATCTCTTGTGTACCTTCCTACTTACTTCCCACGTTCCCATCTAGATTTCTGCAATGTTTACATTTGCCAATGGGTGCTTGAATGTGTTATACGCTTAGGTTAGTTGTCATGTGAGGTCTGTTCTTGAAAAGGTAGTGTCCATGGTTATAGTGGATACAACAGTATTTAGCTTGGGTATGAGATTGATTGAGTGTGGTGTGTGAGCTCGGTATATTTGATGTGGCCTCTGTTAAAAGCATTTGCAAAATATTTACCATGCTTTTATCTGATTGTTTAATGTGACAGCAAATTAATGTGTTTATATATGTTCTTTTTATGTAACAAAATGTTGCCTCTACAGGACCATCAATGGTGTTGATTAGCTCAGGGCATGAACTTTATTAGATTAAGGTTTTGATTTTACTTGCTATGCCTTAAATGCTATTTTTGCCAATGCTTGTGTGTTGAGGCCATTATGGATGTATATGTATTGGTTGTAAATGCAGAATACCAAGGGTGTGCCAAAATCAATGCACTGAAAAAGATATGGATTGCTTTTCATACAATTGGTGTCAAATAAAGAAAGCTCCAGTTGAGTAAATCATATGTTGATTTATTTTCGTTTTCCTGCCCTTCTTGCCAACACGTGTTTCAACCTTTACATTCTTTATCAAGGCAGATTGATTAAGTCAGCTTCTAATTGCACAAAGCCATTGCGTCATGACCAAATGATTAGCATAGACACATTGAATCATAACATTTCCATTGAATCATGGTAAAGGAAACCAAACAAATAATAGTATAGACATGCCCCCACATTAAGGAGCACCATGAATAGTTAATCAATACCACAAAATTAAATATTCAGTATAATGCCCCATGCATGCAAAATAATTGGGGCATTAAGCCAGTCAACGAAAGGGAAGGAAGATGGGGTGGGGAGGGGGGGCAAGAGAAATATATATGCAATGAGTTGTTAGATTTCCACAAATAACATTAAAAGTTGCAGCAGTGTTTATAAATGAGTGATATATTTGATGGCCTTATTCATTCCAAAGGCAAAAAGCCCTGTATAACCTTATTCTTATATTTATTAAATGATTGGTGTATTCATGGCTTAAGATGCAATAGTCATAATTGTGACATGATGCCAGAGTTCTGATTGTTATACAACAAAATGGTATCCTACCACAGAAAATGATTTTGACAATACGTTATTCATGGTATGCCACTCATAGTTTGAGAAGTCCAATAGCGTTAAGAGATTTGCTAACGTGCACCCATACTTGACACTATTTTTGAATGAGCAGGATCAATCGGCACATAAATCGACAAACAGTTTGCTTGTAGAACAGCTTTATTTCATTTGCTGTCAATTTATCTTTAAATCACTTTCATTTGCTATTTTCAGTGCATGGTTTTTTTGAGAAAGCAGTGTAAAACACAGTACATGATAACAAAATGTTTGAGTACAGATAGACAAAGGTACAATGTGAAACAAACAAGGAGTGCTAAAGACCATTGAGGCAGATACAGAAGGGTTAGAAGAAGTCTAAGGCATACTAGACACTTGCACAAACATGAGAACACAACCACAATTTTGTATTTGTACTAAGATTGCGTAATGCACTGTCATAAATCAGTGCCTGAATCCTAACAACAAAACAGGAGTAACAAAGTGACCAATCCAAGGATCAAACATAACAACAAATAGAAGTGGGAGATGACCAAACCATAGGTCTACGCCTGGGGGACACCCCCGGTGGGTTATGGGCTTCACAGCAGTTGAGGTACTCCGGGTAAGCCTTCTTACGGGCCTCGGGGATAGTCTCCCTGGAGGTTGGGGGAGGAAAGGGAACACATAATCGTGATGTTTAAAAATGGTTTGAAGAAACCAAAGTGTGTCATAGAGAGATATATCTCTGAGAGAGAGGGTGCATTGTAAAAATGGACGGAGACGGCCATCTTTGTCGTCCAAAATGGAGGGGAAAGCACTAACCTGTGCTGCGTCCTAAGGACGTGTGGGGTAACAGCCTGGCTGAGGGTGGAGTTGGTGGCTTCCTCTGCAATGACTTCTGATGTTAATGGATTGCCGTGCTGCTGAGGTCTGTGTGTTGGAGCACCTGGTCAGAGTAAGAAGCTGCCATATATATAGCAGTACTCGTCAGGAAAAGAAAGGGGTTGGGTAAAGACCCTAGTATTATAGGTGCATTTACTTTAGTTCGATGGTGTTGTCAGAGCTATCCTGGGCTGGTCCTCAGTAGAAGTAATTTCACATTTCAGCTGGCAGTGTAGGAGCTGGTTTCTTCCTCTGCGAGTGCCTGTGTGTAGCGGCGTCCACTGGAAACATGTAAAGGGAGAGAGCGGACATATAAACCAGATGTGGCAGTAATTTGTAGAAACCTGAGCACACGGCCCTGTCTAGCAGACAGATTCTTATGTGTGGCCGTGCAGTGAGAGCATTGGCTGTGGCTGGGACATGTTGTTACCTTAATATGATGGTGGCGCTGCAGCAAGGAACATTTTCGATCTGCAGTGTGTTCAAACTGCGGGTCCCGAGTTCGTAGAGTAGTGTGTCTCTGTAAACTGCTCATGCCCTCGGGATCAGCATATAGAGCGAAGGTGCATGCACAGATATGTCTCTAGCGTCTTCGTGTCGGTTGCCATGGGAATGTAGTTTAGGCAAAAGAGTCGCGAGTGAAGCCTGGGAGGTGAAATGGAAGTAGGTTGAAACCATGGTGTGGCAGATCATGTCAGCATATTTGGTCATGTTGGGTGGTATAGTACCTGTACGAGGTCAGAGCTCGCCGTGTCCTGTGTGTGGGGAGACGGCATTGTGCGCATGCGCAGACTTGGTTGGGACATCCTGATGGACAACTAAGTGCCAAGGAGGTGCACCTGATCTGATAATGAGTATAGGGCATAAAGTGTTGTTTATGAAGATTTCGGGAGGGCCACATCATGGGCTAGGCACAATGTTGGGGAGGCAGGTGGTGCATGCCGTGGGGCATGTGAAGGCTGCACTCGTCCAGTCTTGGTGTGCCATGGCTGATGGCATGTGAGAGAAGGGAATGTTGTTTCGAAGGATATCACTGTAAGGTGATTTGTAGAAATCTGAGAGAACAAATTAAGACGTGGCATAGGTGGAGGGTTGGGCAGATGTGCCATGTTTTCCTGTGAGATGTTGCTAGGGTTCAACCGCCTAAGTGGATATTTTGGAATGCAAATGACCAAGGATCTGTGCTGAAACAACAGGGTGGACACAGGTGTGTGGTCGCCCGATGGAATCATAGTCCTAGCATCTTTGCATGGTCTCCAAGATCAAGGAGGTTGAAAGGTAGGGTCCGCTTCATTGAGACCTTCGGAGATCATTTTTAGTTTGAAGATCCACCATGCTTCCTTGTGGTTGAGGGCATTTCTGGTGTTGGTTACTTTGTCGATAACCCACCATTTCAGATCGTCGGGACCATGTTGATATTCCTGGAAGTGAGAGACCAGAGGGGCGTTGGGTGTCCTACAACAAATGCGGGGTGTGCCGAATTAACTGCATTTCATTGTTGGATACTGTGTTTTTAGATACCACTCGGTGCAAACCAGACTGTGCCCGAAGCCAGATTCTCATAGTATGACTTGTAACATTGATCCTACAGTACTCACTGATGAGGGAAATTGTTTGCGAATTCTGTTGATTTGCTCTTCTGTATCTTTTGATTTCTTCTAAAAATCCCTTTCTAGCACTGTTTGTTCCTCAGTCTGCACTGGTCTCTCCACACTCTGATGTCAATAGTCCCTCACCTACTGATTCGGCATACAAAGTGCCTGGTGTGGTCACTGATGTATTGTTGTAACTTGATGTCTTTTTATTGTCATCGTATCTGGCTTAGAAAGTATAAACCCTGTCATTTTCGTAATTCCTGTCATCCCTGAAGTACTTTCTACATTTTCTTAAGTTTCACCTGATCCTGGTATTCTTTGATGATTGAAAACATTTTGTTGACATTTTTCTCCTTAGTGCTTGGAGGGTTACTCATGTCTGAAATGTCCTGTTTGACTTCATCAATTTGAGTTACTTCTCTGTCATGTTCCCTATCCGCATGTTGAATGAGGAAATGTATAATTTTCTCAGAACTCATGCTAAATCTTGATCTTCTGCATTAGTAATGTCTGGAAAAATAAGTATTCTGAAACCCCTCGAAATGTTGTTACTCTCTAAGTAATTTGTTAAGGATGCCTTATCCCAGTATGTATTATTCTCCTTTTTAGAGAGTCTCTCTAGTTTAAGAAATGTTTGTGATAAGTTTTCAGTCTGTTTGGTTCTACTGCTAAAGTAATTGCCAGTGCTCCCTCTCAGTGCAAACAGTGCCGCTTTGTCTTCCTCCCGATTGAGGAGATATTCTGCCATGTTCCAGTTGTATATGTGGCCTCAGCTGCTCCTACCTGGAATGAAAGACTGAATAGGAGTGATGTGGCGTATACCAAGTATTGTGGGCGCTATGGCTCAAGAATTAGATGGAAACTGTACACATAAAAAATTGTGAATATACCGGAATTTTGCACAATCGCATTTTTGGGGAAATGTTGGTCATGTGTATCTAAATGAACCGCATAATATTTTAAATAATTGGAAGTGTAATAACATAGGACAAGACCACTAATTTATTTGATACCAGCATGAAACCCTATGCTTACGCCCTTATTGGAACTGATCTAACAGGATGGCTTCCTACAATGCATACCAGCAATATATATATTGATTTAGTCTAATGCGCAGAGTATTTGGCTCCTTCAGCGCAACGTACATGAAAACACCAAAATTGGGCACATTGAAGTGGATGGATTTCACACCGCACTTTCAAGTAGCATACAGTCCCTCATGGGGTGAGTACTATAAGATCAATGTTACAAATCTGGCTTCGGGCTCCGGAGGGCACACTCTGGTTCGCACCGAGTGCTATGTACAAACCCAGTATACAACAATGAAATGCAGTTGTTAATTCGGCACACCCAGCCATGATGGTTTTAATGGTATAGAAAGCTTACTACCGCAGACACTTGGGAATCATGTGATTACAACCTTGAACATTATCATGTTACAATCAGAAATCTGGCATAATTTCACAATTAGGACTATGGCATCTTAAGCCATGAATACACCAATCATTTAATAAATATAAGAATAAGGTTATACAGGGCTTTTTTGCCTTTGGAATGATTTAATATGAGCATCAAATATATCACTCAGTTATAAACACTGCTGCAACTATTAATCTTATTTGTGGAAATCTAACAACTCATCACATATATATTTCTTTTGTCCCCTCCCTTCACCATCTTCCTTCCCTTTCGTTTTCACTGGCTTAATGCACCAATTATTTTGCATGCATGGGGCATTATACTGAATATTTCATTTTGTGGTATTGATTAACTGGTCGTGGTGCTCCTTAATGTGGCGGCATGTCTATACTATTATTTGTTTGGTTTCCTTTACCATGATTCAATGGAAAGGTTATGATTCAATGTGTCTATGCTAATCATTCGATCATGACGCAATGGCTTTGTGCAATTAGACACTGACTTAATCAATCTACCTTGATAAAGACCGCAAAGGTCGAAACACGTGTTGGCAAGAAGGATAGGAAAACGGAAAATAAATCACCATATGATTTACTCAACTGGTACTTTCTTTATTTGACACCAATTGTATTTAAAGCAATCCATATCTGTGTGAGCGCATTGATTTTGGTACACCCTTGTTTTTCTGTAACACTACGCTAGGCAGGGGTTAGCCTAGCGGTGCCATAGTCTGCAGCTGTCAAGTATATTTCTAGTACAGTTTCCATCTAATTCTTCAGCCATAGCGCCCACAACACCTGGTATACCCTGCATCACTCCTATTCAGTGTTGCAAACCCAGCCTGTTGGCTTAGCAAACCACTGGTTTGGGTTTGTGATGGCTCATATTGTGTGTGTGTGTATCTCCAGCACAGTGTCCGCTTATGGGGCTCGACCTGTCTTTGGTGGGGAAGTGTCCACTGACGGAGCCTGACCTGGCCATGGGCCGTCCAGCGTGTTGGACACTCAGCACTTAGTGGTCTCTGACCGTGCCTGTCTTTGGGGGTTTGGAACGCGGCACACATTTTGTGGGGTGTTCTGCCACAAGTATTGGGGTTTGGAACACGGCACCAGTGTTTAGGGGTGTTCTGATACTCGTGCCACAAATGTTGGGGTGTTGGACACCGCACCTGAGGGGGTTTCCTGCCCGCGCTTTGGTTAATTGGACGCCGGTACCTTAGGGGGTGGTTCTCTCCACCTGCTGTACACAGTGGTTGGTGCCTGTGCTCTGTGCACTATGAACCTTGATCATTTGTTCTGTATTAGAATAATAGTAGGTAGTTGGTGCCTGTGCTCTGTGCATTAAGAACCTTGATCATTTGTTCTGTATTACAATAATAGAAGATGAAGGGTGTGCTGTTTTTCAGTGCACCTTAGTTGTTGGCAGCAGGATGAATGAGGTTGCTGTTTTGGGATTGTGTGGCATGGTGGTGTGATGAGAGTTAGGCCTGGTTCCTTGTTTGAGTGTCTGTTGTTAGGCCTGCAACAGACTTTAAGTGTATTGTATGGTTGCTTGGCTTCATTGTATGTTGTTGAAGGGACGAGGTAGTTGGGAGTGTGTCTCCTTGTTCTTCTGAATGGAGTGAGTGGGATTTGGATTGGAGTTGGGAGTGGAGGTGGCCAGAGTGTTGTTGGGTTGAGACTTTGGTCACATTACCCAGTGTATTTCCCTTGTGCTTCTTTCCGTACCTTTATCTTGGTTTCTGTTGAGGACGGAGATGTGTTGTGTCTTGTGTTTCCTGCCTCGGTCCTGCACGAATGCTTGCTTGAGGGAATGCCTGGTGGAATGCATGCCTGTGGAATGTTGTGGTGTGAGTGCCCCTGTAGGTTCCATGAATGTCAGTTGGAGTGAAGCAGCCTGTGACAGTAGAGGCCGGTGGATGTCTCCTGTGTACATTCCTACTTACTTACCCTTGGACTCACCTGATGAATATACCTTGTTACTGGAACTTCGATAAGAAGTTCATTTCCCTTACCTGCAGTATCAGACCTTTATTTCGCCCTGCTACAGTTCCCCCCAATCCTGAAACTGCTTCGGGACTACTTTCGCAAAGATTTTTTCAATGGCAACAATTAGTGAAATTGGCCTAGAATTGCCAGGCTTGTCCCTACCTCCCTTTTTGTAGGTTAGCACAATTTCCGACACTGCGCCAAGAGGCAGGGACCTTATTAAGTCTATTAACTGCTGTGAATAGTTTCCATAAAATCAGTGCCTATACACAGGACTTATATTTCTGTTAGTCAGCAGGTATCCTGTCAGGGGCTGGAGCTTTCTGGCACTTGGAATTGAGAATTGCATTCCTTACCTCTGCTATGGTAATAGTCATTGTTGGTCTATCGCATTCAATCATCCCTTAGCCCCCATCGACATTAGTATGCTCAGTGTCTATAATAAATTGAAATAGGGCACTAAAGACGTTAAGAAGCAAGAGAACAGTGTAACATGTTGTCATTTATTACCTTTTTATCTGCCACTAGTTACCAAAAAGCCTTGGCATTCCGCCTATCAGCCACCCCCAGGAGGTCATCCCACTTAGCTTTGTGATAAGCCTCTTTTATTCTCCTTAATTTTACTTTCATAATTGGCTATACATGCACGCAGCTCATTTTTGTTCACCTTATCTTCAGTGGCTATGCATTGCATTAGATCTTTCTTTGCCAAACTACAATCAACATAAAACCAATCAGCCTTCCTTACTGTTCTTCTTTATTTCATGGGCCGGTGGTGTAAGCAAAAGAAGAAGGCCTGCAGCCAAATAATTGAATTCTACAAGCACTTTCATTGCTACAAATGTTCTCAATATTTGCCAGTGCCATTTGGTAGATACTTGTTTTGTCCCGGCTGAAACTATTTTGTCCCATTTAACGATCCAACATGCATTTCTCAAAATTCTAATTGGTACGGTAGGCACTGGGGTTTTGCACAATTTATCCTTGTGGTTGCCTTCTCTGCGGTCAATAAAAATAAAATCATCCACAAGTTCTGATTCACCCGCCAGCACAAGAATATAATCAATCCATGAGTAACATTCAAACCCAAAAAAAGTATTCCCTCCAGGGCGATCACTACTACATTAACCATTGCATGTGTCAGGAACCAGGACTGGAAATGCTGGAGTCGCTGGAAGTTCCGACTTCGATTAACTTTCTAGTCCTCACCCAACATGGCGCCGGGGCCTTTAAATACAGGCCCCGCCTACTACTCGGCGCGTTGTATCTGTTATTGTTTCGTTCAACGCTCTGAGTCCTGTGTACTCGTTCTTCCTTCCCGTGTTGTGCTTCTTCTATAGCCCTCCAGTAGTAGCCTGTACTACGTTCGATTTCCTCTTTATCTAACTATCCTCCTTATTCTCCGTATTTCTATTATCCCGCCTTCCTGATTCCCGACTGTCGGTTTTCACCCTTTCCTTCTATCTACCCGTGTTCGCCAACCGCCCTGAGCAGTCGGCACCAGCTCCTCTTTCACGGAAACCTTCCGTACTCCTTGCTTACCTCCCTGTCCGCTCGGCATCCTGCCTCAGCCGTTTGGTCGGCTTTCTTGCTACTCCTTGCTTCCTTACCTGTCCGCTCGGCATCCTGCCTCAGCTGTTTAGTCGGCCTTCTTGCTGACGGCCGCGGTACGCTTCTCTGCGCTGCGTTCCGCTAGCCTTTCGCAGAGCTTATGGTGGTACTGCCTTTCATTTTGCTTCTCCTCTTGTGAGTATTTTCCGTTTACTTACCTCCTCCTTGTATTCTGCTCTCAGCTCCTTATATTTTCTTCATTCCTTATTTTCCACATCTTTCTTTGTTATTCCTTCTTTCTAACCTTTGTTGTTGATCCCTCCTATCTCTTTTTTCTCGGTACCTATTATTATTAGTTATCCTCTTTTCAGTTTGCTTCGGATTGTGTTTTCACATTACTGGTATCCTGGACTTTGTACCTGAAGATCTGTGCCATCTCTTTAACTCATCATCAGAACCCATCTATGGACTAGGGTTTTTTCTGCCTTCGAGCTTTTTCCCTAGATCAGAGGCTGGCCCCCTGGGGTTCCCCTAGGGCAGGTCTCAACCTCTGCCAAGGTGGCCTCCGGAGGGGCCAGACCTTACCTACACGAAAAGAAGGTTCGAGCACCTAAAGGCAAGGGCTCAAGGACGAAGAAGAAACCCCCAAAGACCGAGACTGACCTTCAAGGATCCACCTCAGGGGAGTCAGGTGAGGAGAAAGGGGAGGTAGACTCAGATCTTGACAGCATGCCCTTAGGTTGAACCCATGTAATATCTGGTTTGAGTCAAACATATGTTTGTGAACCCGGGGAGGGTAACCTGCTTCTAATGCTGGAATTTCCCCACACCAAGTCTTGTTCATCTCATAACCCTTCTAATTCTCTAAGGAGCTGAAACTGCAGATTAAGGTTTCCTCCAACCAAGATTTGGAACTTCTCAGGCACCCAATGGTCCCAGATGACTATTAGCTCTTGCAGGAGTAGTGATGCACCTAGCTATTATTAATTGGAATACTAATGAAAAGTTGTATGGTGACAAACAGCGCTGTGACCCGAAACAATAGTATAATACAGTTGTTCTGAAAAAACACGTCTTCCAATGTAAGAGTCTCAGATGTCCACTCAAAATTGTTTAATGGTGAGATTATTATTATTATTATTATTATTATTATTATTATTATTATTATTATTATTATTATTATCTAGCATAGCTGATACGTGTTTGGACCTATGGTCGTCCTCAAGACAACTTCTTCCAAAATGCTGTCATTGGAAGAGCATTTGGCAGATAGGGCTACCAGGGGAACCACAAAGTTCTCTATGGTCACCTGTAGAGGAGGTCCCAAATGTAACCTGCTCTCCAGTCGCCCATTTTGAAGTACCAGGAACGCTCACACTGAGATATGTGACGTATTATGAACAAATAAACCAGCAGAGAGCCGCACTAGGGCTCTGCACAGTGCCCATCCGAAGAGCAATACCTATTGAAGTGCCAAAAACCAGACAACCATGGACAGTAAGGTATCCATTGAGACAACATACCAGGAAATGACACGAAATGAAGATTGCTTAAACACTGTCCCAGAAGAAACTCAAAAGGCCTTAATTGAAGACGAATGGTGACGTTGCAAGGGCCCGGACAGACTCACAGATGAACGAAACGACAACCAAAAGATGAAACACAAAGACAAAATGTTATGAATAAGGATGTAATGAACTTAGAAGGAGAGGCGATGTTGAACCAGATAGAAATTTAAACTGTAATGCAGGATGAAAATATTCAACCAGCGAATGCCTGTACATATGCTTGTAACGCAAAACGCTAAGAAAACAGTGCGGCTTGCTATGCTTAGTAGAAGAATAGAGCAGCAAGCGCCAACTATATATCTACCTTAACGAAGCACATTATATAAGTGCGAGTCCACTTTATACAAAAGCAGAACTAACCCAGGTTACTAAGGGTCAAACAGGCTAGGATTCGTATTCCAGCACAAAGCAAGAAGAGAGGGCTGAATCGAAACTCAGCAAGAAACAGGCCGTGCCTGGGAAATGAAGGTCAAACCAAGAATGGGAGGCGGATGGTAACTTCAGGGAATCGAAACTTAAGAAGCAAAGCAGCCTGCCCCGTGAAGGTCGAGATAATGAGAATTAAATGCACAAATAGAAGGAAAGCGCAGCAAATGCACGGTGTGCTAACACATGACCAGCCAAGCGCAAAGAGGTACCAATGTCTGATGTCACCCAAAGCAGAAGATACCATAACTTTTCCTGACAATAAGCTACAGTTTCAAGGCCAATCTCAGCCAACTAATTGACACAGCCATTCGAGTACTGATTGATGGAAGGGAGGCTGGGTGAATCTTGGGGCATCCTATATCGGGTGCCCGTTCTGCATGCCGCTAATTAAAGTGTAGATGTATGCTTGGGGTTATGGCTAACCCAATCACAGTGAACCAAATACTCTAGGGTCCTATAGCTAGTAGAACCAATGAGACGTCATACTTTTAGTGACGTTTACATGAGTAATGTTAGAGGGCAGGGAGTAGACGCCCACCCAATAAGAGTTATCCAATCCCCACACTCCATTACCATATACAGATTTAGCACCTATACTTAAGTTACCTTTTCCAACCAATAGAATTGTATAACAAACTTATGAGTGTTACACGTCAATGATGATGAATTTTGGGTATCACTGTTACTGTTTGAATGAAGATTGTTGGGAGTTGAGGCGAGACGGGCCATCGCACCATTTTTGATCTCCATGTTTCCCCGTTTTTTGTACTTATCATTAAACGGACTCCCCTTTGCCAAACCATTGAGTTGTCCTTATTGATTGGTGTTGGAGTAAGAAACCTGCACCCCCATTCACCTCAAGGTGCAGCTATCTCGTCTTAAAGTATTTGAGTGCGAGCTCTGATTCTATGGGCCGGTCAGGGGTTACTCGCACTCGTTTAAACTTGGTAGCAGAGGATGGTTGGAAACCATCGATTATTGATTATTGATTAAGATAAGACACTTATTGACCATCGACACAAAGTAACTACGGAAATATCACGAGTCCTTCGCCATTCGGCTGAGTAGACTCTGAAGCTTCCCGTGGACAATGGTAGTTTAATTGATCCAAAACTGCAGTGGGGCCAGAAGGGACCCATTGTGAAAACATAAAAATTGATAGGAGGCTGGGAAGCCCAAAAGAAACACACCAACACAGGTTACAAAGGACATACAAGTGCTTTATTAAAAAGCTACAGCAGTTACCAAAGTCAATTGACAAACGGATAGCTATTCGGCTCTCAGAGTAACGTAACGAACTTCAACGAAGGTTCGATGCATTAGTAGAGAGACCGTACATTGGAATACTTGGGCTTTTATATCCTTTATCCAGCCCTTGGCCAACCCCCCTTGCAGGTTTACCATTCTTGGGACCAGGCCTAGGGTTCCTTGCCGGGTCAATCCTATAATGTATGCATTTTGATCAGTTCCGCTGATACAGTTGTTCATTTACACGTAGGTCAGTGATAGGACAAGGTCTCAGTTCGCGACCCCGACAAGTGGCCTGCAGGCATATTAATTATTCGTGTGTGCGGAGGTCACAACGGCCAGAATCTCACTCAGAATGTTATTCGGCCTCCATTTTGATGTTCAGGGTGACTTCAACTTTACAAGAGAACCTAAAATGGCGGCTAAATCCAAGATGGCGACTTACATAACTTTTCGTTAAGGTCAAGACCTTGCCGCGGAGTCTATTTACATGATATTTTAGACAACTTGGCGTAGGCCAATACACATTCAAATACTGCGATAGGAGGCATAATATCATTTCAATTCCAACAGACCCTCCTTTTGGCCTATGCCAAGTGCTAATATAATTTCTAATACTTTTGCAAATAACTCCATGTGCTGTCATCCATACATCCCGAATCATTGTCTGTAATATCTATAGCCATTAGGTCGTTCATCAGAACCTCTTGTAACACAAACTCTTTGGATGTTGTATCTGGGGCATACATTCTATGCCCTATTGTGCTCACTGCTTGGCACAGCATCCCCCTAGCATTCCACATATACTCGGAAGACATTGAAAACAGCAACAAAGGAATAGCAGGATCCCTAAAATAACTAGAATAACAGAAAGCACCTTCCAACCCCAAGATCGTAAAGAATCCCAGAACCAGGTGCTAAGATTCCAATCTCCTACAGGGATATGTACTTCAGAACTAAGAATATGCAAGTTCTGTATTGCTTTAAAAATTGTCGGCGAGGAATCTGGTACGAAAACACAGCAAGCGGACCCCACCAATTTGCATACTCCACCTCGTTCCGCCAAAATGACATCTAATGCCATCCGATTTTGGAGTGCTACCAATCTTATTGCTTTTTGTTCTAGTGTCATATTGTAGAGTATGTCCGTGGTCCGGTTGATCATTCTCTCCAGTACCCTTGCTAATCCCCTAATGTTCTCAGAGTTTGTTATTTGTCCCCAAAAGGGCACAACTGATTTTGCTATATCTACCAATACTTGCCCAGGGGTATCTCCGTTCTTGTCCCGCCGTGGGCGAGCCTTAGAAACCTCCAATGTACTAGCTACAAATACCCCGGGTAACAGGATTCCTAAATAACAGGTTCCCTGCCAATCCTTGGGCAACCAGGGAAATACTAAACTACCACAAACAAAATAAACAGGCCCCCCTACATACAGAGGCCTGTTTTCTCCAGTCAAATTTACAATGTTCATACAACCTTCAAAATCTCCCATTGGCCGAGTGCCGTTTCTTTGTACACAAAAGGGGACCGAGTCAGGGCTATGATTTATAGAGTAGGAAGGAGGCACGGCGTCCTTATTGCATATCGGAGCCATTTTAAAGGAAATTAAAGTTTGAAAAGGAAGAGACAGTTTATCAGACGGCCTAATAGAAGCGACATTAGGTTTACTTCTATTTGCAAAAAGCGAGCATCCCAGGGGAGTTAATTCACGTTTCTCGAAATCATTCAAATTAGTTCCATCAAAGTTCCCTAAAATGCTATCATTCCAACGGCCAAAGAATAGTGCTCTAAGAGAGGCATAGCAAGCAGTCGTTAAAGGTAAAGGGTGAATATACCATCCTAGTCCCTTGTTCCCATGTTGTGGTAAATGAGTGCAAATCCAACAATTACTCTTATTAAAAATGGCATGCGTTGCATTCATTACTATCATTAGAGTGTTGTTATGATACTTTTGTCTATGTTGGGAGTCTCTAGGGGACAGAGTGTGAAGGTGTACAGAGGGAGTCAAAGCAGTTGGTACAATCTCGGTCGGTAGTAGAGGTTTTAGAGGATAGATTTCTTCAAAGTACCAAAGTCCTACAGCAGTAATTGCAAAAATAACAGTTATCATTATCAAAACACAGCAGTACGTTTTCGGGGCCCAGGCACATTGTTCATTGTCCAAGTTGGTCACCCCCTTATTCACAAGACCAGTGCGGGGAGCAGCAGTGGAGGTGGCAGGCATTGTAGTTCCTCAATCGACGACCACAATGTTCGTTGCTGGCGACGCTACGGTCGCGCAATTTCTTAGTCCTTCCCAACCCTAGCCAGCAGAATCCCTTTTGTTCAACAGAAACTTTCTTATACAAAAGAAAACTTCCAATCACTTCCCTTTCCCAAATACACAGAAAACCTGTGCCGTAGTTCTATTTTCTTCGTCGAAGGTTGTACCTGGTGGTACCCAAGATTGTTTGATCCGAAAATAAGGTGTTGTCACTTCCTGAGGGAAGCGACGTGTCGGAGGCGACGGAAGTCGCAGAACTTGAAACAGTGTTTTCCGGAAGTGATTTTTCAAAAGAGTGCGGAGACGAAATGGACTGTTCCCCAAGTTCCACGGGCTCAGAGAAATTCTCCGACGCACTCACAGCGCTGTTTGCTACTCCAAGATCAGGGATTGTAGCATCAGCGAGGGGTTCTGCTTCTTCCGTAATGTGTGGCATCGGGTGAGGAAGTTTCTTGACATGCGTCGCCTGGATCCAGTGTTTCTTCCCAGCCACCCGCACTGCTGTCTGGGTGACCAACAGCACCTGGTAGGGTCCCTTCCAACGAGGAGCGAGACAAGAAGAACTTTCGTAGGCCTTCACTAGGACCCAACTTCCAGGCTGTATATCGTGTCCTGGGCCCGTGAACCGTACAGGTAAAGCCGAATACACCTGGTGATAAATGAAATACAGGTTTTTAGTTAACTGGTTACAGTAGTCTACAAGCAATACATTTTCCACCTCTCTCAGGGCTTTAGGTTTTGGGAGACCCCAAATGTTAGCATGTCTCCCCATCACTACCTCAAATGGAGAAAGCCCAGTCTTAGTTTGAGGTGTGGTACGCATAGCCAATAATACAATAGGTAAGGCATCTGGCCATTTCAGTTTGGTATCGGCACATGTTTTTGCAAGCTTATTCTTTAAGATACCATTGTGTCTTTCCACCAACCCAGCACTTTGAGGATGTCTAGCTGAGTGAAATCGTTTCTCAATATGTAAAGCTGTGCATATCTGCAAAATTACTGCTGCAACAAAATGAGGACCATTGTCCGACCAGATTACCCTTGGGAGCCCAAATCGAGGAAAAATTCTTTTACCATAATCTTTGCAGTGGTCATGGCGGTAGCATCTTTAACGGGGAAAGCCTCGACCCATTTACTGAAGGCACAAATAATTACAAGAACATATTTCAGATTGTTACACCGTTCCATCTCAATAAAATCAAAGTGAATGACCTCGAAGGGAACAGAAGGGGGCCCAAAGCTTCCCCTTGGAGTTACTGTCCCCTTACCCACATTGTGCTGTAAGCAGATCATGCAATTTCGAACATGTCTTTTTGAAGTCTCCAGAATCTTGTTATTCACCCAAACTTGTTCTAACATTTTCGTGATCTGCTGAGCACACACATGTGTAGGACCGAGTGCCATCGTAACCATTGCCAGTACATATGAATCAGGGAGCAACCATTTTCCTTCAGATGTATCCACCTAACACCCATCATCATCTAGTTTCCCCATTCCTTCGGCCCACCTTTTAGATTCTTCTACTGTGGCATCAGTTTGAATATCTCGCACAGACCCATTACCTTCATCCATTATATAAGCATCTTTCATTTCCCTCAAAGCATACATGTCCGTGCTAAGGTCTGTGGCCGTTTGCCTGGCTATCAGGTCCGCAAAAGCGTTCCCTTTTCCCACATCATCTATGACCTTACGATGGGCTGCACACTTCATGATCGCTAACTGCCTAGGGAGTGAGAGTGCCGAGAGCAATTGCACTATCAAGGGGCCATGCTGAATCTTGGTCCCATGTGAGGTCAGGAACCCTCTTTCCGACCAGAGCCTCCCAAAGTTGTGAGCCACCCCAAAGGCGTACTGGCTATCAGTGTATATATTTACTATACGCCCTTCGGAGAGTTCACAAGCTCGGGTCAATGCTATAATCTCTGCGGCCTGCGCGGAGTTGTGCGAAATTCTCTTAGTTTCAACAACTTTACTCAATGTAGTAACTGCGTAAGCAGCTGTAGATGTACCATCTGAGAGTTTGAAGCAGGAGCCATCACAAAACAGCTCCCCTTCTGCATTGTCCAAAGGAGTATCTATAAGATCTATCCTGCCCTTCGTTTCTTGCTCAGTGGTATACAGGCAGTCGTGTAATTCTTCGCCACCGCAAACAGTGTTTTGCGTGAAAGGTAAGAGTGCAGCCGGATTAAGAACACAACACCTCTTAATTTGAATGTGCGGGGCAAACAGAATTAATTCATACCTTGTTAACCGTGCAGAGGTGAGGTGTTGCGTTTGGGTTTTGTTCAATAGGATATCTACAGAGTGAGGTACCATCAAAATCAAATCATGGCCTAGGACCATTCCCTCACTCTGTTTTACAGACGCGGCAGCAGCAGCGACAGCTCGCAAACATCTTGGCAAAGCGCATGCGACAGGATCAAGGGCGGAGGAGTAGTAGCCGCACGGCCTATTCTTCCCTCCGTGTTCCTGTGTTAACACAACCAAAGCACATCCATCACATTCATGCACAAACAACACAAAGGCCTTGTCATAATTTGGAGTACCCAGAACCGGTGCAGAGCATAACGCGGTTTTGAGAAGCTCAAATGATCGTTGATGTTCCGATTTCCATGGCAGTGGCAGAGAAATGCCCTTCTTCGTCAAAGCCAACATCAGTTTTATCACTAGCGAAAAGTTCGGGATCCACAACCTACAGTAAGAAGCCATACCTATTAAGGCTCTGACTTCCTTCTGTGTATTTGGAACAGACATGCCAGAAATGTGTTTTATTCTTTTAGGTGTCAATCTTCTCCCCTCCTTTGACAGGAGGTACCCTAAATAGGTGACCTCCTGACAACAATATTGAAATTTTTTGAGCGAAGCTTTATGACCATTTTTGGCTAGATGAACAAGCAACAGTATAGTGCCTTCTTTACAAGCACTTTCAGAATCTGCAGCCAAAAGCAAATCATCGACATATTGAAGCAGTGTACAAGTAGGTGGCAATTCAAGGGTGTCAAGCTGCTCTTTCAAAGCTCTACTATAAATGCTTGGACTTTCAGTATACCCTTGAGGTGCCCTAGTAAATGTAAATGAGCGTCCCCCCAAGGTGAACACAAACAAATATCTACTTTCCTTATGTATAGGGATGCTAAAGAAAGCGTTTTTTAAATCCACAATGCTGAAGTGCATAGCCGTAGCAGGGATCATTGTCAATATCGTCGTCACATCAGGCACGATTGGAAATTGTGGGGCGACAACTCTGTTAATAGCACGAAGATCAATTATGAACCGGTATGGGATTGCATTGTCGCCTTTTCGTATATACAGGCAAGATCGGACTGTTACACAAACTACCTGTAATCTCCTTGATCACCCCACGATGCACAAAATCAGAGACAGTGCATTTTAAAGCACGCTCGCCCTCAACTAATATTTTATACTGCGGAATGCGTGGTAGTTTAACTCCATGTTTCAAAACTATTTTAACTGGCTCAATCTGTAGTACCCCGACATCATTGTCGTCAACCGCCCATAAACATTCCGGGACAATGCTAAACTCAGGAGGTAAAGGTCGAATCAGAAACTGAGAATTAGGAAGTTGCTGTGGTGAAACCGTCAGCCGTACTCCATCAGAGGAACAATTAATTACTGCATTCAATTTCTTTAACAAATTCAACCCCAGCAAATTCTCTCCACAGTTCGAAGTCAGAAGAAAAGGGCAATGGTCCATAAAGGGACCCAAAGAAACAGACACCGGTGAAGAAACCGGACAAACAATTGGTATACCAGAAAACCCTACGGAAACATTGCTTTGCCCTGACAGTGGAATGTTTGGAACCCGAGAATGATCAATGGAGCACTTCTGTGCTCCAGTGTCTATCAAAAACTGGTGTTTCCTATTCCCTACTAATAATTCAACGTAGGGGCCTTTCTGATTAACGGGAATTGGTGAAGGTTCCAAACCCTGCTTCGGGCAGTCTTAATGAAATAGAGTATCGTCGGAAGGAAGCTCGTCAGAGAGGTAGGCAGCAGAAGGGTGATCAAATATGTTCCTCGAGTCCACACTCGAGGTCTGATTTTCCCGTGAAAAAGGTTGCTGAGGATCTTGCAAAAACTGACCTCTGCTCCAGGGCGGCCCCTAGGTCGTCTACCCATAATCCCAAATGCACTGTTTGACCTTTGTCGAAGGACGGGGCACTGCGCTCGCCAGTGACCTTCCTGGCGGCAATAAGCACATTGATTAATATTCACAGGACCCAAAGGAGCATTTTCTTTTGGGACATACTGACCTCTGGTCTGTGTCGTGCCTCCTCTGGGGTTTCTAACAATTTGTTGTAATAATACTTTGGTTTTCAAGTCTCCTTTCCTCTTTTCTATTTTCTCCTTCTCATTATTAACACGGTTCTCATAATACTGAGCCATGTGCAAAACCTCAGATTGAGATTTTGCCTGCCAAGCGCTCTGAGAGGACATAATCTGTGACTGGATGTCGGGCAACAATCCACGCACAAATTTGTCCACAAACAACCTTTTCCCAGACTCTGTACCCAAATCCTGCCCACTGAAGTCAGAAAATACCTGCTCGAATCTATTAAAGAATTCGGTGGCGCCTTCAGTTTTCCCTTGAACACAGGCCGTAAGCTTGTCCCAAATAATTATTTTCTCTGGAATTATAGTTTTTAATTTTGCGACAATTCTATCAGGCAAAGTAAGTATTACCTGTGGTGGTTTCTCACCTGCTGGTCTTTCCCCATCAATCCTAATCATATTAGCCCACGTATCTCCTGTGGGATGTATTTACCCATGCATCCGAGCCATACCTCAAAACTGTGCAGTACTGACATGGAAAACATCATGATGGCCAGAGCTTCCCAGAAAATGCACAGGGAAATGCATGAAGAATAGGCTGCCACTCATTTTTGCCGATGTTATGGGCACAGAAGGACACTGCCTAAAACCACCATTGGACTACCCGCACAGTAGTCTGAAACCATTGGGAATGGCAATGCTGATTGCCAAATGCAACTAGAATTGTGGGGAATTCATTTTCTTAAATCCCAAAAATGGGTGCAGTACCAGTACTCACCACTATCCAAAAGCCGGCAGTTTAAAACCACCCTGTGTTTCTCTGAAGGCAAGCCAAAGTGCCTATTTCAAACATTGCAATATGTGCAAAATATTCACTGAACACCAGCAGACATTTGGTAGAATGGAGTTTTGTGTGCCTACAAAATCTGGGAAATGAAGAGCCCAGAACAATGCTTATAACAAAACTGGCTGAGCTATGGAGTCAGCAGTTTAAGTTGCACTGGATTTAAAGACACTAAAATCGAAAATGTTTAG
Source organism: Ambystoma mexicanum (assembly GCF_040938575.1). Classification (NCBI taxonomy): domain Eukaryota; kingdom Metazoa; phylum Chordata; class Amphibia; order Caudata; family Ambystomatidae; genus Ambystoma; species Ambystoma mexicanum. The sequence continues at coordinate 1,140,463,600 of NC_090927.1, forward strand.
ATTAAATGAGTGACCTATGTTTGGTGTCACATGCCTTTGTAACTGTTGAAATGTCATAGTTTTGCACTTAGAATCAGCATTCTAGCTGCATATGTAAAAATGTTTAGTTTTATTTGAATGCAGGAACTGGGGAACAAAAAGTGACATTTTATCTGAAACCTGGCTTAAGGAACTGAATTCTGCCTGGCAACTACCCCATCAGGAGTGAAACTTGAGTCACAGCTGTGTTCCCAGGCCTAGCTGCCCTTTTGCTGCTCACACTAAGGATATGCCATCTATCTGATAATTGAATTACCTGTGCTCTGCAGGAAAGTGAACAAAGCCCTGTCCTGGCTCAGGCAAAGGTTTTATTGGCAGGAGTCGTAAATGGTCTTAAAAAGTGGCTTCCTCCTGAGGAAAGGGGAGGGGCACTGCCTGTGAGAGCAAGCTGGCTTGGCAGAACTGGAAAAACCAGAAATTCAACCTTGTGCTGAGGGTAAACCACACCCCTTTGGAGCCAGAACATAACTTTAAAAAGATGAATAACTCATAGAGCGGACATGTGAAAATTTTATAAATGATACCATAATTCTTGTGATTTTTCTGCCCACAGTTTAAGAGGTTTTTAGAACCGGTGGTATGTTCAGGGGGGTGTCAGCGGAAAAGTGGGGATAACTCTAAATGTATGCATGTTAAAAATCTGAAACTTCATCAGTTAATGTCCGTACTCCCTGCGCACATGTATGTAAAGTTGGGTCAATGTCAGAAATTGCAAAATCAGTTAAAAAGTGAAATATGTGCCATTTCTGAATGCAAGCTCCCAGGAAGAGCAGAGTTTGAACAGGGGATACCTCCTGTAATGCATGATGGGTGCATATGATTTTAAAACAATATGTACCTCTGCAAATATGTATTTGTTTCAAATCTAGATTTGTGTGTAAGTTGACAGGAGGAGTGGACTTTCTGCAGGCTGTAAAATGACATCACTCTGACTCACAGTTCATTCCCCAATCAAATGATAAATGGAAGTTTGACCAATTAGAAGCTAAGAGAGAGGTAGGGTCAGTGATGCTAGAACACACCCACATTCTAAACACATAAAAGCAGACAGACAGGACAGATAGGGACCTTCAATTCCATTTGCTGCAACGCACTCTGCCGGACCATACAACATCCAGAGATCCAGACTTCAAATTCATCAAACCTCCAGAGAGCCAAACTAGAGACTTCAATCTATCCAGAACTAAGAGACCAGACCAGAGAGAAAGCAGTGCTGTACCCAGAGAGACCCAGACCAGCAGAGAGAGCTGACCCAGATCACTGTGAAGTGCAGAGGCCAGACCAGACCAGACCAGAGTCCAGTCTAAAACCCTGACCAGATCCGTGATGAGGCCCATTTAATTCAAGAATATAGTGTGAGTACATAGTAAAACTGTGTAGAACCCATCTCTTAGTTAAAATAATATAATTCAATCCATTTTTAACCTAAGTAGAACTGCAGCTTAGCAATTGTGTTATCCTGCCATCATTTTTAAAGCTGAAAAAGTGTGCGTTTAAAATTTCAAATCTGTAAAATTACCTCTATTAAATCGGTCATAACTCTGTAACCGTTTGGGCTAGAGACTTGCAGTAACTTTCCTTAGAAAGCTTAGAATCGTGGCTTTCCTACGAACCTAGAACCGCATTCCTACCCCCTATAGTTTTACCGCAATCGCGGAACACGCATCCGCGAATTTTGCCGCGATTTGCAAATTTCTTCACATGTAAAAACTGCTGCTGCTTGCCTTCCATTTGCCAGAAATTCGTTTAACCTGCTAATCATTCCTGCATCATTGCTAGTGTGAGCCTGGACTAATATTAAATAGATACCACTCACCCTGAACCTCTGAAAGGGAATTAAAAAGCATTTCCAGCATATTTCTCATCCATTGCTAGCACATATCAAAGCATTTGGGCCTGTGTTTTCAAAACTCCTATCTGTGTTTTAAACTTCTGTTGTCTAAGCTTGGGGGGGATTGAACTGATTACATTGATTGCATTTCTGAGAACTGCGTGCTTTCCTCCCATTCCCTTGCATTGCATGAAGAGGGGGGGAGTGAATAGCCAGAGAAAAGTGATTACATTGTTTTGTTGAAATCATATTGAGTATTTTCTATACTGCATTTCATTCATTCAACCTTGCATTTCCTTGAACCCTATAAAGCATTTTCTACCACATTATACTTCTGTACCTATTTACCAGTGTGCTACCTTATCCATTTCATCTCAACTCATTAGTGATTATAAAGAAGTGTGCTAGTGCCAGATTCTCCGTTGTTGATCTTTATCATATCAGATTAAGTGTGCTATTCAATTATTAACTTATTATAAAGTGTGATATATATATATTTTAAATTATCAAATAAACCTTTTAAACTTGCAAAACAGAACTACTTCTTGGCTCAGTGGGGTCAGGGGGATTCCAAGAGAGGGGTGTTATATAGGGGTAGTCATCCAGAACGCATGAACTGGACCTAAAGATATATCAATAAGGGTTTTCATTCAGTATTCTAGACTAGGCGTTAACTTAGCTGTAGTGCTGAATTGAATCCTCTTACAAATTGGGGGCTCGAGCCGAGACGTTGGGTTAGAATACCACTTGTGCAGCTTAATACAGTGTGCTAACTGACGGGATACATACATCCAGTCGGATCACCACGCTGCATTACGCTGTGAAGCATTCCTCAAAAGGGACACTCCAAGAAAAGTTCTGTTCTGCAAAAATAAAATACAAACTTCTGTAAGTCAGGACAGAGACCAATCTCTAGAATGACGACCTTAGTAGACATGAAAATAGCCAGAGAGCACCTCTTGCATAAGCTATTTGTGAGAGGTGAATGGACCGAACAGGGCCAGGATGTGTGGTTGCAGGCCATCACACAACAGGTCACTGAAACAGGGTCAGATATATATAGAGATCAGGGTCCCTTACATGTGGCCCTGAGTGAACTATATATAGCTCCTAAAGCCAAAGAGGAACACAATAAGATTGCCAGGATAGCAGCATACCTGTACCTATATATGGGAGACATGCAGGATAGATGTGCTGAAAGCCAAAATCTGGCAAATAGGCAACAGATGGCATTACAGAAGGCCCAATCTGACCTGGTCTCTTCTGAGCAGAGGCTGCAGAGGAGCCAGGAGTCAGAAGATGATAGTAGGCAGCACATCATTAAAATAAAGAAGGATATGGATGTGCTGCAACAGGAAAAGGTAGAACAGGATACCAGATTTCTGGCCTTGCAGAAGGAATACCAGGAAGGTTTGGACTCCCTACTGCAAAACCAGAAAAAGCTGGAGCAACAACTGGACTTCAACAGGGTATGTGCTGAGCAGGTAGTCACCCTGCAAGGCCACCTAGATAGAGTGAAGGCAGAGAGCAACAAACTAATTCTGAAAGACCTGGATACCCAGGCAGAGTTTGATCAGGAGCGCCAGAATGCTGGTGCCTTCCAAAGGCAAAGGGACGACCTGGCAGCACAGATGCAGGCTCTCAGTCAGGAAAGGGATACCTTAGGCCAGGAAGTCTGCCATTTAAAAAGAAAAATGGAAGAAAATCACCTGGCCCTCCAGGGGCTGGGTGACCTCCAAAAAGAAAACCAGAACTTGTTAGAGCACACCAGGAGGGTGGAAGAGGCTCTGGCAAGAAAGGAGCAGGCCAATAGGGACACAGCTCAGGAGGTAAACCTCCTGCAGCAAAGACTGGCCCAGTTCTCCAGGACCAACCAGGAAGCACAGAGGGAAAATGAGGCCCTCTGTCAACACAATGATAGGCTCCAACAACAGGTAGCGATGCAGGAGAGACTGATAGAGTCGAGTAAGGCCTTAACAGAGGAACTGAAAGCACAAATGCAGGCTCTTGCATTGCAACAGGGAGCAGGGGCGGATAGAGATGAGGTCCGCTGGGAAAGAGAGACTCCTGACCATAACCGCAGGAGCCCTAACACCAGGGGCCTTCATCTCCCCCAGTCCCTGGACTCTACCACCCCCATGTCCCCTGGCGCACATGAGCACAGGGCCGCAGGGATGGCAGATTACTATCCAGCTAAGAGTATGGGGCTCATAGGCCAGTACCACTCAGGAATGGAGGGGTGGGCATCCGGGTATGGGCACCCAAGTACAGTACAGTTCAATGGGGAACCCCAGGAGAGTAGGCCCATTAAGGGCATCCTGAAAACCTCTGCCCAGTTAGGTCAGTGGAGGGGGTACCCATCAAATCCTGGCAGCAAGGAGGAATCTGAAGACTCCTTTGAACTGCGCAGGACACAGGAGACCAGGTCCCCACATTCTGCCAGCCATTCCCAGGCTCGCAGAATCCGGGAAAACCTGGAAGAACAGACGGGAACCTCTGGGAGCAGTGCCTCTGAGTCCGAGGAAGAATGGACAAGGGTTACCCGAACCAAAAAGGCCAATAAGGCAAAAAGGGCCTTGCTTAAGGACCCCTTAAAGCAGATTAAGGCGATCAGGAGCGTCATCACACCTTACCATAAGAACGCTAAGTATTCTGTTTGGGAGCACTTAGAGTTGTTTGAACAAATGATGGAGACTTTCCATTTGAAGGACAGCCAAAGCTGTATTCAATATGTAAAGTGGACATTCTCCCCGGAATACTCCAGTTTCTTTGCGGGGCTGGAGGACCAAAATCATTTAAGATGGTCCACATTTAAGGCGGCCATCCTGAAACATTTTTCTGTTCACAGAAATCCTCAAGAGGCTCGCAAGGCAGCCTACAATTTGCAATGTGGGGAGGATCAGGCCCCACAAGAATTTGTGCAGGAGTTAAAGCGTGCTTTTGCACAGACCACAAGAAGGGTGCGCACGGACAGCAGGGAATTTATAAATACGTTTTTCCATGCCTTGCCCAAATATATCATGACCCAGCTCGTGAGGGATTTTCACGAGAAAAGATCTTTAGACTGGGTCATTGAACAGGCTACCCGGATCTATGAGGTGCAGAAACCGATAGATAGCAAAAGTAATGCCCAGAAAAACCCCAAAGCCAACAGCACCCCTGCTGCTGCCAAGGTGGCAGAGGTAAAGGTCACCCCCGTTTTGGATTTGGAGATGGGGGGGCCTAAAAACCTGCCTGCACCTAATAATGCTAGGCCCAGGAGGTCCTCGGGTCAGTCACAGACAGGGAGCCAAGGAGGCAGCCCCACAAATGGGGTCCCTCGCTCTCCTGATTATGTAAGTCCCCGTTACAAGGGAAATCGACCCATCCTGGGTTATGTGTGGACTCCTCCAGCCCAAGGGGGGGGATCCAGACAAGCACCTAACCCAGGGAACTTCCCTCCAAACTTCCCACAGGAGGGCAGAAATTTACCAAACCCTGGGCAGAACTTTTTCCCCAGATATCCACCCGACTTTCAGCCCCAAAACCATCCATCCTTCTTTCCCCAATTCCCTGAGCCCAGACCACTGAATCCGGGAGAGGGGAGGTCAAGGGTGGAGGGGTACCCAAATCTTCCCAACCCGGGGTATTACCAGAGGAGGGACAGCTACCCTTCCCGGGATCAGCCCAGGGGAGAAAACAGGGCCCCGTATCAGCCTGAGCGGGTTTCCCAGTTAGAGCGCCAGGTTCAAAACATGGCGCGGGATCTGGGTCACATACTGAGGGCTCAGCAGAACCCTGAGATGGGCGTGCCGGCGCAGAACGCACCCAACTCTGGACCTGGTGCTCCAGAACAATGACGGGGGCAGCACCCCGATAACTCACCGGTTCCCAGGGAGGAGGCACAAGGGGAAGGGGGGTGTAAAGCCTTGGAGGAAGCTTCATTCCTCACTTGTAAACAGCCCCTGGAAACCCAGGAACCGGAAACAAAATCTCTTGCCCCTGAAAGTCTGCCTCCTAAGGAGCAGAGGGGGGGTAGGAGAAACAAAAGACCCAAACAGACTCAGTTTGAGGAGGAGGTACAGATCTTCCAATTTGAGGGAGAGGGATCCTCAGAGGATCCTGAGAAAAGGATCTTCTCCTTCAGAGAGGGGGGAACTCCCCCCAAAGAAAAATGGGTCCCTAGGGATGCAAATCCAGACTGGGGAGATGTGGAGACTGAGCTACCGCCGCCCACCATCTCATCCCAGAACCAACCGCAAGAAAATCCCCTGGTTCAAACCCATCCTGGGGACTGCCTCCAAAAAGGGGGGGGCAGCCCAGAACCGGAACCAGGGGAACCCACAATGGCTCTGATCTCCAGTTGCCAACTTTTTCTTTCAGATTCCCAAGGCTCTCCACAGAATTCTGCCCAAAATTCTTCTCTCGCGATGTCCAAAACCAGAAAATTAGCCCACCAGTTGTCCAAAAATGTACATTATCTGTGCCCCCTTGAGGAGAAGGAGGGAAGATATTATGCCCCGGTACAAGTACAGGGGCAGGGTACAATCTCGGCACTGGTGGACACTGGATCTCAAGCTACCCTTCTGTCCAGAAGGGCCTTTGACAAACTGAATGCAGGAAGGGGAGAGAATTACCAAATTCCTCTCACCTCTCTTCCGGGACAACTACAGAACTTTGACGGGAAGGAAATTCCCGTCGAGGGGACGGCAGATTTGGACATTAAAATTGGGCGACATAAGTTGAAACACCCGGTCATAGTTGTGACCCCAGAGGGCACCCCTTGTTTACTAGGGAATGACCTCCTGAGAAGGTTGTCACCCCTAATAGATTGTGTAAACAAGGTCCTCTGGACCCAGACTAGCCGACCAATAAAATTAAAACAGAGTGTCAACCATGTTAGTTTAAACGGCACCTGCCACATGGTTGAACAAAAATCTGACCAAGTAGAATTTCACTTCCAGAATAACCAAATTCCAGACGTGACAGTAATAGCAGTAGGACAACAGACTGGTGATGGGGGGTCCTCTCTATTTCTGAAAATCAACCTTCCTTCCAGTCTAAAGTGGTATTCCACGCTGGAAGGAAACACTCTGAAATTCTATACTAATCCACAATCAGAAACTCCCACTCCTATAGTCCAGAAAGATGTGAAATCAGCTCAGAGCCTGGCTGATATTCAGCAAATTGGAGGGCAGTTGTTCATCCCTGTTCAGTTAAATGATGGGAAGGACTCTGTTCTCGCTCGAGTGTGTGTGAACAACGGTAAGAGCTTCATCAGCGAAGCCATGTTTCGCCAACTCCCAAAAGATCCAGCCATTCCCACATTCAAACTGATAGACAAATGGGAAATGGACCTGGAAGCACCTAATTCCAAACATCTCCTGCCAAGCAGGTGTATGCTCAAAATCTCCATTGGCAACAAGAGCATAGTCCACAATTGTTGGGTCGTGCGAGACGTCCCTGCCGCCTTTTACTTAGGCAGTGACATTCTCAATCGCTTTGCCATTAGTTTGGACCTAATAAACTTCAAAGCTTGGTCCCGATTAGCGGATAATCCCATGGGCTTTGATGATCCAGAAAAAGCATTTAGGTCAGCTCAATTGCTACCTTATGCAGTTGAAATTCAGATTAAAGAGGAAGTCACCATCCCAGAAAGGACCCGACAATTCTCCCTGGAAGTGAAAGTTAAAAGAGGACAACATTTGAAAAACCCTGATGCTTACATACATCTAAATGCTTCTCTCCAACAGCAAGGGTTGGGGGTAAACCCAACACCATTAGTCAACATAGAACATGACACCATTCCAATAGAGGTGGATAACAGCGACTTAAAGAGTATTACTCTAGCCGCAGGCACCATTATTGGAATGGCGGTTGATGACCGACATTTTTCCATCGACTTAGTAAATGAACTGTTAGGACCAATCCCCAAGGACTGTTTTGACAGTGACAGTGATGACAATACAACACCAGACAGGATTTTTACCCGGCATGGGGGGAACTTCCTGGTGTACACTTCTTGCCCCTATGGTAAGGAAGATGTGACTTGTGACTTCAGGACGGATGAGGTGATTTTCCAGGTCCATGAGGGCTGCCTTTCCCACCTGAAGCCTCCAGTCCAAATCAGCACTCTGACCAGGGACTTCTCCACCCAGCTGGAGGAGGCCGCGGAGATAGCCAAACCAGAAGTCTTTCCAGGCTTCAGGCAGATGGTGGAAGAGAGAGTCAACCTAGCTGATGCCTGTGTGACTCTGGAACAAAAGCAAAAGTTGAAACAAGTTTTCTTGGATTTCCAAGATCTCTTTGCGGTAGACTCATATGACTGTGGTCGCACTGACATCCACACAACAACAATCCCCACGGACCCTGGCATGACTCCTGTGTTTGTGAAGCAATATCGCTTGCCTCTCGCATCAATGGAGTCCCTTACTGAAATAATTAAGAACCTTGAGTCCCGGGGAATAATCCGTCCAGTCCACAGCACCTTCAATAATCCGGTGCTGGGAATATTGAAGCCAAACGGCCAGTGGAGACTCTGCGCCGACCTCAGGGAGCTCAACAAACGGGTCCATACTTCCCGATGGCCTCTGCCCTACATTGACCAAGGTCTGGCCCAGATTCAGGGGTCACAGGTATTCACTGCAATAGACCTGACCAATGGATACTGGACCGTGCCTGTCAGTAGGGAGGACCAATACAAGCTGGCTTTTACCTTTGGGGGCCAGCAGTACACATGGACCCAGACTCCCTTCGGATACCTCAACTCCGGCAATGAATTCAACATTTTTCTACACAAGGCCATGCCCGACTTGGGTGCAAGGGGTAACCTGGCTTATGTAGATGATGTTCTCATCAAAAGCTCAACTGTTGAGGAACACATAGCGGAGATCCGTTATGTTCTGACACAGTTGAGGGCCGCCGGAGCAAAACTTTCCTTTCAGAAAGCACAGTGGTGTAAAACCCGTGTTAACTTCTTGGGGCATGAGATTACTCCTCAGGGTCTTTGTCCCCAGGAAAAGAAAGTGGAAGCACTTCAGAAACTGAAAGACCCCACAACTCTGCGGGAACTAAGGAGCCTCCTTGGACTGACTAATTACAGCAGAAAGTTCATTGAGGGCTACGCAGAGATCACCAGACCCCTGATTCATCTCCTGAAGGGGGGGGTCAAGTGGGAATGGGGTCCAGAACAAGCCGAGGCAGTAAAACAACTCAAAAGAAGCCTCTCACAAGCGCCTTGCCTAGCTTACCCGGTCAGAAACAAGGAGTTCTTCCTGGAGACGGGGTTCTCTAATACGTGCTTGACGGCAGTATTATACCAAAAGCATGACCAGGTCAATAAAGTAATCTCCTATGCGAGCAAAACTTTATCCTCTGTGGAGGAGAAATTCAACGATTGTGAGAAGGCACTCCTGGCGACGGTGTGGGCATTGAAGAATTACCGCCCGTTTATCCAGGGGGAACACATTATAGTGGAGACTCCACACCAGCCTCTTCAATATCTCCAAAGTGACAGAATCCGGGCTGGAAATGTGAGTAATTCCCGAATTACTTCCTGGATTCTGTCAATGCAAGGCTTTCCTGTGGAGGTCAGATATGGCCAAAACAAGAAGAGTCCCCTCGCGCAAGGTCTGGCTGACTTGCATGATTGTGCCAGAGAAAACTGTCTCGAGGACGAAAGTCTAAAAATAAAGGACAACACGGAGGCATATCTTAATTCCCCACACAAAGTCTTTGAAGAAGACAAGTGTGAGGGAATGCCTACTGTGTATGTGGATGGATGCTCTTACCATGTTGACAACAACGGGGAGAAAGAACTGGTGGTTGGCGTAGGGAATGCATGGGTGAATGAGTCCCCAGAACCCTCCGCTGGATACAAAATTGGTCCCCGAAGTAGTCAGGTGGCAGAATTGATGGCTGTGCATCAGGCCATCCTCACTGCTGTCCAGCATCAACTCCACGAACTGGTCATAATCACAGATTCGGATTATGTACGGAACGGGTTCGTGGAGCACCTGGTTAATTGGAAAACCAGAGGCATGTTATGTGCTAACAACAAACCCTTGAAACATGGGAAGTTGATCCAAAACATTGATGATCTGGTCACCTCGAATGAGATGACCATCTATTGGAAAAAGATCAAGGGTCATTCCAAAGTAGAGGGACCAGACAAAACTGGAAATGACTTAGCTGATCAGCTGGCCAAAACCGGGGCCATCCGAGGGGATCTAATTGAGATTGAGTCCCTGTTGGGGGAAATCCAGGTCACTGCTATCACTAGGTCCCAGACAAATGCTCACAACGACCTTTCAATTGCACAATGGAGCAAGGAGACCCCTGATGCTGATTTGATTACCGCTCAGAAGGGGGATCCAATAATTGGTAAATTTTACCAGCACCTTGAGGACCCTGAGAACTTTCCCCTGACGGATACCGATTACACTGGGAAAGAGGACCTAAGAGTGTTGATGAAATGTCCAAAAATGTTCCGGATCCAAGACGGTTTGTTGGTAAGGAAATCCAAAGCTGGCCACGATCAGTGGGTGGTTCCTACCTCATTCCGAAGCCTGATGTTAAGTCACGCCCATGATGCGGCCACCGCCGGTCATAGGGGGTTTCAGACAACATTGGAAATCTTAAGAGAGGTTGCATACTGGCCACACATGGGGCAGGACCTCGACCAATACTTGAAGGGGTGTCTTGTGTGTGCACAATTTCAGCCATCATCCCTCACGCACCGTGCGCCTCTCCAAAAGAGGGGGATGACACTGCCATGGTCAGATTTACAAATCGACTTTGTAGGCCCTGTGATTCGCTCGGCTAGGGGGAATAAGTACATGTTGACCGTCACATGCTTGTTTACCAAGTGGGTGGAATGTCTCCCAGCCCCAAACTGCAAGGCAGAAACTGCAGCTGCCTTGATGATTAACCACATCTTTTCCCGTTTTGGTCTACCTCAAAGGATTGAGTCAGACAGAGGTAGCCACTTCACCAGTGAAGTAATGACAAAGATGTGGGAGATACTGGGGGTCAAGAGAAAGCTGCATATTGCTTATAGACCAGCTTCTTCTGGGGCAGTAGAGAGATATAACCGGACAATTGTGAGCATATTAAAGAAGTTTGTGGCAGATTCTGGGCCAAGTTGGGATATCCGATTACCTCTGGTCCTAATGGCTATCAGATCTACCCCTTCATCTGCAACCAAAATGTCACCATTTGAGTTGATGACTGGGCGCAAGATGGTGCTTCCTCAGCATTAGCTCTACAGGACCCAAGAGCAGACACTGATAAATGCCTCCACTACTCATGAGTATGTGGAGAATTTAAGGAAACACCTCCAACATGCTTTTGCTTATGCTCAGCGGAATCTAGAAAGATCAGCTGATAGCATGAAGACCCATTATGACCTGAAAACTTCCAGGAAGGAATATCAGGTGGGAGACCGGGTCTATCTATACAACTTCCAAAGGAACCAGGCCAAGCAGCGCAAATTTTTGCCTACATGGAAGGGACCATTCGAGATCATAGACAAAATCTCCCCTGTGGCCTACAAGATCCGCATCCCCAAAGGCGGTTCGGCAGAGGGGGAAGACAAGTGGGCCCACATAAACCAGTTGAAATGTTGCCATCCCAGGCACACTCTGCAACAACTGGAGGAATCCTCTGGAATCCTAGCGGGTACTGTCTCAGACTAATTCAGTTCCAACCATAAAACATACCACATCTAGTCTCTAAAATATTGTGATTTGCATGAAACTGTCTCTTAGTTATACTGTTTTTTTTTCAAAATAAGAATGTAATGTTTCGTTATGATGAAATGCATATGCTGCCCCACTATCTCAACAGTGGTGGAAAAACGTCTATGAGTAGGTATTGCCGCTCTTCCTTTGTCGTCCTAGGAGAAAGAAAACCTGAAGACGGGCCAAGGAGGGCGATCCGGAGACCAGGAACGAAGATCCAATGGGCCCGGGGTACCGCCCAATCTTCCCATCAGGACCGGCGAGGAGAACCGATCGATCAGTACCGGATGGAGAAGAAGATGCTGAACTGTGCCATCTATTGGAAGAAGATGAGGAAACATCCCAGGTCTTGCGAGTCCCATTCGTGAAATAGAATGGCCATCGCAAGAGGGGGGCTTGTGGGATGTATTTACCCATGCATCCGAGCCATACCTCAAAACTGTGCAGTACTGACATGGAAAACATCATGATGGCCAGAGCTTCCCAGAAAATGCACAGGGAAATGCATGAAGAATAGGCTGCCACTCATTTTTGCCGATGTTATGGGCACAGAAGGACACTGCCTAAAACCACCATTGGACTACCCGCACAGTAGTCTGAAACCATTGGGAATGGCAATGCTGATTGCCAAATGCAACTAGAATTGTGGGGAATTCATTTTCTTAAATCCCAAAAATGGGTGCAGTACCAGTACTCACCACTATCCAAAAGCCGGCAGTTTAAAACCACCCTGTGTTTCTCTGAAGGCAAGCCAAAGTGCCTATTTCAAACATTGCAATATGTGCAAAATATTCACTGAACACCAGCAAACATTTGGTAGAATGGAGTTTTGTGTGCCTACAAAATCTGGGAAATGAAGAGCCCAGAACAATGCTTATAACAAAACTGGCTGAGCTATGGAGTCAGCAGTTTAAGTTGCACTGGATTTAAAGACACTAAAATCGAAAATGTTTAGATTAAATGAGTGACCTATGTTTGGTGTCACATGCCTTTGTAACTGTTGAAATGTCATAGTTTGCACTTAGAATCAGCATTCTAGCTGCATATGTAAAAATGTTTAGTTTTATTTGAATGCAGGAACTGGGGAACAAAAAGTGACATTTTATCTGAAACCTGGCTTAAGGAACTGAATTCTGCCTGGCAACTACCCCATCAGGAGTGAAACTTGAGTCACAGCTGTGTTCCCAGGCCTAGCTGCCCTTTTGCTGCTCACACTAAGGATATGCCATCTATCTGATAATTGAATTACCTGTGCTCTGCAGGAAAGTGAACAAAGCCCTGTCCTGGCTCAGGCAAAGGTTTTATTGGCAGGAGTCGTAAATGGTCGTAAAAAGTGGCTTCCTCCTGAGGAAAGGGGAGGGGCACTGCCTGTGAGAGCAAGCTGGCTTGGCAGAACTGGAAAAACCAGAAATTCAACCTTGTGCTGAGGGTAAACCACACCCCTTTGGAGCCAGAACATAACTTTAAAAAGATGAATAACTCATAGAGCGGACATGTGAAAATTTTATAAATGATACCATAATTCTTGTGATTTTTCTGCCCACAGTTTAAGAGGTTTTTAGAACCGGTGGTATGTTCAGGGGGGTGTCAGCGGAAAAGTGGGGATAACTCTAAATGTATGCATGTTAAAAATCTGAAACTTCATCAGTTAATGTCCGTACTCCCTGCGCACATGTATGTAAAGTTGGGTCAATGTCAGAAATTGCAAAATCAGTTAAAAAGTGAAATATGTGCCATTTCTGAATGCAAGCTCCCAGGAAGAGCAGAGTTTGAACAGGGGATACCTCCTGTAATGCATGATGGGTGCATATGATTTTAAAACAATATGTACCTCTGCAAATATGTATTTGTTTCAAATCTAGATTTGTGTGTAAGTTGACAGGAGGAGTGGACTTTCTGCAGGCTGTAAAATGACATCACTCTGACTCACAGTTCATTCCCCAATCAAATGATAAATGGAAGTTTGACCAATTAGAAGCTAAGAGAGAGGTAGGGTCAGTGATGCTAGAACACACCCACATTCTAAACACATAAAAGCAGACAGACAGGACAGATAGGGACCTTCAATTCCATTTGCTGCAACGCACTCTGCCGGACCATACAACATCCAGAGATCCAGACTTCAAATTCATCAAACCTCCAGAGAGCCAAACTAGAGACTTCAATCTATCCAGAACTAAGAGACCAGACCAGAGAGAAAGCAGTGCTGTACCCAGAGAGACCCAGACCAGCAGAGAGAGCTGACCCAGATCACTGTGAAGTGCAGAGGCCAGACCAGACCAGACCAGAGTCCAGTCTAAAACCCTGACCAGATCCGTGATGAGGCCCATTTAATTCAAGAATATAGTGTGAGTACATAGTAAAACTGTGTAGAACCCATCTCTTAGTTAAAATAATATAATTCAATCCATTTTTAACCTAAGTAGAACTGCAGCTTAGCAATTGTGTTATCCTGCCATCATTTTTAAAGCTGAAAAAGTGTGCGTTTAAAATTTCAAATCTGTAAAATGACCTCTATTAAATCGGTCATAACTCTGTAACCGTTTGGGCTAGAGACTTTCAGTAACTTTCCTTAGAAAGCTTAGAATCGTGGCTTTCCTACGAACCTAGAAGCGCATTCCTACCCCCTATAGTTTTACCGCAATCGCGGAACACGCATCCGCGAATTTTGCCGCGATTTGCAAATTTCTTCACATGTAAAAACTGCTGCTGCTTGCCTTCCATTTGCCAGAAATTCGTTTAACCTGCTAATCATTCCTGCATCATTGCTAGTGTGAGCCTGGACTAATATTAAATAGATACCACTCACCCTGAACCTCTGAAAGGGAATTAAAAAGCATTTCCAGCATATTTCTCATCCATTGCTAGCACATATCAAAGCATTTGGGCCTGTGTTTTCAAAACTCCTATCTGTGTTTTAAACTTCTGTTGTCTAAGCTTGGGGGGGATTGAACTGATTACATTGATTGCATTTCTGAGAACTGCGTGCTTTCCTCCCATTCCCTTGCATTGCATAAAGAGGGGGGGAGTGAATAGCCAGAGAAAAGTGATTACATTGTTTTGTTGAAATCATATTGAGTATTTTCTATACTGCATTTCATTCATTCAACCTTGCATTTCCTTCAACCCTATAAAGCATTTTCTACCACATTATACTTCTGTACCTATTTACCAGTGTGCTACCTTATCCATTTCATCTCAACTCATTAGTGATTATAAAGAAGTGTGCTAGTGCCAGATTCTCCGTTGTTGATCTTTATCATATCAGATTAAGTGTGCTATTCAATTATTAACTTATTATAAAGTGTGATATATATATATTTTAAATTATCAAATAAACCTTTTAAACTTGCAAAACAGAACTACTTCTTGGCTCAGTGGGGTCAGGGGGATTCCAAGAGAGGGGTGTTATATAGGGGTAGTCATCCAGAACGCATGAACTGGACCTAAAGATATATCAATAAGGGTTTTCATTCAGTATTCTAGACTAGGCGTTAACTTAGCTGTAGTGCTGAATTGAATCCTCTTACACTCCCAACCCTGGCACATCGTCTATTGTCCGAACCTGCTTCCATACATCTACGGGTAGGAGTACAGGGAATAGCAAGTCAATATCACTTAAGGTGAACACAGAGGACTGTAAGACGGACTCTATCTCTTTGTAAAACCCCGTCGGGTTTTTCCTGATATCGGGAACTGATTGTCTAATAGTGTTCACTTCCTGTCGTGAAAACGGGACGTGAACGAATTGCGATACATAATGTGCAGGGATATCCACAGCGGGTGCACCAGTCCCAGCGTTGGCGGGAATCTCAACCTTTGGGACAAAGGTCGGAGGAACCTCTCTCATAGGCAACTGAGATATAGGTACCTCCGGCCGCTAATTAAGCAACAGAGCCAGGTCGAGCGCTAAGGCAGCCGAAGAAGTGTCGGGCGAAAAAGCCCTTTTACAAATCCCCAACAATTCTATGGGGCAACTAACCTTCTTTCTTACACATTCTTCTTGCAGGTACTGTACCATTACCTGAATTACCTTTCTTTGCATTTCTACTGTATACTGACTATACGTGTCATATACTTCATCTGTTGGAATCGATGAATCCGAGATCCATCGAATCGCATCTTTGGTACAAATTCGTACTTCCTCAGGTGCCGATCTATGACACGGAAGGAACCGTTTCTGTACATACATACTGTCGTCTTCATCATCCTCATCTCATGCTTTCTCAAAGTCCCTCCTATACTCAAACAATCTTTCAACATGACCATGTACTTTCTGCTCTGTGTCCCTCGAAAGTGCCAAAGCATTTAGATCTCTCACCCCTTGTGGAAGATCCGAATTTTGTAATCTACCCCACATCACACATAAATGAGTCCCCAAACCTTCGATAAAAACATTTTTCTCGGGAAAACTGTTCAAATTTGATCATGTGGAAAAAACATTCACTTGATCACCTTTCTCCATACAGTGCTTAGCCCATGCAAACAATTCCTGTTTCTTATCTGCAGAAACAGTATTACGAGTGACGATCTTTGATCCTGCACCTTGATCAACTTTAGTCAATACGGGACCACTCGGGAGTGGAGGTGCAGATAAATTTAATAAAGGTGCAACTATCGGCGCAGGAGGAAGGAGCGGTGTGATAGGTGGAGGAACAACAACTAGAGGAATAGGAACAATAGGTTGTACAGGGGGAACAGGAATAACAGCAGGAACAACAGCAGGAATGGGCAGAGCGCCCAAGAAAGGATCATACGGAGGTGGCGCAGAGGCACCAGGCCTGCGTTCGTTTAACAATTTTTCAATAAATTCTTTGGAAACATGAAAATCTTTAGAGGGGTAAATTTTCTGGATTCCAAGTGAAAAAGCCCTATCCATATTTTTAACTGATTCTGAATGTTTTTCTTTATCATATAACAACGCTTTTTCGGCATTTGTTTTATGACGGCGTGCATGTTTATCCCTACTTTTAAGCTGCTGTAACGCTTCTTTTTTCCAATTCTGTAAAACATCAAAGGCTGCAGGTCTAGCCTTCTTTTTTAGCAAGACCGATTCTAGGTATTCAATACGGGAGATCTCAAAACTGCCATTGATTGGCCACTGAAATTCGGAGGCATGTCTGGTCTGTCTGTGCCAAATATCATTAAATACTATACTACCAATGATATACTTACAGTACATAGTACATGCCGGCGACCCCTCCTGTGGTGCCGGGCGGCTAAATTCCAAAGATTGTCGATCGCTGCGGAACAGAGCCCTAAAGCAGGCATTTCACAAAAAATTGGTGTTACCTGGTCAATAATTGTGTCTGCAGATACAATACGCCAAATTCAAATTGTCAGGGTTAAATTAAGAGCCGGGGTCACGACTGCACCTGACCAAACCTAAGGAGGACCGTACGGTTTATCAAAGAACTTACCTAACGAATTTTACCTTATGTTTGGTGGTTTCGACAAATCTGCCCGCCTCAATAATGGACCCTCGTCAAGATGCCGTGTCAGACCACACGACTATCGTCCAAGGATCGGATCGTGCAGCGCTGCCGAGGTATCGCGTCTCGTTCGGTCGGGCCCGCAGAATCACACCGTCCGATCCCGGTTCGATAGTCTGCGTCAACCTTCAATGATCCGGCATGAATCTTGAGGGTCCCTGTTCGGGCGCCAACTGTGAAAACATAAAAATTGATATGAGGCTGGGAAGCCCAAAAGAAACACACCAACACAGGTTACAAAGGACATACAAGTGCTTTATTAAAAAGCTACAACAGTTACCAAAGTCAATTGACAAACGGATAGCTATTCGGCTCTCAGAGTAACGTAACGAACTTCAACGAAGGTTCGATGCATTAGTAGAGAGACCGTACATTGGAATACTTGGGCTTTTATATCCTTTATCCAGCCCTTGGCCAACCCCCCTCGCGGGTTAACCATTCTTGGGACCAGGCCTGGGGTTCCTTGCCAGGTCAATCCTATAATGTATGCATTTTGATCAGTTTCGCTGATACAGTTGTTCATTTACACATAGGTCAGTGATAGGACAAGGTCTCAGTTCGCGACCCCGACAAGTGGCCTGCAGGCATATTAATTATTCGTGTGTGCGGAGGTCACAATGGCCAGAATCTCACTCAGAATGTTATTCGGCCTCCATTTTGATGTCCAGGGTGAGTTCCACTTTTCAAGAGAACCTAAAATGGCGGCTAAATCCAAGAAGGCGACTTACATAACTTTTCGTTAAGGTCAAGACCTTGCCGCGGAGTCTATTTACATGATATTTTAGACAACTTGGCGTAGGCCAATACACATTCAAATACTGCGATAGGAGGCATAATATCATTTCAATTCCAACACCATTTTAAAAAACCATATCCCTTCCCATTCCTACGGGCAGCTGATCAGACAAAAAAACTGAAGGAGGCAGTTACAGAGGCGGTGATCCCGAGGGTCCAGAGAGGAACAATGCAAACGGTGAGTGAAGCAAAAAATTGAGTGCTTTGGCAAATTTCATAGGCTTTAGAACAAGTAAAGGGAAAAGGTAATGGAGAGAGGTGGAAAAAACAAAATGGTCAGAAATAGAGAAGACTCTATATATATATAAGGGGATAATAACTCGAGAATAATTGAATAAATATAGGATACCACGGCGGACATCAGAGAGGAGAGAGCATACCAGGGCGGACACCTGAGAAGAGGATTCAAATTATTCCTGCGATTTAATATAGCGGTCAGAAGAAACGTGAACTCAGAGTCCCACATAATAGGGAACGATTAGGCTACCACCACGTTTAAAGATGTTGTTAACGGGATTCGTTTAAACTCCATCTAGGGGTAATGATTAGAGGCAGAGATATTTGTGTCCAGCTAGTGTCTGTCTAGTCTGTTAAGTGTCTGTCTTACATGTTCTGTTGTGCTGTCACATGTGAAAGAAATGTCTTTTGTTTTTGAAAACTGAATGAGATTTTGCGCGATTCGATAGTTGAGATAGAATCGCACACGAATTGATGTTTTTGAGTAAATTGGTGATATAAAAGATTTTGGCGGAAAAAATTGGATTGGAGCTTGAGGTGTTTGGTGCTCGCTCATATTTTTGGAAGTGTTAAGGTTGCATGAAAGCATTGAAAAGTGTTGTATAAGAGGAAAGAGAGCAGATTTAAGCATGGAAGACATTACTCCCTTAGCGTACTTGTGTAAGCAACTGCCGAAACACGCACCCAAGCTTAAGAAATATAGCACCGAGGGGGTTAAGGGTACAGCCCACAAGATGTTTATGCCGTGGACACAAAATGGGTCTTTATCCAAAGCCGTCTTACAACATATGACGACATATTTGCATTTCACATATACAGGCAAGAAGCGAGAGAAACGCCTTGCTGTTCTAGACCTCTGGAAAATGTTTGAACAGTCAATGGAGGAAGAGCCACCTGCAGATTGGATATTAAATGTATGCACAGAGGGGGGTGAGATGCCTACCACGCCACCTGCCCCACCTGAACCGGAAATCAAAGAAAGTAAGGCTGAGGGACTCTACCCATTAAGAGAGCTTAAAGCAGCCACAGGGTACAGCACCCCCACTTATGAGTCACCTACATACAGTAGTGACGAAAATCAAGAGAAGGATAAGGACAAGAATCTTACCTCCGCAGTCCCGCGGGACAAGGGGAGACGCAATGATGAAAGAAAGGATCAGGCACAGACAAGTGCATCTCTTGACAAGGAGAGAGAGGAAAAGAAGTGGAAAGGAAGTGAAGACAGAACTGATGAGATAGCATTCGCAAAAGACGAATGGATGGGAGGATAAATCTTATTGAAACTCGATGGGAAAGGAAGTGTTGATGTGAGACCTAAAGAGAGGTTAGATGAGGCACAGAGAAAGGAGAAAGAAAAGGAGTTAAGGGATGAAAGGATAAGAAGGAAAGATAGGCTGAGGCGAGAACAGCTATATCACGAAGAGCAAGAGAAGCAGCTTGATCGCAAACAGAGAGCAGCCTATGACGAAGACAGACAGAAACAGCAAAGGGTACTTGAAAAAAGTATAAGGAGACGAAGAGATGAGGAAATATGAAAGGTAGATGAACGTAGAAATGAAAAGAGAAGGGAAGAAGATAGGGTCAGAGAAGAGGCGAGGAAACGCCAAGAATTTGATGATGATATTGAACGTAAGCATAGACAGAGGGCACGCAATCTCAAATATTTGGATATGGAAGTCAAAAAACCTGATCCAGTTGTAGACTAGGAAGACATTGAAGAATTCTTCCCTGCGCACGATTCAGTGCAAGGTACACCTAGGGCAAATATTGATGATGACTTCGACACCAGAAGCATGATGAAATGGGGCTAGAACAAACACCCCAAGGAGAGGGAGAGGACGAGCGCCTGGAGAGCACTCAGCTATATGACATGGAGGATGTCATCCGAAGTAGTGGGGGTAGGAAACTGTCCCTGGATAGATTAGAAATCAGTAGAAATGATGATGACACAAAGAGTTGCGTGAATTGGGAACAACCAATGTCCGACTCCGAAGAGGAGGAGCATGAGGCAAATGAAGAAGGGAGACGGCGCGAAAGACGACTCCCAAGGGAAAGAGGGGTACGATGGTCAGATGCTAGCGAGTCGGCACAGAGGGCATCAGAGTCTGGTGCACAGTCTGACCAGCACGAAGAAACGCCCCATGGTCAGAGGGGGTGTCGTCACCGCCCTATGTAGACAGACTAAGGACATTGCCAGGTAGACGGCGATGCAGGAATATTACCCCTGTGATAGACAGGAGAGCTATGAGAGAAGAGAAAGAAGGCTGCGAATTCCAATTCCCGCTACTAGAAAAGGGGGGAGCAAGACCACAGTATATTCTATGGCCACACATGGATCGAGAAAACCTGAAGAACAAGCTTCCAATGCTGATGTCGGTAGCCGGAAAATGGATACACGACTTAGAAAAAATGACAGGAGGAAACACGGTAGCTATAGGGGACATTAAAGGTCTCCTGATCGCCATACTTGGTGAGAGAGCAGACAATGTGTGGACACGGACAGGCTACCTTAGCATAACCACAATTAACACTGCGCATGATGGAGCGTCATTTAATAATTGCAGAGCAGCAGTATGGAAGGCGCTACGAGTGCTTTACCGAGACTCTTCCGATATGGGAGCTACAATGACTCAAAAAATGAAGGAGTCGGAAGATCCGTTCATTTATATCCAGAATTTTCCAGACACGTGTGTGCTCGAAACGCATGAATCTTGGACAAAATCTATACCTGTATTCTATCACATATTGTGCCAAGGATTGCCAGAACCAGTGCAGAAACAGCTCAAGATATTGGTAGGAGTTGAGGCTAAACCTTGGGCTGAAATACAGTTAACTATCGCACATTATTGTAGATTGTTGCAAGAAAAGAATCAAAAAAAGGAGGCAACTCGAAAGGGTGAGGAAATAAAGCTGGTGCAAAAGAAATGATCAAAGTATGCTCTTGAGGGAGCCATGCTAACTAACGCAGCTGAACAACACATGCAGCAGGTGGTTAACCTGCAACAGAATAACCAGGGTAACGTAGGGTTTTCCCCACGGGGAACAGGATGACAGAGCAATCAGGGAGGTTTCCAAAGTAATCAAGGAGGCTTTCAAAATGTGCAGAATGGTAACTCGAATATGTCAGATGGACAAATAATCCGACCACCACCAGTATGTTGGCTGTGTGGAATGACAGGGCATTTGGCACACACGTGCAGAAGTCAAGGCATGTGGCAGAATAGCCAAGGAGTAGGAGCAGGCACAGCAAATCCACCTGCAGTCTCACAATAGGGCGTTGCACAGAATCACACGGTGCAGCAGCAAGCGCCAGGCGTGCAGCAAGGTGCGCAACAAGGGGTGCAACCACAGAACATGGGGAATTTTCCACAAGGACAATCCCAACAGGCTCCACCACAACTGCCACAGACCCAGAACCTTGGAAGGGGAAGAAACACTGGGAATGGGGAGAATCCACAAGTGCACAGATGGCCAAATTTATATATAAACTAGGACAGCTCGCTTAAAACCCTGATGTGTTCTATCCTATCGGTGACACCAGACCCTCATAGGGAACCTAGGGTGGATGCTGTTATAGGGGGTAAAGAATATTCCTTCCTAGTGGACACGGGTGCAACATGCTTGTGCATACCTGAAGGCAAGCTTTCCTTGTCTGTCGAGGCCATAGATACTCAGAGTTTTACAGGAGCTCATAGTCGAGTTCCCTTTACAGATGCACTCCCAGTCTCCATAGGAGAGTGCGAAATGAATGTACCTCTATTATATTCACGTGAGACCCCAGTAAACATTTTGGGTCGAGACGTAATGACAGAATTGAACATGACGATTTTGTTCATGGAGGAGGGCATAGTATGCTCCACTTCAGGAATGCATTATTCAAATGTATGCAAAATGATTAGAGCATACTCGGGACACATAGCCATGAGGGCCATACGATTGGAGTCAGAAATGTTCGCATATGGCATGTGTGTGCTTATGGCAGGATTGCCAGGCCTTGCAGATAGAACTATGAGAACCCCTGATGAGTTTTTATTCAGACCAAGAATACCCATGCATGAGGAGGAGGGACACGTATTTCCCTTGATGATACACAATGCAGCAGTGCGAGGGGAAGTAGCATTGATTAACGGATATGATGATGAAGGCAGACGATGGTGCGCGATTATCGCCATCGAAGAGGGATATCGAGTGAATGATGTCACTGATGACGATCTGTTTGAAGAACAATCAGACACAGAATAGACAAGGGTGGAAGTGAGTCTCATCTTTTGGGTAAAAATTATCAAAAGAGAAGTGCCCCAGAGAATGATGTTGGCGCTGAAGCGTCCAGAATATTTTGATGAAGATATAGCTAAAGTGCCTGTCTCAGTGTGGACTACAGGACCCTATGACGTAGGCCTCTCGAAGGGGGTGGGAAAAGTGAAAATTAAACTAGAGCCAGAAGCAATTTTGCAGAGAGTCCGACAATATCCCATGACCAGAGAGGCAGACGAAGGGATTTTCAAGACAATCTCTGCCATGATGGACCAGGGCATCTTGGTGACGTCAGAGTCACCATGTAATAGGGCGGTTTATCCTGTCAAGAAATCAAAGGGAGGGTCTTGGTGTTTAATCGAGGATTTACGAGCATTAAACAATATTGTTGAGGCCGAGTTCCCTTTAGTCCCTAACCCGTCTACGATCCTATGTAATATACCTGTTGAGGCAAAATATTTCACGGTGATTGACTTGAAAAATGCTTTTTTCTCAATCCCGTTGCACCATGACTCACAAGATCTGACGTCATTTACATTCAGACAAATGCGTCTGAAAAGCACGAGGCTGCCACAGGGGTACTGTGAGTCCCCATCCATTTTCAATAGAGTCCTACAGATGGACCTAAGCAATATTGCATTAGAAAGTGTTGTCTTGCAGTATGTGGATGATATCCTAATCTGCAGCACCGCAGAAGAACAATGCAGGCACGATTCTGTTCAGCTACTGACTATACTGGCTGAAAAAGGTTATAAGGTTGACAAGGAGAAGTTACAATATTGTTAACAGGAAGTGCTGTACATAGTTCAGCTGATCTCACATGAAGGCAAGAAGGTGACCCCAGAAGGGGCTGAAGCCATATTGAACACGGCTAAGCCACATATGATAAAGCAAATGCAGAACTTTCTAGGCCTGTGCAACTATGTTAGGGCATGGTTGTTCGATTACAGCTCGTATACTAAGCCTTTACTTCAGGCCCTAAAGAAGGCCCAAGTGACAAAGGAAAAAATGGAATGGTCTGGAACGATGGAGAAAGGGTTTTCCAAACTCAAGGGAGCGATTTGTAAAGCTCCAGTTCTCTGGATTCCTAACTATGCAGAGGAATTTTACCTTTTTTCACACACGGATGGCAGCATTATGACGGCAGTACTCGCTCAAAAAACGTCATTGGGGTACAAGCCGCCAACATATTATAGAGGAGAGCCGATACATGACTGTGCAAATTATGAAGAATTCTATGACGAAATCCCCAGGGTGAAGATAAATGCCCTGGCGAGAGGGGAGATCGTCTTTATTGATGGTTCATCGAGAATCGATCAAGATGATGGACAAAGATACTCAGGTGTTAAAGTGATGAAACACATAGCAAACAGAGAATTTCGAGTACTCGTCGGTGCACGAATACCATCTCATTATTCAGCACAGGCTGCAGAATTATTGGTGTTGATACTCACGATTCAAAATCACGCAGACCAGGAGGTAACGGTGTACAGTGACTCCGCCTATGTGACATCCACAGTGCACGCAGGCCTAGCATGCTGGAAAAGGAGGGGCTACCTCCCAGCAGACGGTACGCCAGTGCAGCACGCAGCCTTATTGGACAGGCTGATTAAGGCACTACAGCTCCCACTTGACATACCGGTTGTGAAATGCGCCGCCCACACGAAAGGGACAGATTTTGTGTCACGCGGAAATCACACAGCAGACACGGAAGCCAAGTGTATGGCATCCAAAAGTGAGACGATCATGGAAGTGGAAGTGGCGTGCACCCATGAAAGCATGATGGTAGCACGAACCACATCGGAAGCCTATAACGATCTTGGGCAAACACAACTAATGGAGCTCCAAGGGGAGGTACGGCAGGAAGAGAAAAACCTGTGGCAATGTTGAGCGTGCTTTAAACCCCTATGACAGCTTGTGGCGACAAGACAGCACTGGTAAACCAGTAATGCCTGTAGCCCTACTAAAAATAGCGTTGGAGCAATTACATTTCCCGATGCACATGACAAAGGAGAATCTAGCAGCAACGCTCGCAGAAGACTGGTTCATACCAAATTTAGCTGTGCATCTTGCATTTTCTATAGCGAACTGCATAATCTGCCAGCAGTTCACCGCTGGGCACACATTAAAAGTAATGAGAGGAGTCATCCCCAGGCCAAATGGGCCTTTTCAGCATCTGCATGTCGATTACGTTGACATGATTCAAGTATGCAACGGGTACAGATACTTAATTGTTGTGATGTGTCCATTCTCTAGATGGGTAGAAGCAGGTCCATGTACACACCCAAACTCTACCTGTGCGGGCAAATTCCTAGCTAGGGAAGTGTTCCCTAGGTGGGGGGGGTGTGAAGTAATGAGATCAGATAATGGGGTTCATTTTGTAAATGCAGTCTTTGAGCAGATTAGCTTGTTGCTTGGTATAAAGCACAAGTTCTCGTCGGCGTATCATCCAGAAGGTAATGGGATTTGTGAGAAGCCCAACGGCTTGTTAAAGGAAAGGATAGCCAAGTTGAAGCTTACTCTAAAGAGGGGATGGTTGCAATGCCTTCCACTGGCATTGTATGCTCTTCGTAACCAACCCGGCTCCGACCATCATCTTACGCCACACGAGATAGTCACAGGAAGAAGAATGAGGACCCCCCTAACCCCTCGAGACAGAGCTAGATGTGATGCCCAGTCAACCCGAGAGGTCCTAGGATCCGAAATGCAAAAGTCCCTGACCTGCATGACATCCAGCTTTACCGTAATTTCAGACCAGCTGCAATGATGACGAAAAGGGTGCAGTGCAGCACAGAACACAGAAGGAGACATTGCAACAGACTCAGTTCAAGGTCTACGTGTACCACTCGTCTTCCCTGGAGATGCTGTGTTGATGAAGAATCACACGAGGAAAAAGGGACGAGCCAAAATTCAATGGTCCTTTAATCGTGGAGGACTGCACTCCGTCAGCTGTGAAGCTAAAGGGCAGAAGAGCATGGATATTCCTAAATGATATTAAGCCCTATATCGGAGAAAGCCCTCTGCCTGCACCCCACCGTGAAGAAACTACAGACAACGGGGAAGAACCACAGCACGTGCAGACGAGATCTATGTCGAGGCAGAAAGACGCATGACCAGCAAAGCAAAGCAAAGAACCCTTTTACAAGTTGTGGCTTAACTTGGACACTTCCTCTAAGGAAAAAAGGGGATAAGGACATAAAAAACGGATACTCTGTGCATCCTATTTGCAGGGTGAAGAAGACATTTGCGCACATAAGCCACAACACGTTTGATGACGTGAACTTTTGAACCAAGTCACACTCAAGCCTTGATGAGGAAAAGACTATAACAAACTTTTGATCAAATATAGCCAAAGTGGAAACAGATACAGCATCTCAATTTACCCAGAACCGAGACTTTGTTTGGCAGCACTTGGTGTCCCACAGTAGAGACATCATAAAGGACGTGGTTACTTACTTCCACTTAGTGTTAATATCCTATCCGTCGCTGGTAGGGGGGTCACCAGTGTCACAGACGTTCTTCAAGTTCCTGACAACAAAAAAGTGATCAGACACCTGCTTACTGTCATTGCGGAAGCCTTCATCGTACTCCCTGAGTACAGTGATAAGGACCCAAATGCTTCCACCACAGGTGATACTAGATGAACTCATCAATACACTTTTCTTTTGCATAATCGAAGAGTGCCCATCTATTGTCGGAAGAACCACAGATACGTTGACCTTTCTTCGAGATCCAGCAAACACTGAACATTTGAGTCACCTGTTAAACAAAATCAGTATCTTGGTCGCACTCCACATGACTGGACAGTGCAAACATTGTTCACGTCAAGGAAAGAACACATAATCCCGAATCTCAAAAAAGACTAGACGAATGTCCCTATCACTAGGAGACAGCAGATTAGTGCACAGTGTCTTTGCTGATTTTCCTGAATTAGTGGGGAGACCTATTGAAATTGACGTCTCCACATTCATCTGAGATCCAGCTAATATCGCACAATTGGGAATACTCCTGCATGGAATAATCCTCCAAGTGGAACTTTCAAATCATCAGAGATATTATCTGGGGAGATTCTGAATAAACTTTCCGCCGAGGGACAGATCAAGGGAGAAGAGGCAAGAACCCTATTTGTTATATTAGTTTGTCATTTTTCCCATATTTCTTCATACTGACCAGTTTCCAACACATCCGCAGGACTGAAACAGATTAAAGGAGTGAACCGAGAACTCGCACACTCTGAACTTGCACAGACAGAGACGGTATCTCACTGAAGTGTTATTTTAATCTATTTTTTCCCATAGTAGCAAAGGAACTGAATCCTGTATCGAGAGCCAATTACCTTCCGCAAGAGGGGGACACGTGTGAAGCACTTGACACTTTCTGACAATAAAACTGCCTAAAGAATGATATTTGGGTAGGGGGGAAAACCGTGACATTTGGCGAATGATCGAGATGGGGGCCCAGAGCAGTAACCTGGTCCTCCCACAAGCAGAGGGCCACCCTCGCTTCTCTGGAAGAAGATGTTGTTGCCTTACATATCGAACTATAATGTACTTATGCATTGTGTTTATCATTATTTTGCTGTCATTGACAAAAGCACCCAGACCGTATATAGTAATTCCAGTCCCGAGAAAATCTGATGGTAAAGTAAATTAACTGGAAATGAATGTAATTAGCAGTGATACACACACACTTGAGGTAATGAATGAAGAGAAACGCTGGTGACAGGGTCAGCACGAGATGAATGAAAACATAGCACTGACAACTACACGCACACACACACTGAATGCACACGAACCAGGCCAGATGGCAAGAACCACAGAACCTCAAACGAAAGCAGCAGAAAAGACAAGACTGCCTACTGAAAGAACATTCACAGGAGATAGTGAGAAGAAACAAGAAGAATTAAGAGGAGAGCCAACAGAAGCAGTCCTGTCAGAAGCCCTAAAGAAAACAGAAGCGACCGCAGAAAGACTCTCCGCAAGGGCACAAATGTTAGTAGACCTTTTATTTCCACACCTGAGCAGAGCAAGAAAACGACAAGAGGAACTGAAGAACAGAACAACAGAAATTGTATTACCCAGCACGCATATTCCTGCTCCTTAAGTTAAAGGAGCAGGAACAAGATGGGAAATAAACCCAAGACTAAACGTCCAAGAGAAAACCCCGGAAGAGGCTCAAATTTGGAAAAACAGAGGCCAAATGCATATTTGGGGAACAGTGCTTTCACCAAACGGATGGGAAGAAGGAGTGGTGATCTGCTGAGCATGGATGGTCCTTGGAGCCTGCAAGGAAGCAATAGAAAACTCACAAAGATTGTGTAAACCTCTACGGCCAAAAACGCACAAAATTACTGACATGGGTCAAAGACAGAGGAGGACCCCTGCAGATAGTGCCACTGAAAAGCCCGAAATTATGCTTCAGGAAGATGGGAGAGAATCAGAACTGCAGAGAGATTTTTGAGGCTCCAGAAATGACGCATGTGACTGCAGTAATTATGGATCATTATTGGGCGTGTGGATCCAAAGCATACATCAGACTGCCAAAGAACTGGGGAGGCATATACACGATAGTGAATGTCCACGTTCCAGCATTAGTGATCCCAAAGAATGACCTGAACATTGACACTTCCCGAAAGCAGATGCTTACCTGAGTAAGAAGAGATCTGTGGAGCTGCTGACGCAAATGAAGACAGAAAATTACTTCTCTGCTAAATCAGAAGAAGCATTTCACGCAGTCGCATATGAACACAGGCTGTTCAGCCTAACCTCATCAGTATTCACAACGATTTTCATGCCAAGCCAAGGATCCAGGTTGGAGTAAATACTAAATGGTTGCAGATAACCAGATGGGAGTTATTTCAGACATCAGCACAACCATAAAAGGATTCAATGTGATTAAAGAAGAGTTAAGAGCAATCTGGCTGATGACTCTCTAGAACAGATATGTACTTGACATGATCACAGCTATGGATGGAGGAGTTTGTGCAAAGATCGGAGAATCATGTTGCACATTCATACCATCTCACAACAAGGAAAATGGAACCTTGACAGAGACCATGGGCATGCTAACAAAGCTATAGAACCAGATGATCGATGAAGCTGACGAAGTTGATGATGACAGCTGGTTCGGATCACTGTTTTCATGGGTCCCACAATGGATGGCAGACGCATTCAAGTTCCTGGGAGCCCTGCTAGTTATGATACTACTAGGATTTTGTTTTATCAAAATAATAATCTCACAATGCCAGAAAACTGCAAAGAAAGCCATAGGGATGAAGATCATGATTGATGTCAAACCAGGGTGGAAGCCCAGAGTCCTAACTGATGACGAAATAAGAGACTTTGTGAAGGCCAGCGAATATGCGCCAGAAGGAACAAAGTTTCTGATCCCAGGAAACGCAGAAATTATGAAGGAAAATGGATATATTGCAGCCCAAATGGACAATGTCAACTAATGACGTGGAACAAGGATGAACACGTAAAGACAGCAGGAAGCCTAAAAGGAGTGATAAAAATATGGACTCCAAAGAGACATTCCTTCAACTCATCATGTACACACCCAGAAGATGAAGAAGAGATGAATACAGAAGAACCAAGTAAAACGAATCCCAAGGAGGAAGCGGAAGTGGTTGATAAACCAACCAGAGGGGGGAATGTAGAGGAGGTCCCAAATGTAACCTGCACTCCAGTCACCCATTTTTAAGTACCAGGAACTTTCACACCGAGATATGTAACGTATGATGAACAAATAAACCAGCTCTGCCCAGTGCCCATCAGAAGAGCAATACCTATTGAAGTGCCAATAACCAGACAACCATGGACAGTAAGGTATCCATTGAGACAACCATACCAGCAAATGACACAAAATGAAGATTGCTTAAACACTGTCCCAGAAGAAACTCAAAAGGCCTTAAATGAAGACGAATGGTGACGTCGCAAGGGCCCGGACAGACTCACAGATGAACGAAACGACAACCAAAAGATGACACACAAAGACGAAATGTTATGAATAAGGATGTAATGAACTTAGAAGGAGAGGCGATGTTGAACCAGATAGAAATTTAAACTGTAACGCAGGATGAAAATATTCAACCAGCTAACGCCTGTACATATGTTTGTAACACAAGAAGCTAAGAAAACAGTGCGGCTTGCTATGCTTCATAGAAGAATAGAGCGGCAAGCGCCAACTATATATCTACCTAAACGAAACACATTATTTAAGTGCGAGTCCACTTTATACAAAAGCAGAACTAACCCATGTTACTAAGGGTCAAACAGGCCAGGATTCGTAATCCAGCACAAAGCAAGAAGAGAGGGCTGAATCGAAACTCAGCAAGAAACAGGCCGTGCCTGGGAAATCAAGGTCAAACCAAGAATGGGAGGCAGATGGTAACTTCGGAGAATCAAAACTTAAGGAGCAGAGCAGCCTACCCCGTGAATGTCGAGATAAGGAGGCCCAGGCAGGTGGCGGCTGAAAATGAGAATTAAATGCACAAATAAAAGGAAAGCAAAGCAAATTCATGGTGTGCTAACACGTGTCCAGCCAAGCGCAAAGAGGTACCAACGTCTGATGTCACCCAAAGCAGAAGATACCATAACTTTTCCTGACAATAAGCTACAGTTTCAAGGCCAACCTCAGCCAACTAATAGGCAAATAGCCATTAGAGTACTGATTGGTGGAAGGGAGGCTAGGTGAATCTTGGGGCATCCTGTATCTGGGTGTCTGTTCTGCATGCTGCTAATTAAAGTGGAGATTTATGCTTGGCGTTATAGCTAACCCAATCACAGTGGACCAAATAATCTAGGGTCCTATAGCTAGTAGAACCAATGAGATGTTGTACTTTTACTGACGTTTACATGAGTAATGTTAGAGGGAAGGGCGTAGACGCCCACCTGATAAGAGTTATCCAATCCCCACACTCCATTACCATTTACAGATATAGCACCTATACTTAAGTTACCTTTACCAACTAATAGAATTGTATAAAAAACGTATGAGTGTTACACGTCAATGATGATGAATTTTGGGTATAACTGTTACTGTTTTAATGAAGATTGTTGGGAGTTGAGGCGAGACGGGCCATCGCACCATTGTTGCTCTCTATGTTTCCCCGTTTTTTGTACTTGTCATTAAACTGACTCCCCTTTGCCAAACCATTGAGTTGTCCTTATTGATTGGTGTTGGAGTAAGAAACCTGCACCCCCATCCACCTCAAGGTGCAGCTATCTCGTCTTAAAGTATTCGAGAGCAAGCTCTGATTCTACGGGCCGGTCAGGGGTTACTCGCACTCATTTACACACAACACCGAATTTCGAATCTAGTTCCTGTCGTGTAATTCTCACCTTCCTCAATTTATCAATAGATTTATTCTTCCTTTATTGATAATCCTTTGATTCAGATTAAATCAGAACTACTGGCTTGAAATGCTTCTTCTCAAATGTTGTGCTGGCAAATGGAATCTTCCACTTTCAATTATTGGTAGGTCCAAATACCTATTTCTTTATGTTTCATTTCAGGAGCCCGAAATTGCACACTTTGGGAGGATTAGGGGGTACCTCTGTATGCTGATACTGCTGCAAATGATCAATTATTGAACTTGGAGACTAGCGCATCCTTCTCAGGTTACACACCACATTTAACGCAACTATTATTAGTTGTAGATCCAGTGAACACAAGTCAGTCATTTCTGTTTCCTACCCAAATCTAGCCGCCACAAGGGTAAGTACAAGCCCCCCATCCCCACGGTCTTTCTCTAGCACCTTTTGTGGCTGGTGTATTAAATGCCTTAAACCCTTGAACCTCAACGGGTGAAAGGGCCCAGGTTTCCTGGATACATACGATTTCACCATTATGAATTAGAGTTGTCCAATCTGGGTCCATCAAGTGCCTCTCATTACAAGCTACATTCCAACAGAGCACCCTAGATCCTTTGGGGATTTTGGTGTATTCCGAAGTGGGGGAGGAGGGTGTCAATCCACCTCTTCTAACCCATCACCTGATGGTGCAGAATTCTGCCTACCTCTGGTGATCAATTGAAAGTCTCTGCGAAATGTGAAATGTTTTGTTATAAAGCAGCAAAGTGAACAAACTCTAAAATGCGTAATGGGCAAGATTAACACCGGCAAAAAGGGGA
This sequence comes from Ambystoma mexicanum, assembly GCF_040938575.1. Taxonomy (NCBI): domain Eukaryota; kingdom Metazoa; phylum Chordata; class Amphibia; order Caudata; family Ambystomatidae; genus Ambystoma; species Ambystoma mexicanum. The sequence continues at coordinate 1,140,495,100 of NC_090927.1, forward strand.
AGTTCAAACGCGAATGCTTGAGGAGAAAGTTTTCTTTGAACCTTTGTGCTTATGGTGCTGAACTCCCAAGACCAAGAGACACTGGGGCAAATAACGTAAGAGTGTGAGCTGAAGGCTGAAGAGAAAGTCAACGTGGTCCTGCAGAGGTCTATGATGAAGGCCTTGCACATTCGAAAGTCTTCGATATCAGAAAAGGGTCCGAGCAGGACTGAGGAAGATTGGAAGTGTGATAAATTAGGGGAAGGGAACCCCTAACAAATGTGAATAAAGCTTGGGGAAGGAAACCCTGAAAAGTGCTGTGATTGCGAGGTCCAAGCCCGACTGAGGGAGATCTGCGTTGAAAAAGGTACATGTTGATTGAGAGGTCCGAGCCCGGCTGAGGGTGACCTATGTGAACTGTTAAAGCTTTGAGAGGTCTAAGACCGACAAAGGGAGACATACATGAACATTTTGGTTTAACTGTGAAAGCACACTTGGAACTCTGTAAAAAGTGACTTTCACATGCAAATAGAATGTTACACTGGTTGTACAGAGCAAATCACAGTATCAAAACCTAGAATAACCACATACATACTTTCTGATTGAAGGTTATCATTCTAAGATAGACTGTCTGATACATTCCTATTAAGCTCTTTTGTAAGACCAGCATGAGAAAGAGGACAAATGTTCCAGCCTGCTTTGCATGAAGACAAAGTGCATTTTAGTAACATAAGTATAGCCACAGATCTTTAAAGTTGACAAATAGGTCTGTGATAACAGAATTGTATGCTTGAAACACTCAGTGCATAATGCACACTGGGCTTAGTATTAATTTTATTTTTCACAACACACACCCTAATATCAAAATGTATGAAACATTGAAGCATATAATAGTAGAAGGATCCCCCTTTTGTCTCCATCAAAATGTTGAAAGGTGGACATGCCCCCTGTTTCCGGTCTTAATCCCGCCCCTTTTGATATGCTTTGATATAAACTTAATATACATTTGATATAAAAAAGATATCAGAGATGATATTAATTTAATATCAAATGTATATTTGTATTATGAAGTGGGAATACTTTTATACCAATTGATATAAAATGTATATTTTATATAAGAGGGTATTTATTTAAAATCATTTGATATAAGGGTTCCGTGTCATTTCATCGTGGGATGTTTTTTCGCAGGGTTTTTTAATCAAAAAAACCCATCGAATTTGTTTTTATTTTATAAATTTGCTGGGTTTTTTTGATAAAAAATTTGCGGTATAAAACCCCACGAAAAAATGTCCCGCGAAGAAAGGACGTTGTACCGATATAAGTGGGTATACATTTTATATCAAAATGCTGTAAAGCTGAGAGCATCAGCCAGCAGTGTTGTTTGGACGTGGGTTGAGGGCAAAGTGAGCTCTGAAGAAAGGGACTGTGAATCTAGGGTTTTGGAGAGTAGCGCAGTAAAGACGTCACAGAGGGGTTCCGTCCAATGTGAGAGGAAGGGGAAAATAATATCAAACAATTTAGATATCTTTTAAAAAAAATAATTAGTTGTGATCTCCAATAGTATTACAAGTACATTACATGTTACAGGAATGAAAAAATTGTTCAACACAAGATGAACAAGGTAAGAGTTTGACATTTTTCCAGATAAAACATCCCCCTCCCCACCAAAGGAAAGAGAAAAGTAAGAGTTACAAAAACTCAAAGTCAAAAAGGAACCCAAAGAAACACCCCGTGTCCACCCACTCCCCAGATATATTTTTAATATAAACATGTGTATACAAATGAATATAAAACATATTTTTTACTTACACTTATATGAAAATTAATATAAAAATCAAATTTTCTATATAGAAATGAATATAAACATTTATATTTTTGTATATAAAATGTTTACATACAATTTGTATATAAAGCTGCCTAAAAAATGTGATATCAAAAATGTTTGATATCAAATTTGATATAAAAATGTACATCAATGTTATATGAACTGTACGTTAAGTCTATATAGTATAGATGATGTCATGCTTTTATAATCTCAAGGACATAGGCTGGAAAGCGTGAGAAACCTGAGGGTGTCTCACCCACCAATCCCAGGGATGTGTCATCCAGGTGGCCAGAACACAGCCATCGCTTTTGGAACCAATTCCTGGGGGTGGACCAGTGCGGGAGGATCACCTGGATGAGGGGTCCTTGGGGAGTGGAAGTGGGACACCGGACCTGAGACGTGGTATCCCCTTCCTTGTAAAACCTTTCTTAGATAGGTAATACGAACTGTAATTGGTCAGAGTGCAGCTGAGGGAGACTAATTGTATAAAAGGGATCTGAGCCCGGCTGAGGGGGATCCGAGGTCAACCGTGAGTCACCCGAGAAAAGATTTTCTATAAGCATCAGAGAAGAGGATCTGAGCCCAGAAGAGGGGGATCAAAACTAAACATTGTGGTAGAAAAGGGATCTGAGCCAGGCAGAGGGGGATCCAGCTTGAAGAGTGAATCGCCTGACTTGAATATTTATAAAGGATCTTTTTGTTGTTTTGGTACTCAGCCCCTCTGAATCAAGAGACTTTGATAACTTAAGAAACCTGGGCACAGACGTTGTTGGTAATGGAACTGTGTCCTCTTGCTGAAGAATACCAAGTGTGTGCTATGCTTGAGTGAACCGCCTTGTTACATGCTGAAAATGTGGGCAAGGGAGGCCAATGGCCTGAACATCCTGACTTATCATTTTGTGAACACTTCTTTCTTTTTCATGAACATTTCGCCACACTATTTGTAAATGAGCAGTAAGCATTGGGAATAGGTATTTTAGTACAGGCCCTTTTATTTTGACGAGACTCCACTAGGACTGCGTTTTTATACTTTGATGGTTGTAGCTTGTGCCATCTTTTAAGGGTGTGTTATGCTGCGGTGGTTGTGGCCAGGGTGTAGAGTCTTGGGTGCATTGCTGAAGGGCCTAGGCCGTGGCAACAACCACTGCAGCATAACACACCCATGCTACTAAAGATTTTGACTGTGGTATGTGGGCTGCTTAGGGGATAGGTTTTCAAAAATGTGTGTATTGATTGGTAATAGTGTAATTGTGTTTATAGGATAGTGAGATGATGTGTGTTAGTTTGTTGGATTGTGTTCAGAATGTTGGTATTGAAGACTCTAGGCATTTTGGGTTGTATTTATTGGTGAGGTGTTCGTTTGCATGGCTGTGTTATGTATCAGTGTATGGGAGTTTAATTATTATATACTTACTGTTTCCTTTTGTCGGGGTGATTATCCCGGGCCCCAAATCCTCCTGTGTTTCCCAAAAGGAGTATGAGACACACACAAGGAGCAAGGTGGTTCTGCTGTTTATTATAACAACGGCAGGGATGGGTCTCGGATTGTACGCGTCCGTCCAGACTCTCACTCTTAGTGGGGCTCGCAGGCCCTTTTTATGGCAGTATGACGCGCTATCTGCGTCACCTGGGAAAGTTAGCAAAAAACCTATTGCCACTCCGGATTGGTTCCCCGAGTGGTAGGGTTAGTATAGGGTACATATGGAGAAGGATGTTAGTGGTTAAGGATGAGTCAGGTGGTATACTTGGGCTGTCCCTACTATTAGATACTTGAAAATTGCTACAAGGGGACCCCTGGTGATTGGCTAATACTACTGACATCAGTGATGAGCCCCCCTGTGTTCTGATTGGTTCTCCTGCGAGCCCCCAAGCCTTGGACCATCGTCGTTCCCAGCTCGCGGTGTACCTGTCATTAGCAACAATGTGCAACTATGTGTTTGTGCAGGCAACATACAGGTCTGCTCATAGGCTTGTGAGCAGGTCGTTCCCATCGCCGTAGGTGTCCATCTTGCCGCTTCGTTGTTGTAACCTGTGTCCCAGACGTGGGACCCAGGTGACTTCTGTCTCGTGGGTCTGGCACCTTGTCAGATCGGCTTGGTCACGTGTGGAGAGACCGTAGCTGGAGCAGAATCCTGCACATTAGATTTGTATTTCATTTCTGTGGGCTTGGCTTTTTTACAGGTGTAACCTTGGCGCCGGGCTGGTAGCATGCGAGTTGCAACATCGTGGCCTTGGCTGTGAGCTCTCGCTGGGGCTCGTTCTGCATGATCAGCACTTGTACTCTTGCTCTGAGAGGATTTTCATGGTGAGGCTCTTGCTTGCGGCCTACTCGGGCCTAGTTCATGGGTGGCGATACATAATCTATTGTATGGAGAACGTGGGTTGACATGGCGTCACAAGCAGTTTTAGGTATACATGATGGTGTCGTCACAGGGCGAGTGGTGGGAGAAGCGTCAGCAATCGTATGCACGAGCTCTTCAGGCGTCTTGCGTTTCTGCATTACTATAAAAAAGGCCTATGTGAAAAATAACAACGATGCACGTCAGTGGGTGTGTCAGTCACCTACTTCATAGCACTGAATATGTTCTTCGTGTAGGTTGGTGTGTGAGTGACCAGTGTGCATGGTGGCACGTGTGTTCTTGGCAGTTGGCTAGGTCGTTATGGCATCTCTAACGATGTGGATACTTGTGGCTGTTGTCTTAGTCGAGCTCATCCATGTCGAAGGTGTCGGCTTGAGTCGGACAGGCTGGTGGGCATACCCTTATGTTCCTGAACCAGGGTATTTTGTCATCTGGTAGATAGATGAACTCGTCCCGTGGGGGGTGTCTGGGCCGTGATCCTCTAGGCCATGGTCTTGATGAGATTGGGGGGAGCTTGTTTTCCCATTCTCCCACTTCAGTCCCCCCTCTGGTCGACTTGTCGACCACAAACATATCTTTTTCTTTATCTCCTCTTACTCTACATACTTTAGTTATTCCAGCCAAGTGTCCATAGTGGTTGACATGGTCTTCAAACGACCAGTACATATAAACACAGCTGCCGCCTGGTTTGCAGTATACCCATCTTCCGACATAGCTCCTCGTGTTTCTTGGGTTCTCCACTTTCACAGATGGCGGATCCAAATGGTTGTTAAGGATCTGTTTACGTAGTCTCTCTCTTTCCTTTATTATCATGTCGGTGTGCTGGTCATCATCAGTCGGCATCAAGGGGTGCATGCCGATCATTTCTATCATTTCGTCTGTAGTGTGCACTTTTCTGGCCTTCCAGAACCTTATTACAATCAATACAGCTGCAGCTAATATTATGCATCCAACTATAATCTTCAGTCCATCTGACGGCCATGATGGCATCCATGACCATATGAATGAAAACCAACTGGTATCCTTCTTTACTCCTTTGCCTTCTTCCATAATTTTGGAGTGCATCTGGGCCAGTTGTGATACTGCTTCAGTAAGTGTCCCATTATCTGTGTCGTTAGCAGGGTTAAATGTGCAGCATGATTGTCCAATTTTCACACAAACTCCTCCTTCCACAGCCGTGAGCAGCTCCAGCACATATCTGTTTTGTAGTGCTACCATTCTTACCGCTCGTAGCTCTTCTTTTATGGCGTTGAATCCATTACTGTCGAATTAATCGTCATCATCAGTTCCCACCGGGTGATCTGAAGCCATTTTGCGTTTGCATATGCTTGTAGTCCTGGGTGTATGATTGATGAGAAGAACATTGCAGGCCTGCCGAATAATCTGTGTTCTGGTGGGATGGAGGTGAGTGCTGTTTCCGATCTTCCCCACAGGTAGTTTCCTGTCAGGGGTTCTCCTTGTCTTTTCCTTCTTGGTAGAATGTTATTGTTGTTATTTTTGTCTCCTTCTTGGGATTGTATAGACCTTTTCCTTCTCTTGTTCCCTTCGTCCATCTTGGGGAAATTGGCCATGTTAACATGTTTTTGAGGCACTACCAGTGATGGTACCTTGATGTGTACCATGGTACATATTCCATTCCATAATGGAGGCAAGGTGTGGTATGCCTTATCACCGCAGGCCCAATAGTGGTCCATTATAACTGCCGTTCCAGCACCCCCCTCTGGTAGTTCCACTACGCTTCCACAGTTGGTGTTGAAACCCACATCCACATCTCCTTTGTGTCGGTAGTATAGTTTGGGTGCAGTCAGTGGTAGTATGCTTATTGGGTCTTCATCCTTCTCCATCCACGTCAGCATGGGTACATATTTACCCCACGTCGTCCAACATCTGTCGTTGTGCTCCTGTATGGTGGTAATATTTTCTCTTGTTATCATGTTGCTCCCAACCACTCCTATTTCCCATTCATTGTTCATATATATTTTCCCAGTTATTGTTATCAGTGGTCTCTCCCAGCATCCTTGTACACCAGGAACTTCAGTGGCATACCAATCACACGGCAGGTATTCTAGCGTTACTTTCTTCGTTTCTCCTTTTTCGGGGCCATCCGTCATGTATCTGAATGCTTCAGCATGTAAGCTGCTTTTATGGTTGTTCAAATATGTCTTGAGGAAATTATTTTCGTATGGGTATGTGTCCCTTGTTTTCCACTACATTCTCACCACCGTCCCTTGGAATTGTCCCCTTGTTTGGAATAGTGCCAGATATATTATAGATTGCACTGTTTTTTCCTGTATTTCAGTGGCAACAAATGTTCTTGATGCGCTCATGGCGTAGGGGATCAATGAGTACACATAGCAGTTGTCCTCAGTTGTCTGCTTACCAATTTGGGTCATGTGCTGGTACCACATGTTGTTTGAGACGTGTGCTGAATCTGTTATGTAATTATCGATACCTTTATTGTTAGTATATGTGCTGCGTTTAACTCTACCTCCCTTACCTTTAGGGTTGCTAGTACCACCTGATATTATACCTGTTGCAGCCGTGGGAGGGGGTAGGTTAGTTCTGGATGCAGTCATAAAATTGGGAGCATAGTTTTTCTGCCATACAGAGGCAGCCAATAGACCAGTGATGACCAACACTCCTATCAATTTTATTACAAGAGCTATTCTCACTGGCATTTTTGCTCTTACCTCGCTGCAGTCCGGCAGCTTATTCTTGCAACGTTAAAGGTGCCCGCCTGAAAATCCTGAATGTGCTCGTTTTTATTGTTAGTATTTGTTAGTTAAGCTCTCCCTATCAAGTAATCGTTCAGTGCCCAGGCGAAGAGCTGTTCCCATGCTAATCTTAGTGACCTATCTCTTAGAGCCGGCAAGTGCTCGTGAAAATGGGGAAATGATTGTTCTATGGCCAAAACAAATGTGGTGTAATATACGTGTACCCTCCTCCTTTTTAGGTACTTTGGCCTTCTTATATGATATACAAATTGGTGTGATAGGGCCTCAGGGGTGTTATCATCTGCGGGCAGCATCTACTTCTGGGTAGAACACACTGTTAGTTACTTCACTTTCTAAACAATACAATCATATGCAGTACCTGCATGTGCGAGAGAAAATAGAAGAAAAACATACAAGTGTTTTATATGTGTGTGTGTAACATCCAAGTTTGTTGTACAATGTCCTTCAATCGGTGGTGGCCTTGGCGGGGCTGGGGCTTGGGGGACTGGGGCTGGGTTGGGCAGAATTTTGTTTACTTTGTGATCTCGTGACCATGGGGTGCGCTATGGGCAAGTGTCCAAAGTCTATGGCAGTGTTTGTGACTGAGGAGTGGTCAGGGGCAGTGACACAATTGTCCTCGGCGGCGGTTGCCGTATCCTTGTCTGTAGCCGACGTTGTTGATGTTGTTGGTCTTGTAATGGCCCTTTCGTCAACGCTAGGGCGGGTCTGATCTTTGTAGGGCTTCACGTCGTGTAGGTGATTCCAGGCGTGCTTATCGTGTAGCTTCACTGTTCTGGGAGCCACTGCCTCTACCAAATGGGGCCCGGTAAAGCGTGGGCTGTTCCACTTTTTATTGAAGTTGCGGAGGAGCACGTGATCTCCCTCCACAATAGTGCATAGTCCTTCTTTCTCTTGTTCCTCGTTGGTGTCTTCTTGTTGAGAGCTCTTTGAACCACCCCGCGTGCGCTCGAGCTGTTGAGATACAAAGGCGATACTAGTAATCAAGGAAGACACATATTGATACATTTTGTCACCAAAAACATTTGCAGTGTTATCATGGTCAGTAAAGGCTTTTGATGTCGGCGTTAAAGGAAGGCGCATTTGACGTCTTGTCACCACCTCATGGGGAGTGAGGTGGTGATCAGATCCTGGCTTGTTCCTCAGCTCAAATAGAGCCAGCGGAAGGCAGTACAACCAGCTCTTTTTAGTTGTCTGCTGAAATTTTGCAATTTCCTCTTTTAATAGGCCATTCAGGAGTTCACATACACTGTTGGCCTGCGGATGGTATGCACATGCAAGTTTATGTTTAATACACAGCACAGATGTGCTGTGCTCAAACATTTCATTTGCAAAGTGTGGGGCGTTGTCCGACCGCAGCACTCACGCAAACACCCCACCTGGGGAAGACCTCTCTCACTAGAAATTTAGCTGCTCTAAACGCATCTGCGTATGAGCAGGGTCCGGCCTCGATCCACCTGGAAAATGGACATACCACTACAATCATGTACCTATGTCCTTGACATTCATTGATCATATCAACGTAGTCAATATGAAGGTGTAGAAAGGGTCCTTCTGGCCGGGGTATAGTAACTTTTATCACTTGCAGCATGTGACCGGCCATAAACTGTTGGCATGTGAGGCAGTTGCTGATGAAATTAGTAACATGAGAATTTAACTCAGGGCAGGACCAAGCCTCCCTAATTCGTGCTGCAATCACTTCCTTTCCTGTATGTGCTGGATGATGAAGCTGGGCCAGGGCGGTGTTCAACAGTGACAATGGCATGACCATCTTTCAAGAATTATTTTGAAGCCACAGTGCGTCTGTTGGGGACATCGTACATCCTCTCTTTACCCACAGTTATTTTTCTGCCATTGGTGCGACTGCCTGTAACTCCATTATCTGTGTTGCAGGGAGATGAGTGTACCCATCCTTCATCAACATCTGTCTTGCCATTGACCTTCCCCTCCCTCTTTCTGATTCTGGGGGGGTCCACCTTTCGCCAAAATATGCAGCATGCTTGGCATGTGCGTCTGCTGTTTCATTACCTATCGAGATATAGTCATCTCCATTAGTGTGTGCTTGACACTTAACCAAAGCTATCTCTTGGTGGTCGTTAATTACTTCAATCAATTCTGCTAGTAACAGGGCATGTTGTACTGGGGTGCCATCAGCTCTTCTAAACCCCCTTCTGTGCCATTTTATTAACCCAGAGTGCACCGTTGATGTGACATATGCGCTGTCACAGTATATAGTAACTCTTTTGTCAAAACTTTCCTTTAGTGCCAAAATCAGTGCAACCAACTCCGCTGCCTGAGCCGAATAATGCTGCGGTAATTGCACGCATTTTACTGGGACATACTTCAAATCTTCCGTCATTTTAACTACTGCTGTCCCTGTTCTCCTTATCCCATCGCTCTGATCAATGGTTGATGACCCATCAATGTACATTATCTCACCCCCCTTAAGGGCATCCTCCTCCACCTTCCTTGTGCTGGAGTACATTTCAATAGTCTGTGTGCAATCGTGGGTATAATCACCTTCTTCAACAACTTCTGCTATGAATCTGGCTCGGTTTACGTTACTGCATCTGATTATTGTCAATTTGGGTCTGGATAAAATAATTTCATAACCTGACACCCTCTGTGTGGTCAGTGTGGACTTAGGTTTGTTCAAAATTGCAAATAGTGCATGTTCCACAAATAATGTGGTGGGGCACCCCATTGTTATCAATAATGAATTTTCCACCGCAAATGCAGCTGCTGCGAGGCCCTGTTCGCAAGGGAAATGTCCTAACATGACAGGGTCCAAGTGACCGCTGTAGAAAGCTATTGGCTTGTGTCCCATGCTAGTTTTCAGAGTCAAAACTGCTTTCATTACTGCTGAGCCGCAATGTTAAAAAATGAAAAATTGATGTTCGTAATTTGGAGTGGCTAGTACGGGAGCTGTGGATATGGCGTGTTTCAACTCATCAAACGCCTCTTTCATTTCTCTTGTCCCCCTTTTGTGCCTCTCTTAGTGCTTCGAGCAGGGGTCCTATGTATGAGCTGTAGTCGAAAACCCATGCTCTACAGTAGTTGCATAGGCCCAGGAACTGCTGCAGCTCCCTCACAGTTTGTGGTTGTGGTGTGTTGGTTATGGCTTGTGCTCTTTGTGGTGCAATGTTTCTTCCGTGCTAGGATATTAGTTGGTCAATGTAAAGTACCTGTTCCTGACAGTACTGTAACTTTTCCTTGTCTACCTTGTACCCCTTTTCAGCCAACACTGTCAGCATTTTTACTGAGTCTTCCCTGCACCTCTCCTCAGTTGTGCTGCAAATTAGTATGTCATCAACATATTGCAGCACCATGCTCTCCATTTCAATGTTTCCCAAATCCATCTGTATTACTCTGTTGAAAATTGAGGGTGACTCGCAGTACCCTTGTGGTAACCTGGTGTGTTTCCATTTTGTATTCCTGTATGTGAAGCTTGTCAAATCTTGTGAATCTGGGTGCAGAGGTATTGAGAAAAAGGCATTTTTTAAGGTCAATCATGGTGAACCGTGATGCCTCTGCTGGTATTCCACATAGTATCGTGGCTGGGTTTGCTGCTATGGGGTATTCTGCCTCTACAATGTAATTCAAGGGCCTGAGGTCCTGGATGAAACGCCAAGACCCTCCTTTAGCTTTGCGCACTGGGTACACAGCCGTGTTACATGCTGACTCTGATGGTACCAACGTGCCATTATTTATCAGGGCTGTTATGGTTTCATATATGCCCTCATCTGCCTCTTTTGATAGTGTGTATTGCTTCACTCTAGGTAGTATTGTGCCCTTTTTCAACTTTATTTTTACTCCTCCAATGGTCTTTATGCAGCCCACGTCATAGGGACTGGTGGCCCACAGTGATGCTGGAACTTTAGCCATGTCTTCCTCGTAAAATGGTACTGGGGTAGATGCAGGTGCCTCGATTGCCATTTTCAGTGCTACTTGCTTGTATGTCACTCTTAACCAGATGTCAACACTCATCATAAATACCATTTCTCCTTCTCCTTTGTTCCCTGAAAAGAGCTCTTCGTCAGACACCTGCGTGAGCCTGCATCCCTCAGCCACTGCTATTACTGCTCTCCATGCTCTCCCTTCCCTGTCTTGGGCATGTACTGTGATGTAATCTGCAGTTGCTATAATGCTCTCGATGCTCACCGAAATCACCTTCCCCTCTGGTTCACTAGCTGGTGTCTCAGGCCTGAACAAATATGCTGCTGGCCTCCTCCAAATCTTGCCTTCTATTCCTGGCATCCATGCAAATGCCATGTCTGTTCTATTGGAACAGTTCGCCATCCACAGGCTCAGCTCGAGCTACTGTCTGGCCACAGTAAGCTTGCAGTATTTGTCGTGCAGTAAGCATGTTTATTCCTGGTGTGGAGCAAATTATGCCATTCTCCGTGAAGGAGATCGTCATATTTAATCTGTGCATTATGTCCCTTCCAAGTATGTTCACTGGTGACTCCTTTGAATATAGGAGTGGGACAGACATGTCGTAATCTCCCATAGATAAGGAGATGTTATCAGTAAAGGGAACCAACCCTCTAGCCCCTGAGAATCCTTGAGTGTGCATGGCCTCGCCTGACATTTTAAATTTACCCTCCCTTATGCAAGACCTTGTTGCCCCAGTGTCAACAAGGAAGGAACATTTTTTGTCACCTATCGCTACCTGAATGTGTGGTTCCTCCGCACTATTAGGTGTTATCGACAGGATGGGACACACCAAGGACGTCTGTGGGTTGTCCTATTGTGGGTACAGTGACTGACCACTTCCTGTGTAAGGGTTGTGTCCCAAGACAGTCAGCCCCCCTAACTGTGTTTGTTGTAGCGGTGTATCAATGGGTGTCAATTTATGGTCCTGTATTTGAGTGAGCTGTTGTACTGGTTGCACTTGGTGTTGTTGTGTTACTCCCACCTGTTGCTGCGGTGGTGTGTATGTCTGTAACTGTTGTTGTGGTGCAGCGTAGTGGTGCACCTGTTGCCGTGGCTGTTGTGGTGATACTTGCTGTTGTGTGTTGCTCTGTTGCATTCCCTGCTGTTGCTGGTAAACATGTTGCTCCCCCATAGGCCCTTGTGGTCCCTGTTCTCCCCAGGCTGGTGGGGTGGGCCTCATTCTACATGTGCGTGACATGTGTCCCACCATTCCACAAACCCAACATACAGGTGGTTCCCTGGCCTGCCATGGGAAATTCCCTGCATTATCTTGGTACCCTTGTTGCCCATTGGGGTAGTAACTTCGAAATCCTCCCCCTTGCTGTTGTGCATGTTGGCCATACCCTCTCCCTCTCATCATTCCGCCCCTTCCCCGGGGGTTGTTATAATATTCATTTCCCGGTGGCATGTACCCTCCTCCTGTGGGAGCCGTGTATGGTGGGGGTGGTGGCATCTCTTGTGTTATGAGTTGTGGTGGTTGTGGTAATGGTACTATTTGTTGTTGTGTGGAATCTTGTGCAGCCACTTCTTGTGTGGGGTTTGGTGCCATTATTGCCGGTGTAGTATTAGTGCTCCTTCCATGGTATACTTTGTTAGTTTTTTCTGCACTGATTTTGCCTCTTCTGCTTTCCTATCTTCTTCCTTTTGTTTCATCTTTTCTTGCCACATCCTACAGTGGTGTATTATTGTTAGTTGTATTTCTGGCCAGGCCTTAGCTTCCATTCCCACTATCTTCTTCAGTTGTCTTTGTACTGTCTCCGGGAGCCCTTGTACTAGTATGTGGTAAAAAATGGCTGGTGTCTTGTCCCATTGCTCCCTAGTTTCCAAACGCCACTTCTCCTCAATCTCCTGGATATAATCAACAGGATCTTCATTCTCACGCATCTTGCGTGACGTAATTGCTCCTATATCTGATGTGTCTGGGTACTGGACCCTCAGGGCCTGCCACAATGCATGCCTGCAGTTGGCAAATGGTGCCCCGTCATGTGACGTGTTAGTTATTGTAACTCCCGAGAAGCCTGCCCTCTTCCAGATGTCATCTGCCGCGTCCCCCAATATTTATATTAATAGTCCCTTCACGTCTCCCACTGCTAGTTTCTGTCCCGTGGTGTGTTTTGCCATCTCGTATATCCATTTCCCAGCTCCTCCGCTTAGTGACGGGAGCCTGCACTTTATATTCTCCTTATCAGCATGCTTCCAGGGGACATATTGTGGTCTGGCCTCTCCCCTCTCCAATAGTGCCATTCAATTATACCCCATTTGTTCCCCCCGTGGTAGCGGGGTGGAGTCCGTGTACTCCTCCTCTTCCTCTGTGTCAAGTAAATCTGCTGCCATATCTATATTACCGCTGCTTGTCGTATCTTCTCCTTCGTTTTTCCTCCCTCTCCTATTATTCTCTTGGTTCACTGCAGGTGTGAGTGGCCGTTCTTCCTGCCTGCGTCCTGGGAGATCTCTGAGCCTACCGATGTATGGTGTGGGTTCAGGCGTGGGTGTGGGTGGGCGTGTTGAGCGTGATAATGTGGATGTTACTGCATGTGTTGGTCCACCTGCCACTTCTCTTACCTTTTTTTCTTCCCTCTTCCTGAATGCCCATGGTGATTCCCCGTTAGTGCGTGTGATGTACAATTTATCTAAGCTCTCCCTACCGCCATTTCTTCCTTCTCTTCCCACACCATCTTCTTCTTCACTGCAGAATTCGTCCAGGAGCGACAACCCCCAATCTGTCCTTTTCCCCCTTACTGTCACCGTTTTAAGTCTATTAAATCCGTTCCTTTCTGTTCGCCTCTACTAGTTGCTCCCCCTTGCGTTGATGATGTAGCCACTTCCGCATCCCGACACGCGTATGTTCTGACCCCATGCTCTAGTTTCTTTTCTCTGCTCTCCTCTTCCTTCTTTTCCACTATTTCTCCACCTATTTCCTCTCACTTCTTATTCAATTCCTCCATCACCTCACTACTTACCTTCGCTAATATCCTTTCTTCCTCTCTCCTCCTTTCCCATTTCTCCTTTTCCCTTTGTAATATGCTTTCTATTACTTTACTTTCTTCGTATTTCCTGGTGCTTTCAGAAAGTATTTTCTTCTTCCATGGTTCCATTTCCTTTTCCTTCTCTTCCTCCCTCCTCTTCATGTCGCACTGTGCTGCTCGGGATACCCTTTCCGCTATTGCCTTCATCATCTCCGCTTCCCTCTTCCTCTCTTCTGTACACTCCTTCGTCCTTTCTAGCTCATCCCTACTTTCCTTCCTCTCCTTCCTCGTGCCTCTTGCTCGCGCTGCTTAATCAGTGCACTCCGCTCATCCCTCAATTCAGCCAATCGTTCCTCCAACATCTCCTCCTCTTCCTGTGACAGCTCTCCTTCCCTTGTGTTACTCTCCTCACCCCCTATTCCAGTACTACCTGTGGCGTCCTTATTCATTCTCCTCACCACATCTTTTTCTTCTCCTGTTAATGTCCCTCGCAGCTTTAAGAGCACCTGCGCTGCTATCCATTTGTCTTGTCCTATGTTCGAAATGTGCTCCTCGCTGCTCTTCCCTCCCTTTGTGCGCGCCTGCGTGCAACTCGAACCCACCATGCTCGTCACCTCCTCCCCCCTCTGGTAGCTAGCTGTAGCGGTATATGGTGGAGGGCTGTATGCAGGGTTTCAGTACACCTCAGCTGTCGTCAGTTGTTGCCTTGCTGCTTCTCGTAACTCCGTCACAGGATATAACCCACCTTCCTCCTTCTTCACTACCTTCGCTAGGGGCATGTCTTCTGTCCCTTCCCTCTTTACTTCTACTTCATGTCCATTACCAGACCTTTCATCCCCCTTCCTGTCTCTTTCCGCGCACTGTGTGTTACTGGTCATCGTTTCCCCATTCCCTTCTTCCTCCTTAATCTCCTTCCCCTCCTTTGTTTCTTCGCTCCCCTTCTCTTCTGCTGTCCCTTCCACGGTGAACATTCCGGTTGGTCCTGGTCGGGATCCCTGGAACATCCTCCACAACTTAAATACCTCCATGTGATGTGCCAACTTCTTCCCTTTGTACGTGTTGTGTATGTGAGTCAGCAGTGAGTGTTGGACGTACGGTTCAAAACTGCCGTTAGGCGGCCATGTTGTCGTCATTTTGTTGTCTGTTCCTTGTGTCCATTCTATGCTATATTTGATAAGTTTTTCCCTGTGGGGTGACAGCGTTTTGCAAATATGTTGGAAGGGGGTAGTCAGAGTGTTCCCCCTCCCTCCAGATCCCGACCCGTATGACATGGTTACACTGTGCTTTTAACTCCCCTCAGCACAACCGTCGTTACCTGGCCCCGTAGATTGGGGACTTTCGACGGTCGCCAAAAGTAAAACAGTTACAAATATACAGTCCTTTTCCTCTGTTTGTTTTCCTCCTTTGATACCGTTGGTACGGCCCCCTGCTGCCGCGGCACACAAAGCCCCCTGTGGCTGCGTGCCCTGTGTGACGTGCTTGTACAGCCGCCCCACCTTTTCCACTCCCCTCTTTCTTCCACCTTACTCAGAGTGGCCGGCGTTCTCCGTGCACGGTCACTTCCCCCTTTTCCCCCTTCCCGTATTTGAGGGTGGCCGGCGTTCTCTGTGCGCGGCCTCCCCACCTCTGTTGTGCCGCACTTATCCTCTGCTTACTCCCCTACTACCCCTCAAACAACGCGATGTGGTCAAAGTGTCCTATGAAGGCCCTACGGGTGACGTCACCAACCTCTTTCAACTATTACCGGTAAGATCTTTACACTTCAAGAGAGCGCGCAATATGTTTTAACTTCTTGTCCCCGTTAACCCCACAGCTGTCCTCTTGTTACGCCGGAACAAGGTAACCAACAATACACTCTTATAATCGGACAGCGCACACTGCGTCGCCTCGCGTGTGACACACCCCTCGCCAGGGGGGCTTAATCAGCCAATTATCTTCCGCACTTGGCAACAATCTAGCTACCTCCTACAGGAAAACGTCATCTATCTATCGAGTTTCAACTGCTCGATCAATAGGGATCCTCGTCTACTCATTGATCAAAAACACCAATTCATAGGAAAGCCACACACACCACCTCTACAGGTGCCCACGATCTGGACCAATCAGTGTCTACACGCAACCCCACAGGTGCCTTCTGGCTCCACCCACCCTGCTTCTGTGACATAGTAGAGGACGGCCCTCATGCCTGTCCCGTTAACGCTCACTCGTCTATCAACACTTATTAATCAAATCGCCGCCCTTATTACAATTCCTCCCCCCTCCCTCACAATGTCACATTGCTCGTTGGGTGTGCCATACTCACCAAGTTCTCTTGATGCGGGGCCGCTCGACTGCGTGCACCCCTCCAAGTGGCTCGCCAACTCCCCTCGTCTGGACCACGTCTGGACACTCGCCAACCGCGGGCGGGATACTTCTCAACCGGCTCCCGAGGGCCAATATCCAGATTGCACTGTCCGGTCTTCTCGCAGTTCCGCGATGGTCCTGTAGTCCTCAAAAGGGGGCAGCGGCAGAGGGGGCCGCACCGCCGGGCCTCCTTGCAACGAGAGGCCTTGGGAAAAGAAAAAAAATACCTTAAAGAGATCTCAGCAGTGCCTCCAACTAGTCGGGGTGATTATCCGGGGCCGGCAGAGCCGTCCGCGGACCTCCGGGCTGGGAGGCCCTAACTCCTCCCGTGTTTCCCAAAATGAGTATGAGACACACACAAGGAGCAAGGTGGTTCTGCTGTTTATTATAACAACGGCAGGAATGGGTCTCGGATCGTACGCGTCCGTCCAGACTCTCACTCTTAGTGGGGCTCGCAGGCCCGTTTTACAGCAGTATGACGTGCTATCTACGTCACCTGGGAAAGTTAGCAAAAAACCTATTGCCACTCCGGATTGGTTCCCCCAGTGGTAGGGTTAGTATAGGGTATATATGGAGAAGGATGTTAGTGGTTAAGGATGAGTCAGGTGGTATACTTGGGCTGTCCCTACTATTAGATACTTGAAAATTGCTACAAGGGGACCCCTGGTGATTGGCTAATACTACTGACGTCAGTGATGAGCCCCCCTTGTTCTGATTGGTTCTCCTGCAAGCCCCAAAGCCTGGGACCAACGTCGTTCCCAGCTCGCGGTGTACCTGTCATTAGCAACAATGTGCAACTATGTGTTTGTGCAGGCAACGTACAGGTCTGCTCATAGGCTTGTGAGCAGGTCGTTCCCATCGCCGTAGGTGTCCACCTTGCTGCTTCGTTGTTGCAACCTGTGTCCCAGACGTGGGACCCAGGTGACTTTCTGACTCGTGGGTCTGGCACCTTGTCAGATCGGCTTGGTCACGTGTGGAGAGACCGTAGCTGGAGCAGAATCCTGCACATTAGATTTGTATTTCGTTTCTGTGGGCTTGGCTTTTTTACAGGTGTAACCTTGGCGCCGGGCTGGTAGCATGCGAGTTGCAACATCGTGGCCTTGGCTGTGAGCTCTCGCTGGGGCTCGTTCTGCATGATCAGCACTTGTACTCTTGCTATGAGAGGATTTTCATGGTGAGGCTCTTTCTTGCGGCCTACTCGGGCCTAGTTCATGGGCGGCGATACATAATCTATTGTATGGAGATCGTGGGTTGACATGGCGTCACAAGCAGTGTAAGGTATACATGATGGTGTCGTCACAGGGCGAGTGGTGGGAGAAGCGTCAGCAAGCGTATACACGAGCTCTTCAGGCGTCTTGCATTTCTGAATTACTATAAAAAAAGCCTATGTGAAAAATAACAACGATGCACGTCAGTGGGTGTGTCAGTCACCTATGTCATAGCACTGAATATGTTCTTCGTGTAGGTTGGTGTGTGAGTGACCAGTGTGCATGGTGGCACGTGTGGCAGTTGGCTAGGTCGTTATGGCATCTCTAACAATGTGGATACTTGTGGCTGTTGTCTTAGTCGAGCTCATCCATGCCACAGGTGTCGGCTTGAGTCGGACAGGCTGGTGGGCATACCCTTATGTTCCTGAACCAGGGTATTTTGTCATCTGGTAGATAGACAAACTTGTGGGGGGTGTCTGGGCCGTGATTCTCTAGGCCGTGGTCTTGATGAGATTGGGGGGAGCTTGTTTTCCCATTCTCCCACTTGACTTTGTTGAGGCTGTATGTAGAGTTTTGGCAAGGCCATGCAGTCAAGATTGTAGTGTTTGGCAACAAGCACTGCAGCATAAGATACCCATGGAAGCAAACATTTTGGATTGTGGTCTATGGTCAGGTTTTTTCATGACATGGGTAGTTGGAGGAGACATTTTTTTTCAATGATAAAAGAAAAAATCACATGTTAGTGTAGGTAGTTTATAATGAGTATTGCATTGCATAGCAGACATTTCTGTATGTTGTCGACCCTCATAGTTAGTACTTTTGAGGTACTATAGTTCAAAACAGTGTGTGCAATTTGCTAAGTTCCTGGGTTTGTTGCTTAAATCATTGGGTCTGTGGGAAACAAATCCATGCTGGATTAAAAAAAAACCTTTCTACGTTGTGGTACAATATATTTCTTTCATTGATTTCAGTAGGAGGAATTGAATATGTGTATGGTTTTTAATTTGGAAGTGGTGGTAGTATTGTTGCAATTAGATAGCAGTTGGTGTATTCTATTTGTTTATTTCTTTTTCCATTTCAGTGGTATTCATCTATCTGTTGGCTTGTTGCAGATTTTTGGGGCAGTTAGAAACCTGTTGGCGTATTCTAACTGGTTATTTCTTGTTTCATTTTAGTGGTATTCATTAATCTGTTTGCTTTATGCAGAATCTTGGGGCAGTTAGATACCTGTTGGCGTATTCTAACTGGTCATAGTTATGAAGTTCAGGTTTTGTTTATGTTCATACACAGATTAGTTATTAAATTTTGGTTTTAAGAATATTAAGTAAGCGTTTACAAGATTTGCTGGTAATCTCTGTTTTAGAGTAATGGTAGTATCATTGCATTCGAACCATCCACAATTCTTTTCATATATGCAGTGTAGTGACCTGCATTGGTTGTGCTCTTGCGTGGTAGATTATACCTATTGTTGTGAAGGTTTTCTTACCAAGTGATTCTTGACCATGTGTGAATCCAGTCAGCTTGCAGTTGTTTTTGGTACCATCTGCATTGTAACGTAAAAGCGTTAGTATTACATATTTAGTATCTATGTGTCTGTATTTGTAAGGTGGAACGATTATCGGAATTGCAGGTAGTACATAATCTGCCATGGTTTGCATGTTGTACAAGTTGCTGAAATTAAAATGGATTCACAGTTAGGTATGGATACATACACAAAGCGTTCATTAGGAACTTCTTCTTGTACAACATGTCTGCAAAGAGTGAATGTATGTTTCCACATGTATGAAATCTGGAAGATTTAATTTATAGATGTTTTTGTTTTCTAGTACCTGTAGTAAGAACATTAGAAATTCTTGTAGATCTTCTTGTGAGTTTATAGTGAATTTGACCATTCCAGCACAGTAGTCTAATTCCTGCCTTATTCCAGAAACACTGTAAGTGTTGTCAGGATTGTTGGTTGCATTTCTATGAAGGACTAACATTTGCAACCACAATTGGTCAGTACCGTGTAAGTTAATGTTGTCAATAATTGGTGGCAATCGGAATAGAATATTTATTGCTACATTGGCGTAGCAATTTACACCAGTTGTATTTGAAAATTTGAATGGACCTGACAGTTCTGTGTCCAAGTCATTTGTTCGGAGTGTGCGTTGCTTCTTTGAAGAGGTAGTTGAGTTACTTTGAGCAGTAGATTCTTCTTTGGTTGTGGTCCTTGATGAAGTATTAGCTTCTTTTACTTTCTTTGGAGGAATTGCTGTGAGATCCTGCATAGTTTGAGTCTGAAGTAGTTTTCTTTTACAAAGTCTTGCTTTTTGCGGAACAGGATCGGTTTTTAGATGGGGGTGTAGAGTGAATGCAGTCTATTGTATTCTAGAATGCAAGAAATATCAGCATTTACTTTACTTGCATCAAAGTTGATTAGAAATAGTCTGTCAAGTATACGTAAGTGTGATAGTGCTACATAGCTCATGCCTTCTTTAAAGACTGTGCTACCAATATCTATCAATGCTTTATCTAGGGTAAGACCTTGTGATTTGTGAATGGTGACTGTGTATGGTAGAGTTAGAGAAAACTGTTCTCTTCGTACACACATGTCTTTGAAAAGAAGGAAGCGGGCTGTTGAGTGTCCTGTCCTTTTAATTTATGATAGTTTGTCAAAGAGAATATTGGCAAATTGAATGTTGTTGTCACGTGGGTATGTTTTAAATCCAACAACTGTACCAAGTGCTCCATTAACTAGGCCTTGGTCCACGTCAAGGTTACATTTAAGCATTACTCTACAGTTTAACGATTATTTTTATATTTTCTCCAAACCAGCTGTGTTAGAGATAGAGTTTTCCAAGGTGTTTAGCCTTGTTGTGGCTTGTTGACACATGGGTAGTGTCATACCATGTACGTCCAGTTTGTCTGTGGTGCAAATTTGAACTATTGGTTGCATTTCTTTTTTTAACATTGTTTCATTAAATTTTAAACAGCTTGCAAGAGTTGGCATCAAGGACATACAATTGACATTTTTGTGTGCTAATTGTTCGATGACATCAGTAGCACATGAGTTATGGCCATAGAGTGCATCGATGTGCCTAGTTTTTAATATACATTGTGCTTCTTGAAATGGTACACCAACTCTAATACTTTTTAAAATGTTGGCGTATGTGTGGTCTGCAGACTGACGCATGTTTTCAGTTATTTCTCTGTATTGGAAATGTTGCCAAAGGTTGACATTTCCTTTGCTGCCAAGAGTTTTACGGCACAGTTTTTTTTAAAAGATAGGTTCACCTTTCACTTGTGTTAATTGAAGAAGATCTCAGAAAACAATAGTGTGTTTTCCTCCAAAGAGCTCTTTGTAGTCTGTTTTGAGGACCTCTTTTAATCTGAGGTGAATCAAAGCCAACATTAGGTTGGAGACCATGCTCACCTCATCTATTAGCAGCATTTTCATTTGTTTGAAAACTCTGTGTAGTTCCATTGCAGCTTCTGTAGAAAGTGTGTTATAGTCTGATTTGTTTTGGTGTTCTACTGGAAGGAGGAGTAATCGGTGTAAAATGACACCGCCTATGTTGTAGGCAGCTAAACCTGTGAGGGCAGTTACAACAGCTGACAGTTTGTTGTTTGTCAATTGTTCAAGGAACTTGCTGATGATTTTGATTACAAACGTTTTGCCTGAACCAGCTTGACCACTCACGTATAGCAGTATAGGTTTGTAGTCTTGGCAGGTACAGTTTTTACTTTCATGTTGCACACCATGTTCAATTTGTTTTGTTACTTCTTGGAAAATGCTACGCTACTCATTGTTCAGTTGTGATTTCAGTACAGCAAAGTCTTCTGTAGATTTCTCATAATGACACATGGTGTTTTCTACTTCTGTCATGGCTAATTCTGCCTCATTTGCTATTAGTGGCTGCCCAAGTGGTTCTTGGCTTCCTGTTATAGAAGATTGACTACTGTCAGGAGTGTCCACATCTAGTTAGGCCTGGATTTCTTCTTCGTGTTGCTGTTCATTATGCAACATTATTTGGTACTGTGTAAAGTTTACGTCTGTTATAGTGCTTTCATTTGCTTTGAAAACGTCTTCTTAGGAGTCATAGGTATCTAGTAACTCTTCTTCTTTTCTCCATGGTTAAAAAAGTTGTAGCAGGGACATGTAATACAGTTCTTTATGTTGAAGAGTTTTTAATGACAATTTGATATGATTAATTAAGCTTTATTTGGTAAGTTTCACTAAGCTGCCTTCACAATTTGCCACTCTGTATCTACCTTTCTTTTCATCTGGTTTAGTATTATTTTTGTTTGTGAACTTTTGGGCCACGTGGTTTCCAAAGTGGTACTCCTGTTTGGGTAGTATGTATCTAGTAAATTGTTTTTCAAAATGTCTTGGCTGTTGGGATCATTTTTGGGTATTGTTTCTATGTCCTCCTATGATTTGAGAACTTTTTCTACATTTAGCAGGACCAAGACTTAGCCATACTATAGTTTCAGATTTTCCATGCAAGGCAGTACCGGTTAAACGGTCTGCAGCTTCATAGCAGCCACATTCTCTATGAGAGAGCATTTTTATGCCTAAGCTGTACAATTTCTGTGATAGTGTTTTGTCAGATGATATGTCATCCCAGAGGTCCTGAAGCTCTGTTTTCTCTGCTTTGGTTAAGTAGGCTGTGACATATCATGCAATTGCAGTGGAATTGTCTGCAATGTATTGCACATCGCATTGTAATCATTGATGTATTTTGATTCTTCTGCTCTTTTTATGTAATATGTGTTCTTAGGTGATTTACCTTTGACACTATGTCTAACTGAAGACATGAAGTTGTTTACTTGACCTGTTGTTGAAACTGGTCTAGGGAAACCAAAACGGCATTTGGTGTAGTATTTCCCTTTGTTTTTATATTTGCAACGACAATATTTCCCACATTTGTGTCTTTGAAATTGTAAAATGTGTGCATGAAAGTCACATGTGTTGTTTGTGAAGGGATTTCACAAGTGACATATTTTTGGATGAACTGCAAAACAGGGGCATCACTGTCCTGACCAAATTTAGGAGCATCTTTAATCCACAAAAGCATGTGGATGTGTGGTGCTCTTCTTGCTTGGTATTCTTTTCTCCAAAAGAAGTGTTGCACTTCTCCGAGGGGAGGAACAGTTTTATTACAAATGAAGTGTAGCATAGCAATGAAGCAATGATGGAAATATCTTGATACATTTACAGGATCTAGAGAGCAGAGTTCTCCTGTTTTTTTTATATCTGTCTGTTTTGTTTGCTATGCATAGGAAATCGTGTAAATCTTCCCATGCATATTCTGCACAACTTACTTTCACAAACCAAGTGGGTGGGCCAAGGTTTCATATCATACAGCGTACATCTCCGTGACGTCGGAACCAGTATTCTTTTGTGCCACGCATGTTTGCTAAAGGATTTGTAATGTTTGACTGTAAAATCTCATCTTTTTCTTGCACTTTTTGTAGTAAATCCATAGCTGACATATTTTGAAAATGAGTACCTGATTTCAATGTGTGTGCAACTTTGTAGCATAGAGTTGCTAGTTCACTTTCAAAGAGAAGGTAGATTATGTATTCCACGTTTTGTCTGAATCTGGGGTCTTCAGAATACATTCGTAAAGAGCGAAATTCTGATGCTGTTATTTGTGTGGGTCTGTCATCGTACCTTTCTCCTTTTCCAGTAGGAAAGAGTAGAGGAAAGGCACGTGCTTCTGTACTTTTTTCCCATATGCTGATTGGAGATCCTTTGGCTTGTCGCATTTGGTACGTTTCCAGTGCATCATCAATGGTGTCTTTAGAGTGTAATAGATTAATTGTATAATGGTCTAAAATATTGGATTTTGTAGCAGGATCTAGAAGTTGAAATTGACCCGTGTCTGATGACTCATGAATTATTTCAGTGGTTTCCCTCAGGTTTTCTTCAATTTTAATTTCTTTGTGGTATTCATTGTTGTCTTTTAGATATTGCAGGGCTTGTCTAACTTTATATAAGTCCACGAGTTGTTGCCACATTATTTTGTCTTTTGTAGGTATGCCATTTACTAAGATAATTAAAGATTGATCTATTGGACGTTGCACTCCCAAAGTGTGTACATTTTCTTTGAGTTCTAATGGCAAATAAACTACTTTGCCACCAATGCCTTTCACTAATTCACAGGGAGGTAATTTTGCTGTTTTTGGTTGAAGGCTTATTATTGCTTGAAATGAGTGCACTGTTTGAATTATGATGCTCTCATATAAGTTGAGTTGTTGCAGGGGTTTTGGTAGTGGGAATAATTCCAAGTTATTTGTCATAGCACATGAAGGTGTTTGGTTGTTGTCAAGTTTTGCAGTGCAGTAACTGCAAAGTATTAAGGGGTCAGTAATTTTGTATTTGTTTTCTGCTATAAGATAGAGAGCTAATTGGAACCATTTGGAATCTTCATTGTCTTCTATTTTGTACGTTATGTCTACAGTGTTTGTGCTATATTCATTAATAAAAGTTCTGCTGCAACACACACACACACATGGTTTGGTACTTCAGCAGATGTACTTTTAAACTTTAGTATTTATTTTTTTAATGTGTGTAATAGAAGGTTGCCATATGTACAGTTGTTGCTAATCTGTTGTAAAGCTAGTGCATTTTGTAAGTGGCTTTCACTTCCAAAATATTTTCTCTGGATATGCTCTATTTCTTCAAGTAGTTGTTTGGCAGTACCATATAGAAAACTGTTATTTAAATTGGCTAGTGCTAATGCAGAACTTTTGGCATAGTACAGTTTATGGACCAGATTTCTTATAGTTGAATGTTGTGTTGATATCATTTTGATATGATGGAAGGTGCTTTTGCAAATAGGTCCAGAAATGAAGGCTAATGAATGTCCTTGTAGTCCTGTGTATTTGTGCACTGGACAGGAGTCCATATTTTGTAGTAGTTTCATTTTGAATTTGTCTTTGCCTTTCACATTCTGATTGAGGAACTGGCATAAAGATTTGAAAGACTTTTTGGCAATGTTACACATTGATGTGCACTGTCATTTGTAGACTGGACTATTGGTTCAGTGGAATGGACAGTTGCTACTGAGTTTTCTGGGGATATTTGTGTGAGCAGCGTTTCTTGTTCCATAATGGTATCATTATGTTTTTCATTCCCTCGTCCACTGCTATGTATGGCAATTGCGTTTCTTTGCTTTTGTTTGTCTGCTTCTTCATTGAAATATGGTTCTGTGCTTGTGGTGTGACTGCATTCACCTCCACATATGTTTGTCAAGCTATCTTTGTTGATATTCCGTTTATTGAGAAGTCTTTTTTGTAGTTTAGTACTTAATTTTGTTAGTGGTTTCATTGTGTTTAAAACTAAAATAAATAATTTTCTTTTGAGAAGGATTGCACTGTCTATGAGAGCTTGTACGATTAATTTTCTACAGTAGGTTTTAAGGGTTGTGCGTTATTTATCTCCTGTTTTTATAAGGTTGTGAAGGACTCTGTGGCAGAACCTTTTTTGTAAAATAATTTTTTTGGTATGCTTACTTGCCTCTACATCAAGATTTATAGGTGCAGTGTTAGCACTAGTGGTAGCTGCAGTCTTGTTAATAACTTTGTTTCATTTTTACAATTTGAAAGAGGAGGCACATTTTCTGTACTGGAAGCTTGTTTTGTTTCGCTTAATGACTGTATTAGCTGTTTTGTTTGAACTTTTTGTAGAAATTCTGCTAGAGGTGGATGCTTATTTTGGAGAGTTTTTGTTTGATTTTGTTTACTTTTGTGTTGCTTTCTACGGAGTTGCTTTTTGGTAGGCATTCTTTGGGGTCTGTTGGAGAAAAAAGAAAGTGTTAGTTGGGATCTTTTGCAGTGTATGTGTGCTTTGTGCATGAGTGTCTGAGTATGATGGTAAGGATGTATGTAGAGGTGTGTGATTGTGCAATGGGCTGCTACATCAGGTTGGGAAGGCTATTCTTGTATTTGTTTGTTACTATACTGGTGTTCAGATGACAATAAAAATTATGCAGCTGGTGAGGGGAAGCACTAATACTGAATCTAATGTTGCAGAGTTAATACAATTGTTTGTTCTACAGTACTAGAATTCTACAGTGTTTGAGTAACAGTTAGAACATTATGGCAGTATTGTACTTACTTTTTTGGATGTAAAGAGTAGGTTTCTTCTGAGTTCTCGTTCGTACTTCAGATGCTGCTGCTTTTCAGGGGAGTGGTCTTCACTGCAATTGTGAAAGAAAGAAGTTAGTAAATATGTGTGTTAATAGCACTGTTGTTAACGTAGACATGGATTTCTTTGTTTTTGCAGAAGTAGTGCTTTCTGATAACTGTGTTTAGCATGTACATGCACTTTCCTTTGCCTATGTGCATTCTGTATATTTTATGTAGAATCTGTTAGTTGAATGTGCTTTAGAAATGAGTACAATAGTAAGCGCACAGAGCACACTTGGCTTCTTAAGGCAGTGTTATTGGATGTTAGGAGATAGAAAAAGTGATCGTATGCTTTGTTTGCTATTTTTACAGGGTAAATGGCAGGAACTGTACGGAAAAGTATGCATTGTGTGCATTTGTGAAGGTGTGGGAAATAAAGCAGAAAGATTTGATGGGGTCAGCAGCTTATTACTCAGTAGGTGATTACCAAACGACTGGGTGATTCTGTGGTGCTTGGAGATGGGAGAGTCTGAAATAAAGTAAGGGTTGCAAGGAAGGATCTGGTGCTTGCGTTGCAGACTGAAGGGAAGGGGGCGATGTTGTATGTCTTGCTTTACAACACTGTACATAGTTGTAGATGATGTGATAGACATGACTGCACCTGTGCATAGTTGAATGCTGTTGTAAATTCTAGAACGGAATGGGCAACCAGCTGGAATGAGAGAGCTGTCTATATTGGAAGAACAGTTGTAGAGGCAGTGGTGTTTCAGCTGGGAGCCTTTCAAATTATATTGGCTATCTGTGTGCATAAATAAAGATGCATGTACTTATCCTGGCTGCATGTCATTTTATAACCCACTAGAAAGCCTTTTTAATCATACTGTTACTTCTCCGATCTTTTAACATAAAATGACACTTTGTTATATAGCTGTGTGTGTTGTGTCTGATTACTATTATAATCATTTATAAAGGAAGTTCAAATGATAGAATGTATGTTAAATATGCAGAATGTATAGAAAGGAAATTGTATGTACATCCTATGCACTACAATGCAGTAAATGCTATTATGGTTGAAATGTGGATAAATAGGTGGCATTGGTTACACAAATGATAGGATGAATGAAGAAAATAACAGTTTGCACATTGCCGTTAGTAATATGGGTAAATACAAATTTGGACAGCAGACAACTTTGCAAGTGACACTTGATCATAGCAGATAGGAGAAATGACAGTGAGCTTGTTTTACAGGTTATACAGGGTAAGTGGCAGTTACTCTGTTTGTATGCATTTATACAAGAGATGTACATGTACTGTGCAGAAAATATTCATACCTGTAGTTTGTATTCATGCATGTGGATGTGCATGAATCTGCAAGTAGAAATGTTGGAGAGTTTACTAGTAGTTGCTGTAGGTGCTTTGCAGTCACAGCCCAATTGTACTCAGAGTGATCAACAGTACATCTAAAGTGCTGAATTGTGATGATAGAGTTAGATGTAGAGTTATTGGATGTGATTGGTGGATGGTTGTGTGACTGCTTAACAGTAGCCAATGAGGGAATGGTGCAGAGAGAGAAGTGGAAAGGGTAGAACGACTGCCCCAGTGTTACGCGCTCTGCGGACTCCGCGGCTGTTCGCGGACAGGGTGTGCAATATCCAGGGTTTCTCAGCAAATCCAGCATGGAAATGGGACGGTAGGGATTCGCCAATGAGGTGTTGAGGTTCTGCTTTGTATTGAGAGAGGCTGTGTGTAGTGAAGATGGCAGAGGTGGTGAAAGTCAGGGTGTTGGTGCTTGGAGATATGTTTGTGAATGGTTTGGAGCAGTATGCAAAATGTAGGAACTTGGGAAACTATTTTGATGCAAAAGGAGTGGAGGTGGTGTGGAGCACTGTGCCTGGTTTCAATTTGCAGGCAATGGTAGAAGTTTGTCAAGATATGGCTAGGGTTAAAAGTCCACATGTGGTTGTCCTGCACTGTGGTGCTTTGCATTTGGGTTATGTCAGTGCCCCTACTTTGTTGGAAGATCTGCAAAACTTGGTTCAGGCAGTAATGAAACTACTTCCAAATGCCAAGATATTTTTTTCTGGTTTGATACCTAGTACAATATGGGACAATAGTTCTGTTTTTTGTCCTCAGCAAAATGTTGCTAGGTGGTCAATCAACCAAGGCATATTTGCTTTTATGACTAGAGCTGGCATGTTCTTTTGCAAAAATGACAACATTGACTCTGGTAATGTTGATTACTTTAAAGAAGATGGCATGTCTTTATCTTTTATGGGAAATGCCATGCTGTTTTGGAACATAAGGATTGCTTTGGAGATGCTAATGTGAAGATTTTTGGAGGAAAGTAAGGGGAAAAAACCCAAAAATACAAAATAAAAGGTGTTTCTGAAGCATCTGCAAAAAAAAGGCTCTTTTCAGAGCCAACCTCAAAGGGGTAATGGGGCACACGATTAAAATTTTCATTCCCCACTCTCAGATTTTGCAATTTGTC
This sequence comes from Ambystoma mexicanum, assembly GCF_040938575.1. Taxonomy (NCBI): domain Eukaryota; kingdom Metazoa; phylum Chordata; class Amphibia; order Caudata; family Ambystomatidae; genus Ambystoma; species Ambystoma mexicanum. The sequence goes on from NC_090927.1 coordinate 1,140,523,058, forward strand.
CGCGGACACCGCGGTTGTCTGCGGACACTGCATATTACACATGGGGATTTTTGAGGTTGAGAGGCATGCAAATGAGATTTAGCAGAGCAAGGGATTGGTCAATAAGGTTTACTGGGTGTAATGAGAGACTTTGTCAGAAAGTATTTTCCCTGAGACGAGAGCAGATAGCTATGGCTGTGTGTTTCAGAAAGCAGATTGTCTGGATTTTGGGAGATTCATGGATAAATTGGTTGGAGGTGCATGCAGATCGCTATGGAGTGGTTGTACACCTTGGATTCCCTCATGTGGAAGTGCACTGGCATGGAGTGCGTGGAATGAAGTGGCTGGATTTGGTACTTCTTTGTGCTACTTTGATGACACAGTGTCATCCAGACATTATTATTATTCATTGTGGAGGGAACAGTTTAGGACATGTGTCTGGAACCTCTTTGCAATTTGCAATGAAAGAAGGACTTGGGAAAGTCATGCACATGTATCCAAACTCCAGAGTCATTTTTCCTGTATTGTGCAGAGACAAATGTGGCTGCGTTCTTCTTCATTTGGTCCACAAATGGAGAAAGCGAGGTGCAATGTTAACAAGGCTGTCTGTGCCTTTGTGAGAGATGTTGGTATGTCCTCTTTTCACAATGAAAACATTGTTTCGTAGTACACACATTTTTCGCAGAGATGGAGTACATCTTACTTATGTTGCCAATCAGATTTTTCAACGAAATATGCAAAATGCATTGTGACCCTTTTTGGAATTACAGCAATCCATTTTGCAGTAGGTGTGGACACTTTTTGAAGTGCTCGAATCACAAAGAAACACCACAAAAAGGCTCCTTTCAGAGCCACTACTTCCTCCCGGAGAAAGGTGCAATGGTTCTGATAGGGCAGCCACCCAACAATTGTAAAAGTCTGCAGACTGTCCGCTGATTTTTAAAAAATGGCACAGAGCCTTGCAGCATTTCATTGACACTTCTGTTTTTGAACTGTGAAAAGCGGCTCTGAAAAGATCCTTTTTTGTTTTTTATATTTATTTTGGTTTTTTTTTAAACACGACACACAAGGAAAGGAAGGAAAAGGAGGGTAAGGAAGGGACACCAACCACGGGGATAAGAAATGGCAGGCGGAGAGAGGAAGATGTAGGGTCATCCTTATTCAGGTAGGTAGCAGTCCTTCTTGTGCTCCTTGACCGCAGTCTTGAAAGCACTTCAAAGGTTCTCCCCCTGCAGAGTACTGCATCGCAGTACATGCACAATACTGTGACCCTCGAAAGGTAAGGGTCAACAGCATCATGTATGGCCTGCGGAGCAGCTGGAGGGGTGCGCTCTGCCACAGGAGTGTCTCTTGTGGTGGCAGGAGTGGAAACAGAGGATGCTGCAGGGGAAGTCAAGCTACTACGTTTATCGCAAGGTACAACCTTACGAATAGCTCCACCGTGGAACAACCTTAGGTGTCGCTTCATTGAGGTAGTACCATAGCTGTGCAAACCGGTTAGCCACGACTTAGCACCAACTTGCACTGAGTGCAGGTCACCTTGTTTGCACGTGCTTTTGGTACTCCATCAATAGTGGTAAATAACCTCCACACCCAAGATTCACGATGAGTGCTAGTAGTAGGGACTTCCACTACCTCATCCTCTTCATCCTCTTCATCAGTCTCCTCTGCATCCTCACGCCTGTTCCCCTCTGCAGGCCCTTGGGGAGGTGGTGGTGGAGGGGGTGGGGGTGGTGCTGAGACAGCAGTAGCACCAGCAGCAGCCATGGATGCCATCAGGACAGCTGTTACAAATCTCCAATCTCGAATAGCAAAAGCAGGATCAATCTCCAGTAGTGCTAGAAAGATAGAATGAGCATCAGCTCTGGGGTGTGCCTTTTATAAGGTTGCTAGGTGCGCTTCGCGGAACTCGCGCTGTCCGCGGACACGTCGAACACCAAAAAAGGGCAAAAAAAATTCCAAAAAGTATGCAGATCGCCAGGGACATGGTCTGGGACATGTGCAAGGGTGGATTTACCCAGGAAAATACCTTGGATTGCTCAAAAAATCAATTTTTAAATGTCTGGGGGGCCTGGACCGTGTTCACGAACAAAGACCCATGCTTAGGACCCTCCGTAGGACACCAAATGCGCTGGGTTGGGTGTACGCATGCGTGCGGGTATTCTACGGACAGTGTTCGTGTCCCCGAACTAATTAAAAGTGCAACACACGTGCAGCGGACAGTTGCGGACTGGCGCGATGTTCATAGGAGCCAAGGGTGTGATACGCATGTGCGCGGGTGTTATACAGAGTGTGTTCAGGTCCCCGAAAAAAATAAATGTGCATCACAACTTTGCGGACAGCCGGATGGGATATGTGTTCTACGGACATATTCATTCTGGTTGCGGACAATGCGAACAGGGGGAATGTTCTTAGGACACCTTAATTTACATAGTTACGAACATGCGGACATCTTTAGTATTCTGCGGACACCCCCATTTTGACTACGGACAATGCAAACAGGTATAGTGTCCTTAGGACACCCCCGTTTTGGTTAATTGCGGACAGGCGGACATCTTGTGTGTCCTAAGGACACTGCCATCTTGATTGCGGACAGCACAAACAGGTATAGTGTCCTTAGTACACCCCCATTTTGGTTAATTGCGGACAGGCGGACATCTTGTGTGTCCAAAGGACACTTTCATCTTGATTGCAGACAGTGCAAACAGGTATAGAGTCCTTAGGACACCTCCATTTTGGTTAATTGCTGACACCCCGAACACCCACGCGGTCCGCAGACACCATAACTGCCTTTTTTTTAAAAAATAAGACGCAGAGGAATATAGTAACAACAAACATAATATTTTATTATTGTATACAAATTATGAAAGAGAGGGGGAGGCAGAAACTGATACAAATACAGGGGAATTAGGGGTTTGTACCTGATGGATGGTATGGGAGGAAGGGATTGAAGTCTCATCATAACGTTTTTCTTGCTGGGGAGTTTTTGGGGATGGTTGGTTGGGACATGGAGAAGGGGTACAGGTACATGTGGGACAGTGATATTTATTTTTTTCTTTCATATGGTCCTCCACAAAGTTTTTTCAAAAGAATGAAATTTGACATTAATAGATCCATTTTTTGCTCCATTCGCTGCAGATGCTTTTCTAAGGTGTCTGTTTCTGTATTAATTTTAATGTCTGTATGGTCTGTTAAAAATAAAATGTGTTAAGTACACATAAAGTAATGGTTATTAATTGGTTTATATAGAGAAGTGTAGTGTCTACCATTAGTATCACTGTTTTCACTCATTTCATCCCGAGTAAAATTGTCTTCCAGCCATTCCAAAGTACTACACATTTCTGTGTAAAAAAAGCAAATTAGTAATTTTAGTGTACCTAATACAGAAAGTTTATAAATATATAAAAATAAATGTAGTGTACTCACTAGAGTTTTGCTGTTACTGCTGTGTAGGTGTGCTGTTGACTTTTGCTGTGCAGTTTCTGTGAGGTAATTCTTTTGGAGGCATATTTATTTTGTTTTGGTATATTGCATTATGTTGCATATGCTATGTAATGGACGGTTGGTGTCTTACATATACAGTTTCCACTTGTTATTTATTATTGAATGTAATGTATTTATGTGCTGCTTTTTGAACATGTTCAATTTTTATTGCATGATGCAACAATGTAAGATACCCCTTGAGTTTTTGGATAGTGTTGATGTTGACCGTGTCCGTCCGCGGACATGCGCGCTGTCCGCGAACATCAAAATCACTGGCGTGGGTATGGAGTTCAGTATGTTCTATGTTATATGTATCTAACTTAAGGGAATCCTAGTAAACCTTTATCAAATATATATATATAGTCAGTGGGTGATATGGTTAGTGGGTGATATGGTACTAAAAACCTATGAAATTCAGTAAAAAAACGTTGTTAAAGAGATGTTATGGTCCCAAGTAAAACCAAAAAAAACCCTGAAATTCGCCAGTTATGGTAAGCTAAGCAACCATAACTCACGCCACCACTGTGCACTGCTAAGACTAACACCCAGGACATCAAAGATGACATCACACATGTCATAGACGACATCACTGATGACATCACATGTGCATTTACTTTTCATGAAAAGTCTGTACAAGGGAGTCTTATTGTAATGTTAATAAAAAAGTGTCGAGGATCATTGGAATAAATATCATGAGGTATGAAGTGCATTAAGCAATGCATTAATCCAAATAGCATTCTATTATGAAGTTGTTTCCAGTATACTAAGATACATATGTAGAAACATCGGTATAGTGTGCAGCAGACATGATGGAGGTGCAATATTAATAATCTTGCCATGTTAAATACTAAAATTATAAATGCTTTCTTATTAGAGTTCTGCATACTGTAAACATATAATAAGTACCTAATAAAACCCACTTACTACATAATTGCATTATTGCAAACAGAACACAGACAACACATACAAATATTGAGCATATACAGGGAAAATGAAGTAAACAAAAAACAGCAGACAATCTTCATAACCCAACTGATTATCTTCATGCAAAGAAATTATTGCTCTGCTTCAAAGCTTCTACTTCCCTATGTATAACTATCACATAATGTGACTGGACCCTAAAGAAAGTAGTGCGAGTACAATGTATACAAATATGAGCATATCCAGGGAAAGCACAGTAATAAAAAAACAGCAGAACTATAAGAAAGTGTTGATAACCTTACTGATCATCTTCATACATAGAAAGCATTGCTGTCTTTCAAGTCTGTGTTTTCCCCAATGTATATGTTTCATATGCTGTGAGTGAACCCTAGATGAATTACTGTAAGAACATATTTGAAGTATAAGTCGACAAATATAGTACTTTTTGAATTTTTTGTTCTTGACTGTTACTGGCCTAGATATGTCAGTAAAGGAAAAAAGAGGGAGCCAGACGTGATGTTATCAGTGATGTCATCAATGACATTTGTGATGTCATCTTTAATATCCTGGGTGTTAGTCTTAGCAGTGCACGGTGGTGGCACGAGTTATGGTTGCTTAGCTTACCATAACTGGCGAATTTCAGGGGGTTTTCGGTTTTACTTGGAACCATAACGTCCCTTTAACGAAGATTTATTTACTGAATTTCATAGGTTTTTAGTTGCACAACTTAACCATAAGGTCCCTTTAAAGTTTTATATATATATATACATATATATATTATTGTTTTTTCAAGGGAAAAAATGTGTTGCAGGGACGTTAAGGTGAGCAATACATTGTAACAAAACCCTTGAAATTCAAGGAAAAAACGTTAGTTGCAGGGACGTTAAGGTGAGCAATACATTGTAGCAAAACCTTTGAAATTCAAGGAAAAAACGTTAGTTGCAAGGACACTAAGGCGAGAACCTAATGCACCCAACCCCTGAAATTCATCTAAAACCCCCTTAACTTCACACCCCCTGTTGCGCAGCCTATAACCACAATGATGACATCACAGATCACATCACTGATAACATCACTAAAACATTACAACAGTAACTGGCCTTAAGCATGGCCTTCAGCTATGGTCAATGTGCATGGCCAAATATATTGTAACACATCAATGGGTACTAGTCATGGCCTTCAGCTATGGACAGTGGTCACAACCTTCAACTATGTGCACTGAATATTTTAAAACACTGACAGGCTAAAAACCATAGATTTTGGCCTTTGACAGTGGATACAGCTTTCAACCCTGTCCACTGTATATTTTATACACTGATATGCACTAGCCATGGACTTTAGCACAATGCTGGCCACAATCTTTTGCTGTGCCCACTATATATTCTAACATATAAATGGGCACTAGCCAGGGCCTTTGACCTTGAGCAGTTTGTACATCTTTTGGCCATGTCCACTGTATATTTTAAAATAATAAAATGCAATTAGCGATGGCCTTTGGCCGGGCCCACTGTATATTGTTTTGTCCATCAAGTGCCCTGTACTACAAGTCCACAAATGCAAAGTAAAAAGGAAATCTGAATGATCATCTTATAAATAACAAGGGACATGTGGCATATAACAAGATATACAAGACATGTCACTTGGCTATATTCATGATTTCTCCTGCACCTCTGTTTGTTTGGGTTAAATGGCACTAGAGGATCAGTAAGTTATTTAAGGAGGAGGTACGTAGTGTAGAATCAGAAGAGGGGGGAAAAAGTGAGAATAAGGGGCTGGAGAGGAGTGATGTCTACTTATCCCCGCCATTTTCAAAGTCTAAAAGTAGTGCAATATATTAAGGGAATAGTGGGACTTTGTGGCAAGCCCCTCCCTTGAGCTGCAAAGAAAGTCTTGTTTTCACTGACTCAAGTGCAATGGAAGACGCACCACTATCATTAACCCATTGATAGTGCAGCTCAAAAGACATTCTAAAAATAATTCAGTAATTGGGTGAACGTTTCCATGATGGAGGCCACATGGATCAAAGGCATGCCTGTTAGACTACATAGTCCAGAATACAGAGTGTTTACCAACATATACTGGTTTAAATTAAAATAAAAAAGGTTTTGATCCCTGGTGTGCCAGAGTTCATGAGCCTGCATTCAACTACTACGCCACAATGGCTTGGTGCTTCCAGGTGCATACATTTCATACTTAGCCTTCAATTTAATGTGTCCAATTGTAAAAGGCTAAGTATGAAACTTGTGAGAGCCAAACAATAATATGATTGTAGCATAATAGTTAAGTGCTGCGTCTCCAACTCCTGCAGGCCCGGGTTCTCTATGGAAGTGTTCAGCACAAATGTGCTTTTATTTCGTTTTATAATGTTGCCCAGAGATGGTGTAATACGTTTCATCCTGTTTTATACTGTTGCCGTAAATAAATGTTTTTCATGTTTAATCCATATTACAAAATTCGAAGTGCCTGCAGGCTCATGCCACTTGCGACCTCTCGTGCCAAAACATCCTTGCGCCGAGAGGTAAAAAAATGCAAAGTGCCTGCAGGTTCATGCAGTACCAATGGTGCCCTCTCACGCCAACACATCCTTGCGCCGAGAGATCCCTGCCCCAAATGGCTGTGTCTAACTGGGCGCACCCAAACAGAACCTGCAGCAAAATGGTCACGCCATAATAGCGTGCACATAACTAGCCATGACGAAATGTCCTGTCCCATGCTCCAAGCCCCTTGTTTTATGGGCAGTGTTTTTGTGACTGCTGTGATACATCGCACAACCCCAACTAACCACATTTAAGCAGCACAGAAACAGGGAAAAAATGACTGGCTTCAAGAATGACAAATGCCCATATACTTTCTGCACCCATAGCGAAAATCAAAGGCTGGCACCCATGAATATATGCACAGTATTGCTTAGCTTCATTGTAAGGAAGGGGCCAGCCCCCTCAGGCGATGTTGTTCTAAGTGGTCTTGTAAGGTTGCCTCATTTTTTAGGCACCATGGCCTGAGGGGGCTGGCCTTTTCCTCAGTTTGAAGCTAAGCAGGAGCAGTCCTGATTATTGCATGGATGGGGGACCTGGGTCACCAGTGATTTTTCACCCTCGATGTCACTGTAGCTGTAAAAACATAATTTTTAAAAATGATGTATAAAACATTGCAAGCTTTGAGACCTCCCAATGTTTTTAGTTAAAGCACTTTGTGATTAAATTATTTGTCGAGGATCACACACTTTGATTAAGCAGCGTGCTACAAGCCCCTTGTTTTATGGCCAGTCTCTTGGTGACTGTTGTGATACATCAGGCAACCCCAACTACCCGCAACTACCCGCATTTACGCAGCACAGAAAAGGGTAAAAAATGATGGGCTGCAAGAATAACATATGCCCAGATACTTTTGCCCCTAGAGCGAAAATCAAAAGCTGTCCCCCATGAATATACGCACATTAAGTGGCCACATATTTTAAAGTGAAATGAACAAATGTAGTTCAATTGACCTTCTCCTTAGAAGAAAGTGCGCAAGATGAAATAGCTTTGGACGTTTAAAAAAAGTAATGAACGCCAGAAATATAATCTGAGAGAGGAAATCTTTCAATAAATATGCTGGCAAAGTATAAAAGGTGCTCACCTTTTAAACCCAGCAATCTGTAGTGAACTATTCCCTGGAAATCAAAATCCCAATATGAAACAAGTGCTTGTGTTTACTGGTGCCCTGAAAAGCAACCACAATCAGGGGAAAATAACTGCACCATTGTCCAGGATTGCAAACTCTCATGACTGCTTGCCCTCTCATCATGTCCTCTCTTCGGCTCCATATCTGGCTTTCTTCAATACTCTGCTTTATAAAGCTAAATTGAAAGGTACACATACCATAGTGTCACTCAAATATATAAATCCACATAGAACTTGGTTAGGCAAAAAGTGTACAATTGTGGCATTATTCCCCCCATCTTGACTGTGAGACTACAAATACCAGAATGCAATACAGCAAAAGCCAAGTAAATTGTCTGTGTGCAAAACCTTCATGGCCTGCGCATAACATGGTTTTATAAAAATGCGTATGCCCTGTGTTATGAGATATTTAAAACTTTGAGAACTCACTATGTTTTTAGGCAATGCGCAATGAGATGAAATTATTTGCCACGGAGCACACACCTTGATTAAGCAGCGTTCTCCAAGCGGTACACCCCTTACAGCGCCACCATTTTGGGGAGGGCCGATTTGGCACGGGCATTCCGCTGCAGTGCCCCTTTTGGCATGCTCTTTTGCGGCGCCAAAGCCATTCCGGCACTGTTATTATAGCGCGAGGGATGTTTAGATGTGGCTGACATTGCAGTCACGTCTAAATGCCCTCATGCTAAATAAGATCACAGGACTGCACTGAAGCAAACCTCACCAGCTCCCACTTGCGTTGCTTTTCTTTTAATTAAATTAAATGAGTGAAATAAAAAAAAACATACAGCCTGGAACCCTGGTCTACCAAAGTTCAAAGCCCAGCATTTAACCAGTATGCTACAAGAGCTTGGTGCTTCAGGAGGCATACATTTCATACTTAGCCTATAATTTTATATGTTCAATGATAAAAGGCTAGGCATGAAACTTGTGAAAATCCAAACAATAACATCATTGTAGCAGAATGGTTAAGTGCTGCATCTCAAACTCCTTAATGCTAGGGTTCTCTAATGGCAGTGATCAGCATAAATGTGTTTTTTTTTTCTTCATTTTTTCTGTTTTATAAAAATGTGGATGCGTGTATTATGAGATATTTAACACTAAGAAAACACACCCCATTCAAGACTGTGGACTGTCTGCCATCCATGCAGTAGCCGGGACCGACCCTACTTAGTTTCATATCGAGGAAGTCTCCAGCGCCCTTAGGCCATGTTTCTCTAAGTGTTTTTCCCAGGGAAGCCCCCATATATTAAGAAACATGGCGTTAGTGGGCAGACCCCTTCCTCACTTTAAAGCTAAGCAGGGTTCCTCCCATTTACTGCAGGGATGGGGGAACCCACTGTAACGAAACTAAAAAAATCTTGTTTTATTATTGACTGGGAGACTACAAATACCAGAATGCAATTCAGCAAAAGGCAAAACATTGTCTGAGTGCAAAACCTTCAAGGACTGACATTAGCACGTTTAAAAAAAAGTTAATAATTCAGTGACCCATTCATGCAGTAACTGGGACTGATCCTGCTTAGCTTCAAAGCGGGTCTGACCCTGCTTAGCTTCAAAGCAAGAAAAGGGCTGACCCATTCCTCTAAGTGGTCTTGTAAATAGGGCTCATTTATCAGGCAGCATGGCCTGAGGAGGCTGGCCCCATCCTCACTTTGAAGCTAAGCAGAGTCTGTCCTGTTTACTGCATGAATGGGAGACCTGGATGGCAATTGAGTGATTTATTTCACCCCCAAGGTCACTTTGGTCTACCTTAAATTGCTTCCCTCATCACCAAGTGCCCCCCACATCTGTGCCAGCTCCCCCCAGTACCCAGACTGCCTCCTCCCCTTCCCTCTCCCTCTCATCCCAGAGCACAAGCTGCTTCTGCGACACAGATTGTTTTCAGATGTCAGCTTTAGGTGAGGCTACAGAAAGCTTTGTGTTGTAAACATGGTCTCTGGACCCCGCCAACTCCCAAATTTCACTCAGTGCTTTCTAGCCATCCTCTACCCTGATGGCATTTGTATGTTTTTTGACCTGCAAATAGCTTTCTACTGTGTTTCATTTTCCAATAACCTCGGCTATAGCCTTGAGTATCCCTCGCATCGAGAGAAAAACAAGATGGCTGTCATTTCATTTCTGAAAATCATGACCTTGCAATGCACCATGGGAGATATAACTATAATTTTTGGGGAAGGGGTCACCCCCTTCTCCATCATATTTTATAATAACTATGGCATGGAATAACCCCAAACCACGCATGGATCGCGAGTCAACGCTGCGTGCCCAAGTTGTTTTGGACATGGTCCAAATCCATCCAGCGGTTTAGGCTGTTTGCTTTGGGAAAAATTTACCTTTTTTGTCTATGGGAAAATGAATGGGAAGTAGGGTGCACTTTTGGAAGAATAAAAAAATGTTGAGGCTTAATAACTTTTTTATTTCTTAACAAATCTTTACGAAACTTTGCAGCCTGAGGGGCCTGCAGATGTTTAACCACTTTTGAGATTTCGACCAAATCCGTTACTTGAATCAAAAGTTATTAAAAATAAAATTTTGAGTGGTTCCCAGGTGTCACCGACTCACCTTAACTATAGGGCAGCAATATTTTGATATAAATATATATATATATATGTAAAATATATAAATAGGCTGCATCAAGCAGAAAAATGTATCTGAAGTAAATATTTTCAAATGAATGTACATTCTGTCACTGTCAGAGTTTAACATTTGTTCTGCGGGAGGCCCTTGTCCCAGCTTGCTAAGTCACAGTTGAATGAGCGCATACCACAAATATCTTGGGACCAGTTCATAACCACATTTATCTTCATGGATGACACTGCAAAGGAGGATGCTACCGCACCAGACGCAGGGAAGACTGTGTTGTTCAGGGACATCAACCCAGCACCCCGTCGACTGGCAGTGAACCTATGCAGACCCTCATTGGAGGGGACTCCAATTGTCACTACCAACACACCAGGTAGCCAATGTACAGGTGAAGCAGGACGGAAACCAGCAGATGTGCCAGAGTATGGGGAGCACAAACTCTTGGACAATGCCACATTCAGAGACAAAAATGTTTTGTGTGCAGTAGAGACGAGCGCATGCTCAAATTGTTATTTGGTGGTGGGCATGTGACGTTCAAATCAATGATATTGAAGCATGGCCTAGTACACAAGACTCCCAGCTGTGCACTCATTTGCACATTAATAAAATGGTAGATGCCATGATGAGAATGGTTGGAAGACTGTTGAATATTGCTTGACCAATGCCACCACAGTGTCATAACCGCTGTGTATTGTGTTAGCAAAATCCATGTCCTTGTTCAGCTGGAGAACTATCACCCAGGCCCAGCAGTAAGAACCTCCATGAAGGTGTGTCAGATCCAATGCTTCCTAAGAGGCAGTGGTTTGTGTGTCATACCCGCTTCTTCCCAGGTTAGCCTGTTAAATGTTTATTGTATGTACTCTCAGAGATTGCCAGAACTGAGCACTAGTTCAACTGGGGCGTTTTTGTTACTTGCTGAAAGGCATCTGCAAAGAACCAGGGAATAGAGCTTAGTCATTGCATCTAAACAGGGCTGTGTTTTCCTCAGCATTGTGTTTTCTTCTGAAATAGCTTGAGTCATTTCATTCCTCCTATGTCTTCCCTTGATGCCCTTCATCATCCAGTAAATATGGTGGCTCATCCTCATCATCAGTCCTCTTCTACGTCTGCGCGCAAGACGAGTAGGACACATAAAAGGGCCCAGGTTGTGTGCATTTTGAGTATCCTACTGCAAATCTGTGGGGGGGGGGGCTTTTCATCACACATGCTCTGCATATTTAATGAGTGCTGTGCCTTTCTATCCCTATAGATGTGTTGTGTTGCAGTGGGTGGACTCAGCAGGAAGTGCATTCACTACTTGGACCCTACAATGTCAAGAAACTAGCAATGGCATATACTTCTTTCTTGTATTGCAAATCAGTTGCCAACTGTTGAAAACATGTGTGTGTGTGTTGATGCGTGTCAGCATTGCAGTCAGGGGGTGGGGGCGGGCTGGTGCATTCTGGATCTCACCCCCAGCCACTGTTCCAATAGATTGGCAACTTCTGGAGGCCGGTAAATGTAAACACACAATAACTGGACAAGCATGGCAATACCTCTAGTCCCATGAGGGGCGCCAGTTCCTGCATTAGATCATGTTTAATACACCAGGTGAATCTATGCTGTCCGGGGATCTGCTCATCACCCTGATCAAACAGTATCATCTTCTGGCTGAAGGTTCTCCACTTCCTCCTCTGTGCCATCGTTTCGGCCTCATTCCTCCACACCCTGGCCGGTTCACATATTCAGCAGTCAGGAGATGCACGTGTCCAACAACAACATATAATGCAACCATTTTGGGCAAGCACTGTGAATTCAGAAATGCCTTCCTATAATTGTGCATCTTGTTATCTCGGAGCAGATGCAAACTTTTTATTGGAAGCTGCAGGTTGGCACAGATACAGTTTAAGGTTTTCTGTCATATCATTTGCAAGACAGTACTTTTTTAGCAAATCCCTGGTTGTCAGTGCCAATGGCCGTCTGCTATTCACTATGTTGTTCGCTATGAAAGCTGGGGTGTGGGGAAAATGCCCTGATCACCTTTCCCTGGTACCTGTCTCAGGGTAGAGGGCAGTCATATGCTGCAAACTAGGGACAGGGCCCCTTATGGGAAGTAGACTTTACGCCTGGAGAACAGAGACCACTTGGGAATCAGGGAAAACAGGCTCTGACCAGCATCAAAGCACAGTACTTCTGATTCCATGGAGGCAATATGCCCTGAGGCAGCTGGCCGACCCTCTCGGTAACGGCCAGTCGCCCAAGTTAAGGACCTGAGCGAAGTAAGGTAAGAGTAGTCCATCTTCAGTGTTGATTCTGGATCAACACTGAAGATGGACTCCTGTTCCTGATGCGATGTCGCAGGATGGAGTAAAGGTAAGTTTATCCTCCTTAGAATCTTTTTTACATCGCCTTTAGCACCCGCGTGTAGTTACTCGTGGGTGCTAAAGGCGATATGGGGGAGGTGGGAGGGAGCAAAGACGGCAGAGGGTGAGGGGCACTCAGCTGTGGGGGAGGTCGAAACGCGGGCTTATTATAAGAAAGTACTAGCCTGTGTTCCGAGCTGCCTGATTGGCTGGTGCCCCCACCCAGGGTGCTAAGGAAGCTGGAGAGTCTTTAGCTACTTCAAGGAAATTGAGAAACAATAGTCTCACGAACAGAGAGAAAGAGAGAGAGAGAGAGAGAGAGAGAGAGAAAGAAAGAGAAAAAAAGAGAGAATGAATACACCCATCTATAAATCCACCCACAGAGCCACCCATTTGGGTCAAAGTTAAGGTATGAGAAGAGGAAGGATTAGCCAGCCCCCAAGGAGCCATTCTCGGATGCGGCCTGCCAGCCAATCGCTACACCAGCTACCTGATGAGGCACACCTGAGCCCTCATGCCCCAGATAGAGGTTGGAATGTAGGGGCAGGGTGTGGCAGGCAGAGTCGGGAATGGGATAAGCCAATCCCAGGTTCCATATCAGGGCTGTGAGTTATCCCAGGCAGCAGAGCCCTTTCGCACCCGATAACGGGTGCTCAGCCAATCAGATGGCTGAAACATGAGCAAGAAAACATAGTATACCGCCCCTGTTTCTCCAGCCACCCGAAGACCTTCCTCACGTGCCACCATCTTAATTGTGGGTGAGGCAGCAGTGGCCATAGAGGTGAAGAAGGTGGGGATAATAACAACAGTGCCTGCAGGGATGAACAAAATGAGGATAGCGGTAACAGTGCCCCAAGGGGTAAAGAAGGTGGGGATAGTAACAACGGTGCCCCAACGGGTGAAGAAGGTGGGAATAGTGATATCAGTGCCTAGACAGGTGAAGGTGGGGATGGTAACAACAGGGTCCAAAGGGTTGAATAAGGTGAGGATAGTAACAATGGGGCCCCCAAGGGGTGCGGAACGTAGAGATAGTGAAAACAGTGCCCAAAGAGATGAAGAAGGTGGGGAGGCCAACAATGGTGCCCCAAGAGGTCAAGAAGGTGGGGATAGTAACAGCGGTGCCCTAATGGGTGAAGACGGTGGGGTTAGTGATAACAGTGCCCAGAGAGGTGAAGAAGGTGTGGATAGTAACAATGGTGCCCCAAGGTGTGAAGAAGGAGGAGATAGTGATAACCATGCCCAAAGGGGTGAAGAAGGTGGGGATAGTAACAACAGTGGGCCACGGGGTCAAGAAGGTGGGAATAGGAACAATGGTACCCAAAGGGTTGAAGAAGGTGGGGATAGTAACAACAGTGGCCCAAGGGTTCAAGAAGAGGAGGATAGCAACATTGGGGCCCCAAGGGGGGAAGAAGGTGGGGATAGTGATAACAGTGCCCAAAGAGATGAAGAAGGGGGGATAGGAACAATGGTGCCCCAAGGGGTGAAGAAGATGGTAATAGTAACAACGGTGCCCCAAGGGATGAAGAAGGTGGGGATAGTGATAACATTGCCCAGAGAGTTGAAGGTGTGGATAGTAACAACAGTACCCCAAGGGGTGAAGAAGGAGGGGATAGTGATAACCGTGCCCAAAGAGGTGAAGAAGGTGGGGATAGTAACAACCTTTGACCAAGGGGTCAAGAAGGTGGAAATAGTAACAACAGTGCCCCAAGGGGTCAAGAAGGTGTGGATAGTAACAATGGTACCCCAAGGTGTGAAGAAGGAGGAGATAGTGATAACCATGCCCAAAGGGGTGAAGAAGGTGGGAATAGTAACAACAGTGGGCCACGGGGTCAAGAAGGTGGGAATAGGAACAATGGTACCCAAAGGGTTGAAGAAGGTGGGGATAGTAACAACAGTGGCTCAAGGGTTCAAGAAGAGGAGGATAGCAACATTGGGGCCCCAAAGGGTGAAGAAGGTGGGGATAGTGATAACAGTGCCCAAAGAGATGAAGAAGGGGGGATAGGAACAATGGTGCCCCAAGGGGTGAAGAAGATGGTAATAGTAACAACGGTGCCCCAAGGGATGAAGAAGGTGGGGATAGTGATAACATTGCCCAGAGAGTTGAAGGTGTGGATAGTAACAACAGTACCCCAAGGGGTGATGAAGGAGGGGATAGTGATAACCGTGCCCAAAGAGGTGAAGAAGGTGGGGATAGTAACAACCTTTGACCAAGGGGTCAAGAAGGTGGGAATAGTAACAACAGTGCCCCAAGGGGTCAAGAAGGTGTGGATAGTAACAATGGTACCACACAGGGTGAAGAAGGTGGGGATAGTGAGTACAGTGTCCAAAGAGATGAAGAAGGTGGGGATAGTGATAACAGTGCCCAAAGAGATGAAGGTGAGGATAGTGACAACAATGCCTTAAGGAGTGAAGATGGTGGGGATAGTAACAACATTGGCCAAGGGGTCAAGAAGATGGAGATAGTAACAACGGTGCCCCAAGGAGTGAAGAAGGTGGGGATAGTAACAATGGTACCCAATGGGATGAAGAAGGTGGGGATAGTAACAGTGCCCTGCGGCGTGAATAAGGTGGGTATGGTAACATCTGTGCCCCATGGGTGAGTAAGGTGGGGATAGTGATAACAGTTCCCAGAGATGTGAAGAAGGTGGGGATAGTGACAAGACCCCAAAAGGTAAAGAAGGTAGGGATAATGATAACAGTACCCAAAGGGGTGAAGAAGGTGGGTGTACTGGTACCAGAACCCAAAGTGACCAAGAAGGTGTGGATAGTAACCACAGTGCCCCAAGGGCTGAAGAAGGTGGTGATAATAACAACAGTGCCCCATGAAGCAAAGAAGGTGGGGATAGTGACAACAGTACCCAAAGAGGCGTGTTGGGGAGGAACTCCCAGGTAGGGTTGTTGGCTACTAGAAGTTCGCAAACTCAGTGAAGGCCCAACACCTTCCCCCCAAAGGAACGTAGACCCAGCCAGACAGCAAGTTCAACTGTGGTCTATTACAGCCAAAACCAACATGGATCAGTACAAGGATAGGCAAAAATACTGGAACATCTCAGCTCTGGCTTGCAGGCCAGTTTTGATGCAACATTGCATCATGAGAAGGTCACAACCTGGGCCCCTCTCCAGAAAACCTATCGCTAGTCAGGACTGGGTGTTGAGTGGTAGTCCACTTACAGTGAACACTATATGTGTTTGTTTACTGGCTCTCCCATGTCAGATGTCAGGTCTGGCCCATCCCAATATTGGTGTTACTAAACAATGTTTCAGTATGAGGGTCCGATCATTGGTTCTTACCCATTGCTACCCACCTCTAGGGTCCTGACTGTGATTGGCTAGAGTTGACATCCCCAGGCCTGGGATCCGAAATGATTCTCAGCTTGAGGTGTACCTCTTTAAGGTAATAAGAACAACTATGTGTCTGCATTGTAACGTGTGTGTACCACCAGAGTCTATGCGAGTGCTTGTTCACATAATGTAACCATCGTCTCCTGCCGTAACGACTTTGTTGCAAGCTTCTGTCTAGTGACGTGAGATCGGTCCTCTTTCCCAGCGCCGGTTTCGATTCATCATCCAAGCTGCTGAGTCACGTGTTCAGAGACCGTGTTTTGGGCTTCTGGATCTCTGAATGACTCAGATTTATGTTGATGTATTCGTTTTTATTGCAGCTGGTGTTACTGCTGTTCAGGGAATGGAATGTCGCTCATATCTTAGTGGCCTTGGCAGCCATGTCTGTCCCACACTGTTGTTCGCCTGCTCAGTCTGAATTCATCTCAGCTCTTACAGAGACATTTGTGGCCTACTGTGATTTTCCGAAACCATGGCATGGCTTCTACATATGCATGTTATTCTATAGTTCTCCATATGTTAGTAACACATTGGTCCTGTCAGGTCCCATATGTGCTCCTGCAGTTCCATAGGTTAGGTGCATGTAATCATCTGCAAGCTTGCTCTTGGTCTCTAGCTTCTTGCGGTTTCTGCGTTGCTGCGGTGAAGCTAATGAAAAAAAGAATAAAGTAAAGGCAGTATTTATATGTATCCGTCCTCTAACTTATAGAACATTTTCCGCATGTGTTCTTCATGTATTCGGGTGCGTGTTTCGTGTCCCGATGTGCGGATGGCACATGTTCTTCATGTCTACCGCTGCTACGTCGTGGTGTCTCTAACGACATCATGCATGGCCTCTTGGTGCTTTAGTCGATACTGTCAATTGAGGTCTCCTTGGTTGCTTCGTGAGGCTCTCGTCCACTCTGGTTAGTGTTTGCACTGTGCCTGGGCTGTATGGCTGGCTGAGTGGGTACCTCTCGACATACTTGTCTATCATACGAGCACTGGGGATCGGTCTGAAATGGTATGGGCGATCAAGGTTTCTTCGATTCTTCTTCTGACTTATGTGTCTTATGGGAGGGGGGGCAGAGGTAGGATTCGACCACCCCTGTTCAGTCCTCCCTCTGGTCGACTTGTCGACCATATCTCGAAATGTCCAATTCTTTTCTTTGGGCCACCGTATCTTCGTTACTCCTCTGAGGTGTCCATAATAGTTGGTGTGGTTGTCGAAAGACCAGTACATGTAACAGCATACTCCTTCGGGGTTGCACCAGACCCACTTCCCTTCATAGCCTTTTGGGTCACAGGGATTATCCAGCTTTATTGTTCCCGCCGGAAATAAGTCACACTGTACAATCTTCTCTCTCAGCCTCCCTTTCTCTCACAATGTTATCTTTTGTTCCTTCTATGTTCACATTCATCAGGATCTGCTTCCAAATTGTTTCTTCTGCTGTTTTCTTACATCTCCCAATGCATATCTTGATCCCACATGCTGATGCTGCTCCCAGTATGAGTGCTCCAGCTATCACCTTCAGTCCATCAGACAGCCATGATGGCATCCATGACCAAAGATATGCCAGCCAGCTCTTGTCCTTTCCGGTCCCACTTCATTTTCGCATGCATTTGTGCTAAATGTGCAACTGCATCGGATGGAGTTCCATTGTCTTCATTGTTAGCTGGTTTGAATGTGCAACATGAGCTCCCTAGTTTTGCGCAAACTCCTCCTCCCATCGCTCTGAGGAGATCCCGAATGTATCTATTCTGGAGCACCACCAACCTTATTGCTCTGAGCTCTTCTTTTATGGTGTTGAACCCAATCACTGTCGAATTGAGTGTTACCATCAGCTCCCTACGAGTGATATGGAACAATTTGGCATTTGTGTATGTCTGTATTCCTGGTATCAGTGATGCAAAGAACATGTGTGTTCTGCTGAATAGTCTGTGCTCTCCTGGTACTTCGTCCAGTGCTGCTTCTGATTTGTCTAAGAAGTAATTCCCCCCTATCTTTATTCTGCTTAGTCCTTCTTGCTTCTCTGTCTTCTCTATCTGTGCAGGCAGTGCTACCTTTAGGAACCTCTTCCTTCGTCAGTTCTTGTCCATGTTGGGGAACTCATTGAGCTTCACATCCCTCTTTGGCACCACCAATGAAGGCATGTTGATGTGTACCAGGGAGCATACCCCTCTCCAATCAGGTGGCAGTTTTTTGTACACCTTGGATCTGCACACCCAGTAGTGATCCATTAGTACTGCCATTCCTATGTTTGTTGCTGGAAGTTGTTCAATCGCCTTGTATCCTACATTTTCACCAACTACAACGTCACCATTGTTGTGGTAGCACAGGGCTGGTGTCTTCAGGGGAATTATTGGCATCGGTCCATCTTCATTTTCCACCCATGTTAGTAAATTTGTACTCGTGTCCCATTCCTTCAGGCACTTGTCATTTTCTTCCTGCACCTTATTCACTGCGGACTGTGCTAGTGTCAGTGCTTAGCTTCCCACCACTCCATCTTCCCATCCGTCATTAGTGTATACTCTTCCATAGATCAGTATTAGTGGCCTCTCCCAGCATTCAGGCTCTCCTCCTATCTCTTTTATTTGTGTCCATGGGCATGGTAATTCCATCAGTGTGATTGTCTTTGTCTCTCCTTTCTCCGGTCCGTCAGTTATGTACTGCAATCCTTCATGTAGCTGCCAATAATTGTTCATCATGTCTAGTGTCTTTATGTAACTATTTTCATGGGGGAAAGTCTTCTTGGACAGTCATCTCAGTGTTGCTGTCCTCCCTTAAAATCTTCCTTGTGTCTGCACCATCGCGAGATACATCAGGCACTGCGCTCTTGCTGCAGGTATAACGGTTGCAGTGAACGTTCATGTAGCACACATGGCGTAGGGGATTTTAAGTGCAGGCATTACAGCTCTCCCCGGTGGTGTCCCTGCCCACTTTGAACATGTGGTTGTACCACATGTTATTTGTAACCCGTGCTGTGTCTGTGAGATACATGTCAACTCCCTTTATGTCTGCATCAACACTATGCTTACCTCTGCTTACCTTATCAGCATTGTCTTCTCTTCCACCTGACATGGTAGTTCCTCCTGCCTGGGTTGGGGTAATGTTAATAGGGGACACAGCTATAATACTCATAGTAGTATAAAGTGACCAGAACACAATGGCCAGTATGCCACTGGGAATCGGCAAACACACCATGATAATAATTTCCTTTATTAGTCTTTTCATGACCACTTACACTACTGAATCCTTGTAGCTGATGAGGTGATAAAGTTGCATGCCTGAAAATCGCATAGAAAGGCGTTATTTTCTTAGTACTTGTCACTACCCACAAGCTCAGTGAACTAAATAGTCACTAATGGCGACGGCAAAGACCTCCTCCCAGACCTGTCTTACTGAGGGATCTCTTAATGTGGGCAGAACAAGGTATGCCCTGTGTTCATGTTGTGAGTATGCTTGCGCCAGATATTCTATGAATACGAAGAAATACTCTGTAGGGGATCGGGCTCAGAATCTTCTGGGTCTCCTTATATAATGTACAAACTGGTTGAAGAATGTTTCAGGGTTATCAATGGGAGGGAACATCAGGAGAATAATCTATACAGCCCTCTCTGCCTTCACATGGACCTGCCTGTGTGGAAAGGAAAATAACAAACGAACAGTGTCTTATTACTTTCACGTGGACCTGCGTGTGCCGAAAAAACAAAACAAATAGAAAGTGCTTTTAGCAATTTATTTGGACCAGTATGCCAGTTGCAACTTCTGCTACTTGGGATCATCAAACCATGGGGTGTTCTGCCCACTCTGTGGGATCCGCTTGTTGCTCATCGAGATCTTGAACGTTTGCCTGTTGGTCACTGAAATTTCATTGTCAGGTGCGGCCACTGCTTTGTAGGGCTTGATGTCCTGGATGTGGTTCCAGACACTCTTTCCTTCGAGCCTCACTGCTCGAATTGTATTTGTATTTATTTTGTTTATATAGCGTTTTACACCAAAGCGCTTTACAGTATAACAACAAGAATACATGGAATGTAATAAAAATAAAAGGAAAAAATAAAAATAATAAAAAATAGAAGCAAATTTACAAACATGAAACAAGCCATTAAAACAGTATGTAGAACAATTTACCTAGGTAAATGAGAGAGAAAAGAATGGGGAGGGGAGTCAGGACGGGAGAATAAAATGAAGTGCAAGGGGAGTGGAGGAAGCGTGAGAGGAATTGGAGAGGGTAGAGAGAGGTAAGTGGGGGAGAAAAGAGGGAAGTGGGAGAGAAGTAAAGGGAGGTAATGAGGGAAGTCATTGCGGGGAATGGAGAAGAAGAGATTTCAAGGAGGCACGGAAGGAGGAGTAGGTGGGGATGGAGCGGATAGAGAGAGGTAGAGAGTTCCAGTGTACGGGGGCAAGGAGCTGAAAAGAACGGAAACGAGTAGAGGCACATGGGGGCAGGGGAACAGTGAGTCGGAAGAGATCAGCAGATCAGAGGGAGCGGGAGGGAATGTAGAATGAAAGGAGAGAGGAAAGGTAGGGGGAGCGTGATCATGAAGAGATTTGAAAACAAGAGAGAGGAAGTGAAATTTAAGTTGGCAGTGGGAAGGAAGCCAGCCAAGGTAAGAATGTGAGGAGGAAATGGAGTCATGAGGAGAAAGAAGACAAAGGGTATGGATGGCAGAATGGTAGAGGGATTTGAGGGGAGCAAGATGAGAGGCAGGGAATTGTCACAACCTCAGTGGTGGGAGGGTCTGTGAAGCGGGGCGCATTCCACCACCTGAGGAAATTACAGAAGAGCACAATGTCTCCCAACTTTACTGAGTGTTCGAATTTGTCATCAGAGTCTGTATTATCACAGTCACTCTCTAGGTTGTCCTCAGGCCCACCCTGGATCTGCTGTATCTGGCGAGGGATAAAGGAAGTGATAGAAACAAGGGAGTAATATATTCAAACATAAGGGAAGATGCATGCGCTGTCCTGTCACCATCCCGTGGGGCATTAAATGGTGGTCAGACCCTGGCTCGTTGTGAAATTCAAAGAGTGCCAAAGGCAAACAGTGAAGCCAGTTTTTCTTGGTGCTCTGCTGAGTTTTGGCAATGCACTGCTTTAGGAGTCCATTCAGGCATTCACACACCCCATTCGCTTGCAGGTGGTACGCACAGGAAAACTTGTGCTTGATGCCTAGCAGGGTTGTGATGTGTTGAAACAGTTCATTGACAAAGTGAGGGTCATTATCAGTCCGCAGGACCTCACATACGCCCCATCTTGGGAAAACCTCCCGTACCAGAAATGTTGCTGATCTGAGTGCACCGGCATGAGAGCATGGCCCAGCCTCTATCTGGGCATGGGCAAACCACCACTATCATGTAGCGGTATCCTTAACAGATTTGGATAATGTCCATGTAGTCCACGTGGAGATGCAGAAATGGGCCTATAGGTCTTGGTATGGTATGAAATGCTGTGAAGTCAAGCAGTTACTGATAAAATCAGCAACATGTTCATTTAAAATTTAAATGTGGGCAAAACCATGTTTTTCCAATGCGTGTAGCAATGACCTCCTTCCCTGTATATGCTGCAATTGTGTGAGTGCTGTTTTCAATAATGCCAGTGGCATGACCACTTTCCCTGTTTTGTTCTGTCACCATAAGGCGTCTGTTGTTGAGCATCCTCTATTTACCCATAGCTCCTTTTCTTCCTGTGGTGCAGCTCCCTGTAATTCCATAATCTGTGTCTCTGGAAATGCATTGTAGCCTTCCCTCATTACCATGTTCCTCATTCCTCCATGGGCCTTTGGTCTTTCGTCTAACTCCCATAATTGCACAAAGTACGCTGTGCGCTTTGCCTCATAAACTGCTGCTTTGTTCCCTCTTGAAATTGGGTCCTCCCTCTTTGTGTGGGCCTGGCATTTCACTACTGCCACCTCCTGTGCATAAGAAACTACTTCAATCAATTTGCCTAACAGAGCACAGGCTGCACTGGTGTCCCATCTGCTCTTCTGAACCCCCTCCTATTCCATCACGCCAGTCCTGAATGTACTGGTTATGTGACATAAGCACTGTCAGAATATATTGTCACACGCTTCTCTACGCTGTGTTCTAGTGCCAGTATGAGATCCACTAGTTCTGCCGCTTGTGCTGAATAATGGGATGATAATCGTGCACTCACGACTACCTCCGTTGTCTCGTCCTCCTTCAGTCTTACCACTGCAGTTCCAGTTGGCCTGATGCCATCAGTCTGGTCAATTGTCGATGAACCATTAATGTACAGTATGTCTCGCCCCACCTTGTGTGTGTCACTGAACAACTCTGTTCTTTGTACAGTCATGGGCATAGTCTCCTGCTTGGTGGATGTCTGCCAAGAATAGTGCTGGGTTAACTGTTCTGCATCTTACTATCTTCAGTCCTGGCTTTGATAGTATCACCTCGTTCCCTGAGGCTCCCTGTGTGGTCAGTGTGCTCTTTGGCTTATGTGGGATTGCAAAAAGGGCGTGCTCCACATATAGAGTGGTGGTGCACCCCATTGTTACTGTTGATGACTTTTCCACTGTGAAGGCTGCTGCAGCCAATGATTGTTCGCATGGGTAATGTCTTCTCATCACTGGGTCAAGCTGTCCACTATAGTAAGCAATTGGCTTATGGCCCATGCTTGTCTTCTGAGTCAGTACTACTTTCAGTACTACACCATCAGTGTATGAGAACAGGAAGAACTCCTTTTTGTAGTATGGGGTTCCTAACACTGGAGCTGTATATATTGCCTGTTTCAGCTCCTCAGAGGCTTCAATCATCTCTGAGGTCCATGGCAGTGTATTTCTTCCCTTCTGGCTTCCTTTAGTGCAGTCAGTAGTGCCTTTGTGTATGTGCTGTAATCGAAAATCCATGCTCTGCAGTAATTGCACAACTCCAAGAATCGTTGCATTTCCCTCACTGTTTTGGGCTGGGGTGTGTTCTGTATTGTCTCTGCTCTCTTTTGGGGCAATGGGCCTGCCTGTTAAGTCTCCATGCCCTTCTAATCTGTTAGCTGGGAAAGTAAGCACGGCGTCGCCAGTTGCTCACCGACGCATCCGCGATCAAAGACTGCAGTACAAGACCAAAGACTATCATAGCAGTCAATTGCCTCCATTACCGCGGATGCAGCGCAGGGCTTGGAAGGTAGCCTGGCAACGCTGGCGTCCTCTTCACTGCAGGAACACTCGCCCTGCTGTGACGGCATCACGCAAGCCGAGTCACGTGATGCAGTCTTCATAAGCGCCTCCCTGTACAAACACCGGCGCTTCTGAACTTTCTTCGGTGGCGTTCTGGACTTGACTCCTGAATCCTGAACATAGTTGTTTCCTGATCCTTCTGGTGTTGACCTCGGACTGCTTTGGTTACTCTCTGGATATTGTCTTGTTGATCGGCTGCCTTCTCCTCTTTGAACTCGGATTTCCCTGATTTGCCTTGGATACTGAATTGGTCTGCTCTACCCGCTCCCTGCTCGACCTCGGCCTGACATTTGATATTGCTTTCGGATTCTGATTTGGTCTGCTTTGCTCGCTCCCTGCAGGACATCGGATTGTTATTAGACTGCCTTGGATTGTTTCCACGCTGCTACCGCAGCTTGAATGACTTTGGCCTTTTTTCTTGATTCTGTGAACTTCTTCGCCTTCGTCACTCGCAAGTACACGGACTAGAGACTTCCATTGTGTACGTTGTGGGTTGTTTCCTCTTGAGCCTTGCACCTGAAGTTCTATGGTCTGTCCCTTCCTTATCCGGACCTGTGTTACCACTAGGACAGGAGTCCAACACGACTGCAGGTGTCCGCCTTACCAGCCGGTTAACGTCTTACCTGGGTCAGCAGGTTAGTGGCCTTTGTGTATGCTTTTGTATTTTCCTTATTGTTATACAAAGTCTGATACTTGCCATTGACTATCTGCTGGTGGTGTGTCCTCCGGAATACCGAAGTCTACACAATCAAGGTCTACCTTCTACGGCGCCTGGATCATCGGTCTCCTGTCTTTCCAGTAATAGACCAATCTGGTTGTTATTTCTAATAGCCAGACAGGTACATTATTTGGAAGACTTCGTCAACTACACGACGAGGCAAGTCGCTCCATATCAAGTGCTCTGTTGATCTGACACTGCCATCCTTAGATATCACCTGTCCAATGTAAAGTACCTCCTTCTGACAATACTGTAGTTTGGCCTTGTCCGCCTTGTATCGCGTGTCTGCTAACACTGTTAGCATGTGCACTGAGTCCTATCTGAACTTATCTTCTGTCTCGCTGCAAATCAAAATGTCATCTATCTACTGTAGGACTGTGCTTTTCTGTCTGAATCTTGCTTAGATCCATCTGGATCACCCTATTAAATATGGATGGTGACTCGCAGTACCATTGTGGCAAACGAGTATGTTCCCACTTTTGGTTGCGGTACATAAAGCTGGTCAGGTCGTGTGAGTCGGGGTATAATGGTACTGATAAAAATGCATTCTCAGGCCAATGACCATGAAGCAGGTGGCTTCCGCTGGAATGCCACACAAAATTGTCGCCGGGTTTGCTTCTACTGGGTACTCTGCTTCTACAATGTTGTTCAAAGGTCTTACATCCTGGATAAAACGCCATGACCCCCAGTTAGCCTTGCACATGGCGTACACTGCTGTGTTGCATGGAGATTCTGATGGTATCAGTATGCCTCACTCAATGAGGGCAGTGATTGTTTCAAAGATGCCTTCATCTGCCTCTTTGGTCAGGGGATACTGTTTTACCCTTGGCAAAATTGCTCCTGGTTTCAGTTTAATCTTCGCTCCTCCTATGCTCTTTATACAGCTCATGTCACATGACTAGTGGTCCACAAACTGTCTGGTACCTTGGCCATGTCCTCCTCCCAGAATGTGGGCAGGGCCTTCAGTGTCATCGACCATTCTCTGTGGCACCTCTCTGTTCCAGTTCCAGTCGCTCTTTTCCAAAAAGTTCATCATCTGTAACTTTTGTAAGCCTGCACCCTTCTGCAATTGCAATAATTGATCTCCATGCTCTCCCTGTGTCATCTGTTGCATGCACTGCAATCCAATCCTCTCTGGCCAGCACTGCCTCAATCTCGATGGGCACTATCGTTCCCTCTGGCTCATCTGTTGGTGTGTGTTTGTGTTGGTTTCCTACACAAATGGCACTTTACACATTTATTATGTACTTTCAGTTCTTTTTAGCGATTAAAGATATAGCCCACTCGTTTTAGCTTGATATCATTAGAAATATATTATCACTGTGGGTGCTGACACGTGTTTCGACCATTACAAGGTCTTTATCAAGGCTAGAAATTGGGGTCACTTCTGTATTGAGTGTTGAAGGCAGGTAGCCAATGGTGACTATTATCACTGAGTTAGTGCATCTTTAAGTCTTGGTGCTTCTAACGATTGTCATAGTAGTATGCCGGTCAATTGGTCCTGTGTAAAGCGCCATTTGTGTAGGAAACCAACACAAACACACCCAATCTTCATTTGGGGCATTAGAGCACGGCCCCAAGGGTTCCTACAGTTGGCTGCCTTTACTAACACCAAACGTCTAAGTATGGGCTTGGCGCGGTAGCAGACCCCACTTTCCAAATTCATCTATTGGTGACTCTGGCCTGAACAGATACTCATTTGGTACTCGCTATACCTTTCCTGCGATGCCTGGCATCCATGCAATAGCAACGTCTGTCCCATACTGAAACATCTCGGGGTCCACTGGCACCGCCCTCTGTACTGTATGTCCACAATATTCCTGAACGATCTGTCTCACATTCAACATGTGTATTCATGGTGTTGAGCATATTATGCCTTTGTCTGGGAATGAGATGATTTTGCTTAGCCTGCTCATGATGTCTCATCCCAATATGTTGACAGGTGTCTGTCGATAGTAAACCAAAGGTAGTGATAAATCGTGTTTTCCTATAGATAAGGAGATATTATCAGTAAAAGGAACCACTTCTCGAGCCCCAGAGAATCCTCGAGTGTTCATGCCACCGCCTCACAACTTAAATGTTCCTTCCCTAATACATGACCTAGTCGCCCCAGTGTCAACAGGAAAGGACAACGTTTTGTCACCTATCACCACCCCTATGTGAGGTTCCTCTGCAGGGTTTGGTGTGATCAACAGGATGGGACACATCAAGTTAGTCTGTGTGCTGTCCTTTTGGGGGTACTGTCATGATGCCTACCCCAGGGGATCCAGATCAAGTCCAGCATCCCCGGAAGCAGGCATCAAGTTAATCCAAGCAAGCCCAACAACCCCTGATAGGGGCTATTTGGGTGCAGTCCTGGCATCTATGGCGCCAGACACATATGGAGAGTCAGTCCTGGAGTCATAGTTTAAAACTTACCTGATGCAGACCATGCTGTAAACTTACCTGATGCAGACCAT
The DNA here is from genome assembly GCF_040938575.1 of Ambystoma mexicanum. Taxonomy (NCBI): domain Eukaryota; kingdom Metazoa; phylum Chordata; class Amphibia; order Caudata; family Ambystomatidae; genus Ambystoma; species Ambystoma mexicanum. The sequence goes on from NC_090927.1 coordinate 1,140,549,725, forward strand.
GTTGCAAGAGCTCCAAGGCAAAAGAGATTGGAAGGGACTACTTTACCTAGGGACTATTTTTTACTTGGGTGGGGTCGAGGAGGAATACTTACCTGGGACTACTTTGGTGGCTATTTAAACCACGCCCGAAGAGCAGCACACGCTTTGCGTTATTCTGCATCCAGCAGCGTAAAACTCACCGTGCCTGCAAGTCTGCATCCAGTCTTCTGCCACGCCCGCCTCGAGTTTGGAGCTCCTAGAAAGAAGGAGAAAAGGTTAGAACAAGAGCAATACATTTTATCCTTACCTGAATTCCCGATCCACCGCGCCTTCGAGCTGGAAGAAAGAAGTTATTTTATGCGCGTCACCTCGCCTGCTGCAGCGCTGCGCTGAACTCACCGGCCAAGATGCTAGTTATCCCCACCAGTCACAGGAAGAAGACTCTCCGGGCTGGAGATATCCTCTGTCTTTGGGAAAAGTGGTGAGACGGTTCAGCAGTGCTCCACCGGTGGTGTTGTCGTTGCAGGCCGGCTCAGCTTCTCCCTCCTCGGATTCTTAGGTCCTGTGGCGACTTCTGAAGTTCCAGTCCCCAAAGCCCTGCTTTAATGCAGCACACCCCCATTCACTCAGCATAGCTATCAATCAAACATGGAAACGTGGAGAAGCTATAGTCCCATAGTTCTCAATGAAATTCCTGTAATACCCAGTGAGGCCTAGGAAAGCTCTCACCTGTGTTTGAGTAGTAGGTGTTGTCTAATTTTGCACAGCTTCAATCTTACTGAGCAAAGGCCTTATTTCTCCACCTCCTACCTCATGCCTAAGGTAGACCACCTTACTCTGACCAATTTGGCATTTACTTGCCTTTATGGTCAGATTGGCCTGTCCAAGAGCCTGCAAAACATATCCTAAGTGGTTCACATGTTCTTCCCAGGTTTGGCTGAATACTGCAATGTCATCCAAGTGTGCCATGCAGAAGTCCTCCGTCCCATTCAGAACCTGATTCACCATTCTTTGGAATGTAGCAGGTGCATTCTTCAATCCAAACATTCATATCAATATCATTGCTGTTATCTACAGTTGCTGGAGTGGTAGGTTCCTCTGAACCACCATCCAGACTTTGGTTTGCTAACAACCTTTCTATTAGCTCAATTTTCTTGCCTTTAGTCAGGAGATTTTTATGCTTACAGAGAACTCTTAAACAATCAGCAGTTTTTGTAGCAAGGCACTCTTGACTATAAGTTTCCATAGTTGACAGGTTTTTAGAAAATACTTCTTTCAGTGCTAAACTTTGTGGTTAGTTGCACTAAGGTATCTCTAAGCACACGAAAAGGTATACTCAATACAAATCCCACCGCTGTACACCAGTGTTAGGCAGAAACCTGTGCAGTTCCCTTAGGGACCACTGCAAAAGATTTAAGACTACAGGTGTTTGGCAGTAAACCCACTTGGTAGCAGTCTGTACCACACAGATTCACTTGGTAGCTGTGGCTGAGCAGTCAGACTTCCCTCAAGAAGAGTTAGGCAGTATACAGAGCATACAAAATAGGTACAGAATTACAGTAGCACAAGCAAACACTGACCAGAGCTTGGGTGTAAAAGTATATACTTATTTATTTAACACACACTTGCACTAAATTTGTAAAATAAGTTCAAAACACAATCACTATTATCATATGTACATCCCTGATTACTTGTTGGACAAGTCTTAGTTAACACCACTTATTTCCAGACAGAGTTGAGCGCTTAACGTTCGATGGCACTCCAAAAAGTTAGATAAAAAGGGAGGGAAAAGCAGAATTATGGAAGCATACACACTAAACACTTTTTAAAGACCCACAGCAAGTTTAGGAAGGCACAGTCTACTGGTGAGCAAGGAAGTTTGGGTGTCAGGCCCACTTTCAAGGGAGCCAGGCGGAAGATGCCCAAGATCAAACAGTTACACAGAGTCTTCAAAGTTTGTGGAGGTAGTTCGAAAAAGGTTTAGTTCAGTGCAGAAAAGTTAGCTAAGGTGTCCCAGGCTAACCCAGGTTCGAGAGACGAGGATTTAATACACCCCGTTCAAACGGTTGCAAGGGAAGCCAGGCGGAACACGGTACCTTAAATGGAGAGGATCCTCCAGCAGGGGCAGTTGTTCCTGGCAGGGGGTGCAAGTCGAAGAGTCGTCCAGAGGAAGAGAAGGTCTCATCGTGGAGGAAGGATGAAGGTCGTTGCACTGCCAGGGAAGAAACCAGCCGCGGAGTTCTCCGGTACAAAGGTACTACTCTTTCGGTTCGTGGTAGTGGTGAAAACGTGGTATCCCGGTTGCCGGGGTGCTTGGCACAGGCAAGGCGGCCACGAGATGCTCCAGGAAGGCGAAAAGAAGGTAGACTGGTTATCCCCACCAGTCGAAGGAAGAAGACTCCCCAGGCTGGAGATCTCCTCTGTCGTTGGGAAAAGTGGTGAGACGGTTCAGCAGGGCTCCACCGGTGGTGTCGTCATTGCAGGCCGGCTCAGCTTCTCCCTCCTCAGATTCTTAGGTCCTGTGGCGACTTCTGAAGTTCCAGTTCCCAAAGCCCTGCTTTTATGCAGCACACCCCCATTCACTCAGCTTAGCTGTCAATCAAACATGCTAAGTGGTGAGCCGGCCGCCTCACCACTTGGGCCAATCACACAAGAGTGCGACTTGAGTTACCAAGGTAACTCAGTCCAGGGTGCCTAAACCCCCTTCAACACCCCCCGTGGTACCCAGACAGAGTGGCACCACTTTTGGAGGTTTCTGTGGAGAAGCCCACCAAAAAGTGGAACAAAGGGCTCGACTTGGGTTGGAGTCACAGAAGAGAACACAAACGCCATTTTAGAATCGAGTTCTGGCAAAAAATACCAACCGGCGAATTAATATTAAATAAATAAACCGGCAGTATGTTCGAGGCTATAAGAATTAAATAATTTGTAGCCTCGAACAATGGGAAAATCCCATAGGGATATATTCGCGGTCGAATATAAAAAGCAGTATCCACTGCCACCAGCCAAAACTCGACCAGGGGGGACGGAGATGTGCCCCCTCGAACAACAGACCCCGGGGCAATCGAATTGCCCCGACCAGTACGTCCACAATATGATGGTTTGTACTGGTTTCTGTTCATAATTTGAGACTAGCAAAGCCAATGGTGACTTTACATGCCCTGGGAGACAGTAGTCAGTCCCAGGGTATGAAGTCTATGTTGGGGGGTCGCTACGACACCCCTGGGTTACGGCACGGAGGGTGCTGTGTAACCCACATAAAAAAAAACATATGAGACCCTATGGAGTAAAAGACCCCATAGCCCATAAAACACATGGGGCCTCATTACACGGTAGGCGGTAACCATGGCGCTATTAGCGCCATGGTTGCCGCTGGTATTTTACTGTGTCCGCCTTGGTGGATGGCGGAATTACCGCCCTACTCCAAGGTGAGCAGGGCCGGTAATTCCCCATTCACCAAGGCACTTCCCCATTCCCATTTTTGCCCCCATAGGGCATAATGGGAATGGGGAAGGAGCTAATTACGGTACCGCAAATTGCGGTACCGTAATTAGCACTGAGGTCCCTTTGCGGCACCCTACTTTAACGGCTGGTAAAACCAGCCGTTAAGGTCGGGTCCCGCAAAGGGAACTCGTAGTAAGGCGGTAAGGGTTTACCGGTACCGGTGCCCTTACGGGTACCGGTAAACCCTTACCGCCTAACATGTAATGAGGCACATGGAAAGTTAAAGGAACACCTCAAATCATGTCTAAGAGTGGGAGCAAAAGAATCTCACTCTTAGCTGGAGAGAAAAAAATAAACCCCAAAAATCCAGCAAAGCTGCTGGGGGACTCACTAGGTTTGGGAAATTAGCCTTACAGAGAATTCTCCCTAACAGGGGGGAGTGCAGTCATGATGCCTACCCCCGGGGATCCAGATTAAGTCCAGCAACCCTGGAAGCAGGCATCAAGTTATTCCAAGCAAGCCCAACAACCCCTGCTAGGGGCTATTTGGGTGCAGTCTTGGCGTCTATGGCGCCAGGCTCATATGGAGAGTCAGGCCTGGCGCCATATGCGCCAGGCTCATAGATTAAAAATTACCTGATGCAGACCATACTGCAAACTTACCTGATGCAGACCATGCTGCAAGAGCTCCAAGCCAAAAGACGTTAGAAGGGACTATTTTACCTAGGGACTATTTTTTACTCGGGTGGGTCGAGGAGGAATACTTACCTGGGACTACTTTGGTGGCTATTTAAACCACGCCCAAAGAGCAGCACACGTTTTGCTTTATTCTGCATCCAGCAGCGTAACGCTCACCGTGCCTGCAAGTCTGCATCCAGTCTTCTGCCACGCTCGCCTCGAGTCTGGAGCTCCTAGAAAGAGGGAGAAAGAAGGAGAAAAGGTTAGAACAAGAGCAATACCTTTGATCCTTACCTGAATTCCCGATCCACCGCGCCTTCGAGCTGGAAGAAAAAAGTTATTTTATGCGTGTCGCCTCGCCTGCTGCAGCGCCGCGCTGAACTCACCGGCCTTCGCAGCATCTTCACTATCCACCGCATCCTTCTGCATGTTCCCGCCGCACTCCGGCACCTAAGGGGAACACAAGAACAGCAAGGTGAGCCAAGGGAATAAACAGAGGCAATATTAGTTACCCCCCCATAGACTTACCTGATTTTACCGCCGGGGGTACTATTCCTCTTCACGGGTCGGCGCAGCCTCCACCGCATCTTCGCTGTACCCCGGCCCCCAAGGGGAACAAAAGGACAGCAAGGTGAAGCAAAGGCACAAACAAGTGGAATCCTTCTTACCTAATTTTACCGCCGGAGGCATTATTCCCCGAAACTTCATTATTATTTAAGGGAGAAAGCAACAGGTTACATACTGACATTATTTTATCTAACTGTGTTGGATAATACAAATCCTTACCTGAATGTTACCGGTTGCCACGAGGAACTCTTCGCTAGGGTCAAGCTGCAACCAGCAAGGAATTGGACAAGATTGAAAGACAGACATTTGAACTCTTACGAACTATATACTTACGGCGTCTCGCCGGAAATCTCAGAGTCAATATTGTTCTGGAACTCACCAATTCCTTCGAACCAGTGAAGCAACTGGTTATCTACGCGCCCCTGTGCTCAATGCAGGATGGAGAGCTCATCTTTCCAAACCATCAGGTGAGACTATAAGAGGGGACATTAAAGGTGATCAGTGGGGAGAACAGCGGGGATGGGGGTTAACACTCAACTCCACGGGTGGTTAATTCCCTTTCTCCATTTGCAGAAGAATACTCCTACGGGCCAAGCAAACGAAGCTAGGTGGGCCAGTCCAGTCTGTCATCTTGGCACTACGCGTCACATTGGTGGAGACCGCAGCTGCCCAGTTCAGATCGACACCCTGTGGGAGCCAGGTGAGCGTAACAGGTACATAGATAGTCCGTTTCCAGTAAAGGGATTGTTCCCCATCATAGTAACCCCTCCCGCTTTTCTGACTCGCACCATCGCGACTGTATCCATGAGCTCTTGTGTGTTGTCATCCTGTAGTTGTGTGAGCTGCTGTGTAGTTCTGTGGTGATTGTAAGTACCTTAGTAGTGGTGCTGCCATTTGTGGTGCCTGTATCTGTACCTGTGTTTGTGCTGTTGCCTGTGTTTGTGCTGGTGGCATCTGCTGATAAGAGCCTTGTGTCTGTCCTTGCTGCTGTTGGCCCTGAACATAATAATCTTCTTGCACCCCTTGATAATTCTGTTGCCCCTGAGCTACCCAATTCTGTTGTGCTCCTCTGGATCGGCACGCTTTAGAAATGTGTCCTAGCTGCCTGCAGGTCCAGCACTGTGGTGGCTCCCTCCCTTGTTCTGGGAAGCCCCCTGACATATCCCCTGGGCCTGGCTGCTTCTCCTTTCGATAGCCCCCCAAACCCCTTTGTTTTTAGTGCATCTATGGCCCAAAGCCACACTCCCTTTGAAATCCTGCCCTTCCTCAAAATCCCTGCTGTGAACCGCCCCGCCCATGTATCCCCCGCCCATGGGCGGTGCATACGGTTGTGGTTGTTGGTACTGCTGCTGAGGTACTGGTGCTTGACGAGTAGGGCTGGTCATGACTGCCCCTTCCAAGGCATACTTTGATAGCTTCTCTTGGATTAACTTGGCCTCATCTGCCTTTCTGTCTTCTGCTTTGTGCTTAACATTTTCCTGTCATAGCCTACAGCAGTGTACTATTGTGAGCTGTATCTCTGGCCATCCCTTTGCTTCCATCCCCAGCAATTGTTTTGTCCCACAGCTCTCGAGTTTCGAGGCACCAAAGTTCTTGAATAACCTGAATGTACAGAACAGGATCTTCGTCTTCCCGCATTTTGCGTGTTGTAATCGCCCCAATGTCTGACGTGGTTGGGTATTGTGTTTGTAATGCTTGACACACTGCTGCTCTGCATTGGAGATCCGTGATGCACCGTGTTCTGTGTCGTGACCCCTGAGAACCCCACCCTCTTCCATATGTCATCAGCTGTGTCGCCCAGTATCGAAACTAATAACCCCTTCACGTCACCCACTGCCAGTCTGTGACCCGCTATCAGTTTCTCCATCTCATAAATCCCTTTCCCAGCTCTCGCGCTTAAAGACAGTAATCTGCACTTGACATTTTTCTTGTCTGTGTGCTTCCAGGGTACATACTGAGGCCTTGCCCCTCCCCTCTCTAGTAACGGCATCTGTGAATGTGCTGCCCTCTCTTTCGGTGTCCTGAATTTGTATAGGCCCTCTCTCATCCTCAATGTCTGTGCATATCTCTACTGCTTCTAGGGTAGGTACGCGTTTGCTCTCGTCATAAGCCCTAGACAATCGTCCCCTTGAACGTCCTTGTGCTGTGTCTTCCCTCCTACATCCCGGAGATATCCCTAAGTCTGTTGACATATGTGTTATGTGTGGTGCACCTGTTGTTCGCTTGCTGTGCTTGCTCTTATGAATCGCCCCCTGCTTCTCCCCGTCCATGGGACCTACACTCTCATGATGTCCATTATTCTGACCCCGTGGAGTGGGGTCTGCTTTGCTCCCCCCTCTCGGAACCACTGTGTCTGTCGTCATTGTCAGACCCCATGTCTATGTTGCTATAAAAGTAATCGGAAAAAGTTAATATCCTTGATGTCTAGTCGCTGTTAGGTTTCACGCTAAGATAAATGTCTACTAGATTGTGTTTGCTACCTCCTGCCCAGGTCCCTAGGCCTGTTCCACTGTTTGCTGCCACACTCCTGCCCCGTGAATTTGTACAGCCTGGTTCTACTCGCCTTTCCTCCTCATGTTTATTCCTTTCCCAGTCCATTGCTACCTGTGTTTTTGCCACTCTTATTGCTCGCTCATCTTCCTCCTTATGTGCTCGTTCTCTTGCCAATATCCAATTGCAACTTTCTCTGTTCCCTTTCTGCTAACTTGCATTTTTCTTGCTCTGGTATCTCCCTCCACTTCTCTGCCTTCTCTATCTGTCTCTCTCCTTTTTCTCCCTCATCTCCATTTCCACTCTCTTCCCCTCCTTCAGATCTCTCTCTATTCTTTCTTCATTTTCCCTCTACAAATGCTCTTGTTCCTCTTCCTTTCTCTGCTCGCTGTCTTCCCACTCCTTTTTCTCCTCTCTCTGTCCTCACGTTCTAACCTCACTTCCCTCTTCTTCTTCCTTCTATCCTGCTGCTCCATTAGTTCTGCCCAGTCAGGTGTATAGTGATCCCTTTCCAGGCTTTCGATCGCCTTAGTTGCCCCTTCTGCCTCCCCTGTTGTCTTCCCTTTGAGTTTCAAGAGTATTTGTGCTGCTATTGATTCATCTGTGTCTATGCCCTCAAACTCTGCCTTTGTGCGCTGTAGCCCTTCCTCCCTCGCCCTACTGCCCTAAATTCCCTGGTCAGGTACATCCTCTGTACATCGTCTGTGTCATCAGATACTACACTTGGAGGGTTAGGGGGAGGTGCGAAAGGGTGAGACCCTTCTTCCTTCATCTCGTGCTGGCTTAGCATCCACTGACGCTTTGCCCCTTCCCCCTCTCCCTCTTGAAACATGCATTACAACTCAAATATAGCCATGCATTTGGTCAGTTTCTTCCCCTGGTAAGTGCCCTGTATGTGTGTCAATAGTGATTGCTGCACGCCTTGGGAGAAACTGCCACAAGGTGGCCACGGTTTTGTTTAATTTACGCTCGGTATTTTTGGATCATTCTATGCTATACTTGCATATTTTCTCTTTATAAGGCAGAGGTGTCTTACACAAATGCTGAAGGTGAGTGACCCCTGAACTGTTCCCTTGATACGTGATACTATTTTTACCTGACCTCAAGTCGAGGTTTTCGATACTTCGCTGTTCAGGAATAAGAGGTCAGAATACAATGGAAATACGTTCCAATTTCTACGAGCCTTTCTGGCTCTGCACCTTACCAGGCATGCTATGCGCACCTCCCCTCCTTCACAGTTTCTGCCTCCTGCGGCACACCACCACAATCGTGTGCATGCGCCTTCCGCCCACCGCCACTGGTTCACCTTGTCTGCCAATCCCAAGTGTACAACACTAGCTCCTCGCCATCAAAACTTTCCTTCCTATGCACCAACCTAAGGGTGACGTCAGCAAGCTAAATTCCCAATACATATAGATGGACTATTAAGCACCCACAACAATGACCCGTTACTCCAAACCCACACAAACCCCACAGTTGTCTTCCTGCTTCTCCAGAGCAAAGTATACAAATATTCTCTTGTGATCGAACTGCACCCGTTGCTTCGCCTAACGTGTGAAAAGCCTCTCTCCAGGAGACTTAACCAGTTGACTCAACTTCCGCAATCAAGGATAGCTCCAGCTAACCCTCATGGGGATACCATCATCTATGACCCAAGCTAAAACGGCCAACCCACAGGAATACTTTGTTACAAAACTCTTGTTATCCGAATCCTCTTGGCTACTTAGTCCATGCTGCTCATCAGAACTTTTACCTCGAAGACCGAATATGCCCTAACATAAAAAAGGGACTTTGTCCCTACTCGCTGCACCAATACAAGACAATACTTTGATACTGCACAATACCTCAGACTACGCAACACCTTCCCTTACACCTGCAATTGCTGTTGGTCTGGATCAATACTTACGTTCCGTGCTGCACTGATGCTACTCAGCTGACGGCTCCCCCATCAAGGCACTCGCCTCCCCGTCCTGGTCTGTCTGGACAACTCGCTGATTCCGGGTGGGATGATTTCCAAATGGCTACCGACAGCCTTTAAAACGGGTACACGTTTACCGTTCTTCTGGAAATACACGGAAGGGCCCCACAGCCTCTCAGGTTCAGGGGTGAAGGGGTCAGCTTAGTGCCGGGCTGGCTCAGGTAACCATCCTCTGGCTACTATCTTGCTGGGGAGGAACGCTCACATAGGGTCGAGGGCTACTAGGAGTTTGCGAACTCAGTGAAGGTCCAACACCTTCCCAAAAGGAACGCAGACCCAGCCAGACAGCAAGTTCAACTGCGGTTTATTACAGCCAAAACCAACAGGCATCAGTGCAAGGATAGGCAAGAATCCTGGAACATCGCAGTGAGCTCTGGCTCGCAGGCCAGTTTTGATGGGACATTGCATCATGAGAACGTCTCAACCTAGGCCCCTCTCCAGAAAACCTATTGCCAGTCGGGATTGGGTGTTGAGTGGTAGTTCACCTATAGTGGACCGTATATGTGTTAGTTTACTGGCTCTCCCATGTCAGATGGAAGGCCTGGCCCATCCCAATATTGCTGTTACTAAACAATGTTTCAGTATGAGGGTCCTATCATTGGTTCTTGCCCGTTGCTACCTACCTCTAGGGTCCTGAACTGTAATTGGCTAGAGCTGACATCCCCAGGCCTTGGATCCGAAATGATTCTCAGCTCGATGTGTACCTCTTCAAGTTAATAAGAACAACTATGTGTCTGCATTGTAACGTGTGTGTACACCAAAGTCTACGCGAGTGCTCGTTCACATAATGCAACCCTTGTCTTCTGTCTGGTGGCATGAGATCTGTCCTCTTTCCCAGCGCCGGTTTCGATTCATCATCCAAGCTGCCGAGTCACGTGTTCAGAGACCGTGTTTTGGGCTTCTGGAGCATTGAATTACTCTGATTTATGTGGATTTCTTCGTATTTATTGCAGCTGGTGTTACTGCCGTTCAGGGAATGGAATGTTGCTTGTATCTTGGTGGCCTTGGCAGCCGGCCCTGTCCCACATGGTTGCTCGTGTGCTCAGTCTGAATTCATCTCAGCTCAGCTCTTACAGCAACGTTTGTGGCCTACTGTGATTTTCCTAAGCCATGGCATACATGTTATTCTATAGTTCTCCATATGTTATTAATTCATTGGTCCTGTCGGTCCCATAGGTGCTGCTGCAGTTCTATAGGTTAGTTGCATGTAAAGATCTGAAAGCTTGCTCAGGATCTCTTGCTTCTTGTAGTTTCTGCGTTGATGTGGTGAAGCTAATGAAAAAATAAAAAAATAAAGCAGGCGAAGAAGGTGGGGATGGTGACAACAGTGCCCAAAGGGGTGAGGAAGGCAGGGATAGTGATAATAGTGCCCAGAGAGGTGAAGACGGTTTGCATTGTAACAAGAGGGCCCAAAGGGCTGAAAAGGTGGGGATAGTAACAATGGTGCCCCAAGGAGTGAAGAAGGTGGGGATAGTGATAACAGTGAGAGGTGAAGAAGGTTGGGATACTGTCAACAGTGCCCAAAGAGATGAAAAAAGTGGGGATACTAACAGTGCCCCAGGGGGTCAAGGAGGTGGGGATAGTAAAAACTGTACCCAAAGGAGCACAGACAGTGGGGCTACTGATAACAATGTCCAGAGAGGTGAAGAAGGTGGGGATAGTAGTAACAGTGCCTCAAGGGGTCAAGAAGGTGGAGATAATAACAACAGTGCCGAAAGGGATGAAGACAGTGGAGATAGTTACAACAATGCATTAAAGGGTGAAGAAGGTGGGGATAGTGACAACTGTACCCCATGGGGTAAGGAAGGTAGAGATAGTGATAACAATGGCCAGAGATGTGAAGAAGGTGGGGATAATGACAACGATGCCCCAAGGGGTGAAGAAGGTGGGGATAGAGGTAAAAGTGCCCAGAGATGTGAAGAAGGCTAGGGCAGTGGTCGTAGGGGGTCCAGAGGATCGATGATGGGAGTACACAGATCAGATGTGGTTAAACAAAGAGAGAAGCGACAAGAAAACTCTAGAAGACTTAAAAGAAGAGTGCGCCTTTGAAGAGTGGGAAAGAATGTGTGAGACAGAAGCAGTGAGGGAGAGAAGGTGGCACCAGATTGGTAGAATGGATAGAAATCAGGAGGAGGCAGGAAGAACAATTGTCATTATAGAGGAGCTTAAAGACATTGAAGAGGAGGCTTGGGCCATAGGGAAAAGGATAGGCATTGCTAGTCATCTTGGAGACCACAGGATAGTTGGTCAAACTCAGAACCTATTATGCTCCATGATCTACACCCCAAATCTTGGGATTCACCATGCACGCCACTCATATCCCCCGCCCTACAGACCTGAACCCTTAGGTTTGCATTGAGGCAGACCATTTCGGGAAGCAAATGGTAGGAAACTGGGCGAAGGATAGGGGGCCTGTGACCAAGAAGATCAGGGCACAGAGGAGGAGGAGGAGGAGGAGGAGGAGGGAAGTGGAGACATCCCTGTGAAGCCAGTGCCAACTGAGAGCGGCCACAGAGTCCAGGAGAAGGACATTCCCTGAACAGTCCAACCAGAAAGTTTGTGATGATGAAGCAAATCCAAATTGGGTTTTTAGTTTCCCTCCACTATAAATCGGAGGATCCATTGCACTGACAATAGTACTATACTTTGTGCCTTCCCCGTTTATTATTTTGCCCACTCTGCACACTTCCCCGCCAAAAAAAGAAAAACTTACATTTGTGTTTGTCTGGTCATTTGATCCCCTCACAGACATGACAAAGTATTGTGCATAGTGTGTTGTGCATTACGATCATGGCTTGCATTTTTACAAAAGATTGCAATTTTCTGTGAATGAGCAGCCATTTGTACATAATATGTACCCCTATCTTTAATTTGTGGTACCTAACTTGACAGGCAACACTAAACGGTTGGAATTCTATCAAAAACACAGACAATAAAATCTTGACTTTGAGGTTTCTAAAGACAAACATACAGGGAATGACATCATAGAGAAGTTTCAGCAACCAAGGAACTATAGTTTGGAACTTTTTTTAACAACTTAATACGCATTGGCATCGATAGTTTTTATTGTGTGAATCATAATTGGACTCAACAAATAAGGGTATCTGGTGGTACCCTTATGCCCCAGGCAACAAATCTAGCAGAATATGAAAAAGTGATCAGGGCCCACAGTACAGATAGACCTGGGTGCTGTATTGAAAGTTTGTACAGCCCACAGTTCAAAATACCCAAAAATAAATTGCAATTTTAATAATTTAAGAGTAGTATAAAAACAAAATCACATGTTAGTCTCAAACCATATCAAAATAGGACACCAAGAAAAGACATAAATCCAATATTACACAAACACCAAAGTGTATACAAAGGAACAATATGATCGCATTTGCATGAGTTACATCGAGACCTACACAAAATATTGTCGCAGTTGGCAGCCCATTTCCTTGATAATGGGATGGTGAATATTATTTCTTATTCCGGAACCTGCACTTATTGCACAATGTAAGTATTTCTTAAGAACCAAAATAAACAGTCTACATACACACTGTTTTCGGCCTTCAATGAGTACCAAGTATGGACGGCCTTCACCGGGATAGAAAAGGAGTTGATTTGATGGGGTGATCCTGTGATCCTGGGTCCCTGCAATGTACAGGATGAACTGGAGTGAGACAATAAAGGTCTATCCGAATGTATTTATGTACAGAATAAATCAAATTTCTAATTTCTAAAATGCAAATGTATGCGAAAAAAGGAACTGACCCTCCTACCTTAGGGGCCTATCTTTCAGGTATCCCAGTTTCTTTCAATTTAGAGCCAGGTGAGAATCCATGTTATGATTACAAGCTCTCTGTTCATCCCTATAAGTGACGACATGGAGTTTTATGTTTCTATTTATGTCTCACAGGCCATAGATGGGGGAGCGGAAGTTGTGCCTAGACTGGCCTATGATGAGATTCTGGGAATGTTGGAAGTCTATGGGTTGCGTGATATGTGGCGGTCCATGCACCAAGGGGAAAGAGGGCACACCTTTTACTTGGCACCACATGGCACCTTCACCAGAATAGATTACATATATATATCGTTCCAAGGGGGGTAGGAGTTTATTGTTGGGACAACCGGTCCCCTGCGCACCTTCTCTTAGTGGTTGTGGTTTTGCCTGCAGCCTGTGTGATGGTGAAGAGGTGGCAGCCACCCGAGAGACTGTGCGAAGGGAGGGTACGGAACAGAACAGCAGGGAGGGGTGTAGGCCAACGGATCAAATAATGCTACCCTTGAGGGACACAAGTGAAATAAAACAAATACGGACGCCATATCCCAGAATGCTCCACCAAATAAGGCATCAGTATAAAAGCCAGAATATGGGAAAGGAAAATAAGCAAGGGAGACGGGAAAACACGCTTCCATATTCTGGCAGATCCCCACAGTCAGTGACTAAAGCCAAGGCGGACACATCGAGGGCTGAGCATGGAGGAGGAGGGGAATTAGCATCAGGTGTGGGGAAACCGTTGCAGGGAACTCCCGGCTGTAATTACTGGGGAGGAGGGGCACCTGGGTTAAAAGCCTCACCAAACAACTCAGAGGGGGTCTTGTTTTGCAGGAGTGGAAGGAGGCTGACAGAGAGGCCCGGAGTGGAGCGAGGCCAGTCCCGAGTACCACTGGGCGTACTAGGGAAGAGAGGAAGAACTGCCGGAGAATGCCCTACGAGACGTACGGGCCAAGTCGGCTGCGCAGCGGAGGAAAACGTCTGACGGGAAAAGATCCTTCAGCAGTGTGAGGATGAAAACTGGGAGGTGTTTGTTTTATGTTTCTTCGATTTCTGAGGCTGAGCCGGCAAGTGGGCTGAATCCCTGAAAGCCTGCAGCTGCGAGCCTGGTGGAAAAACCCTGAAGGTAGTTTGGGACATTTACTTTAAAAAAAGGGCTTGCGAAGGCCACGCTGGGGGTTGCTACTAACTGTAAGATGCATTTACTTGAAGGGAGGAAGTCCCGTAATTTTGGGGGTGGTATACAACAGCGTGAAAACTGGTGAGCTGTGAAATAAAATATTGTTGAACACCTTATTGTCTCTGGCTCACTGCTTAACAGCCTGGCACATGGTTTGTCTGGAAACCAACTCCAAGGTTGCCGAGTGATTTGATGCTTGGTGGGGTGACACAACCTTGTTTGCTGTGGGTGCTGGCAGGATTAGGAGTCCATAATTTGCAATTTTTTGCTGAATATTACAATCTAGTGATAGTCTAAACTTGAATTTTTTTGCATGGTATTTTATTAGTGTTCAGATACAACATGACCAATGTGGCATCTTGTGCCAGAAATGGTAAACAAAAAGCTGACGCGCGTTTTGACCGTACTCTTTATCAAGGCAAGGTAGGAGTGGCAACAGGCTCGGAGTGGAGCTGGTAGGCTCGTAGTGGAGCTGGTAGGTGATGGCCCAGGTTAGGGTGCCAGGTGGAGGCTAGTTGGCCTGATCTGAAGCTGGGAGCGGCGTGATACCAGCTCCAATCAGAGAAGACCCCCTTGTCGGAAGATTCCGGGTGGGGGTTGTGGAATATAAGGGCGCATTGTACGCAGACAATATGCTCTTGCAGGTAAGGAACCCGCTGACCACCATACCAAGGGTGATCCAGCTTATCGAGCGATATGGTGTCCTCGCTGGATTCAAGATTAACAGGAATAAGTCAGTCCTGTTCCCCTTGCACAGGGAAGGGGACGGGGAGATACAAAGGTTTAAACCTCTCGGTCTAATGGTCAACCTGGATACGCTGAAATACCTAGTGATCCACATCACGAGGGATGTGGGTGACTTATTTGAGGCTAAATTCCCCATGCTACTTACAGGGTTTCGGGCTGATCTGGAAAAATGGGGGAAACTGACTATACCCTGGCTAGGGCAGGTTAATGCTTTGAAGATGGTCTACTTGCCAAGGTTCCTTTATGCTTTCCAAATGCTCCAATTCGGGACCCAGAGATTTATTTTTCGTGAGATAAAAGGGGCTATGGTGAAGTTTCTATGGCAAGGGGAAAAGCAGAGAATATCATTTGAGGTCCTCAACTTACCGAGGGATAGGGGGGATGTGGGCCTCCCAAATGTGCAATTGTATTACAAGGCGACTCAGCTAAGGGTCCTCATACCGCATCTCAGAATGCAGAAGGAATATCAATGGGTCTCCCTGGATAATCTCCACCTCTCCCCAGCCACTGCGGGTGAATCCCCAGGGGCAGGCTCCCCCGCTCGATTTGAGATCACCCGATTTTGGGAGCAATATGGGAGATATTGTGGCAGAGGGCTGACATGCAGGGGGTGTTGACGTGACCTTCACCCGTGAGTCATCTTTGGGCACCAGTTATAGGGGATGAGATGTCAAACCCAGAAAGATTTCAGGCATGGTTTCAAGCAGGCCTAGTGAGGGTTGGACAGCGGTGTCCAGTCATATTTTCGAATACAATATTTTCGAAAGTCAAAATGTCAAAAATATTTATTCGAAAATAAAAATGTCGAATTACAAAAAAGAAGAATTTTTTTTGATTTTTTTTCGAATTAATGTTTAAATAAATAATTAATTAATAAATATTTTATTAAACATATTTTTTTAAATAATGAAAGGTATATCCATGGTGGGGGGGTTGGGGAGCAGGGGGGGGTTGGGGTAGGGGTTTGGGGTGGGGTTTTTTAATAATTAATTAATTAATTAATGTTTTATTAAATATTTTTTTTAAAAAAATTAAAGGTTTAGCCATGGGGGATGTTGGGGGGATGGGGAGGAGGGGGGTTGGGGTAGGGGTTTGGGATGGAGGGGTTGGGGGGGACCCCCCCATAAAAAACGTTAGTATTTGTGACATTTTACATAGTTATTTTAGCATTGGTTTTTCGATTTTTTTTCGACATTTTATTTTCGAATTAATGACTTTTTCTATTATATGTATGTGATTTCGACATTTTTGAATTCGACATTTTTGTAATTCGAAATTTTGTTTTCGATATTATGACTATAAACCTTGGACAGCTCTGGAAGAATGGGTCCTTTCTTAATAGAACAGCTGGAAGGGTTGCTGGGCATGGGGACCCTCTCGGTCTTCTCTTATCTCCAATTGAAAGGGGTGCTCTTGGGGTGGAAATGAAAGGAGGAGCTACAGAGAGATCTCACCCCCTTTGAGAAACTTCTAGACAAAAAAACAAAATGAAGGGCCTGATTGCAGCTATGTACAGGGAATTTGTGATTGCAGGTAAAGGTTCCACCGAAAAGTTGAGACTGAGATGGAAAAGGGACATGGGAACAGAGTTAGATCCAGAGCTGTGGTGGCGTCTGTGTAAGGGGGAGTCTCAAACCTCGATCTCCAGTCAATATAAAATGCATGCCATCAAGCTCCTTCATAGGTGGCAATATGATCCCGTTAGGCTCTCCAAAATGTTTGACTGTGAGGCCCTCTTGCTGGCGCCTATGCGGAGAGCGAGCCGACTACTGGCATATGTGGTGGGGATGCCCTCGGGTGAAAGTGTTCTGTGACGAGTTGCTGGGATGGATAAAGGATCTGGAGGGGTTTCAAGGGACAGTACACCCTTCTGATCATGTTTGTGTTGGAGGAAGTGTAGGGGGAATGGAGAAGGGTTAGAGGGCTGAAAGCGCCCCTGCTGCTCACAACTCGGGCCTGCCTAGTGATGAAGTGGAAATGTGCCAGGACTCCAAGCAAGAGGGAATGGCTCAATGTGGCTGTGAATATATGCACCATGGAAAGAATAACGGGGGGGGCTCCACGGGAGGACCACACCAGATGAGAACACTTGGGGTGAATTCATGGGCAGATACTGTAACATTTGACGCAAGGGATTGTCTGACCCTAGACATAGAGTTGGCCGATGGCTCTGGGACAAGGCCTATTGTTTTTTTGTTGTTGGAAGTAAACTGTAATAAAAATAAAATGTAAAAAAAAAAAAAAGAAAAGTTCTGTCACTCATCTGCTGTTTAATTATATTGACGTCGCTTGTCACATATGCTTCGGAGAGTTCTCTTCAGTTTTCTCTATACTGTGCTGACCTTACTGGTGCTGCTTTTTTGCCGGTGCCAAGGACAGTACCAGAGCGGCAAACAATAATCCCTGCCTTGGCTATGAGCGCGGGAGAACGCCAGATACCTCCGACACACAATGCAGGTTTCTTCAGCTTTGATTCCTGGTCTTATGTTTCTTATTCCGGAAGGCCCATGAAAGTAACAGTCTTTCTCTGAAAAGGTCAAGGCTACGTTCCCCCTTGGAACCTTCTTTGGTCTTGCCATCTTTCTCCATGTATTTAACTGCCATGGCTCACAGGGGGGCCCTCATTTTGCGCTACGTCACTGATTGGGCTCTGCTCACCTTGATATGATATGGCATTTATAACGCGCCTATACACAAGTGTTACAAGGCGCAACAAGGCAAGGGAGGGGGAACAGAGACAATGATCTTACTAGGCCAAGTGAAATTGAGATTGCGCAAGTTCAAGGGGGGGAGTGCCTGTGGAAAGGGAGGCAGTACAGTGCATGGAATCAAAACAATAACAACAAGTGCAGGTGGCAGGTGAAAGGGTAAGTGCAGACAGCAGGTGTCCAAAAGTGCAGGTAGGGGGACTATAAGGTTACAGATACAGACCCAAATGCAAGGGTTTCCGGGAGGCAGTGCAGGTGTGCAACTGGGCGGGCAGGTACATGGGCCCGAAACCAGCGGGTAGCCAGGTGACCACTGCAGTATCAGACAGGAAATAAGCAGGGGAGATGAAGAGAGAAGGCAGAAGCAAAGAGGAAGGTCTAGAAGTACTTCCGGAACTGGAGATGGTTCTCCTCAAGTTTCAGAGAGGCAGGCAGGCTGTTCCAGAGGGAGGCCCCAGCCGAAGAAAGAGATCTACCACCAACTTGTTGCTTGGAGAAGCGACCGACCCTGAGAGAGTTGGAGGTGGAGGAGCGAAGAGCTCGAGTAGGAAGGTATTTACGAAGAGAGAGTTGGAGGTATTAAGGGCCCAAGTGCCAGAAGGCATGGTGGACAATGCAGAGGGTCTTGAACTTAATCCTCACAGCCACATGGAGACAACGCACAGATTTCAGTGCTGGAGAGATACGATCCCTGGGCTTGAGGCCAAGGACAAGTCTTGCAGTCCTGATCTGGGTGAGTTGTAGAGGGCGGAGAGTAGAAGCAGACCGATTTAGAAAGAGGCTGTTGCAGTCTAGCCTAGAGAAAACCAGGGTTCTAGAGACAGTGAGCTTCTGGGGGAAGGAGAGCAAAGGAAGAATACCTCTGAGGAGGTGCAGTTGGTAGTTTGACTTGAGCGCATTAAAGTGTGATGTGAATGGGTTGGGAGGGACCGCAAACTCGTCCGGGACCATGCTCTGGTGCAACACGGTTTAAGAAAATAAGCATTGGACACAGAGTCTCAGAAGTGAGAGAGCCATGGAGTGACCCACCACACCCCACTCAAACTCCTTCTTGGAAAGGGCTTTGTGGAAGCTTCCTTCATGGGCCGGCCCTGCAGGGGTTGGGGAGGGGGGATCATTGAATAATGCACCTCGCACATAGGGTTCTGAAAATCGTAAATGCATTGAGACCCACTAGTGAGGGAAGTGCAGCACCCCCCTACCATAAATCCTGGTCAATGATTTAATTGTCAGGCCTTGCTCGTATAGCAGTTTGCTCCTGGGTTAACAGACAGGTCAGACCTCCCCAGCTAGGTGCTTTTATGGCTTGTTTAGCACATCAATGCCACAGATAACGAGTATTTCTGTGTCCATTGATCTATAGATGTTTCATACACTAGCTGTAGCATGCGTCAGAGATTTCATTTACCCTGTTACAAGTACTGCATTGTGTATGTTTTAAATATAGGCTCCATTTCGAATCTGGAAAATTACATTCCCCAAATGTGTCATTGTGGACAAATCTGTGCCTCGGTTCTTATATCAGGCTGAAATGAGAGCGACTGGAAACATGGGTGTTACATACATCAGAAGGTCGTGTGCCATCACTTCCTGTGATGCCACTTGGAGGTGGGGTCAAATGACATCACTTCCTGTGATGTCATCAGGGGGTCAAGGGTCGTGTGATGTCACTTCTGCTTCCTCTGGCATTTTGGTGAAATTATGTCCCTGCACTCTGGTGGAAACTCTGCTGTCCTTGGAGCTTGGATAGGTTTGTGTCTACTGCAGAATGCAGTCATAAAACCAGGGTTGGATTGGCCCCTCTGCCTTTCGGCCCGTGGCCTGGCCGAAATCGTCCCTGAGGAGTGGGGGCCAGTTTCTGGCCACTCCTGGGCCGGTTTGGAGAGAGAGAAAATTTGAATAATTTTTTTTTTCGTTTTTTTTTTTCTTTTCAAATAGCCTATCATCCTTCTTAGGTTAATTAATGAGTACCAATACAGGTTGGGTGATATTGTATGCATATTTGTTCTATAAAAAAGAGCTTACGCGTAAGTGCTATACAATACGCATTCACAGTAATTTGACAATATGGATCTATACACACTGATATTAATGATCCATATGGTGATCCATTATTGTATGAAATGTATATCACATTAGTGAAAACATTAGTGAAATCATAACCATATTTTTCATAGTGTACTTAGGTACAATGCCATTTGATGCCACTTCCTGTTTAGTTAAGGGGTGAAAGGTTGTATTTCATCACTTCCCGGGATGTCACTTTGGGGTGAGGTCAAATGACATCACTTCTGGTGATGTCATCAGAGGTCAAGGGTCGTGAGGCGAGGGGTGGGCCACTTTTTTAAGGCGAGGGGTGGGCCACTTTTTTTGGGTGACCAGGTCTATTTCTTGTCCCAGTCCGATCCTGCATAAGACCCATTGTACCAAAATATATGAGAGGCGCTTTAGTGAGGCAGCTCTCCCTGTTTCACTTCTTTATTGGCTGGAGTACTACAGAACACTAGGATAACAAGATGTCGGCGAATATTTTGGTCAGGTCTCAACATAAAGTTCATCCTCAAAACAAATGTATACACATACTTCGGAGCAAATTGGTCCAGAGTTTTAGCATTATGACTGGTTATGCAACAAGCACAATAGCAACACTGTGGGACAACTGTGAAGGAGGAGAAGACAAAATGAAGGTAAAAAGCGTTCATGTTGCTCCCACAAGGTTTGCAGCGACTACTTACAATGGAAGACCTGCAATGCTCCATAGGATACAGCGCAGAGTACTGATAAGCTCTTTTAATTCATAACGATCCACAGAGCTAAACGGGGGCTTTTGTGTTCTGGGTTCAGCGAACATTTAATTGCAAAATATGTGTAAGGTTTAACTACTATGACCCCAGAGCTCATAGTCTCTGCATAAATGTATTATGATGCGTCTCTCTGCAGAAGGCACCAGATTGTAACCTTTGTCTACTCCCAATAATACGCAACTATATTTTAGTGCTGATATTTTTTCACAGATCTGCATCAAATTCTCAATTCACGAGCGACGTCATAATGCATTGTCCCTACTGATTGATTATCTTTCTATGTTGTAATAGTTTGTATTGAATCGTTGCACTGAGCAGACACGTTCTCCACATGCATATCCCACCTTGATGCATTCCACGCTTTCGCGCCTTGAAACACTTGTGTATAGGCGCGTTACAAATGCCATATCATATCATATCATATCACGCTTGTGCATGTGTATCGGTAGAGGAGCAGTACTGTCACGTCCAGACCATTCACTTGTATCCATGAGAAGCTGGTGGGGTTGATGTTTATTTTTCAACTGAGAGAGGATTTCTGATAACCAGGGTGTGATGAGAACTGTGGTTCACAACGTATAAGGGAGACAGTGTAACCTGCACGTTGAACAATTCCTGTTATATATGAACTTTAAACAGATTTACAGGAACATGGGAATGAAATGATATGACCATGATCTCAGTTCTTGCTTTTACCCCAGTGTTGTGTCTAATGGATGAATGGCCCGCATGTGGTATTTGTTCAATATGTTTGTATGCAAGGGTAAGTGGGGTGTCATGGTGCATGAAAGGAATGCTGGTGCGCAAGGGATCTGCAATCTTCGGCTCGCCAGACGTTTTGGACTACAGCGATCGTCGACCGCATAGTAAATGGAGCGCAATCATCAGAGTTGTAGTTGACCACATTTGGGGAGCCACAGGTTGAAGACCCTCATCAGACATTTATTGTAGGGTGGTTGAAGCAGAGTTATGGTTGGAGGTGTCTAATCTGGTATTCACTCACAGGATATTTCAAACCATCGGATTGAATTTATAAAGCCAGAGAATTACAAGCGATGATGAAATAAGCCAGGCTGCGAGCATCCTAGGCACTTTCTCTACGGTGCATCTTAGCGCACCTTCGGCCAGTAGGATTTGACATAGCAGCACATCCATGCATTTACAGATGTTACTGTGCAGCAGGGTGCGATCTGCGCGTGTCATGTCAGGAACCAGGAAGCTCTCCTTGCTTCTAATTCCAGTCTGCACGGAGCATGGGAGCCGGAAGCCTATGGAGAAGTTGAGGAGCAAAATTGGTTTTGGGAGTGTGGTCGAATGCGCAATGCCAAATACATATGTAGATGCGTTTTTAATCAGCTGTACCACCACTGATTAAAAACGCATCTTAATTTGCACCCTGTATTGGTTGACCTAAGGAGAATTATTTCTGATTGAAGTCACATATGTTTATGGCATTATGATAGGTTATTTATAACGCGCTTAATACCCAGAGGTTTCTAAACGCGACCCGTGGATCGAACCTGTGTTGCCCTGTGTCATCTTGCTTCCAAGGCAAGCACGTTGCCACTGAGCTATCCTCCCAAAACTGCGCGTTTGACCACACTCCCAAAACAAATTTTGCCTCTTATACCTTGTTTTAGCCTTGTAAGGGGAGGCTCTGTGGGACTGTACACGCTGCAAGCCCTCTTTTTGCCAGATTCACTTTGAAGGTGGATACTAGTGCAGAGGTTTTGCCAGTTGAATCCCTTACCCTTCGGAGAAGTTGAGGAGGTGTGACTGTTGGTTCTGGAGGGAAACAGGTACGTGGAAAAAACCCTTTCGTTTGTGGGTATGCGTGTGAGCAAGGATTGTATGTATGAATGTATGCATGCATGCAAGGGGCGGTGTAAGTGTGTGCATGTATGCGAGGGAGTTTCTGTAAGCGTGCGCATGTAAATGAATGCAGTGTGAATGGTGTACATAGGTGTGAGTATGCGTGTGAATGAGAATGCAGTGTGAATGGTGTACATAGGTGTGAGTATGCGTGTGAATGAGAATGCAGTGTGAATGGTGTACATATGTGTGAGTATGCGTGTGAATGAGAATGCAGTGTGAATGGTGTACATATGTGTGAGTATGCGTGTGAATGGTGTACATAGGTGTGAGTATACGTGTGAATGAGAATGCAGTGTGAATGGTGTACATAGGTGTGAGTATGCGTGTGAATGAGAATGCAGTGTGAATGGTGTACATAGGTGTGAGTATGCGTGTGAATGAGAATGCAGTGTGAATGGTGTACATAGGTGTGAGTATGCGTGTGAATGAGAATGCAGTGTGAATGGTGTACATAGGTGTGAGTATGCGTGTGAATGAGAATGCAGTGTGAATGGTGTACATAGGTGTGAGTATGGGTGTGAATGAGAATGCAGTGTGAATGGTGTACATAGGTGTGAGTATGCGTGTGAATGAGAATGCAGTGTGAATGGTGTACATAGGTGTGAGTATGCGTGTGAATGAGAATGCAGTGTGAATGGTGTACATAGGTGTGAGTATGCGTGTGAATGAGAATGCAGTGTGAATGTTATCGGGCCTTGCGTATATGACAGAGATGCTGTATAGGTTCATGAGTGGTAGGTGAATGTATATGAATGTGTTTATGTATTTGTGTGTGGGTGTATCTGTCTCTGCGTCTGTATCTATGGGGGTCATTATGTGCTTGGTAGTGCTGGTAAATGTTTTTTTCTACAGGTTTGTTGGTGGGGGTTGTTTGATTTACCTCCAGCCAAGAGTAATACCGACAATTAAATCACCCTAAACAGAAAGAGAGACTTCTCATTTATTGCTTGAGGGTTCAATTCAACTATACAGATAATAACAACATCTCTGACCCAGCACCTAGTTGATTCCGGTTCTTACCCAAAAGACACTCTAACCTCGCCAAGACAGAGGAGCAGCATCTTTTAAGAAAGAGAGAGAGAGAGCATTTGACAATGTGTATCTGTGCTTGAACATATTTTGACAGGGGCATGGCATGTTTTACTGACATTTTTAATCAAAGCTGAGTGTTATTATGTGAAGGAGGTGTTGGGGTAGGTGGAGAGTACTAGAAAGGGTCGGGCTGGATACTATTGTGGCATGGCATTTTATGTTGAACTACGGGCAATGATTTCTTACTGTGGCAGGGCTTTTTTAGCTGGCAATATGGCAAAGCCAACAGGAGTATGTTCTTATGTGGGGTTACAGCCATATATATTTGCAGAGTTCGCATGAACATGTTTTGTTATGATATCATTACTGGCATTATGGGCAAAGCAAATGAGTATTTTTCTTATGTGGGAATACTGGCCTATTTAGGTGCATCCAAATATAGACATGTGTGGAAATAATGCAAATTAAAATGTTTTTTTTCACTTGCAGAGTACTGGCATATAGTGGGCAAAGGCATTATGAAAATGTGTTTAAAAATGCTCCTGTGCATTGTTGGTGACTTGGCTCTAATGGACTTTTTTCATGTCTTACCCTACAAAACCGATTGTAAACTGTGTGGCTTTTCACCCAATTTATCACATAACGTGTACTGTAAAATGCACTATTTTATCCCAGTATTCAAAAACAATTATCGGGGGAAGAACCTTCTGAACCCTCTTTGATTGGTTTGCGGACACCTTGCTATGCCCGGTCACTCCAGGGCCGAACAAGCACCCTTCCATCTGTGGCCACCCCTTAGGGTGAGCCGCACTACAGTAGCTTCAGGCTAAAACAGAGAAAATAAGGCGCATTGTAGCATTCAGTTTTCACTCCACAAAGTGAGGAGGACTACTTAATGGATTACAATAGATTAGTAATTACAACCTAATGTGAAGAGAACTCTGTCAGGATTTTGACCAGTAAAAAGGAGTACAGTCAGAACAAACAGCTTATAATAATATTTAGATTGAAAGACACAGACAGTCTTGAACTAGATTCCATCTGCTGAAATCATTCCCTCGTCACACTCCACAACCAATCCATGCCTAAATATGGTCACTCTCTTGATCTTGTCTTCGTCTCAATGAACCTCATCTCTACTCCTGCCCGCTTTTAACCCTCCTCCCCCTCCCTGTCTGCCCCTCTCCTTCTCTCTCCCTCCATTTTAACCCTGATAGATAAAAGCAAATTGGGCCCATACTCCATGGCCCATTGTTGTCAAAATAAGGTCTTCCCTCCTTGCACTTCTTTCCCCAATGCTAGATCTATTGAACAAGCCTTTGGGACTTCACCTTGACACTTGTCTTTCCCTTTCATAACTTAACCTATTTGTTCTTTCATCTGCTATCGACTATTCCCTCAGCTCGGGTTTACCCCTTGGATCTCCCAACTGCAGATGACCATGTGTCGCCACCTAAGATGCTGGTGTAAATTCTGCTCTTCTGCCCCCCTCACCACCCAAAATGAACCAGTTTGTCCTCTGTCAACTACCCTCAAATCACAGAAATCGCACGACTGTACACAATCTTTTCTCTCTGCTGCCATCCCAGCAAACTCTGCTCTCCCCTACAGGCCAACCTTGTTCCATCTCCTTATCCCACTCATCAAAAAATCCAAGATGAGAGACCCTGACCACCTTCCTGTACCTCCCTGCCTTTCTCCCACCAACACATGCTTCTGCTCCCTCCTTTCTTCTGTCATTCTTTCCATTTACCTGCAATGAGTTCTCACCACTCTGGCAAACCATCAAGGAACTAGCAATTTTAGCCTTCTCCTATCTCTACCACCTTTTCACCATCTCACACACATCCAAGATCTTTCCAGACTGCTACTGTACTTGAAAGCGACATTTCTATATATTGCTCTATTTTAGCAGCCGAATCGGGCATCTGACACATTTTGCCACTATTTTGGCCCCACTTTCTCTCCAATATATGCCGGACGGAGACTTCTGAAACGCTGTTTATCATTTTGACAACAGGTGGTTCATTCCATGCCTTGGGGGTCGAAGCACCTGCACGTCCATGCTCTGCCACTGGCAATAAATGTACTGTCAACAGGTGTGGGTTAGGGTGTCACATGGACTTCCTTTTAAGTACACAGGTGTCAGGCACGCTTAGTTTCTTTAAACGGGGGGCAAGGTTGAGCACCTGTCTGATATACCGACAATCAGTTGGGAACTAGGGTTTGATCCTGGTGAACCACTTATCTCTTGCACCCTAGCTAGCACCCTACACGTTTAGGGAGCATGCATGACTACGTCAGAAAGGTGCCCTTTACAAGGAATTTATAGCACCAAACATATTCTAAATTTAGCATTGGCCTTTTTTGGAATAAAAACATTAATCGTTTGCAATTAAAAATGCAGTGTTCAATTGCAATGTATCATCAAGGCCTGGTGGAAGTTTGGTTAAATAAATATAAAGCTATATCTGGTTTGATATAGTGGCCTATGAGGAAATAAGTTTATACATTGGCAAAACTATCTCTTACTTCATTTGTTTTTCAATGCTACCAGTAACTGTCAGATTTTGTCGTACTGTCTAGGGCTGAGCTGCACCCTAATCGCACTGTTGGGTCCAGCCCTGTATGTTTCCTTTGCTTTCTGCTGGGAATGCTTGACACCTTCTGCAGGTGGACCGCATATGCCCCAAATGGAGTTATGAGGGGAACAGTGATTCTATGGAAACCCTGCAGTACAATGGGGAAGTGATAACAGGAAGATAATTGCTAGAGTCTCGATGATGTATTGTAGAGAGGGAGGGGAGAGTTTAGGGTAGCCCTTGAGACAAATTACAACCAAGAGAGGGATTCCACCATCTTGTATTTTCCTAGGTCACCATACTTCCTGTGCTTCCTTCCCAATTTCTGCAGACAGGGCATTCTGGGAGCTGACAAAAGAAGGCAAAACTCTTGTTACAACAGCTGACATTGGCCCCTTATAGAAGATTTGAAATGGACCATCCATTGCAGCAAAATTATTATATTAGGGAGCAAGACCACCCCTTTAATGGAATCATCTTTGGTTACCAAAAGAAGGTTTTTGCTGGAAATGAATTGATGCATAGGCTGCCCTAAGCCCACAGCCATTGTGGTGCAGATACATCTTTCCAAAGACTGCGTCAGACCCTGCCCTCAACCTCTTCAGTGGAACATCTGAAGTTACCTTCTACTGGAGAAGGCCTTCTGGCTGCTGAGACACTGGTTGCCCAGACCCTGCCAACTGGAAGTGGCATCCCTGCAAGTGCTCTCTGGCAACTCTCCTGGCTGGGAAGGTCAGAAGAAGGATGTCCCTTATCAGATGAGACCCTGGATACGGTGCCACATCAACCCAGGAACAAAGGAATAACTCAGAAACAAAGGAATAGCCCTGGGCTCTATTTCTCACCTCAAACCACTAGCAAGCCAATTCAACCACTCATTTTGGAGTCCTTTGTAAGCCACTAAAAGACCACCAGAGCTGCCTTTATTATTCTACGCTTTTCTAGCGGTCTTTATCATCCTCCACATGGCGGGGATCAAGGGGATTGGCAGCAGGAAGGCAGAAGCATCTAGGCAAGGTGATGGCAGTAGATCTATCAGTCCCCACTCCCATGTGAATGCACTGGCCAAAAGCATACATCCCCATCATAAATGAGCACAATGGGCACGGGAATGGGTAAACACACGGCAATCACTACAAAGGCACAGTGAGTACACACATGTGATAGAGGAGGTGGGACAATGTAGTAATGCACATGCGCTGTATGTGAAATGTGCATGCAAAGACGTGGGAACCATGAGAAGCACCCATGTGTGCTGTGACAGTCCATGTTGCCAAGTGAACCCTCAGTGCCACCACAGCAACAAGCAACATTGGCAGGCCAACAGGCAACTTGCATGCATGCACCATGTACACCCTCAGCAGGCACTGACTCCACCTAGCAAAAGCAGCACTCATTGGCCTAAAACCACCCATGCCTATCATACAAACTGTGGGTAACACCAGAATGAACCCCATGTTGCATGAGTGTCTTACTATCCCACTAACATGTATGCAAGATGACTGACAGCATGTAATTATCCATCCAACAGGTACGCAGTTGACAGATGCCGAAGAGGCCGAGCCCGCCACTGCTCAGGATACCTCCAATGCTAGCAGTGCGTCCACCTCCAACCCTGCACAGGCCAGACCCAAAAGCAGCAGGACAAGCAGTAGGAGGGAGGCAGCAAATCCACAGGACACCACCACTATGGCAATTGTGGGAGGCGTTGAGGCACTCACCATTCGGTATATTGCTGCACAGTAGCCTCTCCACTGACCATGCAGGTGGCACGGCAGAAGCCGATGCAGGTGCAGTCAAAGCCATGCTACATCCAGCCCCTGTGGCGATACAAAGGATGCCAACCACACACCAGCACCCACCTATCTGTCCCATAACACCCCCTCATCACCAGTGTGGAACGTGCGTCACCAGCACCAGTCTGTTGCTGACAGTCAGCAATGGCTCCACACATGAGGAGGAAGAAGACACAGACTTCCGCTCACCCTGTTTCAGCCCCATCCCTCCCCAGAGCCCACCACCAGTGGCACATGACACCATGGCTGCGATAATGGTGAGACTGGATGCCATGGAGCGGCTCCAGGCCTCCACAGATCATCTTGCAGGCCATCAGGTGCAGCAGCACTTGCAAGCAATGAGGACCTGTCTATTGGGTTCATGTCGGAGGATTTTCAGTTCCCTCTGCCAAACTACCACTGCCATCACCACTGTAGGGCAGATGATGCGGGAACACACAGAGGGCATGTCAGCCTTTGCAGAGTCCCTCACTTCCTGCATGCAGTTGATTCTGCAGCACATCAGGGTCAGTGGGTCCAAGCCCTCCCGCTCTGTCAGCCCAACAGAGGGATTAGTGCCCAGCACCCCGTGGTGCTGCTCCTTGTGCCACCTCACACCAATTGTGCTTGAGAAGGCTGCTAAGGGCAAGAGGCCACACTAGCAACATTGCAATGCACATTTTGAACATAGTCACAACAGAGGTGGGTGGGGAGGGTGTGTTGGGATGGTGTGTGGGGAGGTTGGTGTATTGGGGATGGTGTTTTGGGGTGCCATGGTATCTGGGGGTTTCCCGAGTCACCTGCAATGACAATGGTCATAGGTGTCAGTCACAGTGCTTTGTGGATGTGTTGCCTTTTCCAACATGTTTATCGATACTCTGTGCATGCATTTTACATGAATTGTCATACAACATGATTTATCATCACAGTACGTGAATGGGGAGTCATTTACTATATGGCAACAGATGCATTGTTATGTTACACCATGCACACAGCACACGGCCAGCACTCTTTACTTTCAGGATCTGTGATTGGCATGGCTGAATGCATGATGCCTTTGTTGGGCCTGTCGATTGCTACCATGCATGTGCCCTCATGGGTGATTAGTTGTACTTGTGCAGGTTTGTGCTGTCTGTGTCTATTCCACATTGGCTTCACATACATGGTTACCAGAGTACATGGCATTACTTTCTGCCAGTGTTGCATTGTCTTTGTGCAGTGTTTCACTGTGTCATTCCATGTATAGGGATATGTTTGTCATGTTTATGTTATGTTACCAGATTTTATAAGGTGCACATTCAGCAAAGGCACCTCAGTGCTATTTAAAAAAGTGTTCATGGCATATCTAAATACTGGTTGGTTAGGAGGGGCCCTGAGTGATTGTGTGCTAGAGTTCCGTAACTTGGCAGCAGTCACTGAAACATCTGAACCAGTTTGAGAAAGTCTATAACAGGGAATCTGAATTACACATTTATCCTGAGACTGAAATACCATACTGGGATGTAATGCAGATATCTGTCTTGTAAGACTTCTGCAAAGTAGACATAGAAGGCACATTGCACGATACAGAGTGTCTTAAAAGCAATCCATTTGTCCACAGGGAACCAATGCAGCATGAGTAGCACAGGAGAGAAGTGAGATCCGTAAGGGGAACCAGTTGCTACCCTGGCTCCAAGATTCTGTAGAAGCTGCAAACAGTGAATATGATATTGGATTGAGCCAGATAGTGAGTTACAATAAGCAATCCAGCGCAATACCGTAGCCGCCACAACTGGGGTGTGTTGGGCTGCAGGAAGAAAGAGGAGTACTTTCCGAAGAGTTTTTAAATGCAAGTACCCAGAATGTCAGACCGCACTAATCTGAGCCTCCTTGGAGAGAGAGAAAGTAATCTTCACGACCAGATACCCTAATCACGGGTACTGGAATAGGACGAGGACCAAGAGACTGGGGCAAGAAAGCAGATGTCCACAGGGAGGAGGCGGAAGGAGTGCCAACTACCAAAACATTTGTCTTGTCCCTATTTAATTTCAGTCAGTTGCCACCTATGCAGCGCGCCATGGCCTCCAAGCAACCCCTAAGGTGAGAAGACTTATCAGGTTCCTCCAGATTAATTTGTACGATAATCTGGGTATCATCAACATAGGAGTAACAGCGGAGGCCATGGGAGTGGATGAGACCAACAAGTGGCTAGATGTAAACATTAAATAAAATTGGGGACAGAGCAGAACCCTGTAGAACACCACACAACAGAGCAGTAGAACAAGAATGAAAAGGAGGAAGAGACAGAATTGGACTCCTGCAAGAAAGAAGAGAAGAGAACCAAGAGAGCACCGAGCCAGCAAGATCTGCCACAGCCAGACGACGCAGCAGGGTGGAGTGATCAACTCTATCAGAAGCAGATGATAGATCTAAAAGAATCAGCTTGCCTAATCCACCCGGATCGGAAAGCCGGGCCAAATCGTCCACAGCTGACACAAGGGCGTTCTCTATACCACAGCCCAGATGAAAGCCCAATTGAAAAGCATCAAAGAAAGCTGAGTTCTCCAGAAAAAGTAAAGAGTACCAGAGACACAAGGGCCTCCATTAATTTCATAAGAAATGAAAGAAGGGAAATATGAGGGAAACTGGCAGGGATCACAGCGTCAAGAGAGAATTTTTTAAAGAGTGGAACAACCAAAGCCTGCTTTAAAGCCATGGGAATATCCCCCTCAGACAGAAAAGATTACCTGCCTGAGTGACCCAAGGGGCTATGTCAGGCATAACCACGGGAAAAGGTCATCTTTGAATAAAAAAGTTACAAATAAATGATAAAAAAGAAAAACAAAATAAATGTGTCAGGCATATATATATATTATGTTGCATTGTGGTTCTTGTAGTACTGTGTGTGTTTTGCTTGCCTGTTGTTGCAATATGCATTGGCGACTTACTACTGCATTGTCAAGCATGTTTTAGTCCTGTAGGTTGTTGGCTGTCCTGTGCGGGGTGAGAGGGCTGGTCCTGCATGTACAGGGCCGTGACATGGCCAGTTGTAGTAATGCCCCCCTTCACATCGCATTTCACTGGTGCTGCGAGATCAGTTTGTGTGATGGCACTTTTACTCACCCAATATCCATGTTCATTGCCCACTGTATCTCTCCATGTATCCAGGCAGTGTGCTGTCCCGCAGGCCCATGGCATCGTGGGTGGAACCAGGGAAGCAGGCAGAGCAGTGTGTAATGAGGAGGTCAGGATCGCAGGTGACCTGGACATTCCGGAAGTGATACTGCTTTTTGTTGCAGTATGCCTCTTCAGATGCATGGGGGGCCACCAACGTCACATGGGTGTAGTCCAGGGTGGCAATCACGTTGGGCAGGTGTGCTGATGTGTACATACATGCTTTTGTGGCATTTATCTGAGCCGGGTGGTGGGCACGGAGATGTGCCGAGAAGCATGGGCCAGGAGAGCATCATGCACCTGCACATATGCATTTGTGTGCTGGAACATGCCATGCAGCATGCCCGCAGTGTGCTGGTAGGTGCCAGTGTCAAGTAAGAGTAGGACCGACACGAGCTTCAGCAGCGGAGGTGAGGCAGTTCTGATGTTGATCCTGCTCTGTATGTCATCATGGATCAGGGCGAGTGGCTCAACGATGGTCTCCCTCTTGAGACTGTACAGGGTAATCAGGTGGGTGTCAGTTAATGTAAAGGGTAGGGGCCCGACTCAGGGTACGTGCCCTCACCTTGCATGGTGTCATCTCCTCCTCCTCTCTGCGCCCTCTGGTGCTGTTCCTGCCTTTGCAGCTCAATGTTGGGCAGGGGGAGTTGCTTGTCTCAATTCGACAAACAGCTAGTGGCAGCATGGTGTTGGGTGTATTAGGGTCAGGTGCAGGCCTTTAGTAGTCTTTCAGGGTCGATTGGGTGCACTAGTCACATGTTTTTCAACACCTGCATGGATTTAGCTAACTGGACCGTGTTTTTTGGCTGAATTACTGGCCATTTCCCCTTTTTCAGCAGTATTTTGGCAGTATTTCAACATGAAATGCATCGGAAATACTGTTTTGGATCTGGGCAGTAATTCTGTCCTGCAGAATTAGCCCCAGTGCTAATTCCAGCAGATGTTGGTGGTAAAGCTGCCAGCGCTAATTGCACCGTGGCTAATTCCACCAGCGGAATTAGTGCTGACACCTTAATTGGCAGTATGGTAAAAGTGGCAGTAATTCCGTTAGCGCCACTTTTACCATATACCGCCGAACTCATACTGAGTCCCAAAATGTTTCACTGTAGGCAGGTCATAACACTTACAATTGGAAATCCAGAGCAATTTGCCTCAGGACAGAATTATGAAGAGGTGTCAACGGTAGAGTCCTCTTGCCTTTGTTTTCTGGGCCAGTCCTGTACTACAGCTCTTTAATCTTAATTGTCCAGCCATGCCTCGCAGGAGCAGACCTCAATTTGGAAAGCGTGAGCCTGGAGGAGGGTTTGAGGGTTGGGGTTGGCATGGGATATTGTATTTGGGCAGGGCGTGCGGGAATTAAAGCATGTTTTTCACAAAACGCTCCCAGTTCATGGGTGTTTTTGCACTGCTTTATTTGGTATTCTGTTGTTTTCTCCAACAGTAATAACTTTGTGGTAATTTACCATAAAGTATTTACTGTGAAATGTAATCGAAAAAATATAGGTATTTATGGGTAGGGGATAATAAGGGGGTAGAGGTTTGGGGTAGGGGCAGAAATGAAGGATAATGGGTCACATGGGGGTGGGAACCCCACCGCCCAAATTTACAAAAAGAGAAAATGTGTTGAAGAATTTAGAAGTAATTACTTTGTGGTAAATTATCACAGAGTAACTACTGTCGGCAAAGTGACATGGAACCATTTTATTTCATGCTAGGCTTCTCCCTGGTCCCAAGAGCCCCTCCTCGCAGTGCCCATTCTAATATCTTATTTGGGACATGCTACCTTTGTGATGCTGTTATAATATTTGTCTGGTATGCTATGTTTTGCTATGTGTTTGTGTTATGCCATT
This sequence comes from Ambystoma mexicanum, assembly GCF_040938575.1. Classification (NCBI taxonomy): domain Eukaryota; kingdom Metazoa; phylum Chordata; class Amphibia; order Caudata; family Ambystomatidae; genus Ambystoma; species Ambystoma mexicanum. Next base: position 1,140,582,326 of record NC_090927.1, read on the forward strand.
GGTGCTGCGCTCTACTCTACTTTGTGTTGTTCTGCTTTCTCAGGTATGGCATGCTGCGCTATATCATTCTAAACTGCTGAGAATTGCTTTGCAATGTTGGACTGTTAGGATCTTTGTGTTTTGTTCCCAAATTAAATGTTTCCATGTCAGCTGAACATGATAATTGTGCCTATTGATATACACCTTCATTTTGCCTTCAGGTGCCTGGTCCCGCATGCCATCTGACCCTGCTGGACTTCCACTTCCCTCCTCACTGGATATACGCCTAGCCCTCTTCTGACCTTTTCCTTTAATTCTCCTTTCCCAATTTTGATCTTGAAACCGAATTGAGGTTTTTGGCTTTAAGGATGTTTTGCTTCTTTTCATTGTTACTCGTCTATGTCCATCTTCTTTCTTTGTGGGCATGATGCCAGCTTTATTATACCAGCTTGTTATGCTATGTTAAGATATCAGGCTGTATTATGTTGCGTTTTGTTCAATTGTTTCACATGAATGTCATGTTGCTTGGTGCAAGGGCGATAGGTGCTTGGAAGCAGCCAGAAGGGGGCATTTAATTCTCAACAAAACATAATAAATAAGACATCTAAGCACCAGCCAGTTCATGAAAAAGACCATAACGCCCAAAGTAAACTTGCCACTGCAAGCTGCTAAACACGGCTCCCCAGGCCTGTTGGACCCAAGATCCTCTTGTTGCCCTCTGAACAGGACTCAGTAACTTTAGCCCCTTCGAGACGGATAGAAACCACTGGATTATATAGATGAACCCTCAGAACCCTCAGAAGAGACGAGCCTCGTCTAAAAGGAATCCTGCCCCCTACACTAGCAGTACCACCCCGCAAGCAGGCCAACCCAGCGCTTTTGCTCTCAGGCTAGCCACAGTTCAAAACCAACCCTCCGTTAAATGTGCCAGTAGCTCTGCCAGATGGTCTGGCTGGAGAACCTGGCTGCTCATGCCCTGGGATGTAGATGAGAAGGGCATGTGTTCCCCTATTTCCTTGTCCATTGTTTCAATGCACCCAGGCCGGGTCTGAAAGCTTCGGCATTCATGAAACAAATGCATACTCCTCTCACACGTTGGGTGCCCGACTGTCTCTGCATAGAGAAAGTTTCCCAGTCAAAGCTGCTCAGTTCTGGAATTCCCTACCTCCATTTCTGAGGGCGGACCAAACATACTCCAACTTCAGACATAACATCATCAACTGGTTCAAAGAAAATAACCATTAATTACAGGCCAGCTACCATACGGACCACACTCTTTTGCACTGCAAATAGACAATATACTATAGACTGTAAATAGACTATATCATTTTGAACCTCCCTTTCTATGTAATGTCTTCTGATCTTGCTTACTGTATGTATATATCTTGTTACTGTAATTGAATCGTAACTGTATTATAATTGTACAACTTGTAACTATGTAACTCTGTTACTTTAAGCCGAAAATATTCATGTACCTGCACCCTGATACCCTTGAGTCAGGCGCGCATTACAAATAAATAAACAAACTCCCTCTCGGCTTCCCCGTTCGTCTCCATCCCCATTTGCCTTCCATGCTGCCTATTCCTGACTTGGCCATTACGCTTGGCAAACCCAGGATTACTATTCTGGAGTATGTAGTGTGCAGTGAATCAAACATAATCCCATGCATTACAAGGTCTACCTGAGCACACCTAGTGTCCATCAGACAGCCACGCGCCACTTTTAATGATACCTATTGATCCCTCTGAAAACTCCCCAAGTAAATATCCCCTTTTGCTTCAGGCTTTGTAAAACATACCTTCCTCATTTCAGCAACCCTGGTCTAAGAACCGCTTTGGCTGGATGAAGATACACCCACATTATCACAGACACCTGTATTCTGCCCTGCATCCATTTGAACACTCCCATCTTTGCTTAATTCGTTCCCTCTTTCCAGCACTGCTTCACAGCTTCCCTTTAACTTTCTTCGGCAGACTGTGATCTGGATACTCTGGGTAAAGGCTCAACATGCCAACTTGCAGACCAGCCTCAGCGCTTTGAAGCCGCTACAGTTGTGACTTGGCGCAATATAAAATATCAATAACATAGCATAGGGTAACATACTATGCATTGCACGGCTTTCCATTAGCCTTTTGAAGGCTTTTTCTTTGAATAGGAATTTGTGAGAAGTAAAAGCAAACTTTTATTGTTATGATAAATTTGCTATGACGTGTATATTTTTAAATTTGGTAAAAAGCTGATACATTGGCTAAATACAATTAAAAATAATAATAATTAGCCTTCCTTCAGGGTTTTCTTTGATAAAATGAGTATAGAACGCCAAATCGAGGTGCCTGTTGTACGACCCCTAGGAGTTCCGACAGCACAAGGATGGGGACTTCAGGGGTCTACCTCCCTAATAACGATCTGGCAGTCTACCCACAGTTACCTTAATTGACTCTTTTGCCAAGTGAACAAGCAGGTGTGACTCTTGGAGGATCTTGCTTCTGCATTCTTTCCCTTCCCCTTTGCGTTCATCGATGCACCGGCAAGTCTCGGTTCTTGCATTTCTGTCAGTTGGTTTGGTGCTCTCACTTTATCTCCATGGTGATTGGGAAATGTTTACAGCATGATCTGGTGATGGCGTTTCGGACCACTGCCAGGATTGGTCCTCGGGACAGCTGAAAGCCAAGATTGTTTCAGAGCGGGATAGCTTCCTTCTCACCATGTCATACGAGTCTGGTGTCGTTGCCACCAGCTCAACCCTCCCTCGGGACTGATGCATCACATGACTCGCTCTCTGCATACAGTGAACCTCATAGAATGACGACATGCGTTTAATCCACACTTCAAGGGCATGCTTGAGCACATCTCGAGTCCATCACACAACCAAGCACTGACTAATTCTTCAACTACCACGAAACAATGTACTAGAAAATGCCTCAATGGAACATGTTCCTTAGCAGCACTCCATTTGGTGCACTACCAGTGATTACTCACGCACCCCTATTTCTACTCGACTGCTGGTTCGCCTATCCTCTCACATCTTCCTTTCCACACCTTCCTTTCCACCACACACCGTGGTCGGTTGCCCTTGACAAGGGCACAAGACACCATTATCGGGGCAAGCCTTGGTGCCCGCGGACCAATAGAGTGGTGATCGGTGCATTGCAAATGCGTGCTAACATTGCATATCTATCCAGGTCGCTGTGGAGATGAAGCCAATCCAATCCGTAACAGTAGTCTTTCGGATGGGTTTACCTCAAAATTTCGGAAATTTACTGTGCATTCGACCTGGTATAAAAAATTGAAGCCCATAATGCCTAACAAGGGGAGCAGGGCTGTCCCCCGCTCCTCTAGTTTGGTATTATGGTCTGCAGGGGTTGCAGGTGTGTCCCCGTGTACATTGCATGACCAGAGGGGGTCAAGGGGGGAACTAAAATCCCAAAAACTGTTTTGGGATTTGGTTTTATAACGTAGAACCTTTGAGATTGGGGTCAAAAGCCACGCGTCAAACCAGTCGCCATTGGGAAGAGGTTGCAGACAATTGTAGGCCTCTCAAGATGTTGTGTAGATGAATACAACCACCCCAGTCCATCCACTCACTCACATGTACCAACATCTCAATGCAACTCTCACTGCAAGTTTGTCACAGTCTTTAATTCCATAACATGACCTGTTGTCCCATTGGCAACAGAAGATGATGTCACTCAACAGAAGCAGTATGAGACACCGCAAACTTGCACTTATATCTGCAAAGCACGTGGAGAAGCAGAAAGCAGAGCTCCGCTTCCATCACATTCAGTTTTAAAGAGGCCCCGGAGTATTCAACAGCAATTCTTTCCCATTGGGAAAAGTGCTCATAAATAAAATACTCCTTGGAAAAAAATGGCATAGAATGTTTATTTCATGACATTCTGTTATACTTTTTATCGCTAAATCATTTGTTTTAGAGGGTAAGTGTGTTAATACTATTAAATTATGCATTCCATTTTAAAGAGATTATGAATAAGAAATAAAGCTTTTCTTCTACAATAACCTTGTTTTGTTTTAAGTCCGCCTTTACCCATGATCAGATGATTAGACTAATATGTCTATGCACGGTGCAGAACATATCAGATGAATAGGGAAACCAAGTATGCCTGTGCCACTTTCTATCAGGATCGACAACAAAAAAATGACTGTCATTATTATAGATCATATGATGTATTGCTATATGCATGTTAACTTTTTAATGTTCAAAGCCCCTGCCACCTCCTTTCAGAGGAGCAATTCGAAGTGAAGGTTTTATTTTGGAGATTAATTCAGTTATTACATTGTATAAAACATTTATAAGTATAGTAATTTCCAATCTTCTTTCCTTTTTCATTATAAGCATATTTGAGGTAATTTCATTAAAAATGTCGAACCTTCCATATAATATTCACGTTATATATTTTGTGTATGCTTAAATATTTGTCAAGAATTGAACGTTTACATCTAATTGTTGTGACGTAGATCACAAATCACGTGTTCTTCAAATCTACCTCACGTTGTTTATTTGTTTTGTTTATTTGCTTTTTAGGCGCTTATACAATAAGAATATACTGTTTCAAAGCACCCACAGGGCAGGGAAGGAGGGAGAGTGGGAAATACATTTCAACATTACAACACAATATTTAAGAGCAGAGGGGGAAGAGGGAGGGGGACGAGCCTACTATGCCTTGTGAGTATTCAGAACGTGCAAGTGCAGATAGGAGGAGGGAAGAGGGGATAAGTGCTGGGGAGTCTGAGCCCGTGGGTAAGCCATGGTCGAAGTGCTAGGAATGTTGAGTGCTACGCGGCCTGTGGCGCGGGAGGTGTAAGTACGAGTCTCCAGAACAGAGGGAGTGCAGATGCAAAGTGCTGTGGAAGACAGGAGCTGGGAAGAATTGGTGTGGGAGGTCAAGGCCCGAAGATGCATAAGGGCCAAGGACACTGATTCAGCAACTGTGGGATTAGTAGAGGAGAGAAGGACGGAAGGAGGAGGAAAAGAGGAAAGTCTTAAGACGCTTCCAGAATTTGAGAAGATCCTGCTGAAGGCGCAGGGGGACAGGGAGGCTGTTCCAAAGGACGGAGCCTGCAGAGGAGAGTGAGAGGCCCCCTGCCCTCTGTTTAGCAAGCCCTTTACACAAAAAGAGTTGGTGCCAGGGGAGCCAAGTGGTCTAGAGGGATATTAATTATTGATAAAGAGCTTGTGGATGATTCAAAGGGTTTTGAATTTAATCTGTGCAGCAACCGGGAGCCATTGAAGACTTTTTAGTGCAGGAGAGATGCAGTCCCTGGGCTTAAGGCCAAGGATAAATCTTTCTGTCCTATTCTGGATAAGCTGCAGATGTCACAAAGTGGAAGAAGGAAGATTCAGGAGAAGGCTCTTACAGTAGTCAAGTCTAGAGAGAACCAGGGCTCTGGTAACATTGAGTCTCTGAGAGAACGTGAGAAAAAGTAGAATTCCTTGGCAATGTCCTGAGTGTGGGGGAGGAAGAAAAGAGAGGAGTCGAAGATGACTCCAAGGTTCCTGGCTTCAGTTGAAGGTGCAGAGGGAGAGCCCAAGGAGGAAGGCCAGAGTGAGGGGAAGAAGGTGTTAACATTATTATGTTTGACACATGCTCCACAGAACGCCCTATATGAATGGTACAAGCATAGGCAAAGTAAACATGCAGAATACTTTCTTTTTCTATTGTGATATGGTTTGTGTCAAACCTTAAACAAAACATTAATTATGACTTATAATATCTTACACAATTATCTTTATATAATAACATACAGTATACAGTAGAACAGCATTTCATAAAACATGATTCAATACAATCCTTATGAGACATGTCAAATACGCTTCCCTCTAAATCTAGGTGCCTGCCATCTTGGAGCCTTTAGGCCTGCTATAGCCGGCTATTCCACATGTGAAAGGCTTCATGCACTAGGGCCATGAAGATGGTTTTTGGGTCTTAGACAGCCAGAAGAGCTGTATTGGCATCTGTTGGAGGTTAAAAAAAAGGGACGCGGCTCCCTTAAGGAAAAGGAACACAGTGCTTAGGGGGGGGATCCATGGAGAGGAGGGAGGGGAGGAGGAAGGGAAGTTAGTCACTTCCAGGTACTATGTTTTCAAGGGGGAATCCGGTTTTAACTCCAAATGATTTGGTGCTTGGAGTGGAAACGTGTTTCTGACAAAGTAATCAACCATCAAACAAATGGTGCCAAAACGAACACCGGGATTTCTGAAGAAAGACATTTGCATGATCATGAAAAGTACAGTGGCCCTCTAATTGATGGACTTGGTTAAGTGAGCCTAGACATCGGCCATGACTGTTTGAAAAAGTTACAACGGCGCACATGTAAGAATAACGCAGCATGGGAAAACAAAACGTATTGGTCCTGGCTAGTGGCGTATTATTTCTGAACAGTGTCAGCAAACAGCATTTGGATGACTTGCTCAAAGTACCCACTTTATGAGCATAATGTGCAGCCGCCATTATTGTAATGACATTAACAACATGTCTGCATGTCTAGTTGTACACAAAAGGCATTCTGACCATTGAAAGAATATGTGCCCAGTAAACACTTTTCCATTATCAAGCCCCTTTCAGCAATACCATTAGACCGTGGTCAGTGCGCGCACGACATTGAAACAATTAAATAGTGACCTTTTCATTATAAATAACCAGTCACAAGAGGGCCTTTCCAGTTCTACATACTTGCTTGCTTCTGGCTTTTCTCTCAATATTTTGCATAAATGATCAGTGTGTTCCTTAGCCACAACTAGTACCCGGTGGAGTGGTGCCAACCAATCAGGAGGCCCTAAAGGCGGGCTATATCTGACAGTTTAAGCCTGCGTTCCATTCCTGCCTCTCGCACCACTCCCCTGAGCCACTATTTTATTTTCAGCCAGGGCCCTCGGTCCCCAGGTTCCTGCTTGCCCCTTGCCCCCCACCACCACCTTGAACAACGTACCTCTGCCATCCTACAAAGCTCCACTCCAACTCTATACCTCCGCTTAGCTGCCTGCCTCTGCCTTCCAAATTGATGCGACTTCAAGTCCCTGCCGCTCACCTCCTGTCATAAAATAGTAAAGGCACATTGTCTTTTAACTATTTTATGAGCAGCCATTTTGTTTTGTGGTTCTCTTATTATGGGAAATCAGCACGTGTGAGTAGAGCAGAGCCGGTTGCCCATTCAAGATCAAAATAAAAATGTGGGAGCACCCAGTCGAAGGCCTGGGGTACTAACAGAGTGGATGATCCTGTACTGGGCTAGACCTGACTGGTAAACACCCTGCACCCACACCAATGCCATAGAAGCCATTGCTGGCTAAGCCTTCCCCAGTACAGGGCCATTAATGCTACATACCCCTGGCAATGCTTACTACATCATTCCAAGTAACTTTTCAAACTGTCTTTACTCACATGATTCGCTTTTGCCTTGCTTCTCTGTGGCTGTCAGGGATGGCACTCTATTAAGAGTGGCACAGGACACCCAGAAAGGGTTTGGGTGATTGTGCCAAAATAAAGTAGACAGATAAGTACACACACAGCTGAAAGGAAAGAGAACGAAGAGTAGGCAAGAGTAACTAGGAAACAGGTACAGAATGAATTCCCTCTTGGGGTGTATGCAGATATAGGAAAAGAGTATTCCACGAACCTTAGGAAAACTCTAGCCTTCTGCACAGTTTGCTATAACAGAGGCCCACGCTGTTTGCTCATGGCTTGGAACAGCAGCTATGGGTGTCTGTAATGTAGAAACGAGACAAGGGAAGGGGCAGAGGTTGACTGATGGGAACCAACAGACAAGCTCTGTACAAAAGGGTCTACAAACAGTACAAGAGAAGATACTTACAGACAAATCCAGGAAAAGGAGGTTGATAGCAAACTAGCAGAAGGAAATGAAGAGAAAGTCGTGTAACAGGATTGGATAGCAGAGGACAGTAAGGAACAAGGTTGAGAGCTCAGAGGAGCAGGAAAGCAATGAGCAAGCCCACAGGAGCAGGGCTGTAAGGTAGAGAGCCCAGAGGGAAAGGGCTTAGGGCAGCAGAGTAAAGCAGGCTGCACGGCAAGGAACCCAGAAGGGCCGGGCAGCAAGGAGTGAGCCCTGAGGGGCAGGGCCGCTGACCGTAGAAGGTTGCAGAGGACTGTAGAGGGCTGCTAGGCCGAGAACCCAGCGGAAAAAGGTAGGTAGTAGGCAGCAGAGCGTGATAAGCTGCAAAGTAGGAAGCCCAGAGGACAAAGGCTACAGGCAGCTGGAGTGAGGCAGGCTGCAGAGCAGGGAGCCCAGAGGACAAGGGCTGTAGGCAGCCGGAGTGTGGCAGGCTGCAGAGCAGGGAGCCCAGAGGACAAGGGCTGAGGCTGGAAAGCAGCAGAGCGTGATCAGCTGCAATGTAGAGAGCCCGGCAGGGCAAGGGCGGAGGCTGGAAGGCAGCAGAGCGTGAACGGCTGCAATGTGGAGAGCCCGGCAGGGCAAAGGCGGAGGCTGGAAGGCAGCAGAGCATGATCAGCTGCAAGGCAGGAGCCTGGAAGAGCAGGGCTGAGGCAGGGAGCCCAAAAGGCTAGGGCTTTAGGCAGCAGGGTGTAGCAGGCTGCAAGGCAGGACGCCCAGAGGAGCAGGGCTGAGGCAGGGAGCCCAAAAGGCTAGGGCTGTAGGCAGCAGAGTGTATCAGACTGCAAGGCCGGAGCCAGGGCACTGGAACAAAAAGCAGGTGAAAGCAGGAAACAGCATACAAAGTTTGTAGCTCGAAGCAAAAAGGTGCCGGAAGGACTCTCAATGCAAGAGACTGAGCTCTCGCAGGCAGCAGCTTTTATACTGCCCAGCCCAGCACAGAGGCAGGCTAATTGGTTGCACCTGGTTCAGCACACCTGCAGACAATCGACCACCTCCCTCTCTGTTCCTGAGCTGGTGGAAGCAGAGCAAATCCCTAGGGCTTCTGGGGATTGTAGTTCTGATGAAGAAAAATAGGAATAGCCAGGAATAGGTGGTTATAGCCAAGTGCATTATGGTAAGTGTAGTTTTTTGGGAAAAATTAAAAAGCACCAAATTCTCGCAAATGGGAAATAAAGTCCAAATAGTGAATAACGGTTGATCCAAGAGTTTTCTGTAGATAAATGAATAACAATTTGTCCATATTGATCGCCAATGTATGCGCCCATAGCGCAGGCATGACAGTGGCAGATCCACCTAATCCAGCGCAAATAGGATTGGTGCAGCCATATTTTAATGGCTGTGCAGCCCCAGGGTGGATGTGTTCTCTTAGCCATGATATTTCATTGTTGCTCGGCCTTAGGCTCATAAGTCTGATAGAAGCCGATGCAGCTTGCCCTCCAAGACTTTAACTTCATATTAAAACAGTGATGTGGCTTTCAAGATTGGTGAGAAGAGGGTTGTTACAAGGCCTACGCCTTATTTTCTCACATCATTTCCATATCATGTATTGTCTTCCTTATCGACCATAGCACCTTGAGAATTCTGACTGGACAGTTTCAAAACTGAAGAGTGATGGCTGTAAAAGCTTTGAATTAATGGCAACCACTGACATGGTTGTGGGCAACCCTTTGTTTTTCAGCCTGCCTATCCATTTCAGAAGGGAAAATATCATATGCAAATCAGTCTTGCTCCAACCCCAAAAGTGGAATTCCAGTCCTCCTAACTGCTATATCACTTCACTTGTGCGGGAGACCACAAGCAACACGAGATATGTTTCCGCTCATTGCCCATTGTCAGTGAGGTATAGCTTAGGTCAATAGGCCTAGGCATACTGACCCACTCAGCATGAATAGGTAGACATAAGGGGGATGGCTGGAAGGTTATGAATTCATCATAACCACGGGCATTGCTCTAGGCAAGTGGGGACTAATGGCGCACTTCAGCATTCTTTCGCCAGAGCACATGTCAGGTTCCATCGCTTTGTACTCTGATGTCAGCCTTGCCAAAACACAGAGCCATTAATGTGGGGAGTATAACGAGCAAAGGTTTGGGTTAATTTAAGAAAAAGTCCAAGATGGCTGCCTGACTAACATTTTCAGTTCAGAATCAGTCAATACCAATGCCGATTTAAATTGGGGTCACAATCCCAACGTACAACATATCCGTATGGCTATTGTTGCCAATTTTGGGGGGTTTGAATGAAATGCAGAAGGGATCTTCAGTTTCTTCAGACGCCAGCCATTGGTCCAGGATTTGTGTAAGCCCATCCATCGTTTTTTGCATAGGTAAAACCCACCAATAGCTTTGTAACTTTTACCTCGCCCCGACCAAACTTTCACAAAGGCTTCCAAAAAGCAATTTGTAGTTGGGTGTATATTTGTTTGGCAAAGGTTCTTGCTGTTTAATTGATCAATGGCAAAGCTACCAGAAACTAGAAAAAAATGGTCTTCCTATAATAACAGAGTAATAACAGGGTAAACAATTTACAGATCATTATGCTAGTAGGAAGTAGTACGGGCGAAGTAGGAGACAGTTCATGCTTAGAGCGTCTTACTTAAATAAGGGCCATCCCCTACTTGGATTGCGACTGGGGAAATGTACAAAGTTAACACAAAAATGCTGTCCCAACCAGGAAGTTATTCGTATGTGAAAAGTGAAACACTTCTATTTTAGCAAAGGCCTGATAGTCTTAGGCGTTTATTGTTCACCGCCTGTCTCGTTGGACCCAGTAATCTCTAAATATTAATTGCAAGAAGTGGTATGCCTTTAAACTTATTTACAATCACAAAATTGAATTTTTGTCTGTTTGACTCATTTTTATTGAGTATACAGTGTCAAATATTTAACCAAAACAAATTGTTAATAATACAAAAGTAATATATTCACCCAAAGAACATTCAAAGACTATACAATAGTGTAAATACATATGGATTAAACAAAACCAGAAAAAACAGTGAAATTGCAAATCATTCCCATAATATTTTCCTATCTAACAAATAGATGGTGCTAGAAGGTTCCTGCACATTAAGCCGATTGATGGGCTCACCGGTCTATGTAGGTCACAAATTCTAAATGTAAGAGACCATAGGCCTAGAATTGTGTGTAACACTTTAACCAAGCAGGGTTCAATACATTTCAGTGGTAGTTGTTTCTATGGTTCTGCCTTCCTTAGGACCAAGCAAAGAAGAGAAGGATTTGGAGGCAACCCGTGAGGAAGAGAATTTTAAAGGAGAGTTATTTGTATGAAGGCTATTCGGGAAACAAATCTCAGATTAAATCCGGTGAGATAATGTGATGTACATTGAATGATGGTTTAAAATGAAAAAATGAAAAAAGGAGGTAAGACAAAGAGGAATGGGTGAGTCGATACTTTACCATCTAGGTCCACTTATAAACCAGGGCTGCCCCATAGGTTTGTTATATTATCTCAGACTGCTTCACCGAGACACCTCGGTGCGCCTACGACTCAACCAGGAGGGCCATTCGACCCAATATGTTAGGCAAAATAGAGGGGTCAAGCAGGGTTGCGTTACAGCGCCTCTTATTTATAACTTGCATGTACATGATATCCCTGCGACACTTGCGGAGGTCAATAACTGTCCACCAAAAATAGGTGATGAGTTATGTGTGGTTCTGGCATATGCAGATGATTTGGTAGTCCTCGATAACACCATTGGTGGGCTGAGACGTTCTGCCCATGCTCTTTGGGAATACGTCAAGATCAATGGCCTAACCATCAATCTGGAGAAGACTAACGTTCTGAGATTCACTAGGAAAAAAGTAACCCGTGTGAACCTGACAGTACATAGACACACAATTTTGTATGCCCCGTCTTACCGCTACTTAGGAGTGGAAATAGAGCCTCTAGGTGACTATGCGCTATGCAAACAGGGCCGTATTGCCAGGGCCCTTCAAGTGATCTCACTCATTGCATCTTTCACGAGCAAACAAGGGGGCTTTACTTTGTGGGGAACACGCCACCTCTATATGCAAGTTTTCGCACCGATGGTCATTTATGGTCTGGAATCGCTGCTGACGATGAATTTGGCGTGGCTCCAAGTGCTTGAGGGAAAGTTCTGGCGACAAATGTTGGGGCTTCCCCCAGGGGTCCCAATGGCCCTGATAAGATTAGAACTGGGCTTGCCTTCGCTTAAAGCTATGGTATTAAAAAGAAGAACTGGGTTCTATCTTAAGATGACAAGTGGATCTCTTAACCCTCTGCTTATAGTTTTACATCAGGAATTAAGTAAAAAACGTACCACTTCGTCTTTATATAAAGATATGGGAAAATTCCTTAATGAAATTGGTTGGACTCTTAAAGGGACAAGTGTGACCAAAGAAATGTTAAATGCACTGGAGAAAAAGGTGGACCTTTGGGATTGGCTGGAGAACTTCGCTCATCTGGACACCCTCAAATCATACCATTTTGTGAACTACAGAGTTTATAAGTTCATGAAACCGCAGGACTACCTTTTCCTATGTCCCACCAGAAGACTCCGCTGTTTTATTATTCTGTTTCAATTAGAACAATTACCCACCTTATCTATCATAGGAGCAAGGGAAAATATTCCCATAGCAGAGCGAACCTGCCGAGTGTGCAAATCTCCCTTGTGCCCAGAGACAGCCAGACATGTTCTAATGTTGCTTGAATGCTGGGTAGGAGGGCTAATTTCTTAGTGTGGAGGTCAGGAGTTCCACAGGGCGGGGGCTGTGGTACTGAAACTAACATCTCCTGCTCTGGCTAGTTTAAAACGTGGAACAGCTAGTGTGAGCTGGTCAGAGGAGCGGAATGAGCGACAGTGCTGTTTCCTTGTGATGCAATGGTTCAAGTACATGGGGGCTTCATTGTAGATGCATCAGTGCGCTATACTCAAGGTTTTGAGGTCAATCCATGCTTTTATTGGTAGCCAAAGGACTTCTTGTCGAGTTGCAGAAATGTGGTCCGATTTGCGTGGGCCTAGAGCTGCCCGGAAGGCTATGTTTTGAGGCAGCTGTAGCTTAGCTAGATTGGACTCAGATGTGCCCTTGAATCGGGCATTGCAATAGTCTAGTTTGGTCATGATAATGGCTCTTGAGAGCATGAAGCAGTTGTTGGGGCTCAGGAATTGTCTGCTTAGTGAGATAAGTTTGGCGGGGTGGTGGTTGAGGATGCCTCGTCATGGTTAATTCTGCATCGAGGTTAACTCCCAGGGTGTTGGCATGTTTGAGGACAGGGATGGTAAAGCTGTCAATGGTGAAGGGGGCATAGGAGGGCTTGAGAGCTTTGAGGCGAGCGGGAGAGCCTACAATGAGTAACTCTGTCCTCTCATCATTAAGGTAAAGGTTATGGGTAGCCATCCAAGAGTGAATGAGTGCAGAAGACTTTGTTAATGGTGTTAAGAGTCATTAGTGTAGTTGCCGGAGTGGGGCATGAGAATTTGCGCATCGTCCGCAAAGCTGGTGTTGGTGATGCCTAGGGTGTCAAGTATGTCAGAGGAGTTTAGTGTAGGTGTTGCAGAGGGTCAGGGAAAGGCAAGAGCCTTGTGGGACTCCAAGAGGGATAGGGATAGGATCGGCTGAGTGTTTGTATACTCTAGAGGTACGGTCACTTAGGAAGGACTTGATCCATCGGACTGCCTCGGGTGAGAAGCGGAAGATCCCAGAAAGGTTTTGGCAGAGTAAGCCGTGGTCCATGAGATAAAATGCAGCAGAGAGTTCTTGGAAGAGTAGAATGGCAGCATTACTAGTATCTCTAAAGCTGTCAAGTTGCATTTTTACATCATTAAGGACCGTTTCAGTACTGTTTCATTCTGAAACCAGATTGTCTGATGCCAAGGAGTGTCACGCCCCTGCGGAGACCATGGTCTCTGTGGCATAGATGGTCTCTTAGACGGATTGCGGCCATCTTTACTCCCAAGATGGCCGCCGCTACGGATGGTGTGGGTCTAGGTTTACACCAAGACCGCGCGGTGGAAGGACCGCCCCCCGGCTCCGGAGCCGGTTCATCTGTTCCTGCAGACAATGCGCGGACGCGTTGCTACTCTTCCACAACAACGCTTCGTGAGTTCGACACTAGGATCTATTACATACTAGTTTGTTTGTCACTCCTTCTGTGTAATTCTACCCTTTTCACTCACCTATTTTCAGACCTGACTCCTTCTCCCAAATCTTGCACGACATCGGAGACTCGAGTGGACTCTCTCAGCCTCACTCGTTACAAGCTGAACCTCACTGATCGGTTTGCTAGTGAGAATCTCTCCCTGGCGAGCGGTACGTGAGAACTGATAGTCCCTTGTAGACCCGTGGGTTAGAGATAGACCCAGGATTGACACCTAATATTGTCTCACCTCTGCAGAAACAGGGATATGCGGGGTCCGATCCGCAGCATTGAGAGTTGAGAATCGTTCTCTTTTGGGAACGGCCTCAAGGTTACTCCTATCCGAGTCTTATCGGAAGATCTGCAATATAGCTCGATAAGTGGTATCCCCTTTCCGATCAGGTACTCTTCGTTTTCTCTACCCATATTCTGCTTTCTAGTTTCCCTTCTTAAACTTACCACTTTCCTCTGTCTTTATTCAGACGGCTCCCCTTCAGCGGATAGTCCGGGTACCAAGAACCTCTCCAGACAGACGACATCCATCCAGAGCATCGACACAGGGTTTTCTTCCCCAGAGGGTTTCCCTGGGGTCCTTCCCCTCCTTACTCCTTGTGTTGTGGGTGGAGGAAGGGTCTCAGGGAGGCACTCGTTCTCTACCCCTGTCGGAATCTTTCTGAAGAAGGCAGCTTAGGAAGGAGAACGACTGGTGTTTCTCTAAGGTAACCTTTTGGTGTTATTCAAATTTCTTGTACATTATCTAATCATTACAAGGAGAGAGTGTTCTTCTAGGAATTGCTGACAAGTGATGCGGTCTAGGATTTTGAGCAGGAACGGTACTGTGGTAATGGGCCTGTAGTTGGTAGGTACTGTCAGGTCCAGGGAGGTTTTTTTTGTAGGGGGGTGACCCAGGCAGCTTTAATAGTAAAGGGTATTTCGCATGAATTGAACAAGGAGTTAACAAATTCTGTACTGATGGAGGTAAGACTGGGGGAGCATAGCTTTATGATGTTGGCAGGGCAGGTATCTCCTTTGCAATTGGAGGGTTTGAGGGCCTGGATGGTATTGAGAACAGCTACTTGGGATACAGGTTGAAAGGGAAAGCTAGGGAATGGCTTTGGAGGGGAGTTGGGGGGGCTAGGCTTGGGCGGTATTATGATGGACCGGTGCTTAGGTTTGGCAGTGAGTAGGGCTTTCTTAGTCTATATTTTGTTACAGAGTAAATTGATTTTGGTAGTTAGAGCCATTTGAATAGTGGTGCACCATGCTTTGTCAGGCTGAACTAAGGAGGTTTGTGCACAAGGGTTTTCTAATTCACGCAAGAATGTGAAGAGTTCTTTGTTGTTTGGAGCTTGCCGTGCTAATTCTGTTGTCATAGGAGGCAGTTTTAGTCACAGAAATAGTGGCCTTGTAGGTCTTGGAAGTGGTGGCGAAAAAGGCAGGCATTCTTGGGGTTGCAGTGTTTCTTATGTAGATGCTCAATGGCTCTTTTCTGTCTGCGGAGCAGAACTAGTTCATCTGTGAACCAGATGTTGGTGGGTTTGAAAGCTTTCAGAGATTTGTTTTTGAAGGGAGCATGTTGTTCTATCTAGCATGACTGTAGTGGTTGGTGAGGGCCGTGGGCCTGCATGGGAGGCTGTGTTTCAATGAGAGTGACCAAGGTGGGTTTCAGAGTTTCATGAGTGAGCTTCTGAGTGCTTCTCGCCAGGATTTGGATGGGTGGTGGTCAGGTGTTGTTCAGGGGGTTCGAATGATGTAGTTTAAATTAAATCAGATGGTGATCGGACCATGTGAACGGGCTGATGAGAGATATGTCAATGGTCGAATTAGTTGTAAGTATCTAGTCGAGGGTGCGTCCTTTGATGTGGGTAGTGGCAGAGACAAGTTGTGAGAAGTTCATGTCATGTAGGGCTTGGACCACAGTGGTAGATATATGATCAGTGGATCATTGAAGCCCAGATTCAAATCACCTAAAATTATGCATTTGGTGGTTGGTTTGAGGAAGGGTGTTATTAGGAGGGGTATTTTGGAGTCAGGTGCGTTAGAGGCATTAGGTTGCCGGTAGAGCAGATGAATGATGAAAGAAGTCTGGGGATTAGTTTTAAGTGTAAGTAATAGTGTTTCATATCCCTCAGTAGGAGGCAGAGAAATGGAACGGATATGGAGGTCAGATTTGTAGATGACGGCGACTCCAACACCAATGGTGTTAGCACGGTCGGTTCTGTGGATAGAGTAGTTGTGGGGAATAGCAATGTTGAGCATAGGGCCCGTGGCACTATGTATCCAAGATTCTGTGATGGCTAGTAGGTCAATTTGGTTGTCGATGATGAGGTCTAGAGCTTCTATAGCCTGGGTGCCCTGGGATCTGATGTTAATAAGGGCGCAATTGGTCAGTCAGAGGTGATTGGTTGGCATGTAGACTCATGGGAGAGGGAATGTGTTCAGATGGTGGGGGTCGCGAGGTCTGGCTGAATAGCCTAAGCAGTCTGAGGTTGGTTGTGATAGGGTAGGAGAGCTGTTGAAGATCAACGGGGTGCCGGGAAGTTCTAGAGCTTACGTTGTGTAATCTTAGGGCTTCTGAGTGGGGCAAGAGGTGGTCATGGGTTTAGGTCTGGGGTGCAAGTCGTTTCGAGGGACAGAGCAGGTGGCAGGTCACTCATGGGCTTGGGTAGCACAGGTGGCAGGTCACTCATGGGCTTGGGCAGTGGAGGAAGCAGGGCACTCATGGGCATGGGCAGCGCAGGAGGCAGGGCACATATGGGCTCAGGGTAGGTGACATAATCCCAGTGCCTCTTAGTGGGCTTGGGTTGCTTGCAAGCTTTGACAGGAAGTAGCTTGGGTGGGGCGAGATTGCACAAGAGTGGACAAGGAAGTGTGTGATGTTAGACTTGATGAAGGGTTTAGCAGGGGGAAGCAAGGAAGTAGGCCTGATATGTGGGTCTGTGGGCATATCTCCTACACCAGGAAAGGTGTTGTGGGCTGTAGGGGTTACAGAGATGGAGTTCCCAGCGGAGATTAGCATGACAGGTGGGCCATAATTAGAAGGTAACAGGTTGCTGGGGTGTATATTGTTATTGAGTAAAACACCCATAGCATAATCATGGGAAGAGCCACACAGAACATTGTAATCAGAAGGGGCATACAAGGCAGTGCCATCATGCAAAACACATACTTTGTAGTCAGGTTGGGCACATTTCAGGCAAACATATGGGGCATCACACATGGCAGTGTTGAGAGGTGGGGCTCGCATGGCAGTGATATCTATCGGGGCAGGCATCACATTGTAGTGAACTGCAGCGTGTAATGAGCCAACAATTGGAGCGGCTAAGGTGCATAAAGCAGTAACATCAAGCGAGTCATGTAACAAATTAGAGGTAGCATCAGATGCATTTGGAGCGCCAAATGATATACAAGGGTTGAAGGCATTTATAGATGGTTTCATCAGCTGTTGATAATTTGGTGGGGGGTGCCGGGGTGTAGGAATGCAGGCAGTAAGGGGCAGAGCATATGTTGGGTATGGGTAAAGGTAGAGAAGGTTGCTTCTGAGCAGAATTGTGTTTGCTGGCCAGGGTGGTGAGTTGATGTTTACCTCTGGGAGTACAAAATGCTGAAGAGTGCAACGCTGTGAGGGCAGGTTGGGCAATGGAGAGGACTGATTCATGCAGTGTGTGCAGCTGAGAAAGTGGTTTAGAATAGTGGGTGGTAGCTTGCAGACACATTGTGAGTGGAGCAGAGGGCAGGTTATGTGTTTGGGGTGAAACAAGTAGCCTGGATGCAGGGGGTGAAGCTGAGATGCAGTGGACAGAACAGAGACTTGTATGAATCAGTATGTGAATTAACTATGTCAGATGCCACGAAGGGTCTTAACGGAGCGTTTAGTCCGAGTTACACTGTGGTAGTTCCACACCACACAAACCCACAGCACTCCTCTGTGGTGCTACTGAGGATTCAGTGTTGTTCCCTTGACTGTTTAACGCACGTATGTGTACATTTATTAGCTGTCATTAAAGTATACTTTACTTTGTCTTTGTAGTTCAACTGCGATGACACTTAACTGCTGTTCGGAATGGAATCAAAAAATGGCAAATCATTGGCCACCAATTTAGATTGCACAAGCTATAATCCTATCAGCATGTGACTACTGTAAAGTTCAGCACCTTAGACTCCCCAAGACAAAAATTAAGCAGTTTCAACTGATGTCAAATAAAACACACAGTAAAAAAAGTCTCTGCCTCAAACCCTGAGACACATTGCTCCAGCTTTAAAATCTCTCCACTGGCTCCAAGTTATTTTATGTTATGTTATTGTGAATTTGTGTAGCGCCTTATATACCATTGGTATGATCTCAAAGGGGCCGTAGTCCAGATCAGTGGATAGTGTAGGGTAGTCTATCTCATGATCCTGAATTTACTGAAACATGAGGCATTGATCAACAACCATTCCACATATGCAGCATTTATAGACCTGCACATGGCCTTTGATTTGGTAAATAGGAGAACATTGTGGAAAAAACTTATGATGTGGAAGTGTCCTCTAACAATAGTGGAACCCATTAAGCAACTATATACGAATACCACCTTAAGAATCAGACTATCACAACAGGGTCAATTATCGGCTCCCATTGAAGCGGGAAATGGTCTGAAACAGGGCTGTCCTCTTGCAGCAACACTATTTAAGCTGTATACAATGGATCTGCCCGATCCACCTCGTTTTCAGAAGGCCAACCCACCAAAATTGAATAATCAGCAGATCAATCATGTGATGTATGCTGATGACATTGTCATCTTAGACAAAACAGAATTAGGGCTACAAAGAAGCCTTCTGGAGTTGGAAACGTATATGGTGGAAAATGGGTTAGAGATTAGCACCGTCAAAACCAGAATCATGCCACTTGTTGCAAAAAAGGGTCAAAAACGAAAGCAACAGTCCTTTCAATTCTATATGAACGAACAAAAGTTGACATCGGTAACAGAAATCAAATATCTGGGTATTCTAGTGAATCAATCAGAAGTTGAAACTCCATGGATCAAACATCTAAGAACACAAACAGCGTCTCTGGCGAGACAAGGATTATTTATACACAGAAAATTCGGAAAATACTCCTTAAAACCAATCCTCATATTTTACCGACAAAAAGTAACTGCAATTTTGAGTTACGGGAGTGAGGCCATGATAAATTTCGACCAAGCAATATGGGATGTGTTAGAAGCCATGTTTTGGAGGAAAATACTTGGGTTATCAAGCACATTTCCAATCAAAAGAATCAGACATGAGATTGCGATACAATCACTAAGATCCATAGTCCAGTGGAAGAAGATCGATCTCTATAGAAAGATGATTAATGAGGACAAAATACCAGCATACAAATTGTTTGAACAGATTCCTAACACAGTAGCTAACACAGCATTGGAGAAATGGAAGAACGTCATGATTGATGTGATGGCGACCAATGGTATTACAACTGAGATGCTTGTGTACCGACCCCAATGCGCTAAACAAAGAATACAGCGAAATGATTGGATTTCCACCATAGCAGACAAAGCACGTTATCAAATGAACTTGAATTGCGAACTGGACAACCGCGCACTTAATGAATTACCGGCTTATTTGCAGCAATTTCCAGACAGAAAGATCAGGGATCAATTCATTAGATTCCGATTGAATCAATTACCAACGCGGGAACTTATGGCAAATAATCGGCTTATGATGAAAGAGGCAGCATTTTGTCGATTTTGCAAGAACAAACAGATGTCTGAAACTATTCATCATATCATTATGATTTGCCCTGCATTGACTGAAAAAAGAAACTGGTTTCGAGAGATGATATCGACTTCCGGAATTGAACTCGACAACCAGGACAGGTGGAATCTAATACTGTCAGGAAATAATAGGAACCTTACTACGGTCATAATTCAATTTTGGAACCATATTACTATGGTGGAAAGCATATAAATTGTCAACAGGAACTCATAGTAGTATTCAAAGTCACAAGGAAAATGAAACAAGATAGTTCGGAAACTGTGAACAATGAAAGAATGCGTTTCTTATTTTTTTTTTCCGTTTCTTGCTTAATATTCGAATTTTCTTTTGCTTTTTTTTAATCATATTTGGCTTTTCTTCTTTTAAGGAATTGTATGAGTGTATAGATAAATGAAAAGTTTTGAATAAAACTATAACATGTTTAAAAAAAAAAAAAAAAAAAAACTATAGTGCTTGGGTGCACACTGTATGTGTGCAGCCAGTGCGGTTTGCAAGTTGGTGGCCGCATTCTAACACAAGGTGCGGTGCAGTGGTTATGAGAGATCAGTGGAATGGGAGCAGCAAGGTAGTTGGTCTCTGAGTCTGCATTCTGACAGCCGTGGGCCTGTGTAAGAGATTTATGTGTGCAGCTAGTCTGATTTTTTTCATGGGGTATAGCTGCATTCTTTCAGGCTATTGAGGTGTTCTTGGCGTAGTGTAGGTATTTGTGCAGCTAGGCCAAAATTGATTGAGGCGTATAGCTGCGCTCTATTGTTTGTTGGTGTAAAGTGTAGAGTGAGCATATTGGTAGGAGTGATGAGTGTCTGTGCTTACTGGTGGGAGACCTTTGATTCTGATTACTTTCGAGGCCCAATGTGCTTGCTGTGTCTGTCCTGGTCGTTCGTGGTAGAGGATCTCTGAGTCAGATTCTCAGGTTGGTGCAGATATGTTATGTTCGCCCGGTTGGAGGGTCCTTGAATCTGAGGCTCTGTTTTAGGTGTCAGAGGGCCCATTTTCCAGATCCTTGGTCATGGTGTATGGCGGATGGCTGGGTAACTCAATGACATGATGGCAGTTATAGATGTGAAATGATATCGCAAAAACGTAGTCTCATCGAGGCAGGGGTGCTGGAGAACAGATTGAACGGAGGCCCTACAGCATAGTTGGTATTCCGTCTCAGGTGAGGTAATTCATAGCCTTATTGATTGCCTGACTTGAGCATATACCGCCTTGTATACCAGGTGACGGTGACATGATAAGGTCTGTTCAAGATGTTTGCAGCATAGTGCTATCAGGCTGTACAGTAGTGGCTCTGTGGGTAGATTCCTGGTAGTTAGAGCATCACACAGGTTGACTGAAACTGGGCAAATCGTGGTTGGATGACCGGGGAGGCCTGTGATGGTGGCTTTGCGTATTAATATCCGGATGGGTACATTTGGTAAGAGCAGTCGCATTTGCTGTTGGTGGGGCAGTTGCGTTTGGCAGTGTGACGGTGCAGGGTCTGCAGATTTGGCAGTATGACAGTGGTTTGCATCTCCTGGGGTGGTAGTGCTGTGCTTCCTTATGGGAAGATAGTGATTAGGCTCAGTTATGGGTGCGTCTGAGCTATGGTCTCCAGGAGGATATATAGAGACAGACATCTTCTGGTCTGGTCTTAGAA
The DNA here is from genome assembly GCF_040938575.1 of Ambystoma mexicanum. Lineage (NCBI taxonomy): Eukaryota > Metazoa > Chordata > Amphibia > Caudata > Ambystomatidae > Ambystoma > Ambystoma mexicanum. The sequence goes on from NC_090927.1 coordinate 1,140,603,685, forward strand.
CGTGGGTTATGTCAGGTCTGGCGGAGATGAGCATGTCAGGTCGAAGCATACGATTAAGAATGATGTCGTGACTTAGGTTTGCAGTTATGGGTATTAGGTTAGGGGTGTCAGGGAGGGGGCGTATAGCCAACTTGATGCCACAGGAGGCTAGTAGGCCTATGTAGTCAGGCAAGGGTGTGGAGAGTCAGCAACTGCATATCCTATAGCCTGTTGGTCACTAACTCTGGCTTTTGAGCCCTGACTGTTCCTATTTCCATGATGGTGCCTTATTGGCTGGCTTCTGTGGCCCCAACAGATGTCCACAATCTTGTGGATCTCTCCCGTCCCCTGCACACCCAATAGTGATTGTATAGACAATGAAACATTAATTATTTCTTATGTTTGGTTCAAATCTCTAATTAAATAATAATATAATTCACATACATGTTGTGTTTGTAAACCAGTTTTATAGTAAGTAAAAATTGTGATCAAATATACTTTCTTAATCAACAATTATATACTTTGTGTTAATCATCAACCTCTACAATTCTACTCAATTTTTCACAGTTAAATAGAGAAATACAAATCTTCAGTATCATGTGATATTACATTTCATCCTGCATTCAATAATAACCCTACAGTACAACTTCATAGCAGAGCAATTTCTTATTGAATATCCAGCCTTAGATTTGTGTCTCTACACGTTTCGGAGTGTTTTCTCCCCTTCTTTGGGAGTTGATAAAATTCAGGAGTCCAATCTATAATAAATAAGTAATCAAAGTATCATCACTCATGTATCTAATTGACAGTAAATCGGTACTATATCTGTCATAATTCTCCATCTCATAATTACCTTTGTTCCTTCCCATTTCGTGTAACCTTTTCTTAGTGAGCTAAAAATGCTTCCTGTAAAAAATCAAAACATAAAAGATTGGAGCAATTATATTACCCAACTAGGTTCCAGAATTGTTCAGTTAATAATAACCCATTGATGAGTGTTAAAAGTCAATAGAACGATCTATCAATATCCCAAGATTACCTGCTCAATATTCTCGTGCGGTTCACTGTGGTTACTCTAGGCTTTCTCTGTCTAGTCGGCAACCTTTTCCGCTGCCCATAGTGATGTGTCTTAAGTGGCGGTCTCTATCCACTTTAGATGTTCAAGTGATGCACCTCTTAGCCTTATCTCATCCTCAATTTTCTCACGTGCTTCCTATAAAAATATATAGCTAGAATCTATAATTCTCTAAGTCCCCTCGGGGTTATTATGACATATGATGTTTCATGTGATGTTTATGTTAAAAAGTAGATTCTTACCAGAAAAAGATCATGAGATGTTCTCACTGGAGTGCGTTAAGATCATTAGATCACTGCCCATAAATGTTTCTTTAACGGGTAAATCTGTAAAAGGTAAACGTACCAAATGGCTTCTATTGTGATAGTAGTTATTGAACTCTCTCTATCACTTCCCAGGTTCATATTGAACCTAATGGGCTTATCTAATGTGACTTTCCAGCGCGCTGGAGGCATATTGTCTTACCTCTATTCTCCATTGTCAGAATCGCCAGCTGCGGTGAAAAACCTGCCGCAAAATGGCCGCCCTTTATTTATATATGTCATCGTGGTGACGTGAACACACTTTTCCGTGATGACGTCATGCGCATTGTCGTGACGTTTGAATGCTGAAAGATTAGTGGCTATCCAATTCTGTCATTACGTTAATATGTAGTACGTTAGTGGCTTGTAGTGTAGTGTCAAAAAGGAACATAATCCAAATAGTTCTGAAAATGCTTGAAATTGAACTTAATGACGTGATTCCCCATGAGGATATTTTATGATCCTATCCTAGAACAATCCACTATGGAAGGAGTGAGGTCACTCTCAATACCCCTTTGTGATTAATATGTACTTGTCTAGTGCACAAATAATTATGAAATGAAGAATATGCTCACATTGTGATGTTCTATTGAGCAGTAGGTGGTGAACAGAATTCATAAGTTACATCAAACCTAATAATGATCATTTCTGCAAGGTGGTTTGTTTCTTTTTCTACAGAAAAATTCCCAAATTGTAGTCCTCATTCATGCCCCTAGGTGATAAGCTGCTAAATTTTTCTACCCAGTACATTTCTATCCGATTAAGCCTTTTTGTGTGGTTTCCACCCCTTGGGGCTCATTCCACTACTTCTAAGACAATTACTTTTCGTTGTGATATATTGTGTTTCTTTTCATCAAAATGACGGGCCACCAGTGATCTGATGTTCTTTGTCCTGATGTTGCTCTTGTGTTCATGCCACCTTTCTTTTACTTTCCTGTTTCTCTGTCCCACGTAAAAAATGCCACAGGAGCAACTTAGTCCATATATGACTGATTTTGTATCGCATGTGGCATAATCTCTCAGTTTAATTTTGGTTCCATTGTATGGATGTCTTACGTGAATACCGTTCATTATGTTGTTACAATGTCCACAACTGAGGCATGCAAGTGAGTTGAGGGTCAATTCCAATTATCCTCCAGTTTTGTTTTAATAATCCTTGAGATGTGGTGACTTTGTCCTGAGTATCGCAGGGCATATATGAATGGTGACCCTTCTGGTTTGTCCTTGGGAGAAAATAACTAATTTCTTGTAAGTCTCTCTGTCTTCTCACTAGCTATTTCAATGATGTTTGTCGGATAACCTCTGTTTCTGTATTTCTCCGTCATGGTCAGGTTTTCCTCTTCCAGTGTTGTTGGTGATGATATGATCTGCTTCAAGCATAGAAATTGACTGTAGGGTAAATTGTTACGTAGATGTTCCGGGAGATGGCTCAAATAGTGTAAAGAATTGTTGATGTCAGTCTTCTTGTGGTATATGTTTGTTGTTATACCTGCAGGCCCGATCTCCAGTTCCAAGATTGTGGACATACGTTGTTTTGTAGTCAAATAGTACAACCCAGTGTCAGGGTTGTTTTTCTCCCCGGCACCCCATTACTTAACCTTTAACGAGTTTATGTTTCGAAATTTAAAAATTGAAATAGGAGTGCACTAGGACAACCAATACCGAGACTTTGCATTATCCCCTGACCTCAGGGTGTGACACAGAGATCTTAGTAGCACCCACAAAGATAGTGATATCCAGAGATGTCATTTTCAAAAATCAATACACTAACAGAGAAACATGCTACAACACTAGAGTTTGATGAAAAGGAAGCTAGGTCTAATAAAAGACATAGGGCCTCATTAGGACCCAGGCGGTAAGGGGTTTACGCCGGCGTAAACCATGGCGCCCCTTACCGCCTGAGTACGAGTTCCCTTAGCGCCATGGTGATTTTAACGCCTGCTTTTAGCAGGCGTTAAAATCCATGGCGCTAAGGGGCCTTGTTGTTAATTACGCCACCGTAATTTACGGTGGCGTAATTAACGCCTTCCCCACTCCCATTATGCCCTATGGGGCCAGAAATGGGAATGGGGAAGGGTAAATGGGGATTGGGGACTTACCGCCCCGCCAACCTCGGAATGGGGCGGTAAGTCAGCCAACCCCCATGGCGGAGTTGGCAGCTTAGCGCCATGGACCATGGTGCTAATAGCGCCATGGTCCTCCGCCAAGGTCCTAATGAGGGCCATAGAAAGAATATACCTCACACCTTCCATAGTGGATCGTTCTAGGATAGGATCATCAGACATACATCCTCATCGGGAATCACGTCTTTAAGTTCAATTTCAAGCATTTTCAGAACTATTTGGATTATGTTCCTTTTTGACACTACAAGCCACTAACGTACAACATATTAATGTAATGAC